>NC_133619.1:627034939-627749939 GCF_048593235.1 Sminthopsis crassicaudata
TTCTCAATCTGAGATTTGATTGGAACTCTGACCTCTATGTCTCCTGACTCTAAGGCTAGCACTTAATCCACAATGGCATGTAGCTGACAAAGGGTTAAAACTTAAAGGAAGTCAGGGAGGTCAGCAGGTAACATTACAGGCTCAGAGTCACACATGGAAAAGCTGGAAGGTAAATTCATTACTTTGACTCCAAAACTAGCATCCTTTCCATGAGCCAACGTTTCATATTATTGAAGAGTGATTTGTAAGAGGAAACTCAGTGATCAATTTAAAATGCTTTGATATGTTGGTCGGTTACACTTAGTGTGAATTATTCAACATCGTCAGTAGCTGAAAAGCCTAGCCAAATACATCTGTTTATCATGCAGGTGACCAGGAGGGAAAGTCATGGTCCGGGATGTGACAGAATTCCTTTGGGAACTGGTTGCTTCTCCATAAAATACGAATTGGTTCGGCATCGAGGGAGCAAAATGCATTTACCCAAGATGCGTGAAGCAGACACCTCCTTTATGGAAGTCCTCTTATTAATGAAATGGCTGATTCTTTGGCTTGATGATTTTTCTTTTAAGGTGCCATTAAATCCTTCTGAGGAGCACTACTCCAGAAAAGATATTGGTCTACCTAGTGATCTATTTTCTTTAGAAATGGGCTCCAGGGAGCAAGACACAGGTGAGCTCATTGGAACAGATGAAAAATTGACTGGTCATTTGGAAGCCTCATCAGAAATATCCATTCCATTAAGAAGCATAGCATAGAGAAAAGCAGTCTTGAAAAGGAGTCACATGAATAATTCCTTAGACTTTTAGGACTGCAAGACATCTCAATGGCAATGTAGTCCAACTCGAATTAGAAACATTATCCCCTTTGAGGAAGCTAGTTAGGACAAAGCCCTGGACCTGGAGTAAGGGCAACGTTAGTTGAAATCCTACCTGACCTACTAATTAGCTCTTTGGTCTTAGGAAAACCATTTAATCTTTTTTTGTTTGTTTGTTTCTTGATCTGTAAAATAGCAAAATTAATAGTATCTACCTTCCAGGATTGTTGTAAGATTCAAATGAGATAAGAGTTCCATAAACCTTAAGGCATTATACACACACACACACACACACACACACACACACACACTCACACACAAGTTTCAATTGGTCATTTTTAATCATCACTCATTGTTCTTCAGTCTTTTCTCTAGGACCAAGAAGAAATCATCTCAACACTTTTCTACATGGCCAATTTTCTCACAGAAATCTGCAGTCATGGGATTTTAGATTTAGATTTAGAGCTATAGAAATGGACTTCAAAAGTCATGTATAGCCCCATTTTGGAGAGGAAGAAACTGAGGTGCTCAAAAGTTAAGTGATTTGCTCAAGATCAACCAACTAGTAAATATCTAAAGTTGGATATGAACTCATTTTCTCCTATGTGTCCAAAAACTCTAACTAGCTATGTGGAATTGAACACATCTCTGAGTCTCAAATTCCTCATTTTTATAATAAATAAATAAAAATAAATAATAAAGAACACAATTTGTATGTCCCTTCCAGCCCTAATGTTCATTTTTTGACTTTTGAGCATTTTTATGGCTGACATGAAAGAGCATAAGACAGTTGTCATATACAGAAATTCAGTTTCATAGGGCCATGGACCTAGAGTTGGAAGAAGTCTAAGAGGCAAATGGTTTAATGGCTTGCCCAAGATCTCCCAGCTAGTAAGTGTCTGAGGCTGGATTTGAACTCAGGAAGATGAGTCTTCTGGACTCCAGATCCAGGACTCTGCACTATGGCATTCCCTAACTCATCTTATTTTCTTCTCTTAGGATGCAACTAAAAAAGTGCAGGGTTTGTCTAAGTACACTTAGACAGTCATTGATTGGTAGAGTTGAAATTAACAGCACAATCTTTTGAGTCCAAATTCAAGGCTTATTCCCTGCACTGTGCTCTATCTCAATTCCTCAATTTGTTGTGGTACATTTAACTGGGCAAAGGCTGTCTGGCAGCAGCATGTGCCAGTTTTTTAGGAGATGATCAGTTTCACAGCTGAATTAGATTTAATGGCAAAAATCCCCAAATAGCCATATGGGCAATACTACCCGGCACACTTTGGTTCCAGAACTTTGTGATTGGGAGATAAAAATCTGAGAGACCTAAAGGCCAATAGCCCTAGGGAAGAACATAAAGTGTGTCTTTGGAGTGGCTGGTGGCCCACCAAGCAGACTTGTCAGAAAATACTAATTCTCCATCTGGGGAACCTGAGACAGTATGGTAGAATGGAGAGCCGAAACTGCATTTAGGAAGGATTCATTCAACTCCTGCCCCAAATACTAGCTATTTTACCCTAAGCCTCAGTTCCCTTATCTGTAAAATAAAGGTAGATTCAATGGCTTCAAAATTTCCTTCTTTATAACCTATGAGTATATTTTCCTCTGATGGTCCTTAGTAGAAGAGGGGGAAAGAAAAGGGAGAAATCAATTTCATATTCATCCAATGGCTTTAGAACAACAAATCAAAACAACATTGTTATTTTAGAATGACAAACCATTGAGGTTTACCTATGGATTTTACTTCTGGAATAGATAATAGAGATTATTTATTCAATTCTCTTATTAAGTGGAAAAGGAAATTTCGTTGTTCCCAGAATCTGACATTTGATTTCCTGTTTCCCTGATATGCATGGATTGTTCCCCATGCTTAAAACCCACTCTATTCTCATCCATGATCATAGGCCAAGTCCTACAAGGAATCTTCCCTCAGACTCCTAAATTGTTAACTCTCTCTAATGTCTCAAATCATTTTATTTGTATTTTTAATTCACAACTAGTAGCGTTGTACCTAATTTAGGATACAACTCAGAGGAAGCTCTATTTAATGCCACATAGTGATGCTAGGGGGCAGGTAGGTGGTTCAGTGAATAGAGTTATGGACTCCAGGATGGAGTCAGAAAGACTGGACTTAGGCACTACTAGCTGTATTGTACTGGTCAAGACATTTAACCTCATTGCCTCAGTTTCCTCATCTACACAATGATTTAAAAAAGGAAATGGTGAACTACTCTAGCACCTTGGCCAAGAAAATCACAATATAGATCTATAGATAGATGGATGGATGATAATATATTTAAATATTTAACTTAATAATTTAACTTTAATTTATTTAAAATATTGATAAATCTTTATATATATATACATATATATTTTTAATATATTCTCCATTCATGGTCTTTCCAGCATGGAAAAGAATGCAGAGTGGAGGCAATTTTAAATTCTTAGAAGCATATGGGACTGTTTGTTTTACTTGGGAAAAAAAGTCTATTTCTAAGATGGAGGCCAGCAGAATAAAAGACACTTGAGGATCTTCTAATTTTGTTCAGTTGGTCTTCTATTCATGTAATAAATATTCAATCAGCTAAGTCTAGTTACTGGCACTTCCTCCGGGGTCCAAGGTTAGTCAATGTAGAACCTAAATTAATAGATGATCATAGGGTAACATGTTGTTTGCATATTGTATGTCAGGCACATTATTCATTTTGTCTTATCTTATTCCAGATGTCTGAAATCCTACCCAACTACATTATGGACATTTGAAAAAAAATGTCTCAAGGCCATTCAAAGGTCCATAGATCAGAAATCTCCTAATCTAACCATATTATTCTCTAGATAATACAGCTCATCCTGGCCTCTTTCTATGATTTCTTTATTGACATTTCTATGACAGAGTAGGTGGGAAATATTGAAACATCTGAAACTTTTTATTGACACCCTTGCAAATATTCCAGCCAAGAATTTTCTTTATTTTAACAGCAAACATCTAGAGTGGATGAAACCAGAAAGACCAATGACCCTAGTATCCTAACATAGGAGACTGTGTGACTCAGTTATAAATTTGAGATATTGCATATCAGAAATTTAGAATTCAGTAACAAAGTTTATTTTTTCTTTTTAACAAACCACTAGTTTGTTTTGAAGGTTTTTTTATCATAAAGTATAACTTTATTAAATTTTATTTCCTCCTTTTCAAAAGGTATTTTAAATCCACCAGTCAATAAGGACTTATTAAAAATCTATTATATGCAGAGGATGTATGGAGTGTTCAAAGAGGACTGGTACCTCTGGTGAGAGGGATGCTCATCTACCTTTCATATACACCTGCCCCCCAACTCTCACCTGTGGTTTCAAGAAGCTGTAGCAGGAGAAATGGCCCCAGTCAACCATCTCAACAGTTGGGCTAACCCAGATTGAGGGTAACTGATAGACCTCACGTCTATTGGTGAGTTAGGGGACTAATCCACCTAAAGGAGATGAAGACTTTCTCCCAGGCAGAAAAAGGGGATAGGAACATTCAGTCCCAAGGGCCAAGAAGGTGGCTGAAGTAGACATAGTGAGGCACTTATATGTTGGTCACCCATTGAGGACTCCAATAACCAAACTCTTACCAGTTTTCTGGACCTTTGCCTTAACACTAGATTTTGATGACTCAGAAAGAGAGAGTGAGTTAAGACTTTACTCTGTGATGTCATTATTCTTGCAAAACAAAGGACAAATAAAAAGTTGCATTATAAGCTAGAAACTGTGATAAGTGTTCGTGATACAGAGGCACCACCACTCCAATCCAAAACAACCAACCAAACAAAAACAAAGAAAAAAAGTTCTAACCCTCAAGGAGCTTAGTCTAAAGGGGAAGATTTTGTTGTTCAGTCACTATTTAACTCTTCATGTCCCCATTTGTGGGGTTTTTCTTTTTTTTTTTTAAAGCTTTTTATTTTCAAAACATATGCATAGATTCTTTTCAACAGTCACCCTTGCAGAATCTTGTGTTCCAATTATTTTCTTTCTCCCTTCCCTCCACCTTCTTCCTTAGACAGCAAGTAATCCAATATATGTTAAGCATGTGCAATTCTTCCATAAATAATTCCACAATTATTATAGTGTATAAGAAAAATCATACCAAAAAGGAAAAAAATGAGGAAAAAACAAAAACAAATAACAAACAAGTGAAAATAATATATTATAATCCACATTCAGGCCCATAGTTATCTCTCTGGGAGCAGATATCTCTCTCCATCAAAAGTCTAATGGAACTGGCATGAATTACCTCATTGTTGAAAAGAACCATATCCATCAGAATGTATTTTCATATAATATTTTTCTTATTGTGTACGATGTTCTCTTGGTTCTCATTTCACTCAGCATCAGTTCATGTAAGTCTTTACAATCTTTCAGAAATTATCCTGCACATCTTTCTATTGAACAATAATATTACATTATATTCATAAACCATAACTTATTCAATCATTCCCCAGCTGATGGGCATCCACTCAGTTTCCAGTTTCTTGCCACTACAAAGAGGGATGCTAAAAATATTTTTAGACAAATAGGTCCTTTCCTGTATTTATGATCTCTTTATGATCTCTTTCTTACAAGCCCAATAAAGACACTGCTGGATCAAAGGGTATGCACAGTTTGATAGCCCTTTGGGCATTGCTCCATATTGTTATCCAAAATGGTTGGATTAATTCACAATTCCACCAACAAAGTATCAATCTCCCAGTTTTCCCACATCCCCTCCAACATTTAGCATTATCTTTTCCTGTCATTTTAGCCAATCTGATAAGTGTGTACTAGTACTGTAGAGTTGTTTTAATTTGAATTTCTCTGCTCAATAGTGATTTAGAGCTTTTTTTTATTTGACTAGAAATGGTTTAAATTTCTTCATCTGAAAATTATCTGTTCATAGTCTTTGACTATTAATTGGAGAATAGCTTGTATTGTTGTAAATTTGAGTCAGTTCTCTATATATTTTAAAAAGGAGACCTTTATGAGAACTTTTGGGTGTATTTTTTTCCTCCAGTTTTCTGCTTCCCTGTTAATCCTGCTTGCATTGCTTTTCTTCGTACAAACACTTTTTAACATAATATAATCAAAATTAACCATTTTGCATGCCATAATGTACTTTCGTTCTTCTTTGTTCACAAATTCCTTCCTTTTTTACAAATCTGAGAGATAGACTATCCTTTGTTCTTCTAATTCACTTACAGTATTGCTCTTTATGTCTTAAGTCATGAACTAATTTTGATTTTTGTTGGTATAGGATGTTAGTGTGAGTCAATGCTTAGCTTGTGTCCTACTAATTTCCCATTTTCCCCCAATTTTTATCAAATAGTGACTACTTCTCCCAGAAGTTAGGGTCTTTGGGTTTATCAAATATTAGATTAGTATAGTCATTGACTTCATTGTATCTTTTGGACCCAATCTATTCCATTGATTGACTATTCTATTTCTCTATTTTCTCATTATCAACTTTAATTCTCTTATTGCTAAAGCTAACATTTCTAATGCAATATTGAATAGGGATGTTGCCCAAGATAGTGGCTTTGTTTTACCCCTAATCTTATTGGGAATGGCTCTAATTTATCTCCATTACATATGATGCTTGCTGATGATTTTAAATAGATGATACTGTTCATTTTAAGGAAAACTCCATTTATTCCTATACTTTCCAGGTCTAGTATTTTTAATTGGCATAGGTGTTGGAATTTGTCAAATGCTTTTTCTGCATCTGTTGAGATAGTTATTATGATTTCTGTTGGTTTAGTTATTAATATAGTTAATTATGCTAATAGTTTTCTTAATATTGAACCATCCCAGCATTCCTGGTATAAATCCTATTTAGTCATGGCCTATTATCCTGGTGATAAGTTGCAATAATTTCTTTGGTAATATTTTATTTTAGAGTTTTGCATCAATATTTATTAGGGAAATTGGTCTATAATTTTCTTTCTCTGTTTGGACCCTACCTGGTTTAGGTATCAGGACCATTTTTGTGTCATTTGATAGAATTCCATCTTTCCTTATTTTCCCAAATAGTTTGCATAATTTTGGAATTAATTGTTCCTTAAATGTTTGGTAGAATTCACATGCAAATTCATCTGGCCCTGGAAATTTTTTCTTAGGAAGTTGATTAGTAGCTTGTTCATTTCTTTTTTCTAAAATGGGACTATTTAAGTAATTTATTTCCTCTTCTCTTAACCTGTCCAATCTATATTTTTGTAAATATTCATCCATTTCACTTAAATTATCAGATTTTTTGACATATGATTGGGCAAAATAGATTGTATTTATTGCTCCAATTTCTTTGTTGGTAGAAAGTTCAGTCTTGTCATTTTTGACTCTAGCAATGTGATTTTCTTCTTTCCATTTTCTAATAAAATTAAATAAAAGTTTATCCATATTGTTGTCTTTTTTATAAAACCAACTCTTAGTTTTATTTTTTCAATCATTTTCTGGCTTTCAATTTTATTAATCTTCTCTTTTATTTTCAATATTTCAAATTTAGTTTTTTTTTTTTAATTCATTTTTCCAAATTATCCCCTCCCTCCCTCCACTCCCTCCCCCCGATGGCAGGTAATCCCATACATTTTACACGTGTTACAATATAACCTAGATACAATATATGTGTGTAAATACCATTTTCTTGTTGTACATTAATTATTAGCTTCCAAAGGTATAAGTAACCTGGCTACATAGACAGTAGTGCTAACAATTTACATTCGCTTCCCAGTGTTCCTTCTCTGGGTATAGTTATTTCTGTCCATCATTGATCAACTGGAAGTGAGTTGGATCTTCTTTATGTTGAAGATTTTCACTTCCATCAGAATACATCCTCATACAGTATTGTTGTTGAAGTGTATAGTGATCTTCTGGTTCTGCTCATTTCACTCAGCAACAGTTGATTTAAGTCTCTCCAAGCCTCTCTGTATTCCTCCTGCTGGTCATTTCTTACAGAGCAATAATATTCCATAACCTTCATATACCACAATTTACCCAACCATTCTCCAATTGATGGACATCCATTCAACTTCCAGTTTCTAGCTACAACAAAAAGAGCTGCCACAAACATTTTGGTACATACAGGTCCCTTTCCACTCTTTAGTATTTCTTTGGGATATAATCCCAATAACAGCAATGCTGGGTCAAAGGGTATGCACAGTTTGATAACTTTTTGGGCATAGTTCCAAATTGCTCTCCAGAATGGCTGGATTCTTTCACAACTCCACCAACAATGTATCAGTGTCCCAGTTTTCCCACATCCCCTCCAACATTCATCATTATCAAATTTAGTTTTTAATTGGGGGTTTTAATTTGTTCTTTTTCTAGCTTTTTTAGTGGCATGCCTAATTTATTGATCTATTTCTCTATTTTATGTAAGTAAGCCTGTAGAGAACAAAATTTCCCTTAAGAATTGCTCTATCTGCATCTCATAAATATTATGTTGTCTCTTTGGATGAAATTATCGATTGTATCTATGATTCGTTGTTTCACCCACTCATTTTTTTTAGGATTAGTTTAGATTAAATTTGTCTACTTTTCCCTTTATTACATGCAATTTTTATTGCATCATGATCTGAAAAAGATGCATTTACTATTTGTGCCTTTTTGCATTTGATTTTGAAGTTTTTGTGCTCTAAAACATGGTCAATTTTTGCATAGGTTCCATGTACTTCAGAGAAAAAGGCATATTTCTTTCTGTTACAATTTGATTTTCTCCAGAAGTCTATCATACCTAACTTTTCTAAAATTCCATTTACCTCCTTAACTTCTTTCTTGTTTATTTTGAGGTTCAGTTTATCTAGTTCTGATAGAGTAAGATGGAGATCCTCTACTAGGATAGTTTTGTTATCTATTTCTTTTTTAGCTCTCAACTTCTTCTCTAGGAATCTGGATGTATACCACTTGGTGCAATATGTTTGGTATTGATATTACTTCATTATCTATGGTACCCTTTAGCAAAAATTGATTTTCTTCCTTATCTCTTTTATTTAGATCTATTTTTGCTTTTGCTTGATCTGAGATCAGAATCCCTAACCCTATTTTTTTTTTTTTTACTTCAGCTGAAGCATGATAGATTCTGCCTTTTACTTTTTTTTTTTTTTTCTGCATGTATTATTCTGCTTTAAATGTGTTTCTTGTAAACAACATATTGTAGGATTCTGGTTTTTAACCAGATCTATTATCCATTTCTGTTTTCTGGGAGAGTTCATCTGATTCATATTCACAGTTAAAATTACTAACTGTATTTCCTGATATCTTATTTTCTCTAAGTCATATTTTTCTCTTTCCTTTCCCTATTTCCTTCTCCTCAATATTTTGCTTCTGACTACCACCTCCCTCAATCAGCCCTCCTGTTTTAGAGTCCCTCATCCTTTTTTATCCCTTCCCCCTTCTACTTCTGTTTTTCTTTCTATTAGCCTCCCTTTTCCTTTTCCCTTTCCATTTCTACTTTCCTATAGGGTGAGACAAGTTTCTCAATCACACTAAATATGTGTAATAGTCTCTCTTTAAGCCTGATCCAATGAGATTAGGTTCAGATAATACTCACCCCTTTCACTTCTTTCCCTCAATTGTAATAGGTCTTTTTAAACTTCTTATATAAAATAATTTATTCCATTTTACCTCCCTTTTCCTCTTCTTCCAGTACAATCCCTTTTTAACCTTTAGTTTCTTTTTTATATCATCACAATAAGGGCAAATTATACCTACACTATCTAAGTATACTTTTAACAAAGACATAGCTCTCAAGAGTTAAACATATCATTTTCCCATATACAGATATAGTTTTTAATCTTTAAAAACCATTGTTTTTTTCTTCCCTTTTTACCTTTTTGTATTTCCATTGAATTCTGTGTTTGAAGATCAAATTTTCTGTTCAGCCTTTTTCTTTTCATCAAAGCCTCTGTTTCATTGAAGGTCTATCTTTTCACCCAAAAGATAATGCTTAGCTTTACTGGATAGTTGTTTCTTAACTGCAGTCCAAGCTCCTTTGCCTTTCATAACATCATATTCAAGGCCTTTAAAGTAGAAGCTACTAGGTCCTGGATAACCCTGATTGTGGGCCCTTAATATTTAAATTGTTTCTTTCTGGCTGCTTGCAAATTTTTCTC
This sequence comes from Sminthopsis crassicaudata, assembly GCF_048593235.1. Taxonomy (NCBI): domain Eukaryota; kingdom Metazoa; phylum Chordata; class Mammalia; order Dasyuromorphia; family Dasyuridae; genus Sminthopsis; species Sminthopsis crassicaudata. Next base: position 627,044,870 of record NC_133619.1, read on the forward strand.
TTTGATCTGATCGTTCTAAAATTTAGCTATAATAGTTCTTAGAGTTTTCATTTTTGGGTGTCTTGCAGGAGATGATCTTTCAATGACTATTTTACCCTCTGGTTCTAGAATATCAGGGTAATTTTCCTTGATGACTTCTTGAAAGATGTTCTCTAGTCTCTTTTTTTTTTCATCATGATTTTCAGGTAGTCCAATCATTCTTAGATTGTCTGTCCTGGCTGTATTTCCATGTCAGTTGTTTTTTTCAATGAGGCATTTTATATTTTCTACTATTTTTTTTTTTTTTTTGGTTTTGTTTAACTGATTCTTAATGTCTCATTGAGTCATTCAGTTCTATTTGTTCAATTCTAATTTTTAGTGAATTCTTTTCTTCAATTAGCTTTTTTATCTCCTTTTGCATTTGGCCAATTGAACTTTTAAATATGTCATTTTGTTCATTGGATTTATTATTTCATTTCACATTCTGTTTTTCAAAAAGTTGTTTTCTTTTTCAATTTCACCAGATTTATTTTTTTAAGGACTTTTCTTCATATAATTTCTGCATTTCCTTTTCCAAACTCTTCTGCAAAGTTCAAATTTTCTTTCCTCATTTTTCTTCCAACTCTCTTTTAAGACCCCTTTTGAATTCTTCCAAGAAAACCTTGTGAGATAGAGTCCTACACATATCACCCTTTGGGGGTTCATCTGGAGTTGTTTTGCCTTTAGTGTTCTCAGGGTTTGAAGTATGTTCTTCACTGTCTCCAAAAATGCTATTTATGGTCTGAGGTTTTTTTGTTTTTGTTTTTGTTTTGTTTTTTTGCTTTGTTGCATTTAAAAAATTTGAGGTCTGCTCCCAAGCTTCCGGTAATGGCTTAATGCTGCCCTGGGACTGATGCTGCTGACTTCCTTTCTGAGCTGGGTGGGTTTGGCCAAATTCCATTTATATTGGGGTCCAGGGTCCCACTGTTTGCCCTTTGTAGTTGTGTTGCATTTCTCACAGCTAATCTGCTCACCCCCTGGCTTCTGAACCAGGGTAGAGTAGCCAACATTGCTAAAAGCTGCCCAGTAGATTCCCACTCATATTTATGGGTTCTGTCGCTCCAAAACCGCAGAAGATTGGTCTGGGTTGATCCTGAGGGAAACCAAGAAAAACTCTGACAATGACTTGTCTATTCTCCACTATCTTGGCTCCTCCTCTTTTGGTTTTCTTAATAAAGATAATAAATAATAATTTATTAATTATTATTACTAAATTAAGTTTATTATTTTAACGAGAATTTTAATTATATTATTAATATAAAAATTATATTATATAAATTTATAAAATTATAAAATATAAATAAATAAATAAAATTACATTATAAAATATAAATAATAATTATTATTATATTAAATAAAAATAAATAAAACAAAAGATTTTTCATTTCCTTTTCCAGTACATTTTATAAGTGAGGAAACTAAGGCAAACAGGGCTAAGTGACCTATACAGCATCACACAATTAGTAAGTGTCTGAAGCTAGATTTACACCCAGGCCAGCAATCTACCCCATTGAGGCACTTAGGTATAGGTGACAAAATGCAAAAAACTGTATAAACAAGATACATACATGATATATTGGAGGTAGTCAGTAGGAAAAAAAAGTACTAATTTCAAAGAGAACCTGGAAATGCTTTGATAGGTAGAATTTGAAGGCTGATATTTCACACCAGAAGGTATATACCAAAACAACACATACATACATACATACATACACTCACACACACAAATAATAACATTTAAATATACACAGGGACTGTATATAACATACTGAAAATATTTCATTTAGTAGGTACCCTTTGGTTTTAATTTTTGATATGGTCAGAATTGAGTAAGCTTACTATTACCCTAATTCTCAAAAATCGTTTTGAATTCTTGTGGCTATTATGACTCTTTCAGATGAGACATATCCCCATCCTATTCAAAACGCCATCATCATTTCTAGAAGAAAATTACATTAGAGATTATATTAGATATTTCTGCATCAGTTGAAGAAATTAGGAAGGGAGAGAAAGAGAGAGAGAGAGAGAGAGAGAGAGAGAGAGAGAGAGAGAGAGAGAGAGAGAGAGAGAGAGAGAGAGAGATGGGGCTGTCAGTGATTGTGTTCAAATATCTGAAAAGGCTCTTATGTAAAGGAGAGTTTGTTTTCATTTTGATTGTCCACAAAAAAAAAAAAAAAAAAAAACAACAACAACAACAACAACAGAAAAACGAGAATTGGACAAATTTAAACTTGTCAGGAGAATAAAATAAAACAAATCTTAAAAATTTAAATTATCTAAAATTTTAGACTGAGCCACCTCAGGAGAGAGTAACTTCCCATTTGATGTAGGTCTTTAAGCAAAGCCTAAATTACCAGTCATTATAGGTATTATAAAGGAAATTTCTTGTCTGATATGGATTTTTTGGCCTGTTAGCCCCCTCTTGTCTCTTAGAATGGTGAGTAAGCATTCCCCTGGGAGTGTGCAACCTAGAGGTTCCTGCCAAATCTGGGGGGATGATGTATGTGTGTGTATGTGTGTGTAAGTGTGTATGGGTTTAGAGTTTAGGGGGCTGTGAAGATTCTGGTGATTTATTTTGTATCTGAATTGTTCTCCAGTAAAATGGTGAAGATAATTAATTAGCCTTCAGTAATTAGAGAAATGCTTAGATTTCCTTTTGGCATGTGATTAAAATTTGAATTAACACATTCAGATGGAAATAGCCTATTTTATTCTCTGGATGCCAATTATGACCTTGCCCAAGTACATCTCCCTGGACCTTCCCACAAATCCATTACTCTTCAAGGTCAGATGTATGTGGATTTCTTCCCAGTGACCTTCTTCTTTTGTCCAGATGTAAGAGGATGAGACTGATTTTGCTTCTTTGCTCCCAGCTGACTCAGCATAGGAAAAATAGAGAACTTAGCACCATCATTAACATCCTTGTGATTAATGTAAGAGGCTAGATAGACAGACTGTTTTCTTTAACTAGGCTAAGAGAGCCAGCTCTTTTATTTCTTTTTTAATGATGTCTTTAAAAAATATCACAGTCATTTTCTGACACGCCTTCCCTTTTCTCTATTGATATCTCTCCTGAAATGAAAAAATAAAAAGAACTTAGCCACATCAATCTACACAGAAACCACATCTTATAATAAAATTAATACAGGTATTATGGTCCCTGGGCAGCCATTTGGCACAGTGTATATAGTAGGCTAGGCCTGGAGTCAAAACAACATACGTTCCTGAATTCAAATCAGCCCTCAGACATTTAGTGACTGTGTGACCCTGGCTAAGCCAGGTAATATTTGCCTCAGTTTCCTCAAATGAAAAAGAAATAAAATATGGGAAGGTTGTAGCAAATTGGGAGAAGAGACTAGAAGAAACCTCCTCCAAAAGAAAGGTATTTATTAAGTGCCTACTATGTGCTAGTATAATGCTATGTAAGCATTTTATAAATATTATCTCATTTGAACCTCAAAATAATCCTGTAAATTTGAGATTATTATTATGTCTATTTCATAGTTCAAGGAAGTGATTTATCCAGATCTGATCTGGATTTTTCTTTTCTTTTCTTTTCTTTTCTTTTCTTTTCTTTTCTTTTCTTTTCTTTTCTTTTCTTTTCTTTTCTTTTCTTTTCTTTTCTTTTCTTTTCTTTTCTTTTCTTTTCTTTTCTTTTCTTTTCTTTTCTTTTCTCTTCTCTTCTCTTCTCTTTTCTTTCTTCCTTCCTTCCTTCCTTCCTTCCTTCCTTCCTTCCTTCCTTCCTTCCCTTCCTTCCTTCCTTCCTTCCTTCCTTCCTTCCTTCCTTCCTTCCTTCCTCCCTCCCTCCCTCCCTCCCTCCCTCCCTCCCTCCCTCCTCTCTCTCTCTCTCTCTCTCTCTCTCTCTCTCTCCCTTCCTTCCTTCCTTCCTTCCTTCCTTCCTTCCTTCCTTCCTTCCTTCCTTCCTTCCTTCCTTCCTTCCTTCCTTCCTTCCTTCCTTCCTTCCTTCCTTCCTTCCTTCCTTCCTTCCTTTCTTTTATTTTTTCCTGATGCTATTGGGGTTAAGTGACTTGTCTAGGGTCACACAGATAGGAAGTGTTAAGTATCTTAGGTAAGATTTGAACTCCTGACTTCAGGGCTGATGCTATATCTACTGTGCCACCTAGCTGTCCCAAGATCTGATTTTTCTTATGCAGCAATATAATTGCATAAATATGTATACATATTTTGGTTTTAACATATATTTAACATGTTTAACATATATTGGATTACTTGCCATCTAGGGGAGAAGGTGAGGGGAAAGGGAGAAATTTAGAATACAAATTTTTCAGGGATCAATGATGAAAAATCATCCATGCATATATTTTGAAAATAAAAAGCTTTAATTAAATGAAATTTTAAAAAAGAAAGAAAGAAAACTTAATCAGAGTCTGAAGTAACATTAGAATTCAGGTCTCCCTGATTTTAGGTTCAGCATTTTATCACCGGTGTCACCTAGCAGTCTCTCTCTATATGAACAAATTTTCTCCAGTTATTCTTCAACTTTCTAATAAAGCAAATCATAACTAAACTAAACAAAGAAATGAAAAACTAGCTCCTTCCTTCAAGTAAGCTATAATCTAGTTGAGAAAGAAAAGAATAAATAAAAACATCAGGTGAATGCAAGAAGGGTTGTTCTGGTAAATGTTTAAAAGCTATATTTCTGGGGAAAATTTTTTAAAATTTAATCTATATTACCAATCTTTCCCCACTGTTTTCTTAAGTTTAATCACTTACAGAACAATAAAGCAAGTCTTGATTGGTATCAATAGCTGATTCCAGAAAAGCCAAGACTGAACTGTCTCCCAGATACCCTAAATATAAGAGCAGATAGAAAGTGATGTTACAGAGGGAGTCTCTAGAAGTGTTGAGAAGCCAGAGTATGCTCTTGTTCAAGAGAACTAAGGACATGGTAAAATGATTATTTATCCCCATTTCAACCAACTATGATATCCCAGTTGACCAGAAGGCATGGCAAACAGATGTGATATTATGCCAACTAGAGCAAAGTGGACTTTTTTATAATTAGAGCAATATTATTATTAGATTTTGCAACAAATGCTCATAGAAGATGTTGCCCTAGGGGTTGTTTTTTTTTTTTTTTTTTTTTTTTTTTTTTTTTTTGAGAATTCATATTTTATGAGAAACAGACTGGAAAATAGGGGGAAAACCTTCCCAACCATCATGTGAATCCTACTTCTCCTGCTTAATAGCTTTGTAACCCTGGGCAAGTTAGTTAACCTCTCTGAGGCTCAATTTCATTAATTATTTATTGGAATAATTACAGTCACACTACTTACCGACCATGATGTTGAGATTCATAAAATTTCAGGCATTAAATTTCATATATTAATATGAGTTTCAATTGTAGTTCATACAATATCAGGATCAATTTGTGGAGTTCAAAGTTCAAATCAAATATCATAATTTGCAGATTAGCAACAATATCTACCACATTAGATTTTGCTTTAAACTCTTCCTGTACTTGGAATATTCTCCCTCCTTACCTTTGCCTACTGGTTTCCTTTTAGTTGCAATTAAAATTCTATCTTTTATTGGAAGCCTCTTACCAATTCTATGCTTTCCTTTTTTTCCCTTTCTATCTTTGAGTGAGTTTGTTCAAATTTGTTTGCTTCTTGTCTCCCCTGCTATATTATGAGCTACTGGAAATCAGGGAATATCTTTTGCCCAGAAGTAAGTGCTTATTAACTGTTTATTGGCTACTTGTCTGATTGCAGAGTCCTCAAAGTACATTTCTCATTTAATCTTTTTGATTTCATGATGCTGAGAATATTATTGCCCCCTAGATGCAGATGAGCACACTGAGATTCAACAATGTTAAGCAACATGCCTTCATTGGCAGGACCACTAAGTGTCACAAGTAGTAATAGAATTTAAAAAAGAGAAGGTGGACTTTTATACACAGGGGTAAAAATACAAGGGATTTTCCAAATGATTCCAGGCTATCCTATGATTATGGAATATTATTGTGCTATAAGAAATGGATTCTTTTAGCAAAAAAATGGATAGACTTGCTCAAAATAATGAAGAGTAAAAGGAGCAGAATCAAGAGAACACTGTATACAGTAATATAATATTTTTTTTAAGAACAATTGAGTAATTAAGTCATTTTGACTATTTTAAATACCTAAATTAACTATAAAGGACATATAAAGGAAGATACCATTTGCATCCAGAGAACTGAAAATTATAATAATAGAATAAAATTTTATATATATATATATATAAATATATATAGAGAGGATATATACATGATATATGCCATATATAATAGATAGTATATGTGTGTGTGTGTTTTTTTTTTGTTTGTTTGTTTTTTGTTTTTTGTATGTATGATAGTCATGATAGCCATTTCTGGGTGTGAAGGAAAAAAAGGGCAGTGGCCTTGGTCCTGTTCTTGGCTCTTGGGATCTCTGTCTCCGTGATGCAAGGTGTTTTATAACTTGGAATTCATGACTCTCACCTAGGCACTTGTTTCAGGTGGTATCGACTCTTGTAGGATCTCCAAGAAAATCAAAATTTTCATATTATTAGAATATTACATGAAATCTTAACAGTCATGTTCCATTCCTTGACTTCCTTCAAGACCCAGCTGAAATTTCATCTTCTTCTGATAGAGGTCTTTTCAGTTCCCAGTCCCACCCCTAGCCTCCACCTCCAACATTATCTTCCGGAATCTTGTACCTATTGATTGTCATTCATTTTTCACATTAGAGTGTAAATTCCCCCAATAACTTTATTATTTAGATTTGTGCAAGCATCTTAAAAAAAAACAACTCCCAGTGTGTTATTTATTTATTTCATAAATTTAAATAAAATTAATATTTTTTTTAAAAAAGCAAAGACATGCAATTGAAACCTTCCACAGTTTGGGGAGAAGCTGAGACTTTTTTTTTTTTTTTTTTTTTTGAGGCTGGGGTTAAGTGACTTGCCCAGGGTCACACAGCCAGGAAGTGTTAAGTATCTGAGATCAGATTTGAACTTGGGTCCTCCTGAATTCAGGGCTGGTGCTCTATCCACCATGCCACCTAGCTGAGATATTTGTTAATAAGAACTTTGGCTGTTGCAATAATCATGAGTTTGTTAAACGGCAGGACACTGAGATAGATAAAAAACCACAGGTAAGATGTAGGGACTTTGCAAAATGGAATCACTTTGATTATGTTGCTACCTAGAGGATCAAATGAGATAATCATTATAAAGTACTTAGCACAGTGCCTGGTATATATCAAGCACTACATAAATGGGAGCTATCATTATGTTAGCTATTACCTTTCCAAATATTAGAAGGATGCATTATCATTTTGATAGGTTCATGACAACCTCTGTATTTTCTAGGACATCCATTCCATTTAGCCAGGCTGTGTCTGGAATGGACACTTGAATCTAACCCGAATGATACCTTGAGGTCAAGAGGCTGATGATGGAGGAGCAAACGAGGTTTCTGGGACTTAGAAGGCACAGACAATTGTTGCAGTCCTTCAGTGGCTAGAACCATAGCTTTTAATACTTAGTTATCCAGAGTGGTAAGTTATAAGGAATCTATGAGAGGGTGGGCTTGTGTGAGCTTTGCCATCTTCCAGCCCTATTCCCTACTCTCCTTGGTCCTGTTTTTGGCTCTTGGGGTCTCTGTCTCCATAATGTTTTATAACCTGGACTTCTTGACTCTCACCTAGGCGCCTGTTTCAGGTAGTATGGACTCTTGTAAGATCTCCAAAGAAAGCAAAACTTGCATATTATTAGAATATTACATGAGATCTTAGTGGTTGTGTTCCATTCCTTGACTTCCTTAAAAGAATCAGCTTAAATTTCATCTTCCGGTAGAGATCTTTCCAGGTCCTAGCCCCACCCTTAGTCTCCTTCCTGAATTTTATATGTACCTATTGATACATATCTCCCACATTAGAATATAAGTTCCCCCAAGGGTAGGGATTGTTTTTGCTTTTTTGTTTGTACCTCCAGTAGCAGAAGACACCATTTATATAAAGTCAGATAGATGGGAGATGACAGCCTGGTGCACATACCTTCTGAAGTGCTTTCCAGAGCTGAGATTTTGTGATTGCGGCAAACTGAGGATAGTCATAAAGTGGGAAGTAGCATACCTGAAGTTTCAAAGGTGGAGAGTAGCAGAATTATTTAGAAAGCTCAGATACTATGAGTGTAAATCCAGCTCTCTTTCTCCTACACTTCATTGACTAACATGAAAATGACTAAATTTGTTTTTTTCTCTCCCCCCCATTAATGTCCCAAATCAGTAATTTAACAGTCTTTAATATCATCAGACTTTATCCTTGAATTCCCAAGGTCTTCCATGCACAGATGGTGTGGAAGTATTCTGTTCCTGCAAGTCTTTCTTCCTTGAACCTATTACTTTGGTAGATCGCATTTTCTCTGATATTTTAGGTCTCAGTTACTCTATTACCTTTGGAATTCATGGGGCTTTACTTTGGAGCTTCAATAGACTGAGTCCGACCTCCCTTACCTTAAGATAAATGTGGCTTGCCTATTGCATTTCCTAAAACAAAATCATTTGTACTGCCTTGTTAGTCTCCCAGAAAAAAAAATGTGTGGGGAGAATGGAAAAATATGTGCAAAATTTATCTAAAATAGGATCTGATTTGTAAGGAATGAACAGAGAGATAGAATTGTATTATTCAGGTTGAACCCAACTAGGTAGTACAGTGGATAGAGTGTTAGGCCCAGAATCAGTAGGACTTTAGTCCAAATTTGACCTCAGACTCCTACCACTTACAGTTATGTGACTGACCAAATCACTTAATTCTATTTGTCTCAGTTTCCTCAGTTATAAAATAAATAGGAGAAAAAATGACAATATTTTTGCAAAGAAAATCCCAAATGGAGTAATGAAGATCAGACATGACTTAAAAAACTCACTAAACTGAACAACAGCATTCAAGTTGTAGGAGGGGTTTAACTCTTTGGGATCTGATTGATATGACAATTTATATGCTGCTTTTTCTTGCCATCCATCTCCCTTCATGATCTAAATTATGTGTGGTCCAGTCAGAAAACATCTGCAGAGGATGCTAGGACTATGAGAAAGATCTTCTTCTTGTTCATTTATGTCCAACTCTTTGTGACCCCCATAGACCCTACTGTCCATGGAGTTTTCTTGGCATGAATACTGAAGTGCTTTGCTGTTTCCTATTCCATTGGATTAAGATGAACAGAAGTTTACTGCATCCTCAAATACTAGAGAACAATTATTCAAAAATCAATACTATCAGCATATCCCACATCATTCAAAGCACTGAGCATCCCGGTGTAATGGGAAAAGCTCAAGAATCAAAGAGCCGGAGTCAAATGTAACTTGTGATGACATTGAGCAAATCATTTAATTTTTCTGGTCTTCAGGTTTTTTTTTTCCATTCATTTAACATTCCATTTTTTTCCATTCCATAAATTCCATAAATGAAGAATTTACACTACATGACTTCTGATGCCCTTTTCTAATCTAAATAGAAGTTCCCAAGGGAAAATCAATGGTGTGGGCCAGTTACATCAGCATCATTCCTATAAGAGGGGAAAAGGAAACGTAGGAGGACTAGTGAATATCTTTTCTCTTTAAAGGAATTACACCAAATTCTTATGATTATAGATCTGCTTATGATTGTAGAATTCTAAGACATCTGAGGTTTGCTTACTCAAGGCTGAAGTAGTGTGTGTATATATATGTCATTAAATATCAGTCTGTCCACAAGCTTCTAGATACCACTAGAGGAGGAAGTGAAACAGGTGACCTTGCACAGCCCTCCCTTACTTAAATCAAATTCACTTTCAAGTCATGACATCATCTCCCTGATATTATGATCCCCTTCAAGAACAAAGGACAAACAACAACAATAAGCATTTTATTACATCCAGAACTTTGCAGGATGCTGGAGATTCAAAGGAGAACAAAATAAAACAAACAAAAAACCCCAAAGTATCTACCCTCAAGGAGCTTATATTCTAATGGGAGCCCCAAAATGCAAATAACTCTGATTTTCTGGAATCCTGTTGCCTACATGTCAAATAGTCAAATCAAGAAGCATTTGTTAAATGCTATGTGCCAGATACTGTGCAAACTTACCTTTCTACATTAGTCTTCCAAAAAAAGAGATGATGGAAAAATGGAAAACATAAACACCTTATATTCCATTTTATGAGAAAATTTTCAAATATGCAAAGGAACTGGGATCTCTTCAGTGTAGACATTACAACCTATCTAAGTCTTCCCCTTCTATATACATTTTATTCATGTCATTCCATCATGTTCCTCACAGGAAAGTCCATCCCACATGCTGGAGCTGCCTTCTTTTTCCTTTGAAAAATCAATGAAACAATGAAGCATTCTGGCTGCCCTTCAGTCACTCCTATAGTTCACTGAGTCACTGTCCCTTCTTTTTCACCTCTTTATTTCATTAAAGATATTTTTTACATCATTTCTCCTTCATGTGTCTTTGTTGACAATGAAGAGCAGTCAGCCCATTTTTGCCATAAGTCTCCCCATTGCCCTAAAGTGATGCTCAATTTCAATTCTTCAGGGACTTTAGTGTTCTATGATTCACAAGATGAACTTGATAATATTTTAATGGACAAGAAACAAGTTTTTACTGCTGTGGGAGTTATTCTTGAGCCAACTGAAAGACTCCTGATTTGTTAGAGCAAGATAATATGAATAACTATGATAGCATCAACAATAATTAAAAAAAGTTTGAAAAAAATAAAAACAGAGAAATAATATGTAATTAAAATGATTAATTTATGTATATTATTGATGCCATAGAAGATAAAAGAAAGTGCATTGAATCCTATTATAAACATTTAATATGATCATTTAATGGATATAAATTAATGAGTCCAAGAAATTGGCTGGTATATCATCTAATTTTCTTTTAAATTTTTTTTTTTTTTTTGTGGAGGAAGTTGGGCTTAAGTGACTTGCTCAGGGCCACACAGCTAGGTGTTAAGTGTCTGAGGTCAGATTTGAACTCAGGTCCTCCTGACTTCAGGGATGCTGCTTTATCCTTTCGGTTACCTAGCTGCCCCTGGCTGGTATATTATCAATAAAGCCTCTAGTTAGATTTATTAGTAAGCTTTGAGTCTATTTCTTAAACTCTCTAAACTTGACTACCTTAATTAAAAATCAAATTGTTAATACATTATAACCAAATTTCATCATGAAGTCCTAAATCCTTCACTGAAATACCATTACCCTTGTGGTGTGGAATTCAATGCCTCCCTATAATAGTGTTTCACCTAATCCTATTTTCCCTCAAAACCAATTAATGTTAGGAGCAGCTCTCCAATATATATCCATTTAGATGAGTCACTTAAAAGAAATGGACATCTCTGTCCATAATAATTGCTGGCATTTATATAGCTCATTAAGCTTTACGAAGCATTTTACATCCATAATTTCATTTGGTATGTGCAACAACCCTATGATATTGGTAATATGGAAATTATTATTCCCATGTTAAGATGAGGAAACTGAGGTTCATTGAGCTTATGTGACTTGTCATAGAGTTAAATAGCTAGTAAGTTTTGGAGGTGATATTGAAGCCCTAGTTTCAGCTGACTCCAAGTTGAGGATTCTTTAAATTGCCCTTTGATATTTTTCTCTCACACTCCCCACTTCTCTTTCTCCTTCTTCTTGTGATTTAACATATGTAGGGAACCTTTTACTAATAGAAACTTCTTCCACCAATGCTGATGGACAATTCCTCTGTTATTAATCTACTTAAAGAGTTTCACTGGTCTTGCTAATATATATATACATATATAGATAGATATATACACATATATATGTATATATATATATGTGTATATATCTATCTATATATGTATATATACATATATATGTGTATATATCTATATCTATATATATGTATATCTCATTCTGAACCTCAAGTCTATTGCTTCTCTTTCAAAGAGGCAGGCATCAGATTCCATCATCAAGTTTTTGAAACTATTCTGATCCTTGCCTTGGATCAAAGTTCTAAGATATTTGAAAGTTGTTTCTCAACAAACATATTATTTGTGTTTTCATTGTATAAATTTTTTTTGATGCTGTTTATCTTTCTCTGTAACAGTTCATACAATTTTCCCCATGTTTTTCTGAGTCTATCATCTTTATAATTTCTTAAGGTAGAAAAACACTTTAAAGGCAGAAAAGAAAACAAACAAAAAGATTTGGGACACAGTTATGTTGTCCCTATTTTGTCAAATTTTGCATATGAACATATAGTTGTATGCACATGTGTGCATAAATATGAATTATGTGTGTATATATGTACATGTCTGTTGCCAAATACACATATATGCATGTATATATGCAGGTATGTATATGTGTATATCTATCTCTATGTCTCTATATATGCATGTATGTATATGTATATATCTATATGTCTATATCTATCAATCTATATTTTTAGAAAAACCTATTTAACAGTTTACAATTTCTTCAAGCTTGTTTCTTATCCTTGGAAACTGGAAAATTCATGTTTTTTGATTGTTAAATTCATGATAAAAGCTTTTTTAAAAAAAAAGAATAATGACGGCTTATTTCACTTCTTAAATTTCACAGAATTACAGGATGTCTGAGTCAGAAGAGACCTTAGAGATATCAAATTTCATTTATGTTCGAATAAGAATTTAGATGTCTGGAAGAGTCAGTCAACAAGTGTTTATTAATCATCTACTTTATGCTGGAGCTGTGAAAGACTTAACTTGGAGTCAGGAAGACCAGCATGCCTTAGAAATTTAGTGTTAGTGTGACCTGGGCAAATTGTTTGCCCTCTCAGCCTCAGTTTCCAAATCTCTAAAGTGGGAATAAAAATTATACTCAATGTATAAGGGTGTTGTGAAGATTAAATGAGAGAATTTTTATAAAGTGTTATAGAAATGCATTGTTATTTTCATCATCATCATCATTACTTGATAAGTAGCTACCCTATTACATGACACAGTGAATGGAGTGAATGGAGGTTTGGAATCAAGGTAACTCAAATCAGGAATTCTTCTCAAGCCTCAGACACTCACTAACTCTAGCAAGTTATTTGACCTTAGTTTTCTTATCTGTAAAATGAGCTAAAAAAACATGACAAACAATTCCATTGTTTTTATCAAGAAAACTCTCAAATTGGGTCACTGAGTTAGATGTCTGAAAATAATAACAAAAACTGAAAGACTATAATAACAAAAAATAATAAAAAACAATCTAAAAACAAGACAAAAAAATCTAAAAATAAAATAAGCAACAGCAGCAAAGCTATCTAACCATACTTTGAAGACCTAAAGTAAGGAGGAATCCCATAATAGCCCAATTGCATACATAGAGAATACATTTTGCTCTTCATAATCTCCACCCTTTGCTTTCTAGAGCAAAGTAGAATAAGTCTAATCCCACATTTACATAGCAGCCTTTCACATACTCAAAAACAGCTGTCATGTACTGGATCATGACAGTCGCCTCACCTAGTATGTTCTCTTCAAGCTCAAAATTTCCATCTTCTTCCATTGATTCTTTTAAGTCATGGCTTCCAACTCTTTACTCACCCGATTGTCTTCCTCACTCAATGAGAATTTCTTAAGTACCAAATATACATCATGTAATATTTCATATTAGGATGGATCCCGAGGGTTCAAAATGCAGAAAAGAAGGAATCTCTGGCCCCAAAGAGATTATAGAGATTATGGTAAAGGTGCAGAATTCCAGACAATGAAATCTTACACTAAGAAGTTTGGCTTTTTACTCTGTGATCCACTCTCTGAAGACGTTGGGAATGTCTCTTTCCTTCTCTGTTCCTTAGTTTTCATAACGGAAATATGAAGGACTGGAACTAGATGAAGTAAATAGAACCTCTTTTCTAGCTCTACATCTTGTGACTCAATGAAACTACAATTTCTTGCCCTTGATATCTGGGGTAATGTTGTTGAGTCATTTTAACCTTGTCTGACTTTTCATGATCCCTTTGAGGTTTTCTTGACAAAGATGATGGAGTAGTTTGCCATTTCCTTCTTTAGTTCATTTTATAGATGAGAAAACTGAGGCAAACAGAGTGAAATGATTTGTCTAGCAAGTGTCTGAAGTCAGATTTGAACTTTGCTCCTCAGGCAAGTCTGACATTCTATCCACTGTACCGCTTAGTTGTCCTTTTAGGTAGTAAGATAGGACAGGCAGTAGCCAGGTATGTTATAATGGGATTTCCTTTCATATGTGGGTTGGACTGGGTGGCCACTAACTTCCCTTCCAACTCTGAGATTCTGTGATATGAACTCTTCCCTGATCTCCCAGTTACTTGTAATAATTCTCTTTCTCTTTTGCTCAATTTGACTTCTCAGTGATAGTCCCACTCCCTACTCCTACCTCTGCCTTCAGGTAGAAGGTAAAGTCCTGGAGGGTAGGGACATTTCATTTTTGTCTTTTTATTTCAAGCACTTATGTTCTTGGTATTGAGTAGCTATTTAATAATGTAGTTTTTAAATTGAATTGTGAAATTTATACCCACATGCTACAGTTTCATACTATATCTAAGAGTTAAAATCTTGATGTTTCAGTAAGGAGCAGCCTTTCAATGAACTGATTCCAGCCTTTCATCTCTTTGTTCTCAGTGAGATTTTCCTTAGATTTTTCTCCTTCACGTGTGTGTATATGTGTGTGGGAGTGTGTATTTGGCAACTTCTCAGTCTACTCTGTGGTCAAAACTCATTGTTATCTGCAGCCTTGGAAACACACCTTTGCAGAATGATATTACTGTGATGTCACTCAAATCGCACATGATTACAGGGAGATGTACAGCTGAAGTCCCCAAAGAGAAAGCATCAGTCACATCTATTAGGTGGGGGTGAGTCAATCTCACAGAAGCAATGAACTAGAGTCTATTAACTGAAATGACTCAAGACTCCAATGAATCTCTCACAAACTGCCTGACCATATCATGTTGACATAGCAAAACTATTTCTTAAATGAGAAGTGCCTGTTTTGGTCATTTACTTGGGATCTGAACTCTCTGGTGTGGTTGTTATACAACACATGAAGAGACCCATGAGCCATTTATAGTGTGGGGACTGCAAATGACCCAGCTCAGAGTTCCCAACTCAATTAACTAGATGGTAGGGAAAGATTCATGTGGCCCTCTGTCCCCAGAGAGATTATGGTAAGGGTGCAGAATTCCAGACAGTTAAATCTAGACTAAGAGATTCAGCTTTTTACTCTATGGTCCACTTTCTAAGGGACATTGGGAATGTCTCTTCCCTTCTCTGTTCCTCAGTTTTCATAACTGAAAAAAGAAGGGCTGGAACTAGATGAAATGAATAGAACATCTCTTCCAGCTCTAAATCTTATGACCCAATGAGACTAGTTTCCTGCCCTCAGTCTCTAGGGTAATGCTGTTGAGTCATTTTAATTGTGTCTGACTCTTCGTGATTCTGTTTGAGGTTTTCTTGACAAAGATTATACTATTAAGGTTTAGTTGGGACATTCTAGGAAGGACATAGATAAATAAGAGTGTATCTCCTGGAAGGCAACAGAAATGGTGAAGAACCTTGAGATCATGCAGTGAGATTAGGTTGAAGTAACATAGAATCATGGATCTAGAACCATACGGACTTTGATCCATCTAATCGAACCCCTTTAAGGCATCTGTTTAACCTCCTCATTTTCCAGGTGAAGGAAATGAGATTAGGAGAGTTAAGTGAGTTATCTAAAACCTTAGAGCTATTAATTATGAAATGCAGGCTCTAAACATAGGTTCTCTACTCTAGAACCACTGATCTTTCCACAGTTTCAATCTGTCTCCTAAACTTGGTATGTGGTTATCATGTAACTTCTTTGAATTTATTTTTATATTTTTGTTTGTATCTCTAGTGCTTTTCAAGAGTCAAATATATAATTATATGAAAATTTAATATTAATAGATGCTGGTTGGTTGATGATTGATTGATGTTTAACCAGAGGAAAAAGACTTGGAAGATGGGACATGATTGACATTAGCAATAGAAATTAGCCCTGGTCTGCTAAGTTTATATGGGAACTATAATGGGTGACAGTTACAGAAAAATAGATTTACCATTGATGTAAAGAAAAAGAGTACCATTAAAGAGAGCTGTCCAAAAGTGGAATGGACTGATTTTGGAAAGATTAGGTTCTCTTATAATAGGGAATTTCATGTTGAGGTTGGCAGCAACTTGTTCGATATATTCTGTAGGGATTTTTGTCTCTCACACACACACATGCACTTATACACATAATCACACACATAAACTCGTCACATCTGTGATTTTAGTCATTACTGGATACTCCTGGATAAAGAAACCCCCTCTGCTGTACAGGTCTATCTTCTTTGCAATTTAAAGCTTTAATGTCAAAGTCAAATAAAAATTGGGACCATTAGACCTAACATAAGGAAGAAAGCTGTATATTGACTTTGTTCAGTTGTTTTCAATCCTGTCTGACTCTTTGTGATCCTTTCTGGGATTTTCTTGGGAACGATACTGGAGTAGTTTGCCATTTCCTTTTACAGATTATTTTTACAGATGAAGAAACTGAGGCAAAGAGATTTAAGTGATTTTCCCAGGATCACACAGAAGTGACTGAAACCAGTTTGAATTCAGGGTGGTGAGCCTTCCTAACTCCAGGCCTGAAGCTCTATCCACTGTCTAGCTGCCCACATACTACCTTAGAAAACCAAAGATTAAAATGATCTATGTTCTCTTGTGTTTTTACTTATTTTGTTAAATATTCCCCTGTTTCATTTTAAACTTATTCTGCAGTAATGGTGAGTGAAATGGGCCACCTCTGGTTGCATCTGACACCTCTGACTTAGAGTAATTTATTTAGGTTAAGAGTCTTTTCTACAGTTTCACATCAGAAACAGGACTTAATTTGGCTTATACTAATCCACTATTCTCTCCTTCCTTCCATCATTCCTTCTTCCTCTCTTCCTCCTTTCCTCTTTCCCTCCCTCCCTTACTTCCTCCCTCCTTCTATCTTTCCCTTCCTTCCTCCTTCCATCCCTTTTCCCCCTTCCTTTCTTTCTCCTTCCTTCCCTGTGTCTCTCTTTCCCTCCTTCTCTTCCTCCCTCTTTCCCTCCCTTCTTTTCTCTTTCTTCTTCCTTAATTCCTGAGTTATGGATTATAAAAGGAAAAAAATAAACTTATAACATGTGTATGTGTCTATGAATAGATATAAATAATTGTATATGTGCATATATATAAATATACACATATACATGAATATATGTATATGCTTATATATATATATATACATATATATACATATATATATATATATATATATATATATATATATATATATATGTATTCAGGGTAGTAAGTCAATATTTTTCTAAGAAATTCATTGTCTTTCCACTATTTATTATCTTTCATCTCTCTCTCTTTCTGTCTCTGTCTCTTTCTGTCTGTGTCATCTATTTTCTATTTCTATATCACTGAGCAGTTAGATGACACTTAATAGCCATGTGACTTTGGACAAGTCACTTAAAACTGTTTGCCTCAGTTTCCTCATCTGTAAAATAAGCTGGAGAAGAAAATGACAAATTATTTCAGTATCTTTGCCAAGAAAATCCAAATGGGGTCATAAGAGTCACAGAGAAGTGAAAGACTGACTAATGCCTCTCATGTCTCTCTGTTTTCTACTCTTGATCACTACCCTTCTCTCTCTCTCTCTCTCTCTCTCTCTCTCTCTCTCTCTCTCTCTCTCTCTCTGTCTCTGTCTGTCTGTCTGTCTCTCTCTTTTTCTCTCTCTCTGTCTTTCTCCCTCTGTCTCTCTCTCTTTGTTTTTCTCCCTCTGTCTCTGTCTCTGTCTCTGTCTCTCTGTCTTTCTCCCTCTGTCTTTGCCTGTCTCTTTGTCTCTCTGTCTCTGTCTCTATCTCTCTCTTTCTCTCTCTGTTTCTTTCTCTCTGTCTCTCTCTCTCTGTCTTTCTATCTTTATCTCTCTCTCTCTCTCTTTCCTTTTCCCCTCTCTCTTTGTGTGACTCTGCCTCTATCTATTTCATCTACCTCTCTCATTTCTATGCTAATATGCATATTGACAGAAATGATTATTTTTCTATTATATTAATAAATAATTATTCTGTTAGGATTGAGTTTTTTTCTTTCTCCTTTCTCCTTCAGGCAACAGCCATTGCAGGTCACCCCAATCAGTCTCTGAGTGACATTCTTGATAAATGATTCTGCCTCAATCTTCAGGGTACATGCTCCTCAATCTCGTTCAGGACCCCACCAAATTAGGAGACTTCTATTTAAATTGTAAACAGATTCCAGTCTAGGCAAGTTTTTGCCCCAAGGAAATGAGCTCCTGTCCTTGGGACCTTCCATTAGAATTTAGGGTGACCCAGCTTATGAAGGAGAAAATCAACCTGAGTTTTCTGGGTAGAGAAGAATTCCTTTGTCCAGATTGCTGAAGGAGACTGAATCTCATGATCAAAATACAATCTCAGAAGAAATTGAAGATTTTCAACCAACTTCCTCATTTGAAAGTCCACCAATCAGGATTCAGAGTCAGAGATACTTCATTTTCAAATATCCAGACTCTATATGGTTTTGTCGTTGGTTACCGAGAAAGAATACTGACTTTTATTTATTCATTATTTGCTAGCCTAATTAATAAGTCAATTATTAATTATCCAGAAACTCTGTCTCTCAGGTTTTTCATTTGTCACAATATTTAATAAATTCTTATTGATTGATCACCTTCATCAGGATTCTACTAATGCTGATTTTATCCCTTTTTGCCTTAATAGTCTGGTTTTACTGTATTACTTTAACTAAATACAAAAACAAACATCCCCCATTGGCTGACCATCTGGTGACCAGTGTCTCTAAAATTAGGTCAATTCATCAATCAATTCATCCTCAATCAAAATGCATTTATTCATCTCCACTAGGTACTGTGCTAGACTCTAGGAATACAAAGACAGTCATGTCCCAGCAAGTTGCTATAGAATTCTGCAATGGAACTGAATGAAGCTTGGTCCTTACTAATGACAAGACATGATCCAGCTCTCTCTGCTATTGACAATATAGGTAGTAACCATTGTGCTTGATCTGGTATCAGATCCATGTTCAAAGACTGGCTGGATGACCTTAAAAAGTCCTTTGACCATCCCCCCAGCTTCTGTGTTTACACGTTTAACACAACAAAGTGGGATTATAAAACTTCTAAGTCCCTTTGTCCTGTCTTGTGTTCTTCAGAAACCCAGGGTCACCTTCATGCCAAACAGAGCCATGGGAGGAAGACATCAGTAGAGTTATGGAGAAGATACATTTTTAAAATCTCTTAAATGAAAAGTAAATTCCCCTTCAGAACAAGTGCTGGCTCAGCAGCATTGGGCAGGATAAGTGGTACATCTATCTATCCAGGGGAAGATGCCAAGTATAATATTTTGGCAGGTTATCCACTGCAAGGTAACTCAGTACAGCATTGTTGGTCAAAGGTCAGTTTATGAAGCAGAAATTTATAAAGTGAGTGCAGAAGCAGGGGCTGGGACATGTCTGTCCTGGAGAACAAATTTATGTCATAGTTGTGACAAATTCGGATTGTTCATTGATTTGAAGCCCAACAAGGCATCCTGACACATTTGGCAAGGGATATTCCCTTTGCTCTTTTTCTCTTATAGATATTCATTCATGTCAACCCCCCTCCTGAAGTTTGAGATATTTCCTAGACCAGAGCAGATCAGGAGTATGATGAACATTGGGACGGATAAAAGCAATAATGAGACTGACGTGTATAAAGCATCCTAAGTCATGTTTGCAGCAGATTTGGTCCATGTGTCATTTATTTCATACAATAATCCTATAAGATAGCAATCTACTGTTAGATTATAAGCTCCTTGAGGGCAGGGACTATATATTTTTTTCTCTTTTTATATTTATAGTGCTCAACAGTATTTGGTACATTTGTTGTTCAGTTGTTCTGCTTTGTCTGATTCTATGTGACTCCACGGACAATCTATGGGATTTTCTTGGCAAAGATGGAGCGGTTTACCATTCCCTTCTCCATTGTGGTCTCATCTTACAGTTGAGGAACTGAGGTCAATAGGGATTACGTTACTTGTACAGAGTCCAGGATCCATAGCTAATAATTATTTGAGGCTGGATTTTAACTCAGATGTTCCTGACATTGATTTAATTTTTTCTCTTTTTTTGGGGGGAGGGGAATGGATTATGGTCAAGAATAATGATTTTTTAGGTAGAGAGGACTCCCAATGAGGGAATTCTCATTATTAATGCAAATCACAACTATTCCATAATTATTAAATTATTAATTATAATTATTAAAAATGCTTGGAGCATAGAGTCAAAGACTTTTCAGGAGTTACAGAGCTTCACTGTCTTCAGAAGTAAGAACGGAGTACAGATCTTCTGAATCTTAAAATGAACTCTCTGCCTACCATGGCATACAGTTTCTCCTCTTGGACAAATAAAGGATATAATAAATTTTGGATTAGATTAAAGCAGGGGTTCTCAAACTATGGTCCACGGGCCAGATGTGGCCCACTGAGGATGTTTATGTGGGCCGCCAGGTTATGGCAAATGGGCTGAGGGGAAGAGACAGAGTGTGAGTTTTTGTTTTTACTATAGTCCGGCCCTCCCACAGTCTGAGGGACAGTGAACTGTCCCCTATTTAAAAAGTTTGAGGACCACTGGAAGAGTCAAATTCATGTCTTTTCAGGCTGCATCTGTAAGACATGGCATCTTCTCCTAGATGGACTCTCTTTTCTTGCTTTAGAACCAGACACAAGATAGAAATAAGAGCATCCAAGACACCCAAACTCCTGACTTTCTTTTATAGAGACATAACAGTTAATGCTACTAACAAACAGTTAAAAGTAATAAGAAGAAAATTCAGAAACACCACATATTACCCTCACTTCCTACTCTCACAAAGATAGGCTGACCAAAAAGAGTATACTAATATTGAATTTAATGAAAACCTGGTTTTCATCTTTACTCTTCCCTTTTAACAAATATAGATAAAAACCCTGTTCATTAAACATCTTCCATGGGATCCAGCTGAATTCTTCCAACTCCAAGCTCATTTATTAAAATAGGAGCAATAAATATTTGAAATATTTGCTATTTGGCAAGTCATTTAAGCTGTTTGCCTCAGTTTCCTCATTAGTAAAATAAAGATAATAAAAGTTCTTACTTCTCAAGGTTGTTGGAAGGACAAAATAACATAATAATTGTAAAGTGCTTACAATCAAATGCAATGATTTGATATTGACTCCTTTTACTTAAGTCTGAATGATCAGAAATTTCTTTCTTCTCCCACCAAAGTTTATTCTTAAAATTATTAATAATGATTGTAAAAACAATCACCACAAAAGAGGATGATATCCAATCATCTTGATAAATACATACCCAATCAGAAACAATGCAGGCCATTGTGATAGTCCTGAAATGCCCCTATGTAAATCACTTGGCCAACTGTGATATGACCATGACCATGGACAGCCTGGGAGCAATGGTACACCATACCCCATTAAGGAAAAACTCACAAATTCCAGTTACTAGGCAAACAGTGGTACATGAGAAAGGCAATTCTCATCTGGGGTGGGAGTGAGGATGGAGAGAGGGGAGCAGAAATAGTAGATGACATAAACCAGAAGGATAGACTGACCAGTACGAGATTTTCCTTAGAGTGATTAAAATTCAGGTTTCAAAAAAGCTAATTTTAGTGATATGTTGTTATTATTATTTTGTAAATTGTCTGCCCTTTTCTTATCACATGGAGTTTTGGGGCATTGGTTGATTGACAGAAATGAGGGACAAAAGATGTGACAGGAAATGATGAAAAATACAAAGGAAGGTCCATAGTCAAGGTCAGAGAGATATCAGGGTATCACAGAGGAAGCATTCTCTTTGGTAAGGTCTGCTGCATCTATCCAGTTCCATGATCTTGGAGCTAGCTGCTGCCAGAAGTTGGAAGTCATTTCCAGGGCAGAAAACCAAAAAGAAGATCCCCAATTGACACTGGATTCTGAATCCATGTTCTCTGTTGGAGTCTGAGGTCCTTTGCTCTCCAGTCTCTATGTAAAGACTTGCCTTACAATAGACATAAATTGCCAACAGTGCAATTTGACGGATTGTAGGCGTCATGGGGATTGAAGTAAAGAAAATGTTGTTATTGAAACTCTTGGGTTCAGATCAGTCTTTGTGCTTTCTGGAACACTGCCTGGGTTTAGAAGAGGCTTTGGGCTTGCTGCCATGCTGTAGATGCTTTATTATATATTGCTTTATTGTCTTTATTGATTCTATGACAAGAGTAAAATATTTTATATAGTATCCAAGTAGGCGTATCTGTTCTTGTTGGGAATCAACTCCATCTTATCAAGGTCATGTGACTATGGCTCAGTGAGATATGGTGCAACAGGGAGAAGAATTTATGGTAGGTTGGAAGCTCCCGAATTGACTCTGATTGGGTCAATTCATACCCCTTAGATTCATGTCAATAAAGGCAAGACAGAATAATTATGGGGCAGATCTGGACAACAGAAGGTTATCTATTATTTGAATATTGTAGAGAACTTAACATTCTTGAAATATTTATGTTCATTGAATTAGAAAACCAAAACCACCATGGAAAGCTGGGGACTCCCAATTCCTTTTCATTGCTGTTGAATGGGATCAGGTGAGTGACAATCAGTATCACTCTTGATTAAAATAGGTCATTCCCAGATTTGAGTTTGGTGGTTACTACTAGACTGAGAAGCACGATACAAGGTCTACTGAAGGTGTGGGGGGGGTATTGGCTGTTTAATTCAATTTGCCATCCCCAAATGCTTTGTTTAAATTATGATGGCTATTGACTCTCTTCCTGCCCTTTGTTCTTCATTGGTAGGGAAGTAAACCAGACCCCACATCTCTCCTTCTGACTCAGCAGCACTCACAACATTATGGACTCATGTAATATCTATTAAAATAAACCTGAAGTTACAGATTCTGTCCTTTTGCAGAACCCTGTTGATGGGCCTGGCTCAGAGTGATGGGTTAAATTCTATCCTCCAATAATTCCATCTAACTTTTTCAGCTTGAGTGATGGATGTCTCAGCCCAGACCAAATATAGCCAAACAGTCTCTTGTAGATACAGCTGCAAAGAACATTATAAAAATCCAGGACTTTTCCTGCTTGTGACAAGCAGTCAGGCAAACTAGTTGCCTTAAATATGGAATATTATATCAAATCAAACAATTTTAAGTTTGGCTGCAGTTAGAGAGAACATGAAAGCCGGTTTTAGCTTTCTATGTTGGGGGCTGGAGTCAGCCTCAAGAGGAGGGGAGACAGGAGAGATCCATCCACTTAATTCCAAACCAATAAATCTCAGCAGACAGGTTAAAAGAGACAGTTAAGGGTGACTGAGAAGTCTCAGACCAATTGGTGAGTTAGGGGATCCTATCCCAAGCATGGATTTCCCTGATGGAATGGGTAGATGAGAACAGTTTGTTCCAACAACCACAAAGACAGTTGGAGCAGGTGTTGTGGAGTGTTTAGAGCTTAGTCAGATATCAAAGACATCAAGGTTAGCTACTGCATCTTGGGCAATCGCCAGTTGTCTTGACTTTTATTTTTACATCAGACTTCCATGACCCTGGAAGAGAGATTTAGATCCAAGTCATGACATCACCCTATGATGTCCTTAGTTTTCTTTGAAAACAAAGTATGAACAATAAAAAAAACATAGAGTCATCAGAGTATCCTTTGAGATTCAGTTTGTAGCCTCTTCAAAAGCCATCTTGTGATAAATCAGTATTGCCTGTCTCATCTTTCTCCATATTGAAAAGAAGACTGAGGACTTGGACAAGGCAAAGGAAACCAAAAACAGTACACAATGGAAAAGAAAAAAAAACAGTCAGATACAATTTGGAAGCCAGCTAGGAAAGCAGCAAGAGGTGGTTTTCTAAGGTTCTGCTCTATTGAAATATAAAAATCCTAAATTAAGTTCATTACCCTATATAAGCCCAATAGCATCTTAAAACCTCCAAGAGGCAAGGAATTTGATGAGCCTCAAAAACAGCAGCTGGGCAGGGGAAAATCTGCCTTAGAAAACCATTATGGACAAATCAAACTCCTCCCAAAGCTTCAGACAAAATCTGTTTTTGTTTTTTCTGGCTGGCATGGACCAGCCTTTGGTCCATTGCCTTAGAATACATTCAATTCAATACACTGTGCATTTACTAAGCATTTTGTTTATATAAGGAGAGGTCATGTTGCAAGATGGAGGGCACTGACCTTGGATGAAGAGGTCATGCTGCAAGGTGGAAGGAGCTGACCTTGGATGAAGTGGGCCTTGTGCATCAAGGTGCACAGTGGGCAGGAGGTTTAGTGACAGAGTGCTGGATTTGGAGTAAGGAAATTGTTCAGTGGTGTCCAACTCTTTGTCGTTTTATTTGGAGTTGTTTTTTTTTAAGCAAAAATAGTGAAGCAGTTTTCCTTTTCCTTTTCCAGTTCATTTTACAAATGAGAAAATTGAGGCAAGCAGGATTAAATGAATTGCTCAGGATCACCTAGTTATTAAGTGTTTAAGGTGAGATTTAAACTCAGAAAAATAAAATTTCCTGATTGAAGGCATTTTGCTCTTTTCACTGTGCCATCCACTTGTTCCAAAGTATAAAGAAGATCTGAATTCAAATCTGGCCTCAGACATTTAATAATTGAATGACCCTGAATAGATCACTTACCTCAATTTGCCTCAGTTTCCTCATCTATAAATGGAGAGAATAATAGCATCTATCTTTCATGGTTGTTGTGAAGATCAAAAGCATTCATCACAATGCCTGTAGGTATTTGGAAATAATCTTTTTTATTATTATTATCATGTGATCCCAGCCTAAGCTAGGGAAAGTCTCTTAGAGCATAAATTGAAGAGAAACTAACTTGTGCTGATTGAGGTAGTTTCCTTTTTTTTGAGTTCTCAATACCACTGAAATCAGTTCCAGCCACTGTCTCTATGTAAAGGAGAATATTGTATTAGATTTGGGGGATATAAAAACAGGAAAAACAAAAGGTCCTGCTCCCAAGACACTTAAATTCTACATTTTATTGGAGCAATAAATCATCTAAAAATGCATACACTCTTATTTAACCAAGAAGAGAGTGCTTCCCATAAGGGGAACAGAATAAAGTAAAAAGTTAATTTAAAAGGTTACATTTGAGTTAAACTTCAAGGAATGCTAAGGATGCAGACAGGTGGAGTTCAGGAGCAGATGAATTAGAAATGTAGTTGGAAGTGCTTCAGTAAAGTCACAGAAGTGGTAGATGAAATATGGAATTGAACCAATGATCCTTAGACTCAATTTGATGGAACGTAGAGTAAAAAAAGAACAAAATTTAGTATCTGGAAATACATCTTCAGGTCAGATTGTGAAAGAGCTTTCCAAAAGATGCTGAAGAGTTTTTATTTTATCTGAGAAGTAATTGAGACTACTCAAGAGTCATGAGTAGCAGAGTGACATAGTATGCCATTATTGCCCTCACACAGCTAAAAGACTCAAAGGTAATTTCCCTGATCAGTCCTAGAAAAATAAAATAAGACAAAACTCTTATAACCTGTTTTTGGAATTTCTTATGAGGTTTTGGGTACATTCTTAGGAATCCAACAAAAGAAGTTTTAAAACATTATTCATGTTATGATTTTTGTTATCTTATGATTTATTTTTTTTTAAGTTTCTGCATCATGTGAGCATTCTGAATGTCCTGATGGCTAAGCCACATTACAAAACAGAGCATCCCATGTTTTATTATTTACAGGGCTGGGAATGAATATAATGCAATTGATGTGCTTGGTTGGTTGTCCTCTAAGGACTTCTATAGCATCCTGAGACAATCTCACTTGCTTGTTTACTAAATGAACAGCTCTGCCTGACTATATAAGGTGGATGAGGTCACTGGAAAAATCCCATGTGGTGGATTGTTTCTTGGAATGAGTTTCACTCTTTCCATCTCTGGCTCAGGGTTTGCTGGTTCAGAGATTATAGCTCTTCTTGCTTTTCTCAGGAGCCAACTACTTCCCCTCCCTGTATTTGTTAAGACTGTAAACAACAAGGCGAATCCATCCCCCCTTCTCCCTCCCCTCTCAGCTGCCATGCACAGCTCCCCATCATTCTCTGTCCCGTTCTTCCTCCTCCTGTTTATTGGTTCTTCCGTCCAAGCTTGAGCAGATGCAATTGTCATTGTTTCCATTGAAAAAGAAAAAGTGTCTCGATTCCAAATACAGCTATTTCCTAGAACTTAATGGTGTAGGCTCGTAAGCTCGGCACTTTGTAGAGGAGGAGTAAGACTATTTGAAAGAAATATTTTGCCTCTGCTATAAATTCCATTTTATCCCAATCATAAAAAAACAACCCTGTTCCTAGGCAGATGCATATAAAGTCAGTACATTTATCTGTAATATCAAGATTTCACAGACCACAAGCTGAGCAGAATGTGTCTAATGTAGATGTTGGAGAGTATTTTTTTTAAATGGAGATGAATCTGTGGACATGATAGATAGAGTTATATGTCAAGCCCTATTCATTACTGAGATGCTGATTTCTGGAATCGTGGCATTACACCAAATAGCATGTTTTAAAGGCAACTGAATCTATTCCAGAATGTGTAACATCTTTTCTCATAAACCAAGACCAATTTTTGGCCACTGATGGGTACCTGCACCTTTGGCACAGGAATTTGCTCCAGTGTCCCACCCTCATCTTGAGATTACAAACCTTATTTGCCCTGGAAGAAAACCTCATTTTTTTTTTTTTGCACACCTCTTCTTCCAGTGTTACAGTACAATTGTCTTGTGATTCCCCAGTCTTTGAAAGATAAATTTTGTGGGTGTCCCAAAGCCCACTGGAGAGCTGCATTGTGGAAACAAGTAGGGTATAGGATTTTTACCATGATGATTTATTGGATAAAAAGTGATACAGAAGAATGAATCACTAAGAGTCATTCGAAAGCTTGACAAGACTTTTTTTGGGGTACTTATAACTTAGCAGGATTGTGCCAGGCATTGGGGATATGAAGGAGAGATAAAATAATCCCTGCTTTCAAGGACTTTACTTTCTAATGGAAAAAGTAGTTGAAATACTCATATTGAGAGATGGTAGACAACCAAGAGCTGTGCTAGAAATATACAAGGATATAAGCATTTATTAAGCACCTGTTATATGCCAGATACAAATATTTTCCCATTTGATTCTCAAAACAACCTTCTTATTGCCAGAAATCCACCTACCTGCCAGGGGGAAGTTTACAGAGATTTATATAGGCTAAGGAAGAGAGAGAGGAATAGTGAAAGACTGAGGCATTCGATTCTGTCTCTGTAACTTGACTATCTGAGTGACCTTGGAAAGGTCACTTAAATCTCAAGAGCCTCAGTTTTCTCATCTGTGAAATGAGGGGGTTAGACTTGACTGATAGACTCAAAGATTGCTTTCAAAAAGTATCTTGTCTGATACAGACAAGAATTGCAAATGATGAGAAAATTTGGACAAGATGTCTTCTGAACCAAGGGGATTTGAATTCATCATTTTATCCCATCATATCATATCACATCATCATAAAAACCTACCATCATCTACCTTTGTTTGTTTATTTCCATCTACCTGCCTTTTGTTATTCTCTATTTCATTCTATCTTGTCCAGTTCTGTCCTGTCCTGTTTTATCTTCCCCTTCCCTTCCTTCCTCTTTTCTCCTCTCCTTTTCCTATCCTTCTCTTTCTTTTCCCTTCACTCCCCTTTCTTCTCCTCTTACACTGTATATAATATCTTATTATATCATTTCCATTCATGACATCATGGATTTATTGAAATATTAAATTGTCAGTTATCACTAAAGTAATTTAATTTTAGAAGATGCAAACCATTGCTGGACCATACTTCTTTCAAGCTGCTCAAAGAATATTAACGGTCTTCAAGAAGATAAATGTATTATTCCATCAGAAAGAAGGTATTATGAAAAAATTTTAAGATTTGTCCTGATAAAAGAATGAATGAATAAAACATTTATTGAATACTTATTGTATACATGTATGCAAAGCATTTAGGATAGAATTAGAAATGTTAGGTAATCTCTTCTCTCAATGAACTCATTCCTTAATGGAGGAGACTGATAACACATATGGAATTTTAACTGTAAGCCAATGGAAAGGCCCTAGGGTACTCAAAGTGGATTGGCAAAGTAACTACTAAGACCTGCTCACTAACATCATTTCCACCAGGAAAATCCTGTCAATTTTAAATTTATTAAAGCATTCCCCAATGGCAAAGACTTTAGAGGCAAAGTATGGTCTGGGCCTTCAGTAGCCCTGACCATAGTTCACTACAGAAGTAACGCTTGTCAACTACATTTTATGGGGTTTATTTAGGGGAATGTTAGCTGTGGGTATTCTGGTGGAAGCATCTGATGGAAATAGTTCTAAAGTTCAGAGTCATCTTTGTCTTTCCCTGTTCTATCCTCCAAGAAGACTTACCTGATCACTTTAGGCCATAAACACCTCTTCCACCACTGAAGTCATAGGGATTTTTGTTGGGGTAACACTATGGGATAAGCAAAAAACTGACATTTCTCTAGCACATTGAGATCTAGAAAAGGCTTCTGTTCCTAAGGATCCTATGTGTTTCTAATTATTATTCCTGCCCCTCTCACCACCACCACTACCATTGAAACTTCTTATTTTACAAATGAGGAAACTGAGGCTCACAGAAGTAAATGATTTCCCCCAAAATCACAGGCAATGAGGGGAAAAATAAGATAGAACTTGAACTCTAGTTTTTAGATTTCAATTCCAGCTCTCCTTAGACAATGCTTTGTCAACTGCTGGGGAGAATTGAATTTCCATTTAGTCTGCTATTTTTCCATTTATTCAAGTAAAACACTAGAAGGTTATTGGTAACTTCCTGGTCAGTGGAAAGAAAAATCACCTCTTATTCCCAGAACTTCTTTTGATACTCTTTGTACATTTGTTGGAAATCATCAAAAGAGGCTTTGAGCTTTATCCATGTACGATATTTTGTTTCCAAAAATCTTTCAAAACTTTCCACTAATAAAGCCTTTGTTGATTATAAGTTTAATGATAAATCAGGGTAGAGATTGTACCTGTTGTTTCATTGAGTCAATAATAAGCAATTATTAGGTGTTTACAATAAAAAAGTGTTGTGGTGAGGGTGAAAACACAAATACCAAGAATGAGACTCTAATTCTCAAGGAACTTATAATGTATGAGAGGGACAAAAACTATAAGTATAAATACCAATAACACAAACAATAATGGTAACTAGCTTTTAATTGGCACTTTCAGTTTTGCAAAGATTTTTATAAATATTAATATATTTTATCTTCTCATCAACTCTGAGATAGGTGCCATTATCATTCTCAATTGACAAATAGGGAAACTGAGGCAGAGAACTGTTAAGTTACTTGCCCAGAATCAAAAACCTAATAAGTGTTTGAGGAACTTTTCTCTTTCTTACTTCAGGTCTAAATACAAGGAATAATAATAAGAAAATAGTCAATATTTAAAAATCATCTACTATATAATAGATATTATACTATGTGTTTTACAAATATTATTTCATTTTATAATCACAATTATCCTGGGAGGTAGCCGCTATTATTTTCCCCACTTTGAAACTGAGGAAATTGAGGAAAACATATAGCTATATTGATGAAAGAGGAATAAAATAATATTAATTGCATAAATGAAAGACTGAGGAAACTGAATAGAAACATGTAAACTTCCCAGTAGAATGTAAGCTTCTTGCGAGCAGGCACATATGTTAGATTTTATTATGCTAGGTTTTATTACTCCAGCTATCTCCAAATTTAGTAGAATCCATTGCTTATAAGGAGAATTTAATAAATATTGGTTGAATTGAATTTCTTGAAAAGACCTAATTTAAAAAATGAAGAACATGACTCTTTCTCATTTATTTTCATGATTCATTTTGGTCGCAAATCTCCCCAGTGCCTCGATCTTTATCCAAGAAGTAAGTTGGTTATTCAAGGAAATGAATTCATTAGAGCCTGTCTGTGATTGGATAAATGGGACTTGCCCAAGTGCGTTTTAAAGCTAGACCAGCAAAATTCTTAAAGCCCGAAGGTCTTATAAGGAACTTTTAATAGGCTCATTTTTATTCTACTTTGTTTAAGTCAGAGGAAATTAGATATTTGTACTCCTATACAATTTTTTTTTTACACTTTCAAAATCGAATAGTGTTCATTTGAATAGTTCTGAATGCTTCTCCATCTTTATTCTTGTAGAAAGATGGGGAATTGGTAAATATTGGGATGTAGTCCTAAACACTCTATTGCCACAGGACAGAATACTGGTCCTCTGATCCTGAAAGACAGAAAGTGTCTTCCTAATTTGCTACTGGAGAGGGAGCCAGATCTTTGGAAACAAACAAGACTCCAATAAAATCAAAGCTTTCTTGACATTTCCTAAAAGCATTTTAAAACAAGGAAGATGCTAAGTTTGTCTTTTTCAGTAAAAGGTTGTCTGTATCCCATCAATTCAAAGAAATCCAGGCCAATAAGCTTGTAATAAACTTCCACTATGTGCCAGACACTGGATATGCAAAAACAAAAATGAAATTGTTCTTCTTTTCAAAAAGTCATACAGTCTAATGGGGAAATAGCATGTCTACAGAACTATTAATCAATCTGAAAGCACTTATTTATGTACCAGATATTGTACTAGATACTAAAGATGCAAAAATAAAAATGAAATCTTCAATACCCTCCATAAACTTATATTCTAATAGAGAACTTCCATATCTCATTCATGTAAGTGTAGGTATTGTCTTGATGCATCTGCATTTAAGCAGAAATACACACACACACACACACACACCCCACATAAGAACTTTTTTTTTTTTTTTTTTTTTTGGCTGTTGTTTTTACATTGTCTATATTCCCATTGTTCTTTCCATTGAGTAGACTTAAGACTTAAGAAATTTATAGTGGGAAAATTCAAAATTCTTCAAGAAAAATGTATAAACATGATTATTATCATCATAATACTAAATATAATCATTGTGATTTCGTTAGTATAAGGAAATCTTGGTATGGAAATTTTCTCCATTGGTGCAGATTGAGGATAATGACAGATTAACTGACATCCCAAGGACCATAGTCATTATGCATTAGAGCCCCTCAATCCAATTGCCAAGTTGTTTTCTATTTTTCTTATCATGATGTCTGTACCCTCAAGGTTCTAACAATGTAGTTACACAGAGGGATTGACAATGGCAAGGAATGAGTAGATTTCTAAGAGAAAAAACCTGGAAAAGACTAACAAAAAGTCTGTACTGACTAACCAGCCAGCTCTAATTCTATTTGATTCTATGACCAAATTGTGACTCCGGACCTTGTAGGCCATTTTCTTTTTTATTACATTTATTATATTTCTCTCTCCCGCTCTTATCACCATGCCTGTAGTAATTACTTAATAAATGCTTATTGTCTTGACCTAACTCGACCAACTGGAGAAGTCACTTAACCTTTGAAACTGACAATTACCTTATCTTTAAAATAAGGAAAAAATAATTATACCTGGAATGAGTTCTTGGATGAAAAGTGTTTTGGAGACTTTAAAGTCCTATGAACAGGAGTTGGTAGTATTGGTGGAGGTGCATAGACTATTTGAACTGGGGGGCGTCAAGAAGTCTCCCTTCAGGTAGGTATACAATTAGTCAGGTGATGAGATAAATAAGGGACTCAGAAGGGATTTCCTTTGGCATCCTTTAATACTCTAAATCAATGATCCCAGAATCCTTTGAGTCCATCATCATCATCATCATCATCATCATCATCATCATCATCATTATTATTATTATTATTATTATTATATCAACTCATGGGATTATACAATCATATCATTATACACCATAATATAATACATAATAACCCAGATTTCAGAAGAGCAAGGTACAAAGTAGCTATATTGATTATAAAGGAATTGCCCCATCCCATATTTCTCCCTCATCTGCCAAACTAGCTGAAGGTGAAGCTAGTGACCAGTTGGCAGCCAGGAGGCACTCCTGGCTTTTATAGATTTTAGAGGAAGAATTCCATCATGTTTTTCATAGCTCTTCCCCCAATCTGCTTCTCCACACAGGTACACTGAAGGAGAACCACCAATTCAACACTCAGAGCAACAGACTTGGCAAAGCAAAGAGCAAGCTACAGGAGAGTGAGTGCAAACATGTTTTGGTTCAGTAAGTTATCTAATGGGTGAAAGATACTGGGCATCCCATGTCCTGATGCTTCCATATTTGTCTTTCTTTCTTTTTTTTTCCTGAAGTCTCAAACTGCTGCTCACTTATAGAGCTCACTCCCTCTCTCCTTTGTCTCTTTCTTCCCCCTCTCCTATCTTTCTCTCTGTTTCCATCTCTCACTATCTGTTTCTGTGTCTGCTTTTGTCTTTTTCTCCATCTCTGTTGCTACTGTTCTGTATCCTAGATGACATATTCTGAAAAAGAATCAGCCTAAAGGTCTCCTCCCATTTTCTGAGCCTGAATACAATATGCTTTGCATGGAAGCAGAGTTAATCTGTGGAACCTGTGAAGAACAGAGTCCCTGAGGAAAGAATCTCCTTACTTCCTATGTGAATTTTGACAAATTGCTGCTTTTCTATACTTACTACTTGTACAATCATGGGTCAGTAGAAGGGAAAAAAAAGATAGAGAAGAAAGAATATAGACTCTGTGTTCAAATCTTACCTCTGATGTTTATGTGATCTTAGGTAAATATAGCTCACATGAGCTCTGGATCTCAGATCCCGGAATAAGACTACTCTGCCTCTCAGGATGCTGGGAGCACCTTTGAGGAGTCAGGATGAATTTCCAATGGCTTTGTAATCCATTCTCAAGTTTATCAATTGAGAATCATTTAGTGAGCCAAAGTAATTCATTAGAAATGGATTCTAAGTTACTACAAAAAAGATGGGGTTCAACAAGAGGACTTTGGGAACCTAGTATGATTCACAACATAGAATTTTCACTAATTTTGTTATTGTTTGCTTGAATTTTATTTTGTCTCATTTTTCCTTTTTGATCTGATTTTCTTGTGCAGTAAGATAATTCTATAACTATGTATTGAATATTGAATTTAAAAAATATTTTTTTACCATGTTTAACATAGATTACTTGCCATCTAGAGAGGTAGGGAGAAGCAAGGAGAAATTGGAACACAAGGTTTTGCAAAGGTCAATGTTGAAAGTTATCCATGCAGATGTTTTGAAAATAAAAAGCTTTAATTAAAAATTTTAAAAAGATGGGATAATAAGAAAGTTAGCTTATTCCCTCCCAAAAGAAAAAAAATGTCTGGAACAGATTATCTCACAAGTTTCCATAGAGCTCTAGGGAAAGAGGGCTCAGGCTTAGAAAGCACATGTGACAAATGAACAATTTACCAAACTTGTTTATTGGAAATAATTGTTTTTTCCATTTGTGGAAGGTAGAAATGAAAGAAGAAAGGAGAAAAACTGGGGGGGAAAGAGAGGAAAGAAGAAAGGAATAAAAAGAAGAAAGGAGGGAAGGAGGAAGAATAGAAGCGTAGAAGGGAGAGAAGAAGGAAAGAAGGAAGGAAAGAAATAGGGGAGGAAAAGAAGAAGAAAGGAAAGAAAAGAGGAAGAATGGAAAGAAGGAATGAAGAGATGGAAGGAGGGAGGGAGGAAAAAAGGGAGGAAGGAAAGAAAGAAGGAAAGGATGGAAGGAAGAAATAAAAAAAGAAAAGAGAAGGGAGGAAGGAGGAAGGGAATACAGATGGAGGGAAGGAAGAATGGAAGAAGAGAAGGGAGGGAGTTATGAAGGCAAAAGAAGGAAAAGGGAAGGATGTAGGGAAGCAGGAGGGGAAGAAGGAAGAAATGAATAAAAAAGAAAGAACAAAAGAAGAAAAGAAAAAGGGAAGGAGAAAGAAAGGAAGACAGATTATATAAAGAACTTACTACATGCAAAGCATTAGGTTAAGTGCTGGGGATAAAAATAGCAAAGAAAGACAGTCTTTGCTCTGAAGGACCTCCTATTCTAATGGGGTAGACAACACAGTCGTGTCAGGTGCTCAAGTAATTCCCTTTTAACATGGTGAGTTTGTGTCTAGTCTGTCCTTGGTCCCCCATGCAGACACAGTCTCCAGATGCTCTAGTCTCAGGGAGGCACTTCTGTGATGGTGATGGAGAGATGGAAGTTCAAAATACTTTTGAACTTTCAAAGCCTGGAAGATTATCCTTTGGCCACAGTTTAGGTGAGCAGATGGAGAGGGGACCCAGATCAAGGCTGAAGTTGAAGTTTCTCCTTCACCTTGACTCTTCCTTAGGGGTTTGTTGGAATAATCTCTCTCCTGTTCACCCCCAACTAGACTTCCCCAATTCTGTCCAACTAGTGCTTTTATATTGGATGAGATCTCTCAGTTGGTTGGAACTTCATGAAGGTGAATGGAATGATTTGATTGAACAGTGATCAGTTGCCCCTCACTCTTACACAGGTTATTTAACTTCCCGGGGCCTCAGAACGAAGGGAGTCGAGCTTGAAGACTTCTCAGGTTCTGGACACCTCTAGATCTATGAGTTTCTCCTTTTTGGTGATTACTGTGTAAGCCATTTCCAAAATCTGGGTCTCAGTTTCCTTCTTGTAAAAGGAGAGCATGCACCAGACTACTTGAGCTCTAAGTTCCCTTTTAGGTCTCACTGTAATTTGTTCTCATTAGTAGCTTTTGATTGCCATACAACAAGCTTCATGTCTTATGCATACATGCAAGCCAAAGTTTTGTTAACAAAAGCCAACAGGAAACAGTCTTTGATGTTGAAAAGGTTACAGACTTCTGGGAGTATTATAATAATATATTTTGAGGAGAAAATCAAGGAAGACTTCTTGTAGGAGGTGAACCTTAAAGGAAGATAGGGATTCTCAGAGGTAGAAGTGAAGAGCTAGTTCCTGTTATATAGGAGGCAAAACATATATAAAAATATCAATATTGGATGTGGAAAGTCTTGAACAGGATATAATAAGGTCAGTTTATCTAGGCACTGCTATAGGAGATTGATGGCTCAGTCTATAGTTAGGGAGACTAATCTTGAGTTCAAATCTGATCTCAGATACTATCTGGGTGGTCCTGGGCAAGTCGCTTAACCCCATTTGCCTCAGTTTCCTTATCTGTAAAATGAGCTGGAGAAGGAAATGACAAACTGGTCTATTATCTGCCCCAAAATGCCCACCAAAGATCACAAAGAGTTGGTGTGAAAAAACTGAAAACAATAACAAAGCTCCTGAAAAACTTTTGATTTTATTTTCATCAATGTGAGTTATCTATGCTCACCAGGAGTAGCTTGCCTAGGTTTGGTCTTTGCTTGTGGACCTTGTGAGAGCTTCCAGCCCTGCCCACCCCATGAGAAGGATACCTTCAGTTCTGATTAGCTCCTGAGACAATGGTTGGACAGAGGACCTTCTCCCATCAGGAACCTCCTCCTGGTCTTCCATAACACCTGTCCTGGGAGCTCAGGGAGCCTGGAGCCCTCCAAAGGGTGATCAGCATTTTAATATGGCCCACACAATGACTGCCACTTCATTGCCCAGTGTTTTCTTTCTATATAGAAAGTGGGCCTTTTATCTTTGTGACAACACAAAGCCTTTCTTTCATCCCTCAGTGTCCTGTTCTGCAGAAGCACTGTTTATCCCGTGGTAATGAGAGACAGCTTCTGCTTCTCTGCATACCAAATGCCTCGTAAACAGACAGTGAGGTTTTATCTTCTTTAATGGGGCCAAAAACACCCGCTGGAACCTGGGAAAGGGACAAGGGCTTAGCCCAGAAACAATGGCCAGGCTTGTCAAGGTTCAATGTTTCTGAAAGGCCTTAAACCAAACCCAAATTTTTTGTTATGGCAGGATAGGAAAACATTATTTCAAGGGAGCATGGAGACAAGGGGCATTTTAGAAAACAACCTCAGGATCTGGAAAGGCCGTGGATCAATTTATAAAACTGTGATTGGAAATGCATTGAACATATTTATGAATATATCATACATAAATAAATAAATGTTTAGATTGCTATATCAATAATATTGAAAATACATTTTACATAACATATTTAGTTTTTGTATTGGAAGTAGGTGGTGCAGAGGAAATGGAAAAGTACTGCTTTTTTTTTTTTTTTAAGAAAACCCTGGTTATGAAGAGTCTTACACTATTGAAAAATGACGGAGCATTAAAAGATTGGAATTGTGATTTCATTGTCATAGAGAACTTTAAGTGAAGGTATGCTAAAATGGCCTCTGAATGTGTTGTCAAAGGATCTGCACTTATTTTTTTTTAATGTGTAAACATGTTTATATAAATCTCTTGTTGCACAAGAAAAATCAGATCAAAAAGGAAAGAATATGAGTAAGAAAACACAATGCATGAGAACAACATCAAATAGAGTGAGAATACTATGTTGTGATCCACCCTCAGTTCCCACATTCCCATCTCTGGGGGCAGATGGCTCTCTCCATCATAAGAACATTGGAATGGGCCTGGATCATCTCATTGTTGGAAAGAGTCACATTCATCAGAACTGATCCTCATATATTATTGCTGTTACCATGTATAGTGAGGATCTGCATTTAAATCCTGTCTTTCACTAATTGTGTGATCTTGGATAAATCACTTAATTTCTCAAGATCGGAGTTTTTTCATCTGTAACATGGGAGGACTATCTAACTTTTGAGGTCTTTTCCATTTTTAAATTGATGGACTGCTGAAATCCCTTCTCCCAATGCCAATTAAAAATTATTCTTCTAGTTCTAGTCTTAGCTTATTAGGGAATTACAGGCTAAGTGACTGACTAGGGACACTCAGATATTATGAGTGAGAAGTAGGTCTTCCTGATTCTCGGGCTACCTCTTTATCCAATATCTCAAGTTGTTTCTCTATTAGTCAATCGGGGCATAGCTATTACTAATGTTTGTGCAAATTTTTAAAATTTAATGTAATCAAAATTGTTCACTTTGCATTTCATAATGTTCTCTAGTTCTTCATTGGTCATAAATTGCTCCTTTGTCCAAAAATCTGCATATGGTATTACCTTTTCCACAAAAATCATGTACCCATTTTGCCCTTATTTGATATGGGATATGAGATGTAGGTTTATTCTGAGTTTCTGAATATTATTTTACAGTTTTCCCAGAAATTTTTTGTGAAATTATGAATTCTTATCCCAGAAACTGGAGTTTTGGGGTTATAGCTATTAATAGTGAAATGTCCTGATAGCCCCCCATTTGCTACTATCAGTAGCATCTTCTCTGTTTAGAATGCCATTGATATGAATGAACACTCTAGACCTGGTGAAAGGCAGTTTCCTCCTGCTCTGCAGGCTCATTTGTCCGAGGTTCAGGGCCCTGCAGACTTTGCCATAGTTACCTCAACATTTCTGACTTTGGCTGGATTATTTTTTATGCTGATACGATCTGACTCCTCATTATCAAGTAGCCAATGGGAAATTCTCCTTCTCTCCAGTTCCTGTGCAAGGGAATGATTGTTCTTTTGTTATCTTTTGGTCTATGAAATCATTCAACTCCCTAAGTAGGTCCTGGGTCATTTTTTTCTCTCTGTTGCAGATAGGAAACAGGTTAATAAAGACACCTCTAGCCCTCACCAAGATGGGTAGGTTTGTTTAATCTCTCTACAGACTCTAATTGGCCTGACCAAGATAGCATAAAAGGCTGATTGATTGGAAGGGGTATCTCCAAGCCAGTGTGATGGGTAATCAGTCTTGATATTCTCATACCAGCTCCTCCATGTACCACAATCTTATAGTCTCCAGCCTCTCAGATCCGAGCCACTGCTATGAAATGATGGAAGTCACCTGGCTTAACCCAATGGCACAATTAATTTCAATTGAAGAAGTATTTATTAAGCATATACCACATACAAAACAGTAGGCCCGAGTTCAAATTCTGAATAAAGTGGTTTCTGATATAGAGTGGACAGGAGGCTCAGTAACAGAGTGCTGGACTTGGAGTAAGGAAGTTGTTCAGTTGTCTCCAACTTTTTGTAGTTCCATTTGGAGTTTTTTGGGCAAAGATAGAAAGTAGTTTTCCCTTTCCTTCTCTAGGTCATTTTACAAATAAGGAAACTGAGACAAACAAGATTCAATAACTTTCTCAGGAGCACATAGTATCTGAGGCCAGATTTAAACTCAGGACAAGTCATTTAACCTTATAAACTTTAATTATCTCATCTGTACAATTGGGAGGGGGGGAGTGTATGTACCAAATGACTTCTGATGGTGCTTCTAACTCCAAAGGTCTTACCATTTTTTGTGCATCAGTCTGGTGAAGTCTATGGACCCCTTCTCAGACAACTGTTTTAAATGTATAAAATAACATTTGTAAATTTAAAAAGGAAGCCAATTATTCTGAAGTTATCAACATGTTAAAAGGTTCAAATTCACTATCTCTTGACATCTATCCACAGACCTCTTAGAAGTGATGCTTGAACCCAAGATGAAAGACCCAGCTTTACCTGCTATGGTCACCTTCTATGTCTTAAAGTTATATGTAAATGCTCAACTTGCTCCTTCTTCCCATATTAGATCCCATCTCCTGCTCCCATGTCTGTGCAAATCCATTTCCATTGACTGGAAGCATTCCCTCCTTATTTTTAAATGTGAGTTTCCTTCAAGATATAATGAAGATACCCCCTCCTGTGGGAAAGATCTTTCCCACTATCCATCCATCTCTGTCTCTATCTTTCTATTTCTATCATTGTCTCTGTTTCTCTTTCCCTCTCTTCCTTTCCTCCTTTTTTCCCTCTTCCTCTCCTCTCTCTCCCCTTCCTTTTCTATCTCTGTCAATGTGTTTGTGTCATTGTATCTCTGTCTCTGTCTTTGTCTCTCTCCTTTGTCTCTCTTTCTGTATCTGTCTGTCCCTCCCTGTCTCTCTGTCTCTCTGTCTCTCTGTCTCTCTGTCCCTCCCTCCCTCTCTCTCTCTCTCTCTCTCTCTCTCTCTCTCTCTCTCTCTCTCTCTCTCTCTCTCTCTCTCTCTCTCTCTCTCTCTCTCTGTGCATGTTCTGTCTCCTTTCCCAGTTTGAGAGCAGGGTTCATTTCACTGTTATTTTTTTTCATCTCCAGCTCTCAGCAGAGTGCCTGACACACAGTAAATACTTAAACACTGCTTGTTGAGCTGAATTGAATGGCTGGGCCATTCCTGTGATTATTATTAGCATCATCTGTAAAATGAAAGGGTGGGATGAGAAGAAAGCAAAGGCCCTTTCTATCTATAAAATTCTAGAATACTTGGATTCCACCTACTCATAGATTTTCAGAATTAACAAGCCTTGCTTATAAACTGTCATCAAATCCTTCCCTAAGCCTGCAGGAGGGACCCACAAGCTGATAATGAGGGACACACCGGACTGAAGGTTCATTCTTCCTGTGAATCAGATCCGCATGGGAAAATTGCCATCAAGGTAGTGGAGAGCAGCCTAGATCTCAAGGTAGGGACATAGCCACTGACAGGCGCCTCCTCTGTTTTTCTCAGTCCATTTTCTGTTGTCCAATCTGCTTTTGTATTGAAGAAAGAGTGGACCATGTTTTTATTTTTAATGAGGCTGTTTGGCTTAGCAGAGAACATGCTGGTCTCAGAATTAGGAAACCTGGTTCAAAAACATTTGCTGGTTGTGTGACTGGGACTGGAGCAGTCAGGGACCAACAATATAGGTTTTGTACAAGCAGCCAAAGAAGCTATTGTAGTTTCCAAAGCCTGACAGCTCTGATTTTGAATTTTTAGCAACTAGGAAAGTTAGGCAGTTTGTCTAAGCTTCAGTTTCATAATCTGGGAGTAGAATAATATGTGATCTCCCTACTTTACAATGTAGTTGAGAAGAAAGTGCTAGTCATTAACAGTTGTTGTTATTATTTTGCAATTGACAACTGGGTCCATTCTGACATTTTTTTCTTATAAGTCTCAAGTTTCTGATTTTGCTTCTGTAGGGAGTGAGGAAAAAACAGATGTTTTTTCTAACCTATTCTCCTGTTATCATTGCAATCTTCCTATTATATTTATATTATGTAATGAGATATGTGGGCCTTCTGGAACAAGTATTTTCTATCTGGAAATCCATAGCCTTTGTTGTTGTTGTTGTTGTTCAGGCAATTGACTTGTCTAGGGTCACATAGCCAGGAACTGTCAAGCTTAATTTGAATTTAGAGCTAGGGACTATCCACTGAACCATCTAGCTTTCCCCCATAAGCTTAAAAAAATCTCTAAAAATATAATTCCACATATTATATTTTATAGATTTAAATATATTATTCCAAAAAGAGGTTCATAGATTTCCCCAGACTGACATAAATGTACAGAGCAGATGCATGTATACTTGCATGCACACAGACACACAAATACACAGACACAGATCAACAGACACACATAGTTAAGAAATCCTGTTCTTATTGGAGCAGTTGGAGAATGGCTGAATAAGTTATGATATATGGATATTATGGAATATTATTGTTTTAAAGAAATGACCGGCAGGATGATTTCAGAGAAGTTTGGGGAGACATCCAGGGACTGATGCTGAGTGAAATGAGCAGAACCAGGAGATCATGGTACACAGCAACAACAAGATTATATAATGATCAATTCTGATGAATATGGCTCTTTTCAACAATGAAGCAATTCAGGCCAGTTCCAATAGTCTTGTGATGAAGAGAGCCATCTGCATCTAGAGAGAGAACTATGGGGATTGAGTGGGATCACAACATAACATTATCAGTCTTTTTGTTGTTGTTTGCTTTCATTTTATTTTCTTTCTCATTTTTTTGATAAGATGTTTTCTTGTGCAGAAAGATAATTTATAAATATATATGCCTATATTGGATTAAAAAATGAAAGAAATAAATCCTGTTTTCAAGGTATGACCCCCTTTTCTGTGGTTGAAAGATAGTGATGGAGACTCTGTGGGAAAATAGCTTTATCCCATGCTGAGGATTCTGGGAAATGGATTTTATTCACCTTCTTAAGCAAAAAATAATTAAGGCTGAAGTGTTGAAAGGTATCTGGACAGCTAGCTGACACCAGAGTGCATATAACAAGATACTTACTTGCTGTGAGTTCCTAAGCAGATCATTCAACCCTTTGTGCCTCATTTCCCCCTCTGCAAAAATAAGCTGGAGAAGGAACTGACAAACCACTGTAATATCTTACCAAGAAAATGGTATCATAGAAAGTCAGAAATGACTGAAATCACTGAATAATTGCAACAAAGTCCTTTCTTCCCTATGGATTGATAGCAGACAGAGGCTAAGTGACTTGTTCAAGTTGATATAGTAAGCATATGAGATCATATTTGGACCTAAAATCTAACTAATTCCAGGCTAGCACATTCTATCAAAAATCAAGAAATCAAGAAATACATTTTTGGGGGTATATACTTTGCTTATAATGTGAAGATAAACATGAAAACTAACTGCAAAGGAAACCAATTGTTCAAATTATCTTTTTATTTTAGGGCAGAAATTGCAATGTCTGGCCAATAGAAGGGAGAGATTTCTAAATTATGTCAACATATTTTTGTACATCATGTTTAATACTCTAAGCTCCTCAAACAGTGGAGTTTGGGACAAATGTCTTTGAGCAAATGATCATATTGATTGATGTGATAGAAAATGGCCAATAAAAATTTCTAATCATGACTTACTCTAGGGATAGAGAGGAAAGGATTGGGGAGAAGAGACAAAGAGATCAGTACTTGGTGGGGGATGGGAGCTAAGAATGAGAGGTGGACAGGGAAAGCTTCTCAGAGTCAGCCTCTAGTGGACAGAAATAAATGTAATTTGAGTGAATTCTATTTCTTCCTTCTTTCTTCCCTTGGAAGAGTGAAAAGTGAGTTGCTTGCCAAGCAGCCAACCATAATCTCCACAGAGACACATAGAGGTTACATAATCATGTTATTCTTCTATCTTAAAACTTTAACTGGCTCCCATTCTTGACTCTGGCTTTTAAGAACCTTCACAAACTGGCTCCAACCCAGAGGTATCTAACTGAAGTAGCAATGGATCCCTGTAGCCAAATATTGAAGTAGAAGATTACAAATTAAACTTATCTATGTTTCATTTTTATATATTCTGTTCAACATTTCCCATTTATGGAGAATTTGACACCTCTGTTCAGCTTCCCATACTGATTTTTTTCTCATTGTTTTACTTCCTATGTTTTCAGGATACTGCATGTTTTTCTTCTGTCTGTCTGTCTGTTTGTCTATCTATTTATCTAGAAGGACCATGGGCATCCTCTGTAGAAAAAAGTCATGGATAATCCATAGTTTCTGTGAGATGCCAAACTCAGTAGGAACATTCTTCTTCCAGATCCACTTAGCCTCTCTATATCTTAGGGGGCCTCTCCATATGGCTTGGAAAATACTAGAAAGCAAAAAGAAATAGCCT
This sequence comes from Sminthopsis crassicaudata, assembly GCF_048593235.1. NCBI lineage: Eukaryota > Metazoa > Chordata > Mammalia > Dasyuromorphia > Dasyuridae > Sminthopsis > Sminthopsis crassicaudata. The sequence continues at coordinate 627,087,340 of NC_133619.1, forward strand.
TTTGAAAATGGAATTCACTCTGTTGCTTGACAGTGACTTCTATAATAAGTCAGAAATGGGGTCAATAAGTAAGTCATGGAATCACACAGACACATGTTCTTTTTTTTTTTCTTGAGGAGTGATTTCCATAGAGGCTTGAGCTTGTCTCCTGGCTTCTTGGAGGTTGGTATATAGCCCACATATCAGGCTACCTCATCATCCCCTTCTAAAACTTATTGGCAGGTAGTTGCACTTGATAGACTATATAGATTTTTGAAAAATCTCCAATGACTTTGAACTTATGGAAAAAAGGAGTAAAGCAAAATTCCTCTTTTTTTGTTTTTTTGTTTTTTTGTTTTCTCTGTTACAATCGTTTTTGGACTAGAAAGGATTGGGAGACAGCAAAGCTCATGGGAAGTTGATGTAAGAGAGAAGCAGGGAGATGGAAAACAATTAACTGTCCATGATAAGTACAAATTACCAAGCCCAGATGAAATACATGTGAATGTATAAATAAATCATTTAATGGGATTGCTGAACTTCTTTCAGCAAGCTTTGAAAAACCCTGGCAGCCAATTTTATCCCAAGGAAATCATAAAAAGGGAAAAGGACCCACACATGCAAAAATGTTTGTGGCAGCTCTTTTTGTGGTAGCAAAAATTAAAAAATTAGTAGATGCCAATTAATTGGGGAATGACTGAATAAGTTGTGGTATTTAAAGGTAATGGGATATTTTTCTTCTCTAAAAATGATGAACAAGCTGATTCTAAAAAGACCTGGAAAGATTTTTATGAACTGATGTTCATGTAAAAACAAGCAAAACCAAGAATACATTATACACAGTAAAAATAAGATTGTGCAATGATCCATTAAGAAAGACTTGGTTCTTCTCAGTGGTTCAGTGATCCAAGACAATCCCAATAAACTTTGGATAGAGCATGACATCTGCATCCAGAAAGAGAACTATGAGGACTGAATGTAAATCAACACATGCTATGTTCACTTCTTTTGTTCACCACCTCTGGTGGTTTTTCTATTTTATTCTCAGTTTTCTCTTCCATGATTCATAAAGAAAAGTATTTAAAAAGTTAATTTACCTCTAAAAAATATCCTGAAGACCAAGAGAAAAATGTCACAGAATTAGAAAAGAGAATAATAGAATCTAAAAATTAAAGGTTAATTAGTTTGATTTTCATTATCATTAAAATTAAAGAATTTATTACTAAAGGGAGAGCAGATGAACATCTGAAAAGGAAGCAACAGTCACAGAACCAGTTTGATAACAGGTCATGTCTGGCTTGGTTTCTTTCATTTTCTGACAGAATTACTAAATGGATAGATCAGGAGATGTTGGAGGTATAGTTTAACTAGATTTTAGCAGGGCATTTTATAAAATCTCTTATGTTGTTCTTATGGGGAAATGGAAAGAAGTGGGATTGCTATCCAGAAAAATAACTGATGGAGTCTGAATGCAGAATGAAGTATACTTTTGAAATTGTATTATTCTTTATTGTAATATGCTACAAAATGTAATATGATGTTGTATCATTTATTTTGGCTGTGTTTTTTTTTTTTTTTGTCTTTTCTGTTTGCAACATGACTAATGGAAAATATTTTGCATTACTGCACACACATAATTTACATAAAAGTGCTTTCTTTCCCAAGGAGGGATTAAGGGAAGGGAGAGAGTTTGGAACTCAAAATTTAAAATAAAAATGTTAAATTGTTTCATTTAAATGTATTTGAGGGAAAAATATATATGTATGCATATGTTACATATATGCATATAATATAATATATATATATATTACATATATGTAAAAATGATAAAAGTATAGCAAGATAAATTTAGAACAAATTGATTAACTGGATGTAGAGTATGCTTTAATACTTTTGCAGTTAATATAGAAGGATTCCTCTTATAAGAATGCTTAATGGACATCTGTCTTGGACTCATTTTTTGAGTACTTTTATCAATAATTTGACAAAATGGTTATGAGGTGCCACTTTAAATGTATCAGATTGAGTAATATGAAAGAAAAAAAATAAATGTTAAAGAGGACATGAGAAAACTAGGATATTAATGCATTGTTAGTAGAGTTGTGGACTGATGCAACCATTTTGCTCCAAAGTAATTTGGAGCAATGCTGAAAAAGCTATAAAACTGCAAATCCTTTGATCCAGCACTGTCACTATACTAGGGCTGTATCCCAAAGAAATCATCAAAAGGGGGAAAGGGTCCATATGTTCAAAAATATTTATAATAGCTTTTTTTGTGATGGCAAAAAATTGGAAATTGATGGGAGGCCCAACAATTAAGGAGTGCCTGAATGAATTGAAATATATAAATGCAATGGGATACTATTTTTCCATAAGGAATGATGAGCAGGCAGATTTCAAAAAAGTCTGAAAAGACTTACATGAATTAACTGATGCTGAGTGAAGTGAGCAGAATGAGGAGAACATTATACTTCAAAGCAGCAACATTGTAGAAGGGTAAGTGATTGACGTGGCTCTTCTCAGCAATAAAGTGATTTAAGACAATTCCAAAAAAACCATGATGGAAAAATACTATTAAACATTAGATTAAAAAAAATCATGGAATTTGAATGAAAATGGAAACATATCATTTTCACTTTTTAATTTTTTTCTTTCTTATGTTTTTTTCCTTTTGTTCTGATTCTTCTTTTACAATATTGACTAATATAGAAATATATTTAACATGATTGTATATATATATATATATATGTATACATATATATATATATAATAGAAATTATCATGGGAATATACCATAAAGATCATTCTATACCATGCTTTAATTTTACATATCAGGAAAGTGAAACTCAGATACAATAATATTTTCTTTATCTGCCTCACAGGTCTTTTAGGAGATCAAATCAGATCAAACCCATGAAGTGCATTGCAAAATGAAAAAGCTTATTATATTAATTGGTTATTTCTTTAGTTGTTAATCAATGTTTCAAAGAATAAGAGCTATAATGAACTTTAGAAGTCATCTTTGACTTAGTAGATAAGGCTGAAGAAGGGGAAAAAGTTTTAGATAGTAAGAGAGTTATGCTGATGATTTGGATAAATATGTCTGTCTGCCTGTTTTGAGTACTGACCCATCTTTTCCCTTCACTTTCTACTCCCACTACCCACCCAAAGGATGAAAAGAGTATCTTCTCTACTCTTTCCAACTTTCTCATCTTGTCATGATCTTAAGACCTACATAATCCATACTATATAGTGCTTAAGTACGATTTCAGAGATGAGAGGTAGCCATTCTACTCTCTCTTTTCTAATTGTTTCTCTTACTATCTGAAATTTCTTTAAGTTGAATTATTGAAGCCTATGACCAAAAAAATGTAAGTATTTGGTCTGGAAGGGAATTAGTATTTATAAAGCACCTACTATGTGCCTGGATCTTTACCAAATACTGTTAAAATGTTATCTCATTTGATCCTCAAAACAAACCTATGAGGTAGGTGCTTTAGTTGGCCCCATGTTTTAGAGTTTGGAAAGCTGAAGTAAACAGACTTTTTCATGATCATACAGCTAGGAAGTGTCTAAAATTGGATTTCATCTTCGTAATTCCAGGATCAGCACTCTATATTGACACCACTTTTTGTAGTAATAAAGAACTCGAAATAAAATAGGTAGATGTCAGTTGAATAGAGAAGGGCTAAATGAATTATAGGACATTAAGGCAGTAGAAAGTACATAAGAAATAAAAAAATGAAAAATCCAATGAGATTTAAGAAAACATATAGACTGATGCTGAGTGTAAGGAAAGTAATACAAAATGACTGCAAAAATGTAAATGAAAAGAACAACACTCAGAAACCAAAGACTGTCTAGTGATTCCAATTGAACTTGACACTAGAGAGCAAGTAGGAAAATATATCTCCCTTTTTTTCTTGCAGAGGTAGGGAGTATAGAAGAAATAAATGACAATGCTTATTAATGTAAAATTGCCAGGTTTAATTGATGTTAACATTGTAATGTGTTTTCGCCTTTTTTCTTTTTTCTATTTTTTTAAATTATTTTTTTTTACAAAGATCAACTCACTAAGAAGGGAAAGAGAGAGATATTTTTTTAAAAATCAGAAATTATTGATTTAAAAAAAAGTACAACATTGAAATTTATCCATCCATGTCCCAATACTCTGAAAGAATGGAATGAAGAACAGTTGAGTTTTGATGGAAATGGAATTGTGGAGAAGAGTCTGGTATAGGAGCTCTATCCATAGAGGAATGAGGAGAAGAAAAATTAAAAGTCTAGTTTGTGGATTGGAGGAGAAAAGATTTTTTTCCAAATTTCCAAATGAGAAAAGGATTCCAGAAGAGGGTTAGCTCTAGTCAACACTTCTAGTTTCTTGTGTCAGTGAAAAATCCACCACATTTAGGGCAAGAGGTTTATGTTTGCTGTTATGGAGTTGGTCTGACTCTTCATGACCCCTTTTGGGGTTTTCCTTTTCTAGCTCACTTTACAGATGAGGAAACTGAGGTAAACCTGAATAAGTGGCTTGTTCACAGTCACACAGCTGTTTATTAGTATTTGAGGTTGGATTTGAACCCAGGATTTCTTGACTCCAAAATTGGTGCTCTATCCAATCCCTAGTACCAGAGCACTTGAGCTGAAATCTCTACTGATTGTGGGGAGTTGACTTTCTTTCTCCAGGCTGCTGTTTCCTTATTCATAAAATGAGCTCTCTTTTCTTCCTCCTTCTGTCCTATGACTGAGGACTGAACCTCCTTCAGGTCTTCCCAGTCCTTGAGTATTTCCTGGGCCAGGTCCCAAAAGATGAGGACAGTGGCAGACGCTGATTGAAATTCCGGTCACTGAGGTGTATCAGCTGCTCTGGTCATGAGTGCATAAATCTAATGTCCCTTTTTAGTATGCCTTTCATTTTCTAGCCTTTCCCTGCTATTGAACCATTCATCTCTAACATTTGTAGTCCTATTAAGAGGGAAATACAATTTCATAGCTACAGATAAGAGATTAGACAGATCAATTTTAGCCTGTGAAATAGACTGAGTGGGAGGAGGGGGGAAGAAGGGGGAACAATTTCCAAATTATGGTGTGCCTGACTTTGGGGCTGTTAGTTTATCGGATTTTAGTCTGTCCTCTTATTGCATCTATTATTATCTTTTTAGTGATTGGTTGAGCAGCCTATCACTTAAATTCATTTAGGTTCAGTATGACTAAGGTACAATTGACTAGAATCTCAGGGACTTACTTAAAGTCAATCTGGATGCTGCTTTGTTCCTCTCCTTGTTCTGTGTGGGTGAGGTGTTTTCAGTCAGGGAGTGAATTTATGGGATGTGCCATGGAGCTCTTAATCCAATGAAGAATAGTGGTTAATGGAACCAAATAAAATTACCTGCTCACACAATGGCTCTTCAGAGGACCCCTCTGTGAGGTAGAGAGACTTGTTAACAGCTAGCTGGCAGAATGTTTTCTCAGTCCCTGGGAAGAGATGGTATCCTCTCACTGCAAATGTGGGCTGGGGTTTTGAGGAGGTCCTTCTGTACGGGAGGATTGGGGAACAATGGAGTGGGACTCTCTGGTCTCTTCCCCTTTTATTTTCTCTACTTGTGACTGGATGCTAATTGCTAAAATTCCCATCATGATGGAGATGGTGGAACTGAGGAGTTGAGCTCTGTGGAAGCTGATTTAATGGGATATTCTGTATAGTTTATTGAGAGAAATCTTGGGATGCTTGGACAAGTTACTTAATTTCTCTAGGTCACAGTTTCTTCCCATCTAAAATGTTGGGGGTAGATATGAAGTCACATCTGGTTTTAAAATTGAAAATTGAAAATTTAAATCTATAAAATAAGTGAATATTTTGTGATTTACATGAAAGTATGTGTTGAAAAATCAGATCTTATATCTGAAAGAGATCATAAAAATGGAAAAGGAACCACAATGTTTATAACAGTTCTCTTTGTGATGGCAAAGAATTGCAAATTGAGGGGATGCTCATCAGTTGGAGAAAAGATAAAGACATTGTGGTCTATAAATGGAATGGAATACTCTTATTATATAAGAAATGGTGAACAGGAAGGTTTCAGAAAAGCCTGGAAAGACTTAGATGAGCTGATGCTGAATGAAATGAGAAGAACCAAAAGAACATTGTGCACAGTAATAGCAATATTGTGTGGATGATCAATGTTGATAGATTTACCTCTTCTCAGCAATACAATGATCTAAGACATTTCCAAAAGAGTTATGATGGAAAATTCTATCTACTTCTGAAGAAAGAACTATGGAGTTTGAATGCAGATTGAAGCATACTATTTTCACTTTTTTTCATTGTTTTCTTTCTAGTGATTTTTGCCCTTTGTTCTGATTTTTCACTTGCAACACAATGTGGAAAGGTGTATAATATGATTGTACATGTACAACCTATATCAGATTGATCTCTGTCTTGGGAATGGAAGGATGGAGAAAAAAATTAAAATCAAAATATTATAAAAGTAAATATTGAAACTGAATACATTTTTAAAATAACTTAAAATTTAAAAAAATTGCGGTGGACCCTCCCAAAAAATCAGACTTTTTTCATCCTCTGGTTTCAAATTAGACATTTATCTTCACTCTGTGGCAGTATCTTACCTTCCGAATCCAGTCAAGGTGACTCTGTCATTTCTTTATGCTATTTCTTTCCAGGGTGCCTCAAACTGAAATAAATTTTGGCCTCCCATATCAAAATGCTCAGTTTCTTTCCACTAAGATGGTTAATTCTTTGATAAAGAATTCTTGTCTAGCCACATGTGGCTCTTTAGTACTTATGAACATAAAATTTGCTTTACTTTGACTTGGAGAAAGAACAATATGGAAGGGGATTAGAAACCACTGACCCCCCCCAAAAAAACAACGTCTAGACTTTTTTTTCTTTTCCCCCTCCCTGTTTCCCTCCTTTCCACTTCCTATTGCTTTTGTAAATACTTCACAAACAGTTAACCCAAAATGGTGGACATCTTTGTCATTTTCTCCTGTTATTGAGGTGTTGCCAATATAGAAAAGAAATACAAGGTAATTTCAAAGAATATTTACCAACTGGCTGGAGGACAATAGGAAAGTTTGTCCCTTTTGTGCTTTGAAGAAAGCTGTTAATCATAAAAGATAGATATGAGGAGGCAAACCCTTGTAGACATGAGACATCAGCTAGACAAAGACAAAAGGGTAGAATGTTGCAATTAAATATATGGGGAAGGCTTATAAGGTTCTAGCTTTACTGGAATGGCTTTACTCCTCTATAAAACAAACAAACAAAAAAACCCTATATAAATGTGAGCTATTGTTTATCTTCTTATTGGCTTTATAGGAGCATTTGGAGTGGGAGAGAGGATGTGGTTGCAGGGGAGAAGACATTCTGACTCCTTTTAGCCTTACCTGCCAATGGCATCATGGAACCAAGCTGCTTCATTTCTCCCCCAACAGCTTTCTAATGTGGAGTTTTCAGTACCACCAAGCACATCCCCCCTGATTCACTGAGACCCAGCGGGTGCTACAGCTGACATCCACTGACTCACTGAGCGTCCATTAACTTTCTCTTCATAGAGACCAGATGTATAAACACATTCTCAGCAGTCAGCGATAAAGTTCCCAAGGTAGATACCTACAGAATTACAATTTTTCAAAGCTGGGTTGAAAATAGGACCTAATATTTCTCTGGAGGATGGAGAAATAATTGAGGGTAAAACTCAAGGTTAAAAGGCCTGGCACATGGGCACAGTAGTACAAAGTTGGCGGACAGACTTGTCTATTTTACCTCCTGCTTCCAAATTTTCACATTTTTCTTCCTTTTAAGTGAATTTAATGAACAGCTTTAGATGGATTATCTAATTTGTTACTTAATTTTATGATGTGACTCTCATACTTATCATGAGAGCACTCTCTTCTCACCCCTCCTAGTGAATTCTTAACTTTATTCAAAGAATAGGCCTCCTCCATGAGACCTTACCAATTTAAAGCACATTAAATGCCAACCAGACTAAGCCCTTTATTTTGCAAACGTGGACATTGAGTCCCAGAATCAAATATATCAAAGGGAATGGATGTGTCAGATGTTTTTCTCCCTGGTTGAAGAAGCAACGATTCTAGAAAAGATCCAGAAAAAAGGCATTTGGAGATGCAAAAAACAAATATCATTGAAGGCTTTTCTTCCTGGGATGATTCATATGTATTCTTCAGTCCAAATCCACCATGGGTTCTTCTTTTTGTTATTGTTCTGTCACTGGATTGTGATGACTCTGGAAGAGAGAGTGAAGCTGGAGACTTTGTGCAACTCTGTTTTACTTAAATCCAACTTACAAATCAAAAGACACAACTGATATCATTTTACCATTTCTACCTATCTCAAAGTCCTGTGATACCAGTCAAGGGATGAAGTAGCAGGCACAGATACACTGGAAGCTATAGTCACAACTCTGCCCAAAGATGGCTCAGACCAAAGAGTCATCTTCTTCCTGGAAGCAGTAGTGGGATTGGGCAATTGCCTTTGTCTGAGTAGCCTTTTAAGGATCATACTGCTCACCTGATGAGATAAGGATAGGGCTAGAAAAGGTGCCCTAAAATTTCTACATGGAGTCAGGATGGCAAAGAATAGACAGGTCTTTGAGCTCTTCCTGGTATTCCTCAGATCAACACCAGATCGAGCCTTTGAATGAGTTTTGGAGTGATAGAACCCACAAATATTTGGAGGATAACAAATTTCTAGCAAAAATATTTTGGGAAATTGTCTCAATCAGGCAGGAGGGGTAAGTAACCCAGTATAGACCCAGCACAGGGACCCAGTGTGGAACATACTGGGAATACAACAACATTTGACTACTGTCGTGATTCAGAAGCCAGTAAATCAGCAGACCAGCTTTGAGACTTCCAACAGAACTACAGAAGGCAAATGGTGAGCCCTGAACTCCAGCATAACCAGTAGGCCTTTAGTATATCCACAAAGCACTGGAAGGAATCCTACAGTATTGGTCCTAGGGCAATATGAAGCCGCTGTCACCTGTAGAGGAAGCTTGGAGCAATCTCCCCTTTGCTCTAAGAGCAGACCTCAACTTTTAAAAATGAGCAAAAAAAGCAAAAAGAGCTCAGATCATAGATGGCTATTATGGAGACAGGGAAGGACAAAACCTGAGAGCACTAAAGGCAAACTGTTTCTAGAGAAAGCCTCAAAGGATAATTTGAGTTGGTTTCCAATTCAAAAGGCCCTTTTGGAAAAAATTAAAAAGGACCTTAAAAGAAAATCAGATCAAAAATGGGGAAAGAAAATGAGAGCTCTAGAAAAGGGAACACAGAAATTGTATGAAGAAAATCACTCTTTAAGAAATAGTTTTAGTGAAATGGAAAAAGAAAACTCCTTGAAAAACAGAATTTTTGAAATGGAAAAAAAGTCCAATGAACAAAAAAATCTCATTTAAAAGTTCATTTGGCTAAATGCAAAATGAAACACAAAAGCTAACTGAAGAAAATAATTCACAAAAATTAGAATTGAAAAAAATGAAACTGAATATCTGAATGAGATATCATGAATCAGTCAAAAAATTTTAAAAAAACATATGAAAATGTAAAATTCCTCATGTAAAATACATCACATAAAGAGGCAAAAAAGGCCTATTACAATTGAGGGAAAGAAGGGAGAGCAATGAGCATTATATGAACCTTAGTTTCATTGGATTTGGCTCAAAGAGAGAATGTCAGATATATTTAATTTAATACAGAAACTTGTCTCATTATATAGGGAAGTAGGAGAAAAGGGAGGAAAGGAAAGGAGAGATAATAGGGAGAACAAAAGTAGAAGGTGAAAGGGATAAGAAAGGGGGAGAGGATAGAAAAGGGGAGGGCAGAATGAAGGAGATGGTGGTCAGAAGTAAGGAAGTGGTGAGGAGGGAAAGGGAAAAAGAAGAAAGAAAAATACAACTTGGAGAAAATAAGATGGTGAGAAATACAGAGTTATTAATTTTAATTGTGAATGTGAATGGGATGAATTCTCCATAAAACAGAAGTGTATAGCAGACTAGATGAAAAGCCAAAATCCTACAATATCTTGTTTACAAGAAATATATTTAAAGCAGTGATAAAAGGTTGGAGTAGAATTTACTATATTTCAGCTGAAGGAAATAAAGTAGGGATAGCAATGCTGATCTCAGATCAAGCAAAGGCAAAAATAGATCAAATTGAAAGAGATAAGGAAGGAAACTACAGCTTGCTAAAGAGTACCATAGATAATGAGGTAATATCAATACTAAACATATACACCAAGTGATATAGCATTCATATTCCTAGAGGAGAAGTTCAGAGAGCTTCAAGAATAAATAAATAGCAAAACTATATTAATGGCGGATCTCAGTCTTGCTCTATCAGAACTAGATAAATTGAACCATAAAATGAATAAGAGAGAAGTTAAAGAGGTAAACAGAATTTTACAAAGGTTAGGTATGATAGACCTTTGGAGAGAATTGAATGAAGACAAAAATAAATATACTATTTTTTCTCAGTGGTACATGGAACCTACACAGAAATTGATCAGGTATTAGGGCATAAGGCCCTGAAAATCAAATGCAGAAAGGCAAAAATAGTAAATGCATATTGTTCAGAGCATGATGGATTAGTAACCCAATCCAATAAAAAGCAAAAATCGTATGTAAAAAAACCCCAGGGAAAAATAGACCAAAAATTAATTGGAAACTACATAAGCTAATTCTAAAGAATGAGTAAAACAACAAATCATAGACATAATCTATGATTTTAACCAAGAGAAATGACAATACTAAGACAACATATCTTAATTTATGAGATTCAGCCAAAGCAGTTCTTAAATGAAGTTTTATATCTTTAAGTGCTTACTTGCATATAATAGAGAAATAGTACACATGGGTCCCTTTCCCTCCTTTAATATCTCTTTGGGATATAAGCCCAGCTAACTAAAACATCTAGAAAAAGAACACATTAAAAACCCTCAATTAAATACCAAATTTTAAATTCTGAAAATAAAAAGGGAGATTAATAAAATTGAAAATAAGAAAACTATTGAATTAAAAAACAAAACTAAGATTTGGTATTATGGAAAAAAACATAAAAATTTGATTAGAAAAAAGATCATAGAAAGGATTAAAAACCAGAATTCTACAAAATTTACTATCTTTTTTTTTCATCTTAGCCAATCTGAGAGGTGTGTTTTGGTATCTCAGAGTTGTATTAATTTGTATTTCTCTGAGCAGTAGTGATTTGGATAGCTCTAATTTCCTCTTCATTGGTGGAACAATCAGTCTTCATGTTTGATACTAAAATTTTGATTTTCCCTTTTGAATTATGCTGGGGTCGGGGTCTTCACCTTGGCCTTTCCTGAATGTCGGGTTTAACTGCTGATCTGGTCCAGGGCTTGGGAACTTGTTGCTGGGTTACTATGGTAAGAGATTCCTTTAGGTAGCTAAAATGGATCTACTCAAGACCTTTGCTGCTGGGCTGCTAAGCAAACAGGGCCTCTGCTAGTGTAGCATCTCACTGTTGGCCAGTCCTGGGTGGGGCTTCATTACTGGTCAGCAGTGGGGGCAAGACCTTGCTGGTGACATGCTGATGGTGGGGGTTTGGGGGTGGGGTACTCTCTTACCTAGGGCACTGCTGGCTTTCAGGAAAGTGAGACTTCACCAGTGGATTCCCCCAGATGTGGGGTCTTGCTCCAGGCCCCCTGAGGTGAGATTGGCTGTTGCTGTTGCTTTTGGATTTCATTCTCCTCATACTCCAATGAGACAGACCTTTCCTGCAGTGCTGGTAAGCTGCTTCCTTGCTCCCAAATCAATTCTGAGGCAGTTTTCCAGTTGTTTGAAAGGGAATTTGGGAGGACTTTAGAATGCTCCTTCCTCTCTCTGCCATGTTGGCGAGGGAGGTTTGACCTGACTTTAAAAAAAAAGGCAGATATCTGGGATAGAAGACTATCTAAGACTATACTATTCTGCATAGTGGGATAGAGATTTACAGTCAAGGAAAGTGGATTTGCTAAATGGCTAAACAAAATCAGGCTAGGAGCAAACAATGCCACCTAGTGCTTAACTTACTTTTTTGTGACTTGCCTTCTTTCAAGTCCTCTTGTCATTATTGGGAAAACCTCTTCATCCTGCAAAATCTCAATCAACTGTGGTGCTCTACCTCCTTCTCATCTTCTGTCCCTCTAATTGCGAGATACAATGATGAGTTCTAAGTCTCCATGTAAACACAGAGCTTAGCTCCAGCATCTTCTCCTGCCTTCTCATTAGAGTACTGCCCTTTTATCCCCAGGTCCAGTTTTTCAGGCATTGTCTTCCCACATTAGATAATAAGCTCCTTGAAGGCAGGAGCTGTCTTATTTTATATGTGTTATCTGGCACACAGTGGGCATTTAGTAAATCTTTACTGACTGACAAACTGCCAAGTGAAAGAATTCATAGAATCATAATGCTTGAGCTGGAAGAAATCTTGTTATTCAGTTGTCTTTTTCAGTCATGTCTGACTCTTCCCATTTGGAGACCATTTGGGGTTTTCTTTGCAAAGATGTCGGACTGGTTTGCCATTTCCTTCTCCAGAGGCTAAATGATTTCCCAAGGGTCACACAGCTAATTGGTGTTGGAGTCTAGATTTGAACTCATGTCCTTCTGACCTCAGATCCAGCTCTTTGTATACTGTGGCACTCCTCTCTATTCTTGAGTCTCTATGATGTGAAAGATCCCTTAAATCTTTTGTGTTTCTAAACACAGGACCTGTTCTGCTCTCAATAAGGATTAAATCTGAAGAATTCTTTCCTGTGACATTCTCCCTCTTGTTTAGTGGAAGGAAGTGGTTGTTTTTCTAGGGACAGTTACAGATTGATCTGCATTCTGTTGATTTGGGGGAAGTATATTATGAATTTAATGTCCTCTAATGCTGCTCCAGTTTTCATTCAATGAATAAAGGGATCAGCTTCTCAAACTCTTCTCAGGCCTGAAACACTAAAATCAATCATCTCGAAATCAATATTACAGTCAAGTTATTTCACACCATTTTATGGAAACTTCCATATCTTCCTGTCATTTCTGACCTAACCTTAGCTTGCTGTGATTTTGTCCTTAAAATCCTGATATTGTGCAGAGTGTCTGTTCACTCAAGTCAAGAAGGAATTTGTTTAAAAACAGTAATTGAAATGGAGATGGGCTGTCCTTCAAGTCCTGTTTGATTGCTGAATCCTTTATTTAACATAGTAGCCAAGTAGCAGAATAGACAGTAGGGATTCTTTAATGGAGTTCCGTGACTTATTCCGCTATGAGAAAATCATATTGGAAGATCAGATTGAGGACATGAGGTCATAAAACTGGAACTCAGAAGTCATCTGGTATAGTGATATAGTTCAGTAGTTACAAAACTTAGATGTGGAAAAAGGAAGAATGGAATTTAGTCCTGTTTTAATTATTTACTTCCTAGTTGTAAATCATATCACTTCTGTGTGCCTCAGTTTCTTTAATTGTAACATGCATAATTTTACACTTAAATAATTGTAAATTATTTAATAATAATAGCAACACCTCTCAGGTTTGTTTTTGTGAGTATCAAATGATATGATATTTATAAGGTACTTACATTGCCTGGCATACAGTAGGCACTTAATACATGATGGTTTCCTTTCCTGTCTTTCCCACATTCTAATCCTTTTATTCTATAGGTGAAGAAACTAAGAACAGTATGTGTGTGTATGTGTGTGTATTAAATAATTTGTCCAAAGTCATACAATCAATAAATATGAGAGATCATATTCATACTTAGAACTTTTGATTAAATAACCAATGCTTTTATTTGAGTCTAGACTCAAGTCAGCAATTAGAATGCAAATTCTCTGAAGGTAAGAGATGTTTTTGCCTTTTTGTTTACTTTAATTTTTTTAATAGTTTTTATTTACCAGATATATGCATGGGTAATTTTACAACATTGACAATTGCCAAACCTTTTGTTCTAATTTTTCCCCTCCTTCCCCCCCCCCCAGATGGCAGGTTGACCAATACATGGTACATATGTTAGAGTATCCCTTTAGTTTTTAAAGTGCACAGTGTCTAGCATGTAATAAAAGTTAAGAAATATTCTTATTTGTCCATACAAACACAGTGTAATTTAATGAATTATGAAGGGCTGAGAATAAGGATGAATGGGATTCAAATCCATCTGCTATTTGTATAGGCTATGAGACCTGGGCAACTCATTTGGATTCTTTCAGTTTCAGTTAACTCCCAAGAATTAGTCTTCTAAGTTATTAAATGGGTTCAATTTCCATTTGTACAAGAAACTTCTCCCCTATATGCATAAAAACATGTTTTCTATATATTTATACATTAAAAACTTGAACAAATTTTTCCAAGTATAGTTAATGAATCAAAAGTCTTGAGTCTACCCTTGCATATACTAATTTTTTTTCTTTCTTTCTTTTTTTTTTTTTTTTTTTTTTTTTAGGCTGGGGTTAAGTGACTTGCCCAGGGTCACACAGCTAGGAAGTATTAAGTGTCTGAGACCACATTTGAACTCAGGTCCTCCTGAATTCAGGGCTGGTGCTCTATCCACTGCACCACTTAGCTGCCCCCTTTGCATATACTATTAATACTATTTGCCTTAGTTATTTAGTTTTTTAGAATCTTTATTTCTAATTGAAGGAAACCTTTGAGGTAACAAATTCAGTCCTTGTAAAGAACCTGTATGTTCTCCAGCATGATCTATTGGCTTTGATTTGAACATCTCTGCATTTCCAAAAGAGAGTCCTTTCTCTCAGGCACTCAAAAATATATGTGATCTCATCAGTGTCAGACAACGTGAAACATCCCACCTTCCTCTTCAACAAATAATGTCCATTTGATCATAGATTTGCCATAGACAAACCTCCAAGTTCTGAGTGTTTCTTTAGTTCCTAACTTTGCATATATTCCCACCCTATCTTCCTTCCCCTCTTCCCCTCTTTATGCTTTCTTTCTTGGTGATCTGATCAGCTCTCATGGGTTCAATTATCATCTCTCTGAAAAGGAATTTCAATTCTGCATTTATAAATCTCGTCTATTTAATGCGCTTCAATTCCCATGCTGGGTTATCCCATAGCAATCTCAAGCACAATATTTCCAAAACAGAATTCATCACATTTCTCACAGGTTCTATCCTCCTTGGAATTTTACTATTTCCATTAAAGACTTTGCCACCCAGTTATGATAATTTGAAATATCAGAAACAAACATGTATCTTTACTCCTCCTTAATCATTTATATCCAAGCAGTTCCCAAAGGTTGTCACTTTTTAACATCTAAAACATCTCTTATCTCCATCTTCTCTTCATGCATACAATTATTACCCCAGTTTAGGCCCTCATCATCCTTTGCCTAGGCTATTGCAATTGCCTCAAAATTGCCTCTGTAAAGTTTAAAAATGCAGTAGGTGCTTAATAAGTGTTTTTCGATTTGACTTTATTATACTACCAATAGAATATAAGATCCCTGAGGGAAGGTAATATGTATTTTTTCAGCATATTCCTTATAATTAATATAGTCCTTGGTATCCACTGGATGCTTAATAGGTGCTTATTGAATTTATAAAAGTTTGAAATTTACTAAGCATTGCACATACATTTACAGTCAACTTTGTGGTATAGTGGATAGGATTCTGGACTTGCAGTCAGGAAGACTTGAGGTCTCAGATACTTACCAGCTGTTTAAACCTGGGCAAGACATGTAACCTCTCTTTGCCTCATTTTCTACAACTCTGTAATAGAAATTTACTGTTTATTCTGACTCTTCATGTTCCTGTTTAGGGTTTTCTTGAGAAAGACACTGGAATGTTTTATCATTTCTTTTCTGCCTCATTTGACAGATGAGGAAACTGAGGCAAAGTGGGTTAAGTGACTTGCCCAGAGTCACCCAGCTAGTAACTTTTTGAGTCAGGATTTCAACACAGGTCTCTTTTATTCCAGGACCTGCTTCTATCTACTGTGCCATCTAACTACCCATAATGGAGATAAGGATAGTAAATGCTATTTGTACCTAATAAGTCACTTAACCTTTTTTGGGATATAGGATGTGTAGGAAAACTAGTACTTTTAGGATGAGGGCTGCCAAGCCCTTTACAATGCTGCTTTTCACTTTTTCTTGGCATATAAGATTCCTTAATAAATGCTTTTTCTCTTTTGATTATATCATCCTGTGAAATATAACCCCAAGGGAAAAGAAATACCCTTTTCTCTTGGATTCTTCCATTCAACTTAAGGACCAGAATAAGTGTAATACCATTTACTGGTGGGGATGATAGAAGTTTATTGGACAGCAAGACAACTTTACCTGCAGTAACAAAACAACTTCCAATTCCACTTGCTTAACATTTAGAAATACTGAATAAAAATGAAATACTGAGCCATCTCTTGCATGCATAATGCAGAGAATCAGTTAAGACAATTTTTGGTGGGAGGAAATTTTTTTTCAAAGCTTTAGAAAGAGCTTAGTGGATTCTGGGTCAGAGTAAAGAAAGAATGTTCAATGAGAGATGCGTGTATGTAGTATGCTCTTTTGTGTTGATTATTTATTTTATTTTTGTGGATGAAAGAGAAGAAAAAAACAATAAAATCAAAGTAAAAAGAAACTCTGAGTGGGTTCCCCATGAATATCAAAATGAGATTAATTCAGCAGCTAAGGGCTCTCAATGAGAAGGAAACTAGCATTCAACCAACAGGGAATAGCGGGGCAAAAGTAGTAGAAAATTGGAAAATGGGAACAAGGAAATCAGAGTCCATAAAGCATATTTGATTACCCCAGAGGGGAAGACTGTACAAAGTTTTGATGGCAACATATTTCTTCCATTGCTAAGTGAACAAAACTAAGTAATTACATCCCCACTGAAATCAGCAACCACTGGGAAAAAAGATGGGCAACAAGTGTTGAGCCCAATTAGCCTCACTTGGCTAGTCTGAGCCTGGGTGAACAAAGCAGTTAGGAGAAGTGAATTAGGGGCTGCTGACTTACCTGGCTCATTTCATTTCACATTTTCAACAACTCTTATTACTTTTCTGTTCTACAAAGAGTAGAAGTCTATACATTTTATCTATAGAGGAAATGAACTAGATAATTCACTCTACACTTGGATGTTGTAGACTCAATACTCTAAGTCTATGAGAAAAATAAGTCAAGTACATAAAAGGATGAAAGACATTTCCAGCTTTTTAATTGTGACCAATTATAGACCAAAGAATCCGTACATCTAAGGGGTTAAGCGGGACAATCTCACATCACTTGCTAGCTCTGTGACCTTGCTTAAATGTTTTAGCCTACTTTGATTTTAATTTTCTCATCTGTAAAATGAGAGGATGGGCAAGACAGTCTCTGAGCCCTTGTATCATTAGATGTCTGGTCTTATTATCCTTTGATCCTATAACAATGACTGCTGGGGTTTGTGAAACTTATAATGTTTTAGAATATCTCAGTCACTTAATGATGAAGTGTAATGACATTTTTTTTACACTAGAAGATGTGTCTAGGCTGCCTTTGTTATTTGGTCAGTCTGTTCATTTGCAGCTTTGTGACTCCATTTGGAGATTTCATGGCAAAAAATACTTCTCCAGCTCATTTTACAGATGAGGAAACTGAGACCAACAGGGTTAAGTAGCTTGTTCAAGATCATATAACACCAAATTTTAATTAGGGAAGATGAATTTTTCTGACCCCAAAACTGACACTTTATTCAGTGTCGCCCAAATTACTTATGCATAGAACCTTCAAAGTAGTCATATAGTACCTATACATGATACCTTAAAGATTGAATCATGATATCTATAAATAACTTAAAGATGAAATTACACAGTACCTATATATGACACCTTAAAGATGCAATTTTAGGGCTCATTGTCTTATTTCAATATTTAATTCAGTTGTCACTTCGACTATCTCTTCCCAGATTCTTATAATTATAAGTAGCACCCCATCATTTCTTTGAATCTCTCATTATTCTTGGTTCGACCTTATATTCTCAATTATGTTCTAGTCAATGTCATAAGTATATAAATGTCCCATTTCCCATCCCTTCTCATTAATTCTCCATCCAGTCCTTCTTTGACTTTCTGCTCTTCAAAATGATACTTTCTCTACTTCTCAACTCAGAAACCTCTACTTCTGGCTCATCCTGGAATTTTCTTCAATTCCTGGGACCTCTTGATGCTTGAGAAAGTCTAATGTACATGTGGGCTGATCATGCTGAATTATCTTTTACAGGGCCAGTCTTGGCTGCCTTTGTTCTCCCAGCCCTTTCCCTGATTTTCTAGACTTCAAAACTATGCCCCAGCGTCAAATACCTTCCTCCTCCCCACTTTCATGCTGATCCCTCCTCCCTCCCTCCCTCCCTCTCTCTTTTTCTGTCTCTGTCTCTCTCTCTCTTTTTATCTCCTTAGTATGTGTTTGTTTTCTCCATTGGAATAAAGGGTCTTTGAGAATAGGAATTGTAAACCTAGGTACTGGGAAGATGGTGGTATTGTAAGTAGTAATAAAAAGTTTAGAAGAGGAGAGATTTTCTCTGGTAGGGAGAGAGAGAATGATTGATCTTAAATTCTTCTATTCCTTAATTTTTTGTTGGGCAATTACCCATGGACTGAACACACTCTTCTCTTTTCCACATTGCCTCATTGATGAACTGGTCCTCTTCTTTCAAATACTTTACCCTCTATTTCATTGGAGATCTTGCCCTTCTAAGACTCAGTCATTGATTATTGTCAAATACTTCCTTCAATCTGACTGCTGTTGAACAAAGTGGGAGAAAATCAGGAAACCATCCTGATTGGGTCTAGTAAAATATTACATATTTATGTGGGCTCCTGACTGCTATAACCAAATATTTTATACCTATTTATTGATTCACTATCCCACTCTGCACAGCAGCTTTTTTCATCCCTCCACAAAATTTCCTTCATTCTCCCATCCCAACCCTCTCAACTGAGAACTTTAATCATACATCACTTTAACAAATGAGAGCATTTTCTGAGAACTGCCTCTTTTCCTGCCCCCCCTCATATCCTTTTACTAACTTCTCTTTACATCTCTCCCAAAAAAGAAATGACTCCTCCTTGCCAAGACAAACACTTCACATACAATGGATGGTTGTGGCCTGGTTAGTTTCTCTTCTTAAGGTCTCTCCACTCCATCAATCATTAATTTAGTTGTCAAATTGATCTTAAAATTCGGCAGGATCATGCTATTCATCTATTTAATACACTTTATTGGCTCCCTATTACTTATAGTACATAATGGAAAACATCTTGCATAGTTTTTAAATTCATCCATAACCTGGACCCTTCTTAAATCCTCTCTCCATCCAAATACCTTCTCCAATCTAGTAACATTGGACTCCTTACTGTTCTACTCAGAACTCCCAAATATTGAAACTTTAATTGGCTGCCTTCAATACCTTGAAGGTTTTTCTCCTTATTTCCACCTCTTTAGTTTCCAGGATTTCTTTTAGTCTCTCTTGATGTCCCAACTTTTACAAGAATCCTTTTCCAGTCCTTCTTAACCTTAATGTTTTCCCTTTGTTAATGATCTCAAACTTACCTTGTATGTACCTTGTACCTTAAATGAAATCATTTCCATGGTTTTCCCTTCATTTTCTGTGAGCTCCTTAAATGAAAGAACTGTTTTCCTGCTTACCTCTTGAGTATCCCCAGTGTTTAGAATAATGGCTGGTTTATAGTAGGTACTGAACAAATGCTTGTTGACTTGACTTGATTTCTGTTTTGATAAGTCAAATTTAAAATGTATAAGAGATATGCAATTTGTGATATACAAAATGTTTCTAATATTATGAGACTAATATTCCTCTGAAATCACGTGATCCTGAGAAATAGACCTTCATCCTTAGCTTTGCTATTTTTTTTTCCTTTGCTATTCTAGTTGAATGGATCAATCTCTTTCTACTTTTCCATCTGGAAGAGCAAATATTGATCTTTAAGAGTAACTTTCTTGACCCAGGCCAGGAGAAGATAATAAAAAAAGATTAATTTGTCCATCATACCACATCTGGATATAAACTTGATGGGACTGGTTTTATATAGGAACTGAATTAAGTCAAGCCTAACTTAGGTTATTTAGGATAAACTATGCCCTGTGATAGTGGGTAAAATGTTTATATAATCATTCTAAATATATATATATATATATATATATATATATATATATATATATATATGTGTGTGTGTGTGTGTGTGTGTGTGTGTGTGTGTGTGTGTGTGTGTATTTATATATATATATATATGTATGTATGTATATGTATATATTTGCAATAACAGGAGAGTGGGTTGAGCCTGTAGATAAATCTGGTCTCAGACATTTATAAGCTGGGTGATCCTGAGCAAGTCACTTAATCCCATTTGCTTCAGTTCCTCATCTGTAAAATGATCTGGAAAAGGAAATAGCAAACTACTCCAGTATCTTTGTCAATAAAAGCCCACAAGGAATAATAAAGAATCGAAGATAAGTGAAACAACTTGACAACAACTATCCTTTTTAAAAAGTTAATCAATGTTAAACCATCATTCTAGTCACTAACATGTAACAAATATGGGAACATAGCTGGGGGTTTGAGCCAGTGGCAGAGAAAAGACACTTATAAACCATTTAAAGTACCCTAGAAGAGAAGTATCAAATCTCCAGGGCAAAGTTCCAAACTTCTCAGTGTGGCCCTGAAGCAGATTAAAATGTAATTGGAAATTGTTTATCAAATAAATAAAAATAAAACATAATGTTAATTTGTGTTTCTCTAAGTCAATATGTGGTCAACAGTAACTTATTTCTAGAATTCTGAGGGGAAGATATAACGTTGCAGTACTGGGAGAGTGAGTTAGATCTTATTACTTGTTGTTTTTCACTCATCCAGACATGTTTGAGTCTTTGTGATCCCATGGACCATAACATTACTAGACTCTTTCATCTTTCACTATCTCCCAAAATCTGTTTCATGACACTTTTTCTCCAATTTATCCTCAGCCATCCCCTTTTCTTTTTGTCTTCATTCTTTCCCCAAATCAGATTTTCCCCAATAAATCCCCTCTTCTCATTATTAATCAAATTACTTAAACTTCAGCTTCAGTATTTGTCCTTCCAATGGCTCATATTAATTAATTAATTAATTAAATTATTGACTCATTTGATCTCTTTACTCAAAAAAAAAAAAAAAAAAAAAAAAAAAAAACAACTCTGAAAAATCATCTCCATAAGCGTAAATTCTGGAGTTTTCTCCTTTCCTTATAGTTCAATACTCATTGCCATACAGTACTACTGATAAAACCATTGCTTTGACTACACAGACTTTTGTCAGCAAGGTGATGTCTGCTTTTTAGTGTGCTCTATAAATTTCTTGTAGCTTGTTTTCCAAGGAGCAAGAGTATTTTAATTTCATGGCTATCATTGATGTTTACAGTGATCTTTGAACCCAAGAATGTAAGCTCTGACACTGTTTCCATTTTTTTTTTTCATCTATTTGCCAGGAAGTGATGAGACCAGTTGCCAAGATATTTTTTTTTTCTTGATTAGCTTCAAGTCAGCTTTTACCTTCTCATCTTTAACTTTCATCAAGTGGCTTCTTAACTATTCTTTACTTTCTCCCATCAGAATAGTATTGTTTGCATATCTGAGTTTGTTGATATTTCTCCTGGCAACCTTAATTCCAGCTTTTGTTTATCCATCCTGCCATTCCAAATGATGTACTATGAACATAAGTTAACAATATAGTCTTGTCATTCCTTTCCCAATTTTAAACCAACTAGTTGTTTTATGTTTACTTCTAACTGATGCTTCTTTAATCATCATATAGTTTACCCAGGAGAAAAGTAAAACAATATTCTCATGCTTATGAGGACTTGCCACATTTTGTTGTAATCTGTAGTCAAATGTTTTAGTGTGGACAATAAAGTAGAAATAAACACTTTTATGGTACCCCCATGCTTTCTCCATAATCCAGTGAATGTTGGCAATTTGGCCTACAATTCCCCTATCTCTGATAATCAGTCTGATTTTCTGCTAGTTTTTAGTTTAAATATTGCTGAAGCTTAGTTTGGAGAATCTGAAACATAATCTTGCTGGCATGTGGAATGAATAAAGTTTTCAGTAATTCTTTGGCATAGGCCTTCTTTAGCATTAAGGCCTAAACCCTTCTTTTCCAATATACTAGAAAATAGCAGAGAATGGATATCTTTTTTCGAGGGGGGAGAAGAGGAGAGAGTAAGGGAGTAGGGTTGGGTAGAGCAAAAGTCATATCTTTTCCCTCTTGATACTTATATATCTAGATTATACCTAAGCACTTAGGAAAAAGAAAAAAGGCAAAGCCAAATGAGGAAATGGATTTCAAGGCCAGAATGTTGGGTGAATTAATATTGATAAAAGATTAACTAATTTATTTATAATAAAAAAATTAACATAATTTTATATTAATATGAAAATCTAGCAAGAAGAGATGGCAAGAAAAATACATTTAAAATAATTATAGAATGGAGTAAATTACAGTTTGGTTTTGAAGATGAACAATACAATGATTTCACAATGGTGATCTCTTGAATTGCAAGTGAATTGGATTAAAGTGAGGCAGAGTTGTTCAAAGTCATCAGTCTCATTCTCTCCTCCAGGGTCAGATGAGTCCAGTGACAAGATATTGGTCAGGATGACTGGAGAGGACTCCAGATAAAGTGAGGGACCTTGGCATTTTTGAACTAAAGTCTTTTTTAGGTCTCTTTTTGCCTGAAACAACATCTACCCTATGATTTAAGTCTAATTAAGAAATGAGGCAAAATATCTAGTTTACCTATTTAAAAAAAAAATCAAATGGTTTTAGGGGGAAACCCTTAGAATTTGTAGCCAGAACAGAGGCATTTGCTTTTTATACTTACTGTGAACTATCAACACCCAAACAATGGCCAGATGAATCTTGGGCTGGAATCTAATAGAGTCTAAGATCCAACATATATACACACATAGCTAGAAGCATTATTGCTTGTTTTATTTATTTTTCTTATATTATATTTATTTCTTTTTATTATTAATACATAACACTTTATAGAATTAAAGACAGGCTCAAATATTTGGAGAAATATTCATTGTTCCCAGGGAGACTCAATATTATCAAAATGACCATATCATATAAATGAACTTACTCATTCAGTCCTATATTAATCTAGCTACCAAAGGATTATTTCTAGGGAGCTTGCAAAAATAATGAAATTTACTTGGAAGAATGAGCGATGAAGAATATCAAGGGAAATAATGAAAGAAAAATTAAATGGGAAGGAAAGAAGGGAAGCCCAGTAGGGCTATCCTATCTTAAAATATACTTTAAAGCAGTAATCATAAAAACAATTTGGTACTGGTAAAAATGTGATAGAATTAGCCAGTGGAAGAGTTAAGTATACAGTGTACAGAAACAGAAGAATCTAGTTACCTAGTGTTCAATAAATTAAAAGATTCCAGCTACTGAAGTAGAAACTCAATGTAATTCAACAAAAACTGCTAGAAAAACTAGAAAATCCATCTCACATAAATTAAGTTTACACCAACACCTCACACCATATAACAAAATAAACTCAAAATTGATATATGATTTAAGACACAATGTGTGACATTATAAATAAATTAGAGGAGGAAGGAAGAAATTATCTTCCATATCTATGGATAGGAAAAACAAATTGTCCAAATAAGACTCAGAGAAGATTACAGAAGATAAAATAGACAATTTTGATTACATAAGATTGAATTTTTTGTACAAACAAAACAAATGAAACTAAGATTAGAAGGGAAACAATGGGGAGAATGTGAGGAAGCTTAGATCTTCATAGCAAGTTTCTCTTCTGTCTTACCTAAAAAAGTATAAGGAAATGAATCCAATTTAGAAGAATCAGAGCTATCCCCCTAGTTAACAATAACCCAATAATAAGAATATATAGTTTTTAAAAGAATTCCAAGATATGAATAGCCTAATTAAAAAAAAATACTCTATATCACTGATAATTAAAGAAACACAAATTAAAGAAACTCTGAAGTCCTGCCTGTTAGGAAAAAGTGACAAAAAAGGGAAAATGACAAATGTTGGAGAAGCTTTAGGAAAATGTCACACTGATACATTGTTAATGGAACTAGGAATTGGTTCAGACATTTTGAAAAATAATTTGGAACTATACATCCCAAAGTGCCAAACTTTGTATATCCACTAACCAGGAGATACAGTAAGTAAGCCTGGAACCTCAAAGAGGTCAAAGAGAGAGGAAAAGGATCCATATATACAAAATATATTTCTAGTAGCTTTTTTGTGGATTGTAAAGAATTGAAAAAATGAGATGCTTATTAATTGGAGAATAAGTGAACAAGTTATTCTATATTAATGCAATGGAAGCTATTGTATTTATAAGAATATAGAAAATTACAGAGAAATTTACATGTACTAATTAAATTGAAATGAGAAAAAAGTATACTGATTTATACATCAACAGTATTTTAAAAATAAATAGCTTTGAACAACTTAAGAACTCTGATTAATGAAATGACCAACCGTGATTGAAGAATGCTAAAAACCTCTCTGCTGTGAGGTGATCAACTCAACAGGCAAAATAAGACGGACATGTGGTTTTTTTGTTCGTTTGTTTGTTTTTGCATGAACTATGTGGGAATTTGTTTTAATTGAAACCTGGGTATTTGTTACAAGCATTCTATTTTCTGTTGAAAGAGAAAATAAATGCTTGTTAATTGGGGGAAATCTTTTAAAATACAAATGACTACTCTTCCCTTCATTTTTTTTTAATTGTCACATTGCTTTAATGACTTTGTCTCTGTTGTATACTTATCCACAATCATTTCTTTATTTTTGAATTTCAAATATAGAAAGAAGGAAATGGTTTGCAGTTAGGTCTCCTCTGTGGGCATTTAGTAGTAGTTGCCCAAACTTGAATATATTGCTTCACTTCTCAGAGACTCAGTTTCTCTCTTTGTAAAAATGATAGTAATACTTACTTTACTTATATCCAAAGCAAGCTTGGTGTCCCAACTGATAGACTGCTGGGCCTGAAATTAGGAAAACTCATCTGTGTGACTCTAGGAAAGATTATATCTCAGTTCCTTATCAGTAAAATGAGCTAGAGAAAGAAATGTCAAACCATTCCATTATCTTTGCTAAAAAAAAAATCCCCAAATGAGGTCACAAAAAAGTTGAATATGGCTGAAATGATTGAACAACAATAACAAATATCACAAAATAAGGAAACTACTTGGTACATAAGAAAGAGCTATGAAAATTCAAGCTGTTCTTATCATGTCTATATAAAACAGAAAATGTTGGTCCAACCATACTGTAACTATGGATGAGATGATAATTTATAGTAATGCTAATTAAATAAAAAGCTTTCAAAATATGGAGATCAGCAGACCTTATGCTACAAAGACTTACTAATTTAACAAGTGGTCAATGGATCTTTCCTAAGTATGCTTCTTGAATTTTTTTTTTAAGATCTTGAATTATTTGACATACAATCAAGCTTATTCTTTGCTCTCAGATCAATCAGTCAACAAGTATTTATTAACTACTATGTGATAAGTCCTGTACTATTGCTGAGGATATAAATTCAGTAGTGAGACAACTTCTGTCCTTTATTGGCTCACATTATGTATGCATGTATTATGTATGTCTATATACATATATATTTATATATACACATACATAATATATACCTATACTCATATAAGAGGTGTTTAGAAGAGGGAATTTTTGGGGCAGCTAGATGGTGCAGTGTATAGAGCACCAGCCCTGAAGTTAGGAGGACCTGAATTCAAATTTGACCTCAGACACTTAATACTTCCTATGTGATCCTGAGTAAGTTACTTGGCCCTAATTGCCTCAGCTAATAATAATAATAATAATAATAATAATAATAATAATAATAATAATGATGATGATGATGATGATGATGATGATGATAAATAAGTAAAAGAAAAGGGAATTTTGACCTGGGCAGTCACTAAAATTTTTAGTAGTAATTATAATTTCCTTTCCAGTAGTAATTATAATACTGATTTGATGATTCTTCTTTTAACGAAGCAGGATCTGGTGTTAGCATGCATATTATGGCAGGATGGATGTCAGGTGTTTAGGCTGGGCAGATCCTAATGCTCCATTTGGTGGTTGGGATGAGATGCATGATCTGGGGTTGCCCATATAGTCTAAGTGAGCTTTCACTTACTTGTCTACCCACCAATCAGGATATTTCTGCACTATGGAAGAATTAAATTTGAATTAATTAATGTGGATAAGGAAGGGGTGAAAATCATCTCTATATGTCCAGTCAAAAGGGTCAGTGTTCCTGTAGGGAGATGGGGTATAGTGACTGGACACATTACATCTCTTAATCTTTGGTATTCCAAGAAATGGCTGAACAGAATAGAAAGTATTGGTATAAATTTCTAATGTGGCCCTTTGGAAAACTCTGAATAGTATGTTGACTTTGAGTATTTCTAAGGAACCTGCTCTAAAGAATTTAATTTTTCCTTGACAGGTTCTCCTTCCATTTTCTAACTCAGGACAGATGGCATCCTCCTTGACAATGGGGCCCTACATGACACTCTCAGAGTATTCCCGTTGAGGGCTGCTTCTTCTTCTTTTAGTTTGTTCTAACTCTCCTGCCCTCTCTTCACTGCCTCCTCCCCACTGTGGGTGAGCTGTGGATTTTGTTCCCAAAGAAACAATCTACCTTGTTTTCTCTTGCTGATTTCTAGGGTACAAGACAATACTGGCACTGTTGCCAGCTTCATGGAAGGTCTTGATTTCAACATTTCCTTATTCTCTCCCCACCTACAGTCTCAGTGAGATCTTTTCTTGGCAGACTTCTCAGGACTTCAATAAGCCCACTCAGCTCGCCCCCAGATCCTGAATTCAATCTTTTGTATATTT
The DNA here is from genome assembly GCF_048593235.1 of Sminthopsis crassicaudata. Lineage (NCBI taxonomy): Eukaryota > Metazoa > Chordata > Mammalia > Dasyuromorphia > Dasyuridae > Sminthopsis > Sminthopsis crassicaudata. The sequence continues at coordinate 627,114,259 of NC_133619.1, forward strand.
TCCCCAAGTTTACTTTTTTTTTAGAGGGGGGGAAACAACAAAAAAACAATCCACTTGTATTGTAAAGAGGTGTAGGCCGACTGCCATGAACACAGATCATTCTAAGGACAGGTAAGTACAGAACTGCATGTTCTGAGTCGAGCAAGTGCTAAAAAGTTAATTAGCTGGAAACTATGTTGACATATAAGAAGTGGGAAGAAATGTATTCAGTGGATCAGTATCCTCTTTTTTTCAAAGTAAGGCCTGTGATAAACTTTCTTCATAGTTGATTTTAAATCACTGTCACCCTTATGGTCCCCCACCTACCGCAATTCTCTCCTATAGTCTCATTTTTCTGAAATTGTCAGAAAAGGACTCTAGAATTTCAGAGATGGAAAGGACATCAAGAACATCAGATCATCAAGCCCAAACTTACCTGAAACTATCCCCTCCACACAATCACCAAAAAGTAGTCCTATAGCTTTTTCTTAAACACCTCCAGTGTTACTCATTCCTGATTCCATTTTTAGACAGCTCTGATGATTAGGCAGATACTTTTTCCTTTCCTTTTTCCTGTTTTCCCATTTTATTCAGTTTAAAATTTATTATTTTCAGTGTTAATTATTTCTACCTATGCCCCATGAAGGCAATTAAGAAAAACAAAAATGAAACAATAAATAACCATTATTCTTCATTTACATGACAATCTTTTTTATTATTATAGCTTTTTATTTACCAGATATATGCATGGGTAATTTTACAGCATTGATAATTGCCAAATCTTTTGTTCCAATTTTTCCCCTCCTTCCCCCCACCCCCTTTCCCAGATGGTAGGTTGACCAATACATGTTAAATATGTTAAAGTATAAGTTAAATACAATATATGTATACATGTCCAAACAGTTGTTTTGCTGTAGAAAAAGAGTTGGACTTTGAAATAGTGTACAATTAGCCTGTGAAATCAAAAATGCAGGTGGACAAAAATAGAGGGATTAGGAATTCTATGTAGTGGTTCATAGTCACTCCCAGAGTTCTTTCGCTGGGTGTAGCTGGTTCAGTTCATTACTGCTCTGTTGGAACTGATTTGGTTCATCTCATTGTTGAAGAGGGTCATGTCCATCAAAATACATCATCATACAGTATAGTTGTTGAGGTATAAAATGATCTCCTGGGCCTGCTCATTTCACTCAATATCAGTTCTACATGACAGTTTTTTAAAATATTAAAAAAAAGAAAAGAAAACAACTACCATGTAACCCCAAGACTTTTCTAATATAAGTGTAGTTCATTACTTTTCCAACCCCATTCAGACTGGCAGGTTATCAATTAGGACCCGAAAGATACCTGGCTATTTCTTTCACCACTTGTGTAGGGATTAACACTGGGAGATTGTGAAATATTGTTGTTCAAAAACCCCCACGGGCATATTCCTTTTTTTGCTTATCAGTTGACATCAATTAACCCACCTGACTTAACCTTTAGAAATGATAAATCCTAAAGTGGCATAATAAAAACAGTTGGCATAAAACTTCACTATTCCTGAAAAAAATAGGGTTGTGTCCTTTTACCACTACATGCAATTCCAGAGAAACCTTGACTTTCTGACTACATGTGGTGAATTGCTTCTCATTGTTAAAAGTAAAATTTTCTCCTTGGAGAGATCCTCATGAGGTTTCCCTTTCATGTATTGTACTTCTCTATGGGGTTCCTTGGAATTAAACTTCCTCAGTGTATTTGATTTATTCTCAGCTCTAGATATAGACACTGAAAAAAATCTTCCAGAGATCTTTGGAAGATCCAAAATCTTCCAAATATTTGAAATTTACAAGGACAACCTCTACTTAAATAGTGGTGGTGCAAAATGGGGAAGCCTATAATACCCAACTCCCAACTCTCAAGCAATTCTAGTTCAGGAATTTGGCTGGAATTGTTTCTATGGTTTAATTGGTAGAGTCCTGAAGTCATTGGCTCTCAAATGATTTGCTAATACATTGTCAGCCAATCTTTATTTTTTTATTTTTATTTTTTTATTTTTTTGAGGCTGGGGCTAAGTGACTTGCCCAGGGTCACACAGCTAGGAAGTATTAAGTGTCTGAGACCAGATTTGAACTCGGGTCCTCCTGAATTCAAGGCTGGTGCTCTATCCACTGTGCCACCTAGCTGCCCATATTGTCAGCCAAACTTAAGGCACATATTTTGCATTGCTCTGGTTCATTCATACACTAGCTAGAAATGTTTTGCCCCAATATTATTAGGGGTTTTTTGTCAGATAGATTGAATAGAAGTGTTCTCACCTGCTAATGATACCAGGGAAGATAATATCTTGTTTATTACTTAAGGTAGAATGGGGAAAATCTATTGATCGATTCAATTGGCTACCCTCCTCTTTCCACTTTTACAAAGGCCAAATAACCCAGTTCTTTCAACCAGTCTTCAAATCCTGCAAAGTTGAAACCCTTCACTAATCTAGTAGAAGTTCACTGGACCATTTTCAACCTACTATTTTTTTTTTCTAAACTGTGAGACTCATAACTTAATAATACTCCAGATACAGTCTAAGCTGCATACAGTAAGATTATTCCCTAGTTCTACATATTATACCTCTTAAGTTATCCTAAGATGGCATTAGTTTTCTGTGCTTCCACATCACACCTTTCCCAGAGATTGACTTTGCAGTTCATTAATACCCAGAGATCATTGTTAAATTAATTATTTCTTACTCACCCCATCTTGTCCTTGTGAAATTGATTTTTAAGTTGGAATACAACATTTTAGATATATCCTTATTAAATTTTAACTTTTTAAAATTAGCTCACATTCTAATTTTTATTTTTTTTAATTCTTGACTTTATTATCTAATATATTAGTCATTTCTCTAAAACTAAAATTATCTTTGCATCAGAGGTAACCAGGTGACCTGAACTACAATTTTGTAGTTAAAATGATCCTCTTCCTCTGTTTTTCTTTATTTCTTTTTCTTTCTCTTTCCCTCTCCTCTTTTCCCTTTCTTCCTTTTTTCTTCCTCCCCCCCTCTCTTGCCTTTCTCCTTTCTTCGCTTCCCCCTTCTCTTCCTCACTCCTTCCCTCTCCTCCCTCTGCACTCCTTACCTCAGTTCTCCTTTCCTTTCTCTCTCCTATCCTCTTCTTTCTTGTCTTTTCTTCTTTTTCTCCTCTCTTTCTCCTTTTCTCTATTCCTTATTTTTCTCCTTTTCACTCTTGCCTCTCTCCTCTGTAAAGGATTTACTGTGTAGATATGCATTTATATATTCATAGCCCAAGGGAAAGGGTTCTGTATATAGAAACAAAAACATGAGTTTCTTTCTTAATTCTTTCATTTAATATTTACGTTACCTTAGGAACAACACTTCACCTCTCTCAGACTTTTTCCTAACCTCAAAATTGAGGACATTGGAATTGATCCCAACTTATCCTGACAATAAACCCTTAAAATATTCTTGTTAAAATAATAATCCCGGGGCGGCTAGGTGGCGCAGTGGATAGAGTACCAGCCTTGAATTCAGGAGGACCAATTTAGGAGTTCAAATCTGGCCTCAGACACTTAACACTTCCTAGCTGTGTGACCCTGGGCAAGTCACTTAACCCTAGCCTCAGGAAAAAAAAATAAAAAAAAATAATAATCCCCATCCCATACAGGGAAAAATGGGATATCAAATAATTTACATGACCTACCCAAAATTACACAATCTTCTGTGATGCTATTCAACAGGACTCCTAGCCTCCAGAATCCCAGATGTTTCTTAAGATACAAGTAAAAACACTACAAGAAGCCTGTGGCAAGTGTACACAATCTGTAAAAACATGGAAATAATGGATATGGAAAAAGAGAAAAAAAAAAAAAAACAATCAAAATAGCAAAGCATTGGCCGGGGTGGGGGAAAATCCACAGGAAAAACAAAATTTGTCATTAGTGAGAAAGAAGGAGAAAGAAGGGCTAATGGAGCAGAAAGGTAGGCAATTCCCTTTGACAGCCCCCAAACCACTACCTTTCAGCACAATATTTTTTTTGGTATTGGTATAATTTGTTAAGTGGGCTTTCTTTTTTTCCTTTTGCTCACACATCTTTCCTCTCCTGCTGCTGTACTTTCTGCTGACATTTCAGTAGGGACAATTTTTCTTCCACTGTCCATTTGGTCCAGTTTGCATTACTGCTATTTTTCACGGCTGTCCTCCCCCACACCCGAAACCCTTTCTCTGATTAAGAACGGAACTGCTGTCCAACCCTATGAACCAGAAATTATGAAGATTGAGTTAAAGTTTATTAAAAAGAAATATAAGCAAACGGTGAGGAATTCATGCTGAACTATGATTTCCTTTCTAACACTGACAATAGCACATTACACAGCTTTGGCTTTTAAGAATAAGCAGCTTCTTCAATGATATTTCCTTTGGGCATACTGGGAAATACAGTTTTGGTTTTAAAGCTAGAGGCAATGTGTCTGATAGAGGCAGGGCAAGTAGTGTGGGATGAGACTTGATTGAGTCTTAAAGACTAAAGAAATTCTGAATGACCATCATAAGCAGCTGTCTTGTGGATCCATTCTAAGCCTTGGCACATCATCCATTGGGATTTCCCAGTTTTCCCAATTTCCAAAATGGCCACCAACTCTTTAACTATCTACCTTGAAATAAAACCACATCATTTTATGTAAAAAGAAAATGTATTTGTTAGCTTGCCTCTGAGAACTCATAAGGTATAAATCAGCATTTTTACACAACACCAAGCTCAGATGAACTAGATAATTTCATACTAACCAGATAAAAATATGATTATATAGTGTTTTCAAAGCATATTCCCCTTACTTAACTTTTTTTCCCTGGTTATATAGATGTGCTGAAAAGTCAGACTCACTGCCAACTTTCTCAGACCTGTGAGAAGAAGCTCTCCATACCATGGAGAAATTAACCACCTCTTTTCACTGACTCCTATCCCTCTGAAGCCCTCACATAATTCATTATCTGACACAGCTAAAATAATCACACAACCCTAACCTAGTATTATAGGGTAAATACATTATTTTCCATGAAATTATGATTCTTAATGAATTAATAATAGGGTTACAATTCTCAGCTTGACAAGCTGGGGAATATAAAGCATAATATCAGGGCAACTGATAGCGTGGTAATTATTTGGCCTCTCCAATCCTTATTTAGGAATACATTATGTCTGATTGCAGGGAAAGAACAACAAGTTGCAGGCAATGCTGGCTTTTGTTATGAAGTTGGTGTGTGGGAGAGAAGAGGAGAGTAGAATGTAATTGGCCAAACATTAGAACCTATCTCCTCCATCTAACCTGATAGCCCTGGAGAGAACTGATCTTTCTAGATTATTCTCATTTTCATTGTTATGATCTTTTAATCTCATCTCTTCTGTGTCAAAAAATATTTTAACTTAATCTAATAATTTATCTTTTTCAAATAAGTTGTTTTTCTTTTTGATTGATATATATGTATGTATTTCATTATAACTTGTCCTTTTAATTTTTATTTATTTTCTTTTTAATTTAATTTAAGGAATAAAATAAGTATTTCCATAACATAATATAATAAAAAGATGTATATGAAACTACAAATCTATTATGAACATCTTGATCTCCTTTTAAAATACATAATAAAGTTTTCATGTAAATTTATTTTTTTCTTTTTTTAATTCCTCTTTCCCTTGACCTAGAGATGGCTATCACTAAACACAAATATATAAAAATGTATGAAGTCATTTTATGCATCCTACTATTTATCAGTCCTTTTTCTAGATGCAGATGGTGTCTTCCTTCATGTGTCTTTTGTAGTTAACTTGGGCATAATAGTCAAAACAACTTAGTTGTTCTTAAGTTGTTCTTAAAACAATATTATTGTTGCTGTATATTATTATAGGAGCAAGATGCTAGTGGCTGCTGGGATTTAATTCTGAAGAGCAGAATAGATCCCTTCATGTGAGAGGATGATAATAATACAAGGAGACTGAGAGGCAGTTACATTTTCTAATCTCCCTCCTCTTCCTTCTTGTCTCCAATTTATTTAATTCCTAATTCACAAGCAACATATGCATCAGTAAAGGCTGTTTTGCATTTCCTCATGTACCATGATGCACAAACACAATTATTTTTTATTAATTTTTATAATTATAATATTTTCTTTGACAGTACATATTCATAGGTAATTTTTTTTACATTATCCCTTGTACTCCCTTCTGTTCCAAATTTTTCCCCTCCTTCCCTCCACCCCCTCCCCTAGATGGCAGGCATTCCAATACATATTAAATATCTTATAGTATATCCTAGGTACAATATATATGAAACACAACTATTTTTTTTTTACCACAATTGTGTACCACAATTGATCATCACATAATCTTGCTGTTGTCATAGATAATGATCAATCTCCTGGTTCTGCTCATTTCACTTAGCATCAGGTCATGTAATTCTCTTCAGGCTTCTCTAAAATCATCCTGCTGATCATTTCTTATAGAACAATAATATCCATAACATTCATATACCATAATTTATTCATCCATTCTCCAAGTGATGGGCATCCACTCAGTTTCCAGTTTTTAGCCACTACAAAAAGGGACACCACAAACATTTTTGCACATGTAGGACCCTTTCCCTCCTTTAAGATCTTTTGGGGATATAAGTCCAGTAATAACACTGCTGGATCAAAGGGTATGCACAGTTTGATAACTTTTTGAGCATAGTTACAAATTTCTCCCCAGAATGGTTGGATCTGTTCAAAGTTCCACCAACAATGCAGCATTGTCTCAAGTTTGCCCACATCCCCTCCAAGATTTGTCATTATCTTTTCCTGTCACCTTAGCCAATCTGAAAGGTGTGTAGTGGTACTTCAGAGTTGTCTTGATTTGCATTTCTTTGATCAATAGTGATTTAGAGCACCTTTTAATATGATTAGAAATGGTTTTAATTTTTCATCTGAAAATTATATCCTTTGACAATTTATCAATTGGAGAATGGCTTGAATTCTTGTAAATTTGAATCAATTCTTTATATATTTAAGAAATGAGGTTTTTTTTTTTTATCAGAACCCTTAAATGTAAAAATGTTTTCCCAATATATTGCTTCCCTTCTAATCTTGTCTGCATTAGTTTTGCTTGTATAAAAACTTTTAAGCTTAACATAATTGAAATTATCTACTTGGTGTTTAGTTATAAGTTCCAGTTCTTCTTTGGTCACAAATTCCTTCCTTTTCCACAGAAATGAAAGGTAAACTATCCTATCTTCTTTTAATTTGTTTATAATATCACCCTTTATGTCTAAATGATGAACCCATTTTGAACTTACCTTGGAATTTGGTATTAGGTGTGGGTCAATGCCTACTAGTTCTTATCCTAAAAGCTGGGTTTGTCAAACACTAGATTGCTATAGTTATTGATTATTTTGTCCTAGGAATTTATCCTATTCCACTGATCAAACTACTCTATTTCTTAGCCAGTACCAAATAGTTTTGATGACCACTGCTTTATAATATAGTTTTAAATATGGTATAACTAGCTACCTTCATTGGCATTTTTTCATTAATTCCCTTGAAATTTTTTATCTTTTGTTTTTTCCAGATGAACTTTGTTATTATTTTTTTCTGGCTCTGTAAAATAATTTCTTGGAAGTTTTTTTGGTATGGCACTAAATAAGTAGATTAATTTAGGTAATGTTATTATTTTTATTATATTAGCTCTCTCCATCCGAGAGCTCTTGATATTTTTCAAACTATTTAGATATGACTTTAATTGTGTGGAAAAAACTACAAAATGTATAATTGTGTTCTTATAATTCCTGACTTTCCCTTGGCAGATAGATTGCCAAATATTTTATGCTATTGATAGTTATTTTGAATGTAATTTTGCTATGTCTCTTGCTGCTGGACTTTGATGGTAAAATATGCAAATACTGGTTATTTATGTGGATTTATTTTTTATTCTGCAACTTTGCTAAACTTGTGAGTCATTTCTAGTAGTTTTTTAGTTGATTCTTTAGATTGCTCTAACATCATATCATCTGCAAACAGATAATTTGGTTTGCTCATTACCTACTCTAATTCCTTTAATCTCTTTTTTTCTCTTATTGCCAGAGCTAGCATTTCTAATACTATATTGAATAGTAATGGTGATAGTAGACAAACTTGTTTCACCTCTGATATTATTGGGAATGGTTCAAGTTTGTCCCCATTACATATACTGATTGCTGATGGTTTTAAATAGATGCTATTGATCATTTTAAGGGAAAAGTCCATTTATTTCTATATTTTCTAGTGTTTTTAATAGGAATGGGTGTTGGATTTTGTCAAATGCTCTTTCTGCATCTATTGAGATAATCATATGTTTTTTATTAGTTGGATTATTGATATAGTCAATTATGCTAATATTTTTTCCCAATATTGAATCAGCCCTGCATTCTTAGTATAAATCCAATTTGGTCATAGTGCAGTATCCTGGGGATGACTTTCTGTAATCTCTTTGATAATATTTTATTTCAGATTTTTCCATCAACATTCATTAGGAAGATTAGTCTATAATTTTCTTTCTCTGTTTTCACTCCACCTGGTTTAGGTGAACTTATTATTTCTTATAACAGTAGTAGAACATCACCAGCATGTAACACAACTTTTTCAGCCATTCCCTAATTAAAGGGCATCCTTGTATTTTCTTTGACACTACAAAAAGAGCTGCTATAAATATTTTAGAACAAATAGGTTCTTTTCCTTTTCCCTAATCATCTTTGGAAATATATCTAGTAGTAGTATTGATGGAACAAAGATATAGACAATTTAATGGCTCTTTTACTCTAATTCCAGATTAAATACAAATTGATCCAATCATTTTGGAGAAAAGAGTTCTATTTTTTCTTAAATATATCTATACAGTTAGCTGGAATAGTGGACTAGTGTTGGTATCAAGAATGTCCAAGTATTGAAGTAAAAAATACCAGAGTTCAAATCTATCCTCAGACACTTACTAGCTGTGTAACTTTGGGCAACTAACTTAGCCCCTTCTGGCTCACTTTTTTCATTTGTGGAATGTGAATAATAATAATATCTACCTCCTATGTTTCTTTTGAGAAACAAATGAGATAATATTTGTAAAGGGCTTAGCACAATTTCTACACACATTAGGTGCTTAATAAATTGTTTTTATTCCCTTCCTATTTTAAAAAGTTTAAAAAATCAAATGAGAAGTATATGTAGTCAAGAACTAATTTTTATTGTTTTATTATTTTCAGTCATGTCTAGCACTTTGTAGCCTCATTTTAGATTTTCTTGGCAAAGATACTACAGTAGTTTACCATTTCCTTCTGCAACTCATTTTGCAAATGAGAAAATTGAGGTAAACATGGTTAAGTGACTTGTCCAGGTTACATACCTAGGAAGTGTCTGAGGCTGGATTTCAACTCAGGAAGATGAGTCTTTCAGATTTCAGGCCCAACACTCTGTCCACTACACCACCTAACCGCCTGAAAACATTATATTATAATTATAGTTGCTATTATTTCTTGGTGTTATTTTTATTATTCTCTGTTAATGTCAACATTCTTTTTTCAGTAATTCAAGACTTGCAATGTAGGAAACATCCTTGACTCATCTCAATTCTTTCTGTCTATCCCCTTATATAAATAATGGTTAGCTCTTATTATTGATTCTCCCTCTGGAACATCTCTTGTCTTTCCCTTTCTATCAACTTACAAAGCCTGTCCTCTTCTTCAGACCCATAGTGCCTCTCATTGAATTATTGTAACAGCTTCCTAATTCAGTTCACTTTCTAAGCCTTTACTCTCTCCAACACACCTTCCACTCAGGTGCCAAAACATTATTGGTAAAACAGAAACCATTGCATAACTTACAAGCTCAAAAGTTTTTAACTGCTCCCTGTTGTCTCTAGAATAAAATAAAAGCCTCTCAACCTGGCACTTCAAGGACTCCACAATCTGGCTCCTACGTATCTTTCCAGTCATAATTTATATTACCATATTTCATGCCCTTTACATTTTAGTCCAAACCATAGGTGAAACTTGGGTGGAGATAGAGAGCAAATGTTGATGAGAAACCCTGAAAAGATGTTGGCAAGTCTTCATACCAGAAATTCTAATCTTCCCTGAACACTCCAAACTTAGTAAATCTTGAAAAAAAATAGGCATGTAATAAATATTTGTGGAACCAAATTGGCTACAGAAACAGAACTTTCCTACCAGTCTAATACAAGTATAGATTACGGTATGTCCAATGGAATAATCATTTAAAGAATTCCTATCTAATAGTAGATTGAAAGTCAAAAAAAAAAGAACATTCTGAAGGTACCTCTTTTTGAAAGCAAGTACAACTGGATTGTACTTGTATCTGGTTAAGGTCATGGTTTTTATTTGTTAATAGCCTGAGTAAAATAGTCCAAATGAAGTCACAAACTGGTACAGATTTCTTTCCAAGGTCAGAGAACAATAAACTGCTAAGACTGATCTCAATGAGAAAAATGTAATTGAAAATTTAGTTGAAGCAAATCCAAATAATATTTATTAATAAAAGAATGATATAGTCTAGAGAGAGGGGGAAAAATATCTGACTGGCTACTTCTGTTATTATCATTGTATTCTATAGATTACAAAATTCAGCGTTTACATCATAAAGGAAATTCTACTTTTGTATTATTATCCAGTGAGCTTTTAAATGAGAAAACCTCATAGGGTAACCAATGATAATTCAATGATTTGAACAAAGGTAAATTTCTGATTTACTGAGCTCCTGTGACCTCCTCTATGATTTCATGAAAAATTTGTTTGAAGCCAGTACTTTTTTCCTATGAAAATGGAAAAGATCAATAGATCAATTAATCTGCAAATATTTATTAATCATTGACTATGTCTTGAGCACAGTCCTAAGCACTCTGAATAAAGTACAGAGAATGAAATATCCCCAACTTATATACACATCCTAATGAGGGAGAAAGAAGTAGATAGGAAATATATAGGACATGATATAAAATAAAGATAAATATAAAAGCAGATATATACATACTCTTCCTTATCATGGTTTCCATATATTGTGGGTCAGCATAAAAAATTAAATGGGAATTTTGGGGAGTATAGCAGAAGCCACAGATAACACATTAAGGCTCGCAAATGATATAAAAACATTTAGATTCTAAAAATTTATTTAAAATTTTATAGTGTTGTATGGTATCAACTCATTTTATCTTTTAATACCAATAACTTAAGACTTCCTCTCTGGTTTAAAAAAGGCAAGGCCAAAAAACTTTTACATGGATTTTCCAGATTATGTGGGTACTCTTCCCCTGAATGCCATGATGTGGAAAAGATAAGTGTATTAAGTAATTAAATTGCAAGATAGTTTGGGAAGACAGCACCAACAATTGGAAGAAAGGATTAGAAAAGGCTTAATAAAGAAGATGGTCCTTGATTTGATTATTAAAAAAAGAGAGGGACTCTGAATGGGAGATAAAGAAGGTCTCCATTTCAAACATGTCGAAGAAGCAACGTAAGGAAAAAAAGATGAGAAATACAATGTCATGTGAGGAACAGGGAAAAGATCAGTGCAACGGGAATGCAGAGTGTAGAAGGGAAGTCATATCCAAAGAGGCTGGAAAAATAGTTTGAGGCCTGAATGAAATACTTTTGAGAATTTGGTGAACAAAGAGGGGAACATAGGATATGTATATATATATATATATATATATATGTATATATATATATATATATATATGTGTGTGTGTGTATGTGTGTGTATGTAAATATATATATATGTGTGTGTGTGTATATGTGTGCATAAAAAAAAATATATATATATATATATATAATGTGGAAGTGAAATGTAAATAAGAAAATACCATCTCTGTATTCTTGTTTATCTTTCTGTCTCTTCTCAACAGGCTGCAAAATCTATAGAGTCTCAGTTCCTTTGGGCTAATCACTTCGAGACTAATTTGCTGTCAACACAAATGAATAAAACCTTTTGACTATTTGTTGTTGTTGTTCATTCACAGTCAGTCCAAATACCCTCACATTTTATGAAAGCCCCACTGTTTGGGAAACTTGAGACTCTCTGGTGTGCAGGAGTAATCAGAGTACTTTTGTGGCAGACCTAATTCAATAGTATTGTACTTCAGAAAGATAAACATGCAAATCAATTGTGCAATGTGATCTGTCCCAAGAGTCTACATGACTATTCCTGGTACAGAAATTAAAGAGCTTATATACCAAGCATTGGAAACTCAATTTCCAAAAGCAGCATCTGTTACGAGGCAATTGCCACTTCCCTTACCTCCCTAACCCCCAGATATTGAACCAATCATTGGAAAATGATCATATTTAATATGCACAGTCTGCTCCACTCTCTCTACCCTGATAAATTGGTGGGACATCTTACCTAACTAAATCATTAAGGGAGGACTAAACACAAGAGGCCAGCTGTAAATGCATAAAAATAAAATAGTGCTAGCTACATAAAATATAAGCCAATTTCTTCATCTATGTTAATACGCTTAAAAGGAAATGTGATGAGAGATAAACACTAGACACAGTAGAAATTAAAATAAGATGGCAGAGCTTTTCAGTCTATGTGAGAAGGTCAATGTGTAATAAATGATTGACAGGGACAAGTCTCAGAGATAAAATCCTTTTCATGTGCACATCAAATTGAATACCTCCTAACTTTTAAAGATTTGATTTAATGATGTGTCATGGTTAGGTATTCCATCAAGTCATATTCCAAACAAATATTTATTTCCATAGATTTAATTGCACTAAAATCCTACTAAATTAAATCAACCACTCTGCACTTTGTACAGTCCATAGAGCTAGCTATCCATGGTGCTACTTAATCCTGAACATTTATGACTTCTCTCTGAACTCAGTCCAGTCCAGTTAATTATTGTATTCATGTAAATGACTCATTCTTTGGATTGGTGAGGATTTCTCTCTCCATCCTGTTTCTTCAATAGCTTTCCTAGATATATCTTCCACCTCTCCAGCTGGTGCAAGCTCAGAGAATGCAAATTCATTTAAATACTGGCTCAAATCAAACACAATTATGAAGGTTAGTTTGTTGTTGAAAAATCATATGATGCATGACAAAATCCAGTATAAGCAGCATTTATAAATATAATTATCTATAATTTTGGGTTATCCATGATCTTTCTCTCCCACGTTGGTATCTTAGGAATTAACTATATTGGCAAGATTTTCTTTGAAAGCTTAAAGCTAAAGATTTGGTTAAGAAATGTTCTTTTTAGAACCTGAGAACCAGCAGCAAGGCTGAGCTGGGTTTTGATTTCTGATCATTTTCTCATCACCTTCAAGATTCATCTCTATCATTTGTAGCATCATCATCAACAGCATTCATTTACAAAGCAACCAAGGTGGACATATAATGCAAACTGTCAGATATTTTACAAAAGATAGTAAAAGAATCTAGTTCTGATTCAACATCCTCTGCAAAGACATCAGAACCAAAGGGATGATTGAATAGTCTTCATATCATATCTAAATATGTAATATTGTATGGATATAACCTTCATTAAATTCCTCAATCTAGCATTCAAAGGCCTCCAATATCTGTTAATGATCTACTTTTCAGTTACTAGTGTGACATATTGAAAAGATGAACATGTGTTTATATCCTACATATCCCAGGAATTCTAGACCCTTGCAGGTCATTATCTAAAACCCAATCTCCATTCCTCATTTCCTACACTCCTTATTCCTATAACCACAAACATCCATCCCACTCAAACACTCTCCATCCCTTCTTTAGTGTCTTCTGGAATGCTTATTTCATAGGCAACATACTTCCTTCCCTTCATTCTTTATTTTTTTCCTTTCCCACTATTTCTTTCTTTCTTTTTTTTGTTGTTTTAAGTTTCTTTATTTTTTTCTTCAACTTAGTTTATTTATTTTAATCCACATTGCTTTATGAATCATGTTGGGAGAGAAAAATCAGAATAAAAGAGAAAAATCATGGGAGAGAAAATGAAAACAGAAAAAAGAAATGAACATAGTATGTATTGATTAACTTTAATCTCTATTCTCCCACTCCTTCCTTCTTCAGGTAATCACCAAGATCTTACCTCCCCATGATACAGCCTCGCTGATCACTCTTTCCAGTACTTGGTGCATTTTTACTCATTTGCCTTAGCTCCCCAGTCAAGTAGTAGAATATGGAATGCTCCTTGCTCTCCAACCACATCTGGTTCTCCTCTGCTTAAATTACTCAGCAACCTCTCCTCTTTTGATGTTCATTAAACTAATATCTACTACTCAATTAAGATCTTGATAGCAATTGTCTAAAATTTTCCAGGTCTCTTCCCTTTCTTACTCTAAAAATTCAGGACTGTCTCAATTTTTTTCTCCTTCCCAACTTCTGACTTTATACCAGGGAAACTTCAACATGTATATTGTCTATCCTGAAACTTTTTAAACACTGGGTTTCTCAAATTACTCATTGACACATTACTTTTCTCAATCCATCCTTTTTTGTTTTTACTTTTTTCTTATTATTATTATATAATTTTTTGCTGAGGCAATTGGGGTTAAGTGACTTGCCCAGGTTCCCACAGCTAGGAAGTATTGTGTCTGAGTCCAGATTGAACTCAAATCCTCCTGACTTCAAGGCTGGTGCTCTATCCACTGTGCTCTCTAGCTGCCCCACAATCAATCCCTCCTTTCTGACCTTTGTGTAATACCTGACACTTCTCCTTAAAATTATTTTCTCTAAATTTTCAGTGACTTCTTGCTTCTACTACTATTAGATTTTTTTCCTTCTTATCCTTCTTTGCTGAATCCTCATTTATAAATCAAGCTTATAACCCACAGGACACCTTCCTGGGGCCTCCTCTTTTCTTTCTGTATTTCTTTCCTGGTGATCTTATTAGCTCCCACAGATTTAATTACACCTCAATGCTGATAATTTTCAAGTCTTAATTTTGTCCCAACTTCTCTTTTGATTTCTAGTATTACATCTCCAATTACCTTTCAACCTGTTCAAATGAAACTCATTCCATTTTCCCCTAAACCCTCCCTATTCCAACCTTTTCCATTACTATTGAGTGCATCATCCTCTGCTTAGTCCTCCAAACTTACACCATAGGTATTATCCTTGACTTTTCACTATCTCTCACTCTTCCCACACCATATCCAATCTGTACCCAAAGCTTTCCAATTTAGATTTATGACATCCTAGAATATGCTCCTCTTTCTCCTCTGCTAGTGTTCTCACTCTGGTGCAAGCACCCGGACCATTCTAACCTTTTGAAGTATACTCTCTCTGTCTCAAGTCTCTCCTCATTTCATTTCTTATCCATTCAACTGCCAAAGGGATTTTCCTAAAGCATACATCTAACGCATTTCTCTCCACTGCTACTTAATAAACTTCAGTGGTTCCTTGTCACCTGCAGTATTAAATGTAATATCCTCTAACATTTAAAGTTCTTTATAAACTGCCCCCTCATATCTTTCCAGGCCTCTAATACTGTATTCCCTATCATTTGCTCCTTTTTTCTTTTTAGAATTGTTCAATATTTTATTTTCCCAAATTACATTAAAACATTTTTAGTAATTTTTTTTTTTAAATTTGAATCCCAAACTCACTCTCTTTCTCCCTCCCTCCTCTCTCTTCCTCAGAGGGCAAGCAATTTCATACAGGGCATACAAGTGCACTCATGCAAAACATATTTCCATATTAGTTATGTTGTGAAAGAAAACACAATCTGTCATTTACTCTTTGATCAGCAACACTGGGTTCTTTGCCATTCACAAACAAGATACTCTATTTCTCATCTCTAGACATTTTCTCTGGTTGTCCCCATGCCTGGAATGATGGGCTTTCTCATGTTTATGTCTTGGGTTCCCTTGGGAACCTTGGGTTTTTTTTCAAAACTTCCACCAAAATCCTATCTTTCATATGAAATCTTTCCCAACTTCTCTTAATTCTAGTTCCATTCTTCTACTAACAATTTTTCTCTTTATCCTGTACATAGCTTGTTTGTCCATGTGTATTTGTTTGTTGGGTTTCCATTATATTGTAAGCTCTTTGAAAGTAAGTTTTTTCACCTTTTTTTTTTAATTTTTTATTTTATTTTATAATCATAACATTTTTTGACAGTACATATGCATGGGTAATTTTTTACAACATTATCCCTTGCACTTACTTCTATTCAGATTTTTTCCCTTCCTCCCCCAACCCCCTCCCCCAGATGGCAAGCAGTCTTATATATGTTAAATATATTACAGTATAATTTAGATACAATATATGTGTGTAGAACCGAATTTTTTGTTGCACAGGAAGAATTGGATTCAGAAGGTAAAAATAACAGTTTACATTCATTTCCCAGTGTTCCTTTTCTGGATGTAGCTGGTTCTGTCCATCATTAATCAATTGGAATTGGATTAGCTCTTCTCTATGTTGAAGAAATCCACTTCCATCAGCATACATCCTCGTACAGTATCATTGTTGAAGTGTATAATGATCTTCTGGTTCTGCTCGTTTCACTCAGCATCAGTTGATGCAAGTCTCTCCAAGCCTCTCTGTATTTCTCCTGTTGGTCATTTCTTATAGAACAATAATATTCCATAACATTCATATACCAAAGTTTACCCAACCATTCTCCAATTGATGGACATCCATTCATCTTCCAGCTTCTAGCCACTATGAAAAGGGCTGCCACAAACATTTTGGCACATACAGGACCCTTTCCCTTCTCTAGTAGTTCCTTGGGGTATAAGCCCAGTAGTAGTATGGCTGGGTCAAAGGGTATGCACATTTTGATAACTTTTTGGGCATAATTCCAGATTGCTCTCCAGAATGGTTGGATTCTTTCACAACTCCACCAACAATGCATCAGTGTCCCAGTTTTCCCACAGCCCCTCCAACATTCATCGTTATTTGTTCCTGTCATCTTAGCCAATCTGACAGGTGTGTAATGATACCTCAGAGTTGTCTTAATTTGCATTTCTCTGATCAATAGTGATTTGGAACACTCTTTCATATGAGTGGAAATAGTTTTAATTTCATCATCTGAAAATTGTCTGTTCATATCCTTTGATTTCACCTTTTTTTTATCCATAGTTCTTATTATAGTTTTAGCCACATAATAGGCACTTAATAAATGATTATTGATTGACCGAATCCAAGGATGTGGATTCAGATTTTGCCTCTGATACCTGACTTTGGACCCAACATAACCCAATGAAGCATGTATATATTTAGCATTTATATATACCCACTTTAGTTAAGAACAAAAATTGCCAAAGTCTCACCAAGTATTGAAGTTAGAAGAAAATAATTACTATAATTGCTATTAGGTGCGTGATGTTTCATATCTGCTATTGACAAGTAACTGTTAAGTGTTCTCCATGTTCTTCCTCTAGAAGGAAAAGTTTGAACAGGAAGAATATATCTCCATCTTTCAGGTTATTAGAGATAATGAAATGCTCCCCAAAGAACCAAAAAACACATGTGGTTTTTGGTTCTTTGGGGAGCATTTCATTATCTCTAATAATGTAAACATAAGAGGTTAGATGGAGAGAAGGAAATGATCTTTGCCAAGATATTGGAGGATAGAAGAACATACTACAAGGGAGAAAGACTAAAAGGAAAAGAATTGAAACTGGGGCTTTATATCTCACTCAGGATGGAAGTGTAAAGGCTTGGATCCAATCCCATAACTGATTATTAGTGTGATAGCTTTGAATTGTTTTATTTCTGATCTGGGCTTGTTGACTCCTTCTCAGGAAGCCTGATGGCCCCTTTCTCCCATAAACTCACCATATTAGTTCTAGATATAAAATGGAGAGTTGATTGACTTAGTCCACTTTAGCTTAGAATTCCTGGGATTTGCAGTAACATTTATTAAAGGTGTATGGGCACTCTGGCTGGAGAATGCTGGGTAAGTAATTTTAAAGCTGTTTCTAAAGAAGAGAGAGCTAAATACTTTGAGGAGGGAGGACCTGCATCTCCTCCAAAAAATGATATATAGAGAAGCAATGGTAGCTACAAGATGAGGGAGCCATTAATAAGGGGATCACATTTCCAGAAGGAGATGTAAAGTACAGTAATAGCTAGTCTTCAGATAGGTATTTTTCTACATGATAACAAGAAAAAAGTCGATTGTCTTCCTGAGGCATGCTTCTTTGACATAACCCCCCAAGATTTACCAGAACAGATGAAAACTACTTACTTATGATGATATACATGAACACAAATGGCACTGCCAGAAGGAGCTTAAAATACATTGTTCATGATTATGAAGTCTTGGGAAGGAAATTGAAGACCAGAGGGACATAAGTTGGATTTTGTTCAGTTGTTCATTGAAGGCAAAGGATAAAGAAGGCTTAAAAATGGCAAGGAAACAGATAACTTGAAAGGAAAGTCAAAAATTTTAATTTAATATAATTTTCTGTACCATAGTTTAAAACATACTCAGAAGATAAATTCAAATGAGGTGATTCAGGCCAATTCCAATAAACTTGTGATGGAGAGAGCCATCTGCACCCAGAGAGAGGGCCATGGGGACTGAATGTAGAGCACAGCATAGTGTTTTCATCTTTTTGTTGTTGTTTACTTGCTTTTTTTCTCATCATTTCTCTTTTTTGATCTTTTTTTCTTATGCAGCATGATAATTGTGGAAATATGTATAGAAGAATTGCAAATGTTTAACCTATATTGGATTGCTTGCTGTCTAGGGTAGGGGGTGAGGGAAAGGAAGGGAGAAAAATTTGGAACACAAGGTTTTGCAAGGGTGAATGTTGAAAGCTATCTTTGCCCATATTTTGAAAATAAAAATGTATAGTTATGTATCCTATGTTCTTCTAATTTATTTATAATCTCATTCTTTATATCTAGATCATGAACCCATTTTAACATTATCTTGGTATACAGTGATAAGTGTGGGTCAATGCCTATTTTATGCCATACTAATTTCCAATTTTCTCAACAGTTTTTGTTAAATAGTGAACCTGAAGATTCCATATAAATGCTAGGTAATAATGCTAAAAAAAATAATATTGTCTAATAAAGGGCAGCAATGATTCATTTATGAAAGGGATTTGTTAATTTATTTAAATTGATTTTAAACTAAAATTTAAAAAATGTTTAACAGGGAGAAGAGGAGAGGGAGTAACTGTTTATAGCCCCAAAGCTAGATATTTAGGTGGAGAGTTGACTATAATGGAAGAAGAAGGATATTAAGAGGGAAGCAAGCATCTATTAACCATCTGAAAGGGCCATGAGCTATGCTAAGTATTTTACAAATGGTATTTATTTTGATCATCTTGATAACCCTGGGAGAAAAATTCTATTCTTATCTCCATTTTGCAGTTGGGGGAAATGATTTAGTGACTTTTCCTTGAGCACAGAACTCAGTGTCTAAGGCTACATTTGAACTCAGGTCTTACTGAGTATTAAACTAGCTTTCAAGATCTGAAGAAAAGAACCTATAATAAAATCCATTGCCCCCAAATGCCCAAAATTTCAGGGGGAAAAACATGAACTAGAGGTCCTAATATCAGAAAGCAAATTTGATCTCATGGATTTTGTTGACACTTGATTAGAAGAAACAAAATACTTATTTATTCCTTTTTTTCTTTTCTTCAGTCATTTTCAGTTACATCCAACCCTTTGTAACTCCATTTGGGGTTTTCTTGGGACATAGAAGGCACTTAATAAATGCTTGCTGATCCACACAATCATTTTATCCTATATATAATATACATAAATTTATATACATACTTGATAACTTATAAAGATAGATAAGTTTAAAATTATTTTGCTTTGTCTTGCTCTAGACTCATGTTTTAATTGATGTAGGTATATTCTGGTGAGAAAACTCCCCAATTAAAATTTTACAACTTAGATTCTTATAACATTTCCTAGGACTTTGGGGAGTTACATGAATTGTCCATTGTTGTGAAGTCAGCATGTTTCAAAGTGAATGGTTTCCATGTTTGAATGGAGGTTTTCTAATCTCTGGATTAAACTCTCTATCCAATCAACAGAAAGACCAATGATATCCTCAAGGTAACAAGAATACAAGGAGGCAAGCATATACATACATGGGTAACACAAGATATACCCAGATTTCTTTTACATAAAACTGCACTAAGATTTTGGGGCATAATTGGAGCAAGGAGATATCTGAGCATCTTGGATTCTTAAAATTGGTATCTGACAATGACAGCAGCACCTCAATCACCGCATGGTAATTTTCAAGTATGGACTTAATGGTTTTGGTAAATTTAAACCATTACAAATTCTGGAGTTTGGGACATCACATATTTGAAAATCTTTTTATATTGTAATTATGCCAGATTGGATTTGGAGATTCTGGGCTCAAATTTAGTTGTCTTGTGAACTCGTCCATATAATTTCCTCTGGCCTCTGGTTCTCTGGATCTCAACTTCATTTTGTCACAATAGAATCCATTGGGTTGGATAATTTATAAGATTCACTATAATTCTTAATCTAGAGGGGATTTTCACAAGTGTGGTGGGATCAATTCCTGTTAATACTGGGTAAGTGTATGGCTATTTCCATATTTAAACTAGTGTGAAGAATTCCACTCTGTTTCTTAGGTGTTTTGTCTAGGGATATATAGAAAAGTATTTCCACTTCACTGGATTTTATTTAATAATACAACCAATTTGCTTAAATCTTAATTATTCTCCAGATGAATCCAAGACACTTTCTTCAAATGTATCTGAGGATCATTAAGAGGGTAGCTAACATCTTCTGTATGAGACTGAACATGGGGAATAAATTTTACCCAACAGTCTATTTGGCTCCTCAGAGTACAGATCATTTATTTGAGAAGAACCACGACAGCCGACATCAAGCCAGACGTTTGGATTTATGGTCTAACGAGCTGATTCACGGAAAAAAATCAGAGATGTTTCAAACCAGTTTGGCATGACTTTTATGGGCTTTTAAAGTATGACACACTTGGAAGTAAAAAAAAGAAAGAAAAGGAATCTTCCCTCCTTCTGAACTCACACATTGACAAGTACTTAGGTGCAAGTAGACAGATCACACAACTGGGCCCAGTGAGCAAATGAACATTTTTAAAAATCTTAAACAGGAATCATGAGTAATTAACTTTATATTCAGAATTGCTTTTATTATTATGTACCTGTCCTTTTTGGAGGGTAGTTGGGTAAATTTTGGTAGAAATAAGGTCAAAGAAAAAATTGTTCATTATTATTCATTGCTTCTAGTCCAGAGCCAATAATTGGCTTTAATCTTTGAGTCAAAGTTATTCTGACTCTTTTGATATTGCTTATTCTTTTTTTTTTATTTTTTGAAGCATTTGGATTAAGTGACTTGACCAGGGTTAAAAGCTAGGAAATGTTAAGTATCTGAGGTCAATTTTGAACTCAGGTCCTCCTGCCTCCAAGTCAGTGCTCTATACCATCTAGCACCATCTAGCTGACCTTTCTTGACTATTTTGAAACAAGTTTTTGATGATAAAGATTTTTAATCTTAATTGGGTTTATCCTTGACTAACATAAATGCTGATGACAGAGGAGCATTAGCTTTAGGAAATCTTATCACCCACTAAAATAGACCTTATCTTTCTTAAAATAGTGCTTTATTGGGGCAGCTAGGTGGTGCAGAGAATAGAACACCAGCCAAGAAGTCAGGAAAATATGAGTTCAAATCTAGTCTCAGACACTTAACACTTCCTAGCTGTGTGATCCTGGGCAAGTTGCTTAATCCCAATTGCTTCAGCAATATGTGTGTGTGTGTGTGTGTGTGTGTGTGTGTGTGTGTATACATATATATATGTGTGTGTGTATATATATATATATATATATATATATATATATATATATATATATATTTTTTTTTTTTTTTTTACAGAAATTATCAGATTATACATAACAGACTAGTAAATTTCCTGAAATAGCAATAGTGAGACAGTTTTATACAGCAATAGTTCTGTTCTCCAGGGGAAGCAGGATTAAGATTATGATCTTGGGCAATTTTATATATATATATATATATATATATATGATATTATATGCAATTATATATATTATATTATATGTAAATATATATATATGATATATGCAATTATATATATTATATTATATGTATATATATATATATGTATAACATGTAAAGATTCCCTTCCCTAAATCAGTAAGCAACATGATATATGTTAAACACATGCAATCCTTTTAAACAAATTTCCATATTTGTTAGGCTTGTACCAAGGTATATTAAATAGATCACTGAAAGTCAGGAAGATCTGAGATCCAAACTGACCTCAGTCATTTGAGATGTGTGACACTGGGAAAGTCTTCTTTCTCTAAATTTCTCCTTTGTGAGAAAGGGGGGAGGGGGAAGGAGGGAAGGACTGGGGAGAGAAAGAAAGAGAGAGAGACAGAGAGAAACATAGAAAGATTCTAGTGGAATCAATCATTTTATATAACTCTTCTAAGTCTAAATCTGTGATCTTATGAAATCTTCACTCTTTTATAAAATATTCTCTTTATTGAACTTAATTTTTAAAATATCATGTTAATGTGTACACATAAAAAAGAAGAATAAACTAACTTTTTTTCAGGCCTACCATACTTAAATATCTAATCATTTGTGATGTTTTAGAAATGATACTGCCCAAAAAGTCATTGCTAATTATTTAGGAACAAGGAAGATTTTAGGGGAATAGCTAGTGTTCTTGACATTGCTACCAATGGAAAACAAGACTTCAGAAATATAAATTGAAGATGGGAATAGCTCATTAGGATAGTGTCCCCTAGGTTCTTTTGGTCTTACTTGGAGGCTCTTCAGTGAGAGAACATTCAATAAGGGGAAGGGCCTTGGCCCTTCTCCCCATCCGAAGCCATGTCATCTCAAGGCATGGCCAGGGTTACTGGAATTTCTATTTGTTTTGTCTCTAGGTGAAGGGAATTGAATTACTGAACTTGGAAGTTTGGAAAGGTGGGGGAAATGAGCCAGAGGAATCTGGAAATTGGAGTTCACTTAAGCACTGATACTTCCAGAAGAAAGGAACACTATTTGTGGGTGATCTTCTGGACATCTTCCCAACACTGAGCTGAGACAAGGATTCCTTTGACAGGTATCCTGCCCTCTTTGTAAGTGAACTTAGGGAGACTAATGCTATGTAGGAAATGAAAAAAAGTTACTTCTATTCTTCTTAGACATCAAAGTAGTTGAATGAAGAGCATGCTTCCTGAGATGTCAAGGGGCAGGGAGTATTTGTTCTTTCTGTACTTTAGAAAACAATTTCTTTGCAAAAGTTTTTATTTTTATTTATTTATTTTTTAAGTATAATATTATCTGAGTGTAATTTATATTTCTGAACTTAGTAGACAAGAATACTGTGTTCTTGATTAAGTACTGAACATACCTAGTAGGGAATGGTTAAAAAATACAAATACATACATACATATATTCACATAGGCGTATGTATGTATATATGTGTAATTGTGTATGTGTGTTTATGTATGTGTTTGTGTGTGGGTACATGTGTATAGTCTTTCAACTCTTTAAGCCATCAATGAATGGGAGATAGGAGAGATTTACACAAATCAGGTACTCATGTGTTAGCTATTTTTTTTAAAGTAGAGAAAACTGGTATATAAATGAAGTCCAAATATGGGAAAATAGCTAACAGTAATTCAATTCTACAATCATTAATTTTATATCTATAATATACCAGATTTGTGCCAAGTCCTGGTGATACAAAGAAAAAATAAGGCACTACCTACCCTCCAGTAATTTGCATTTTTTGGGGGGGAATAATATTTTGACTGATCAATATATAAAAGTGAATACAAAATAATTTCAGCAGGTAATGAAAACTCTGCCACATGGGGATTGTAAGAAGTAAAGATCAGGAAGGAGAACACTTTGGGCATGGTGGATAGGGATTTATGGGTCAAACAAAGAAGGTTCTCTTATATTCAAGAGACAAATACAAAACTCAGTGCTTTGTGAATAAGGAAGGAATAAAATTATACTTTTGTTCCATGAAAACAAAAACAAAATGTGACAGAAGGAGATATTTAGAAGATCAAGAATAGAAACTGAAGATTTGGTGTGTAAATAGATAAATATTAACAGGGAAGTGGAAAAACTTAAGAGGAAGATCAGAGATCTTTTAGTGTGTGTGTAAAATCTAAGAGATCCATGGAAAATACTTAAAGCAGTAAAAAAAAATATTGCTTTTTAATAGTTTTGCTTAAGATGAATCCTTCTTTCTATCATTGGCCATCTTGGAGGCAAGAGTCCAAGCACATGATTACTGGGGCCAATGATAACTTTTTTTTTTTTCTTTTTCTTTTGCCCCATTACTTTGCAACTCAATTTCTAGTTTGGTTGGGCCAATTTGCAACTCTACCCCTTCCCTATAATAGTAACTTTCACAGCAACAATAACAATTCCTACAATAGCAATGCACTAATCATTTTTTCTTCTTTTCTTTCTGCCTTTATTTCCTAGTCTTATTATCTCTTGCTATTTTTCTTTTTTTTCTTAATTTGCTATTTATAGTGTACAGAATAACAGAATTTGAGAGTTGAATATCTCTCAAATAGACATCTAATCCAACCTATTCATCAAGGACTCCACTATAAACATTTTCAATGAACAGTCATTTCCAGTCATCTTAACTATATCTGACCACTGGACCCAGATGACTGTGGAGGGAAGAGTGAGACAGGTGACCTTGCACAGCCCTTCCTCGCTTAAATCCAATTCACTTGCACATCCAGGAATCCCCTCCCTTATTTCAGGATCCTCTTCCAGAAGGAGACACAACAACAACTCAATGAGTTGTTGTTCAGACTCAGCTGAAGGGGAAGCCATTACTTCTGAGAAGGTTTTATGGAACTTATGATAAGTTCTTTAATGTTCTGGAATGTTTTCTTTAGGACAAAACTAAATAGGTCTGTTTGCAACTTCTATCAAATGCTTCTGGTCCTTCCTTCTGTGACCAAATTGAACAATCTAGATCTTCCTCTGCGTGACAGCCCTTGAAATTCTTGGCTATATCTATGACATAACTGTAGCTTTCACTTGGAGCAATCTCCTCCCTCATCCTACCCTCTCTTTTATATCCTGATTCTTTCCTTTTTTGTTCTAGCCCGGTCAGAAGCTTACTTTTATATTTGTCTATCACTAATCTTTCCTCATAGTCTTTTTGAAACTACCCTTATTCAGCTCAGATGAAAGTAGATTTCCTCAGGTCCCCTCTTCTTTCCATGTCAGCTCTATATATGAATAAACTTCACTTATGGTGCCCTAATTTCAGAAGTAATATCTTCTATCCTTTTCTCTCTTATTCTTTCCTAGAATAGGGATTCTTAAACTTTTTTTTTTCTTTTGCCTGAGAGATTTTTATGTGACCCTAGGTATATAGGTATATAAAATAGATATACAAATCAAACATTTACTGATAATAAATCATAAAGAAATTTATTTTTAAGGCAATTCATTTATATGCATATAATTTTACCATTTATTAAAGACAAAAACAAATTTGCATACTAATGATATGGATGTGCTTGTTTATTTTTAAAGAATTAAATCTTGGCAGAATATTTGATATCTTTTACTTTTGCTAAGTTTTTTTTGACACCCCTACATTTAATTACACAACTCCATATAGACATGTGACCCACAGTTTTAAAAAGTTTTGTCTTAGAGTATCCCTACCACATCTGCATATTTTTCTTGTGTATTTTTTGAATACTAAATTCCATAGTTTGACTCATTTTTTTTATCACCAAGTCTTAGAGAAAGTGGAATTGCAAAAGGAAAAATAATCTTTTCCCTCTCCCTCTTTGATGTAAATACTACACCATCTCCAATTCTTTGTGATTTTTTTACATTCGGTTGTTTTTCTTGAGTTGCTTTTACCGACTGTTTTTGTCTTTTGCTGATTCTGTTCCATTTTGGTTTTCTCAATGGAAATCCTGAAAAGCCATTAATGTAATAAAAAGTTTATTTGATTTTAGATTATAGAACCTGGGATCTGTGAGTGGTATATGTGTGTTGATAGGTATATATCAGTATAATTTGTTTCCTTTATAATTCCATATGTTTCATTATATGCATTTGAAAACATGATTCTGAGAAGAGATTCATAGGTTTCACCACGATGATGAATAGTCATAGTACAAAAAAGGTTGAGTTCCTGTTCTTATTATGCTGACCTATGCAAGTTCTTTTTATTGAATGTAAATCATTTTCCTATGTTTTGAGACATATTCTATTCTGATTTTTTTCTTTCTTGAACTTTGTAGATTTTCTTTTCCTTAGTGATTCTGAATAGGAACTTCATAGCTTATGATCTATCTTTTTCTAGTATTTTAGAACATATTTTCTTTGATCTGGGAACTCTGAAGTTTGATTATTTCAATTCTTACTCTATTATAAATGAGATTTCTCTCTGCTAGTGATTGATGGGGTCTATCAGTTTGCACTTTGGTCCCTTATTTACTCACTTTGGGACAATTTCCCTTTGTGTTCACTTGAAATATGGTGTCTAGGTTTTTGTTGGTATTGTTACTATCATTTTCTCATGCCAGTCTAGGAAGAAAATAATCCTCAATTATTTCTTCATATAATATATTCTTCACGTCTGATGTTTTTGATCAAAGATAACTTTACATAATCATTTTTCCTTGTCTTTCCTTGTAACATTTCTTTTTTCTGTTTTAATTTTTCATTTCTTTTTTCAAGTTATCTATGGCTTTGCTTAATTTTCCCAGTTTTTGTTCTATCATCTATTATACTCATATCAAGTTTTTAATTAAGAACTCTAAATATACTTTTCATCTCTTCCTTCAGATTTTTATTATTTTTGGACAAACTGCAGGGCATATGGACATCCCTCAACCACAGTTTTGATAAAAAAAAATTATGTCATCTTTCACAAATTTATGACTCATCACCTCAAAAGTGTTCTAAGCAGCTAGAATCTCAGGAGTTAAGCATTCATGGAGGAAAACAAAAATCAAAACTCAAAACCCCAAACTTCTAAAAAATGAATAAATACTTTGAGATATGAACATCATAGAATAAAACTACAGAAGAATATGATATTGGGTGTTTAATGCCACAAAAGACAATATAATTAACAAAGGAACCTTTGGAGAGGTTGAAAATATTATTCAATCTAACTATTTTAGCCTTTGTAACGTATCCTCCAACACATGGGAGGTTATAATAAGAAGGAAAGCAGGACCATTCAAAAGGGTAAAGGAATTGAAAGTTATAACAGATGCTAGAACAGGTTTCTCACAATTCTGGGTGTTGGAATAAGGCATCTATGAGAGCAGTCATAATAGCCATGTGAAATATAGTTAACTCAGTATGAGTCAATTGTGTGACAAAAATATTATTGTGATTTTTAAATTTTTAAAGCTAAAAATTTAGTTTTAAAAGAACTATAGTATACAGACTAGACCTGCTCTATTTTGCCCTAATCAGACTATATGCTGAAAATAGTTTTCAGTTCAGAGTGACATATTTGAGGAAACACAAGGCAAACCTCAAAAGAATCTAGGAGAAGACAACTAGCTTAATGAGAAGTCTCCAGATCATGCTATATAAAGATTGGGAATATTTTGCCTGAAGATATCATAGACTATGAAAGATGATTACATGGAATAGGAATCATATTTGGATTTAAAATCAGATCTCTTCTTGTAAGGGTCCTTTAAATGGGCAGCCACCACGCAACAGGAGATTTGAGTGGCCCAGAAGTATTCTCTGTGGATATAGGACTGCCCTGTGGGTGGGATCCTGGCCATATTGAGATAGCTTCATAATGGGTGACGGCTCTCTCGCTGGTTGGCTGTGCATGTGACCTCACAGGCTCTTTATAAGCCCACTGCAGACAGCAAGTTGCTCTCTTTAACCTGGCTCCCTAGCCTGGGGTAGCCTAGCCAAGCTGATGGATAGCCCAGAGAGGTAAGGAATTTGGTAGTGAACACATGGGTCTTCAGACCAGGTGTTCACTAGGTAGTTAATAAATCAGGGCATTATGTGAGTAGGTATAATAAAGGCTTTTAAGATTACAGGTGGCTGTTCTTGAGTGCACTACCAGTTATTAAACTATAGATTTAAGAAATCATGGCCAGAGACCTTTGAAGGCCTCAGAGGAAGTGAGCCAGGTAGAGTTGACACTGGAAAGGTCAGTGGTCAAAGGTACTCTGTTGGGCCTAGGACAGACTAGTAATAGTAACTGCTAGGAGGGCATATTACAAATGGTGCCCAACGTGGGGCACCAGAATGCTGGAACTCTGTCTTCCCAAAAATCAGCCAGAGTCAGGATCACTAAATGTCTTTATTCTTGATCTTTATGGTCAAGGTTGGGGGATTAGGTCTAGCAATCTCACACACACACATTCCTTCCTCAAACGCCACGAGAGACTGAGAGAGTGAGTGTCTCAATTTCCTCTTCCTCCTCCTCCTCCTCCCCCACATGTCACTTCCCCCTCTTTGTCCCACCAATTAAGTCAGCACAGAATAGCTGGGGAGGGTCAACCTTCAAACAAGTTAATAGGAAACCTTCTAATTGGCAATTAGTCTCATGTGCTTCATTATCCAAGTGCATTTGCTCAGTTCTAACCCTTTACATCTTCTGACTTCAGAGCATTACTTGCAGAGAAAAATCTAAAATATCCTGTTTATATATATATATATATATATATATATATATATATATATATATATATATATATGTATGTATATACATATATATATATATATATATATAAATATAAATGTTTATATTAGTATGATATTATTATATCATATATTCCTGAACTAAGGCATTTTTCATCTACTGAAGTCAAATGACCACCCTTCCCTTATAGGTGGCTACTCCAAAAGACTTAAGCAATGAATCTCCATGGAGTTAAATAGACACACTCTGCTATATGCAGATTATACTATTTAAATTATCAAACACTTCCTAAAATAGTTTCTTTTTTATGTTTTTTCTTTTCATTTATTTTATATTTTCTTTAGTTACATGTAAAAAATATTTTATATATTTTTAAAACTTTGAGTTTTTGCTTTTCTTTCTTTGTCCCTCTCCAATTCTCCTCATTGAAGAGGAAAGCAATTTAATATAAATTATACATATATATATATATGTATATATGTAATCAGGGGCAAAACATTTTCATAATAGTAATGTGGTAAAAATCAAGCAAATAAACAAACAGACTCCTCTCCCCCCAAAAAGAAAACCTTAAGAAAAATGAAGTTAAAAAAATAGCATACTGCTCAATCTGTATTCAGACAGCATCAGGTTTTTTTTCCCTCTGAGTATGGATAGCATTTCCATCATAAGTCCTTCAGAGTTTATTTGGATTATTGTATTGATAAGAACAGCTTAGTCATTATAGCTTATCATTTTAGAATAGTGTTGTTACTTTGTATGCAGTACATTTCATTTTTCATCGGTCTTTCCAGGTTTTTCTGGGAACATCTTGTTCATCATTTCTTTCTTTGTTTTTCTTTTGCTTTTCAAAATATATGCATAGATAGTATTCAACATTCACCCTTGTAAGACCTTGTGTTCCAAACTTTTTCTCACCCTTTCCCTCCTACCCTCTCCTCTAGACAGCAAGTAATCCAATATATGTTAAATATGTTCAATTCTTTGATACATATTTCCAAAATTATCATGCTACACAAGAAAAATCAGATAAAAAGAGGAAAAAGAGAGCAGCAACAAAAAAGTGAAAATACTATGTGAACCACATTCAGTCCCTACAGTCCTCTCTTTGGATGAAGATGGTTTATTTATCAAAAAACCATTGGAAGTGGCCTAAATCACCTCATTGAAAAGAACCACATCCATCAGAATTGATCATTGTATAATCTTGCTGTTGACATGTACAATGATCTCATTCTACTCACTTCACTTAACCTCAGTTCATTACAAGTCAGACATTCTCTATGATGGACATGTACTCAGTTTCCAATTCCTTGACACTACAAAAAGTGTTGTTGCAAATATTTTCTCACATGTGAGTACTTGTCCATTTTTATGAACTATTTGGGATACAATATTTGTAGGATCAATGTTTGATATCCTTCTGAGTATACTTCCAAAAATTGATCTCCAGAATGGTTGGATCAGTTCACAACTCCACCAGCATGAGCTTACCTACATGCCCTCCAACATTTGTCATTTTGTTTTCCTGTCTTCTTAGCCAATTTGAGAGGTGTATAGTGGTACCTCAGAATTGTCTTAATTTTCGTTTCTCTGATCAATAGTGATTTAGAGCATTTTTTCACATGACTTAAAAATGGTTTCAATTTTTTCATCTGAAAATTGTTCATATCCTTTGACCATTTATCGGTTGGAGAATTGCTTGCATTCTTATAGATTTGAATCAATTATCTATATATTTTAGAAATGAGGCCTTTATTATAACCCTTAATGTAAAGATTTTTTTCCATTTATTGCTTCCCTTCTAATCTTGTCTACATTGGCATAAGCTTCTAAAGTGCCTTAAGATGGAAATGTTCTACTTAAAGGAATTTGGAATGGCTTAGAGAAGAAAGTGATCAAGTTCCTGTTTTTGTTCCACCATTATCTAACTCTGTATAGATTGTTTTTAAGATGTTACCTTCTGGACCCACATTTAACACCACATTCTAAGATAAAATCAAAATGGGTCCAAGATTTAGGCATAAAGAATGAAATCATAAATAAATTGGAGGAACATGGGATGGTTTACCTCTCAGACTTGTGGAGGAGGAAGGAGTTTGTGTCCAAGGGAGAACTAGAGACCATTATTGATCACAAAATAGAAAATTTTGAGTATGCCAAATTAAAACTTTCTGCACAAACAAAACTAATGCAAACAAGATTAAAAGGGAAGTAACAAATTGGGAAAACATTTTTACAGTTAAAGGTTCTGATAAAGGCCTCATCTCCAAAATATACAGAGAATTGACTTTAATTTATAAGAAATCAAGCCATTCTCCAATTGATAAATGGTCAAAGGATATGAACAGACAATTTTCAGATGATAAAATTAAAACTATTTCCACTCATATGAAAGTGTTCCAAATCACTATTGATCAGAGAAATGCAAATTAAGACAACTCTGAGATATCATTATACACCTGTCAGATTGGCTAAGATGACAGGAACAAATAACGATGAATGTTGGAGGGGCTGTGGGAAAACTGGGACACTGATGCATTGTTGGTGGAGTTGTGAAAGAATCCAACCATTCTGGAGAGCCATCTGGAATTATGCCCAAAAAGTTATCAAAATGTGCATACCCTTTGACCCAGCCGTACTACTACTGGGCTTATATCCCAAGGAAATACTAAAGAAGGGAAAGGGACCTGTATGTGCCAAAATGTTTGTGGCAGCCCTTTTCATAGTGGCTAGAAACTGGAAAATGAATGGTTGTTCATCAATTGGAGAATGATTGGGTAAATTATGGTATATAGTGTTATGGAATATTATTGTTCTGTAAGAAATGACCAACTGGAGGAATACAGAGAGGCTTGGAGAGACTTATATCAACTGATATTGAGTGAAATGAGTAGAACTAGGGGATCATTATATGCTTCAACAACGAGATACTGTATGAGGATGTATTCTGATGGAAGTGGATATCTTCAACATAGAGAAGAGCAAATCCAATTCCAATTGACCAATGATGGACTGAATCAGCTACACCCAGAAAAGGGACACTGGGAAATGAGTGTAAACTGAGAGCATTGTTTTTTTTTTTTTTTTTTTTTTTTTGTTTTGTTTTGTTTTGTTTCTCATCCCAGATTATTTTTACCTTGTGAATACAATCCTTCCTTTGCAACAACAACAACAAAATTCGGTTCTGCACATATATATTGTACCTAAGATATACTATAAGATATTTAATATGTATGGGAATGCCTGCCATCTAGGGGAGGGGGTGGAAGGAAGGAGGGGAAAAACTCAGAACAGAAGGGAGTACAAGGGATAATGTTGTAAAAAAAAAATCTATCTATACATATGTACTGTCAAAAAATGTTACAATTATAAAAATTAATAAAAAAGATGTTACCTTCTTCAATACTTTCTATGTCTCCTTTTTCAAGCTATCTTGATTTGTTTTTCATGATTTTTTTGTATTAGTTTGATTTCATTTCCAATTTTTCTCTACTCTCTTGATTTTCAAAATCCATTTAAAGCTCTCTTATGGCCTACAACCAATTCTGTGTTGGACTGTGTTCCACTCACTCAAGAGTGAAACAGACTGACAATCCTCTAAAGTGTGAGCTGAAAAATTGTTTCCTTCCATCTTTCTGTGGCTTCTGCTGCTCTAGAATTTGTTTAGTATCATTATTTAAAAGTATTTGGAAAGAACTCAGGTGAGTCTCTGCCTTTACTCACCCATATTGGCTCTACCTTAGAAAAGCTTCTAAGAAGGAAAAGTAATTAGAGATAATATTTGAATTTTTTGGTCATTTGGAACATGGAAAGTCTGCAAGATCCAGAAGAGAAATTATTCTTTTACCTCTTTTTATGGCATACTGCATCCCCAACTTGAGTTCATGGATTTCCTTTCCCCTAAATCACAGAGAACTGGTCAAACTTGTGCTGAATCACTTAAGTCTTCTACTCAAGCACTGAGTGACTATCTCCCAGCTCAGAATTATTCTGGTTTGTTGAGTCTTCTGACTTTCCAATCATCAGAGATAGTTATGATCCATGCTCATCCCATCATTTCTTGAAATATCTAAAAGTCTACCAAGGTTTGATTAGAACTCATATAATTTATGATAGAAGAACACGAATACATGAATCCTGAGCTTGGAATTAAGAATGGGCTCCACCATTGCCTATGATCCTTTCACTGTACTGTGCTAATTTAGTTGGTGCCCTTTTAACCTTTGATTTCCAAGGTGGAACTTGAGTAAGAAATGAGAGGAATTTTAGAGGACAATGTTCATAGTTTCCATTTCAGAACCTAAAATATGGTCAATACATAGTGTTACCTGTTCTGCAGATAAACACAAGGATGCAAAGAGTTTACTCTTTTGAGGTTGGTACTCTTTCTAATGATATAAATGAAAGATGTAGTAATGATCCATCAATTATCTTTTTGGTTATCTCATGACTGGCTCATTTTCCCCCACTGACTTTATTTCATTTCCATGATATATCCCATATGCCTTTTCTTTTGTATAATTCTTGACTGGTCATATTTTATAATCCATTAATGTTCCACATTTAATTCTAATACTCTTTAGGTGAATCTAAACATTAATTTGTTAGAGACATCATATTCCTTTAATGGTAATAATAAAACATCCTTAATAGAATAATAAGATTTAAAAATAGTTCTTTTTATTTTATAGAAAAGTATGGGGTCATTAAAGCACCACAGAGTTTCTCTGCTCTTGCTGTTCAATTCTGAATCTAACCCCATGCCCAAAAGATCACTGGACAGATATCAGTCTGTCCAAAATGATAGACCTATTTTAAGGATTGTTTACCCAACTTTAGATCATAGTATAGGAAAAAGACATCCTTCATTTACTCTGAACTCTCAACATGATACAGAGGTGACCCTGAGCTCTTAAAGGCTTAGAAGCAGCCCACAGAATGATAGATTCTATAATGCTAGGAAAGCTTTGAAAATCATCCTGGAAGTAGACAATGACTACTTTTTAAGAACGATGGAAGCTAACAACAGCAGCAACAACAATAGCTGGCATTTATAGTGCACTTTTAAATTTACAAAGAAATTGTATGGTGTTTCCTTTGATTTTGGGAGCAATCCTGTGAGACGTGTATTTCTATTATCTCTTTTGTATAGGTAACAAAACTGAAGTCCATATAGGTTAAGTGAATTGCCCAGAGTCAAAGAACCTATAATTGTCTGAAGCAGGATTTGAGTTCAACTCTTCCCGAGACTAAGTCTGAAGCTAAAAAGTACTTAATTTTCTTCTACAGACAAATTAGAAGAAAATCTCATTTATATAGAACTTTAAAATGTGCAGAACACTTTTTCATTTATTATCACAGTGCAAAGATAATCATTACCTATAGATTGACTACTTGGTGATTGTTTGTCCCTTGCAGTCAATGAAGCAAAAGCTTAATGTTAAAGATATCTCAGATCAAGTGCTGAGCTTTTATGGATAGGGTTAACTTTGGGAAATTACATACTGTGCATTCTCTCCTATTTATATTGGTTAAAATCTTATGAATTATTCTCATTAATGAATTTTTCCTTCTGACTTCTTCTCTGCCAATTTTTTGAGAGGTTTGGTAAAGGATTAAACCTTTGCTTTTGTAGAATTAGTAAACTCTGCAAATTATAATCTTAGAGCATCACCTGAAGTACTGACTAGTTAGAAGACTTAACCAGGTCCATAAGCTTAAAGCTATATATGTCTGTGATGGGATTTGATGGGATCTGAGGTCAGATCTCTAAACTCTATGCTATATTGTCTTACTTTTTGGTTTTGGTATGGCAGCTCAACCCTAAATAGCCATCTATTTTTCTTAAGTAATTAAGTGGTCTATAGTTAGTTAGCTGATCCTATATGGACAATATTGCTTTCCATATCCTCTACAACAACAATCTCCAAATGCAAAATTATTCCTGTTTCCTGTGGTTTACTGAGATCCTTTCAGGGCTTTGGGTAGTCAAGAGTATTTTCACAATAATATTGACATATTATTTATATAGCATAATATAAATAATAATAGGTAAAATAATTAGATCATATAATAATAGATAATATGATATAAATAAGTAATATAAGCAAAGTCTTTTTTGGGTCCTCAATAATTTTTAACAGTATAAAGTCTCCCTAAGACCAAAGAGTTTGAAAACCATTCTACTAAACTATAGTGTGCCTGCCACAGATGTGGTTAATTGAGAGGAACATCAATCAGCTTAGTTTCCCTCTTAATAAATATTAATTCAAGCTGACTCTTAAAATAACTAGACATAGACATTAGCCAGCAACTTTGAATATTATTTCTAAAGGAAATAGTATATCACCAGTGTATAGTATAGGTATACATAATATCAATAACTTTGTTAGGGATAGGAACTCGACCTGTAATTTCATTAATATTTCATTAGAAACTCCCAGTAGAAGAAATTTCCTTTGTGGATGAAGATTGATATTTTATATTAATCTTACAGTCTAAGAAAACTGCTTAAAACCTTGAGAATTTATGTGATTATCTATGGTCACATAACCAGCCTATCTCAGAGATAGAATTAAAATTCAAGTTTTCCTGGCTTAGAGACAAGCTCCCTATCTACCACACCTCATAAAGCTGGAACCTATATTTGATTGTTATTAGTCACTGATTAATATAATTCAGACTTTCCTCTAGGGTTTTATTGGATGATTCCTCCCTATCCTCCTCACTCAAAAATCCTTTCCTGAGAATATACATTTCTTCAACTTGCCTAACTCTCCAGTCCTCTCAACTAACTTACCACCTTTTTTCACTTCAAGGATCCCAGTTTGCCTTTACTTCTGTCTCATTATCCTTTTTATCTATCTCATTATTCCTTTTAGTTCCCTAATTTCCCTATTAATGGACCAATGTTTAAGAAAAGGACTATATAAATCTCTAAGTTTTGGGAAGAATTCGCCTACAACTGTGCTTCTCAGTAATAATAAAGCATTTTTTTAATTTCATTTTTCCTCCCAAACTTTTATCTTTGTTTTTTGAAGCCAGAGCTGCTGTTGTGCCCCCCAAAAAAGATAATTGTTCCCTTAAAGAGCCTGGAGGTTTTTTAATGGCAATTAATTTAATTTTTTAATATAACTTTTTGAAACTTGGTTCAGATGTAGACTTGAATTGCGAAAGAGATTAGAGTAACCAAAACCTCAACTTCTATAGAACAGTAATACTAATGTACCATAACTTGCTTAACTATTCTCAAGTATTAAGGCATTTCTTTTGTTTATAATACATTGGTACTATAAATTATTTCACATACTTTGCTACATTGAAATTGTCCTATTTGTTATTCCCCAAATTGTATTTGCCATCTTTCATCTATAGTCTTTTAAGGGTTGGCCCTCATTCCTATAATACACATCACAACTAGGTAGTGCAATGGAGAAATAACTGCCCTGGAGTAAAGAAGACTTCAACTCAAATAAGCCTTCAGATACTTATTAGCCATATGATTGCACAAGTCTTAAACAGACAGGAAGGTCTTAAGAAAAGATATGAAATGATTCCCCCATATAGACCACAATGTATTTTCCCTTAAGAAGTCCCCTTAAGAAGAAAGAAAATTTATTATGCACCAGGTAAATCTTCCCAAAATAATAGATGCAAATCAAAAAATGCAATATAAATATAATTTATATTATATTGAGAACTATAGATAATCGATGTATTTTCCAACTACATACAAAGATAGTTTTTGACATTCAGCTTTGCAAAACCTTGTTTTCCAAACCTTTTTTCCCTCTCTTTCCTCCTTCCTCCTTCCCAAGAGAGAAAGCAATCTGATATAGGTTAAACACATATAGTTCTCTTATATATATTTCCATATTTGTCATGCTGAGCAAAAAAAAAAATACACACACAAGAAAAGAAAAAAAACAAAACAAGCAAACAAATAACAAAAAGGTGAAAATATTCTTTAATTGAATTTTACATAGAGTCATTATTTAGTCCTTATGTATGAGGACCTTTGATTAAGAAGAGGTGAATTCAGATTTCAGTTTGAAAATATATTATCTAAGTGACTTCCTCTTTCTAGACTACATATTGTTGTTGTTTATGTTTGTTTTAATTATTCTATAACATGGGGAAGCTAAAATAAATGACTTCTAAATTTGCTTCTGTATCTAAATTAGAATGTCTCATAAAACTGTTTTGGTACATCTACCCATTGGGGAGAATATTGTTCTATGGTCCAGGCAGGAGAAGACATAACTCAGTTCAATTCAGATAACATTTAGAAAACAAGTACTTTTTGCCAGGGATTTTACTAAGACTGGGAACTTAAAGACAGAAACAGGGGACATACAATACATACCAGGATATAAAAATACCAAAGTTTATGTAAAACTAAGAATTGGTATAGAAATAGAGAGGGGACAGAGCAAGCTTTATATAGAGTATGACAAACTGAACTAAATTGAAAGGAAGTTAATGATACTAAGAAGCAGAGATGATTTCTGTTGAAGGAGACAGGAAGGGAACAATCATTTATTAAGCATTGGCACTTTATGTATTATATATCCTTTAATATTAGATTAATTGATCCTCAGAGTAACCTTGGGAGATAATAATATTATACCCATTTTATAGTGAAGAAAACTGAGGCAGGAAGATGTTCACAAATCACATGACTAATAAGTATCTGAGGGGTTATTTGAATTGAAGTCAGTGATCTCTTTATTGTACTACCTGGAATTGATATATATTGTAGGAATGAGGGATAATTTTGCAAAGATATATAGATGAAAGATGAAAGATTAAGTTTGGGATATAGCAAATAGAACCAGGTGTGTGAATTGATTTATAGTACCAATGGACTGGAAACAAAAGAAATGCCTTAATAGAGAGGAATAGTTAAGTAATGATAAATGAATGTTACTGTTCTGTAACACACACACATACTCACACACACATACGCACACACACACACATAATTTGGGGTGAATATGGAAAAGCCTGGAAGATTTACAAGAACTGATTCAAAGAAGAAGCAGAACCATGAAAATTATATACACAATTACAATTACCTCAATAATGTCAATGGAAAGAATAAGAAAAAATAATCAAAACTAAAAGCTAGGAACTTATCATGATAACCTTGGTTCAAAAAAGAGAGAAAGTACCACTCTTCCTTTCTTTGCAGAGATGGGGAACTATGGGAGTGGGATAATATATATATGTCAGAACTAAAAATGTTGGTTATTTTTGCCAAACAATTCCTTTCTTCCCTCCTCCTCCAATTCAGTCCTCTTTTAAAATATTTGTTATAAGGGATAGCTCTCTGGGGGACATTCATTGGGAAATGTAGGTAATGTAAAAAAAGAAATAACATCGATAAAATTTTATTTTAAAGACATACCATGCATAATGTAAAGGAATCTGAAATAAATCAGACAAAATAAATAGAAGCAAGATCACAGAGGATTTTAAATGTCAGGCTTGGGATTATGCATTTTCTAGAAGCAACAAGAAACCACTTCAACTTTTTGAACAGAGGAATGACAGGGTCAGATTCAATATCAAGATGGAAAAGAAAACAAATGAATAGACAACAACAAATCTCAACAGCAAATGCCATACCTATTATAGAAGCTGCAAGGTGTAGGGGAAAGAATATTATTATTGGAGCTGGTAGACTTGAATTAGAGTACTATATCTGCTCTCTTATTAACTAGTGGCCTTGGGAAAGTCATTTAAGTCTTCTGGGGTTGGTTTTTCCATCTGTCAAATGGTGGGGGACAGGGGAGGGAAGACTAATTGGTTTCTAAGGGTACTCCCAGCTTTATTATCCTAAAATCTGTCTCCATGCTTTTATGGCCTCCATTTCCTCATATATAACCTAAAATAAAAAAGCTAAGAAACAATGTCATATTATGTATAGAGAATTGTTTTTGGTCAGAAAGACTTGGGCTTAAGTGCCATCTGTGATCCATATTTGCAGTATAATCCAGGACAAATTAATTAACCTCTCAACACCTGAGACAATTCTCCAAGATTCCAAGTTTCAGAACAGCCATTGTTGACTTTGGCAGGAGTTTGCTCATGATAAGCTCCTTATCCAAATGAAATAATAGGTCTAAAAAAATATAAATAAAAAAAACAGAGGAGGGAGCAACTTAACTTCTAACATGAAGCCTTTTTTTTTTTAGCTCTAAATATGAATTTTTATAATCTTTATAAGGATAATTGAAACTATTAGGCTCCTGGTCTGCTCTATCTTGGTTTTTGTTTATATCTGGGAAACACTAAAAACTTTCACATAATCTGTCTTCATAGAATTCAGCAGCTTTCTTCCTCCCACCCCACCTCAAACACCCTCCCCCATTCACCATCAAAGCACTGCACTGACTGTCCTGTATCTCATTGGCAAACACAATTTAGACCTTAGACAAAGGACATAAAATGATTATGAAACAAACCACTCAGCACAATATTGCACCAGGCCCTTAATGCAATCAAAGAGCTCTCGACTTCCTGAGTTTAGATTCGTATTCTTTCCCTGTTAACTCACTACTTTTATTGGTAGATATTAAATTTGCTGCTCTTCTCACATTTAAATGGAATAAAAAATCCAGAAGTAGGAAGAAAACATAATTTTTTTGTTCTCAAGCCACCTTCTCTTCCCATCCACCCCCCAAAATTTGTCTGCTCCTGTTATCAGTAGATTGAAGCTCCATTGCCCTGTATTAATTCTGTCAACTAGTCATTGATTTATTTTCTGCATTGTAGTAACCCTTCCATAGGAATAGATGAAGGGATTTCAGAAATCTTCTAAACCAGTTTCCTCATTTATAGAGGCTAAGTGACGTGAAGGTCATACATGTCAAATAAAAATAAAGAAAAAAAGAAATTAAAAAAAATAAAACTAGGATTTTAATCCAAGAATTCTAACTCCAAAACCAGTGTTCTTTCTACTAAAACATGATACTCTCAACAGAGTTCTGATTATTGCCATTTTATTCCAGTATAATCTTACTGGTCAAATATTCATGCTCAGTGAAGCTTCAGTTACTCTCATTGGGTTGTTGCTGTTGTAAATTACCTGAAACAAAAATTAAATGTATAAAGGTTTTACCTACAATGATATTTTCATTGTAAGTCTTCTAGGCATCCATCCACCTGGTCAATAAATTATTATTAAGCTCTAGACACTGGGGGCTAAAGAAAACCAGTGAAATATACATTCTATCAGTAAAAAATAATGTATTGAATGCAAATCAAAAAGCTTTGCATGTCCCTCCCTCCCTCCCTCTCTTCCTTCCTTCTTTCCTTCCTTCCTTCTTTCCTTCCTTCCTTCTTTTCCTTCTTTCACTCTTGTTTGACTTAAATATTTATAGAAAAGAGATATGCATGTTGGTTGCAAGTTATTTAAGAGGTAAAACAACACAGAGCCTTTGGGCCCAAAGATCTATATGTGGTCAACCATCAGTTATCTTTTATGTATCATAGTATAATGGGAGCACTGATTGGATTTGGAATAAGGGGTTCTGTGGTCACATCACTACCAGATCACTTTCTATCTGTGTGACCTTAGGGAAGCTTTTTTGAATGTCAGTTTCCTCAAAAGTAATATCAGAATGTTGGTGGACTAAATGGCTTCAAAGATTCATTCCAGCTTTAAATCTACACTCTTTTGTATGTTAAGTCCAACAAAGACTTTTTTGTATGTTAGTCTCTTCCTTCCTTTTTAACACAAACCTTCATTGCCTCCTTCTGTCATTAGTTACTGGGGAATAGAAACTCATTAAACCATCTAAAGAAACCATAGGATATGTTACAAAGTCAGACAAAAATATATTTGCTCTTCCATAATAAGGGTGCAACTCCTTTCTTACACTTGTATGGGTGATTGAGAATTAGCTTAGCTATTAACCTCTATTTGTTTTTGAAAATTGAGAAAATATTTTGCCTCATTTTAACTTCTAGATAAATTAATATTAATTTATGAAAAAATAAACTCATCCATTCCATTGAATTGTGCATGTTCCATGTTCTGCTGCTTATCCCTTCATCAATAAATCAAAAGACTATGACTTTGGAGTCATTGGATGTGAAGGTGAATCCTGATTCTACTATTTACTGGCTGAGTGATATTTTTTCCTCATCCATATAAATTAGGAATTGTTCTACATGGGATATAACTTATCTTCTAGCTCTGAATGTATAACCAAAGAATTCTATGAATGCTTGACTTAGAGTCAGGATGCTTGAATTCAGTTCTCATCTCCACTGCTTATAAAGTTTGTGACTTAGAACACATCTCATTTCCTAGTAGAGAGAATACTATATATGAAGAATGAATACCTGGTCTGAATCTTGGACTTGCAATTTTGAACCTGTGAAGCCTTGGTGAGAGACACAGCAGGATGTGATAGAGGGAGCAGAGCCCTAAATTTGGAGATCCAAATCCCATTTCTGCCTCTTGGGAGTTAGCCATTTTGTTTCTCTCAATTTTAGTTTCATTTGAAAAAAAAACGAAGAATTATAGACTAAATGATTTCTGCTGTCCATTCCAGCTTTAAATATATGAAATAGATTCCCCTCCCTTGGATATTTTTGAATGGAGGCTAATGGACACTTGTTGGGTATATTATAGTGATGATAATTTGCATGGATTTGGACTAGATGGCCACCAAGGTACATTCTAACTCTGAAATTCTGAAATCATTTTATTACAATGTGTAACTCAGATGCAAGTTGAAATAATAAAACATCTACCATCTCCCAAAACATTCAGCAAGATGCAATGAAAAGTTTTCAAAATATAGAAATTCAGTAGAAGAGAACAAGGTACTATGGGACTATGATGAGGTGCATGTCATCCCTATCATTTATGGAAAAAATAAGAAATTTCATATAATAATAAAAGTAATAATAAGAATAATGCTAAACATCATAGGAAAGATGAAAAGAAAAATTATAAGAATAATTGATATATCTATAATGTCTTTTTTTAAGGTTTGCAAAAAGTGATTGCAAATATCTCATTTGGTCCTCACCACAATCCTTTATGGTAGGACAGCTATTATCATGTCTATTTTATTAAGAAAGAAGCTTTAGACATTATGGGGTTGTGACACAAAGATAGTAAGTGTCAGATGCAGAATTTGAACTCAGGTATTGCTGATTACAAGACTTGTGGTCTTTTCGAAGTCAAAGGAGGTTTTTACCTTTTTTTTAATCAAATATTCTACTGCCTCCCACACATTCTAGAAATGGGAGATTCATTTTAAAATCTCAAACAGTCAATAGGGGATAAAGGACTGGACTTGAAGTTAGAAAGATACACGTTTGCTGAGTCACTAGTTGTGCAATCCTGAACAAGTCACTTAACATTGCTCTACCTCAATTTTCTGGAAATGTAAAAGTAAAATGAGGAGTAAATTCTTCTGATCCTATCATTTTATTATCCCATGACCTTAGCAATTTTCTTAAAGAAGGCCCCACTGCAAAGTACAAAGTAGGTTGTTCTCAATGAATATAGAAAAAACAAATTATTTTTTGGTACTCTTGAAATCTTAGGTGACAGTGGGCTTTATTTCTAGAAGACTGGCTTCTGTATTATATGTTTACAAACTTTTTTTTTTCTGCTCCCCCATTTCACCCTAGTGAAATAAAACTTGATGTGGGAAGATTCTGACTCTAAAACCCAGAACAAAATTTATCTCTTTGTATTGTATTTGTGCTGTCCCCCAAGAAGGGTGGTGACATCATTTTGGAGACCACATCAACTGCTTATCTAAATCCCTATAACAGATGTTTGGCAAAAGGTGAAATGGAGTTATAAGCCTCTTAGGAGTATTGTTGCAAATATCATAATCTCTCTCAACATATTTAATCAATACGTGTTACCCTTCCGGAGTCCCACTCCCCATCCCCAGCTATATTATCAGGAGCTACCAGATACACAGCCTCTGAACTGCTGCTGATGCACAGGTGACTTAGAGATGAAAAACAAAAAGGGACGACACAGGCAAGTCTACATGAAGGACAAAAGCAGCGTTTTATCAACTGATAAATGTTTATAGAGGAAAAAAGGTTGTGTGTGTAAACATGCACACACGTGGATATAGATAAACAAATACATGGATAATAATTTGTATATGTACATATTATGTATATGTTATATATATATGCATATATATGTATAGTACACTTATGTTTGTGTATATATATGTATATATTCATGTTTGTATATATATAGAAATATACACATATATTTATTATATACATATATATAAAAACCGTATATGTGTTATATGCATGTATATGTATATACATACACACATGGATATTTATATACACACACGGATATAGATATAGATATATACATGAATATATACATATGTACACAAAACATAAGTGTATTATACATATAATAATGTATATATATATGCATATTCATATATATGTATATATACATGAATACATACACAGATACATATATTTGCATGTGCACACATACATGCACATATATACGTGCGTGAAATGCATATATGTGTTTATGTGTATATATATATATATGTATATGTACATGTGTGTGTGTGTGTACATGAGATACTGACTAACTAAGTATGGTTGGCAAAGAGGGACTGGAGTATTAATGGAATTGCTCCCTGGGGCAGGTAAGGAAGGACTGATAGGAAACAGTTTAGCCTCATAATCCCACCTTCTGTGGAGGTCTCAGGTAGTTCACTTTGCTATGTCCAGTCTCCTGGTTAATTTTGAGTTCCACAAGGGAACTTCTTTTTTCACCATTAATTGTTCAAACCCCCTTCCTTGCTAACCATATGCTCTTCCAATTCTATTTCATATTTACCACTCCCAGGCCTATTGTATCTCTTCATTTTGTCTAACCTTTTCTCTCAAATAAACCTTTTTTTTTTTTTTTTTTTTGCCAATGAGAATGGCCAGCTATCTACAATCTCATCATTTGGTGTTAAATCCCAAACACATCAGGAATTGCTCTCCTTAACTACATTTGTACACACATGAATATATGATATACACAAATACATATTTACACACATGCATTTTACACACACATATGTGCATGCATGTGTGCACATGCCTAAACATGTGTGTGGTCTCCAAAATGATATCAGCATCCTTCTTGTGAGTATGTGTATGTTTGTGTGTGCACAGGCATATCTGCAATTGAGCCAACTAAATCAAAATTTTGCCTTTTTTGTTTATGCATATTTAAAATGAAAATTGAGTCAAGAAAGGATTTTGTCCTCAAAGAATCTTGAACAAGCAACTGTTAGTGTTCTTGTCCTTCAGCTAGATTGCATTTTTGTTGAAGTTGGGAAAGGGGGAACCCCAAAATTTGCAGTCCCAGACCAGTGTCACAAGGTGTCTCAAAAAGTTTTGTAGGCTTGAACCCATCTCTTAGCCAAGGGGCAAAGTTTTATTGAAAGTAATGGTATGCCATTATAAAATGGGCTGAATTAAAAGCTTATTCAGTAACAGAAGGAAAGAAAATATTTTATCCAGCTTTTACCATAGATATGCTAATTCTATGGCTCAAAGGTAGAGATAGGGTGGTAGAGAAAGCCATACAGACATTCTGAAAAACAAAATTATTT
This sequence comes from Sminthopsis crassicaudata, assembly GCF_048593235.1. NCBI lineage: Eukaryota > Metazoa > Chordata > Mammalia > Dasyuromorphia > Dasyuridae > Sminthopsis > Sminthopsis crassicaudata. The sequence goes on from NC_133619.1 coordinate 627,158,562, forward strand.
CTTCTCAACTGCTCTTCCATCCATCATTGGGAGCTATGAGTGATCATCTAGCAGAAGTCTGGAAGACTGTTTTGTGAGGGGTGATGGGAATTTCTGGTAAGAATCCACCAAGTACTTATTCTCAACACTGTCCCAAACATTTAGAGTCTGTCATACTATACTGGGTGGTATAAGCTTATCAATGTGATTTAATTGTCCAGATTAATTCTCAGTAAGTGAATACTTTTGCTACCTTGAGAAGTGACTTTTGTTGTGGTGGTGTGTATGTCACAGCAAGATTGATATCTCTTGTCTTGGTCATAGATTTTAACTTTTTTTTAAACTTATTATTATTATTATTATTATAGCTTTTTAATTACAAAACATATGCATGGGTAATATTTCAACATTGACCCTTGCAAACCCTTCTGTTCCAACTTTCCCCTCCTTCCCTCCACCCTTTCCCTAGATGGCAGGTAGTCCCATACATGTTAAATGTTAAAGTATATGTTAAATCCAGTATATGTATACATATTTATATAGTTATCTTGCTGCACAAGAAAAATAGTATCTAGAAAGAAAGAAAAAAATATGAGAAGGAAAACAAGAATGTAAGTAAACAATAACAGAAAGAGTGGAAATGCTATGTTGTGATTAACACTCATTTCCTGTAGTTCTCTCTCTGGTTGTAGATGATTCTCTTCATTACTGAACAATTAGAACTGGTTTGAATTATCTTGTTGAAGAGAGCCACGTCCATCAGAATTGATCATTGTATAATCTTGCTGTTGCCATATATAATGATCTCCTGATCCTGCTCACTTCACTCAGCATCAGTTCCTGTGTCTCCAGGCTTTTGTGAAATCATCCTGCTGATCATTTCTCATAGAACAATGATATTCCATAACATTCAGATACCATAATTTTTTCAGCCATTCTCCAACTGATGGGCATCCACTTAGTTTCCAGTTTCTAGCCACTACAAAGAGGGCTGCCACAAACATTCTTGCACACACAGGTCCTTTCCCTCCTTTAAGATCTCTGTGGGATATAAGCCCAGTAATAGCACTGCTAATCAAAAGGTATGCACAGTTTAATAATTTTTTGAGCATAATTCCAAATTGCTCTCCAGAATGGTTAGATCCATTCACAGTTCCACCAACAATGTATCAGTGTCCCAGTTTCCCCACATCCCTTCCTCATTATCTTTTCCTGTCATCTTAGCCAATCTGAGAGGTGTGTAGTGGCATCTCAAAGTTGTCTTAATTTGGATTTTTTTGATCAAAGATGATTTGGAGCACCTTTTCATAAGACTAGAAATAATTTCAATTTCTTCATCTGAAAATTGTCTGGATTTTAACATTTTTTAAATAATGATTTAGGAAACGCTCCAGAGGACATTTTATTTATATATTTTCCAAATTTGCAGGAGCAATATCAAGGAACAGTAGACAGTATGATGGATGACAAATGTTTTAAAAGAGATACTTAGTTAGATATAGTACTTGGAGTTTTGGGTTTTTGAAGGCCCTTAACCCCTAGGATTTTAATTTAATTCATCACTCACTATATACTGAATACCCAGCTAAGTTCTAGGGATTTAAACAAAAATTTAAAAGCTCCTTTCTTCAAGGATCTTACATTCCATAAGGAAGAAAAGCACTATTATGCAAATATAACACCTATAAATATAGGTAGGCAGGACACATCCATAACATGTATGCATACATACACAAAAAAAAAAACAATTTGGGGTGAAGAAGCATTAAATTCTGAGGGAATAAAGAAAGTCTTCTTATAGGAGTTGCTATTTGAGCTGATCCTTGAAAGAAATAAGAGCTCCCAAGATACAGAAATGAGTAGAGAAGGCCATTCCAGATATAGCCAGGTGAAGAGGTGGGGGACATCATTCTAATATCTGCTATCTCCAGCATTTGTACCCTCATTTCTTTCCTTTTCTAGTGACTCTAGTCCAAGTCCTCATTTTCTCTGGGCCTTGATTATTATATGGTCATTACCTCCTATGACAATTCTATACCTTTTCATCTTCCCCTCTCTCTACCCCATTCAATACCATTATTTAAGTCTTTTCTTTTAATTAAAGTTAGTTTATTTAACATTTTCCTGTTATATTCAAAACAGTTTTTTACATTTGTTTCTAAAAAAAATTGTGTTCTAGGTTCTCTCCTTTATCCCCACCCCACAATTAAGAAACTATATGTGAAGTTATGTAAAAAATATCCATGACAGTCAAATTATGAAAGAAAACATAGACTTTTCACCCCAATGAAAATAAAAATCTTCAAGAAAAATTGTTTAAAATAGAGAAATAGAGAAAATAATAAAGAAAATTTCAATCTATATTCAGACTGGATCAGTTCTTTCTCAGGATATAGATAGGATTTTTCATCATGAGTCCTTCAGGCTAGGTGTGGCTCATTGTACTTCTGAGAATAACAAACTCATTTACAGCTGGTCGTCCGGGAACATTGCTATTACTTGGTAAACAGTATAGTTCACTTTGTTCATGGAGGACTTTCCAGTATTTTTTTTTTCCTGAGAGCATCCTCCTCCTCATTTTCTAGAGGAAAATAATATTCCATCAGAGAAATTTGCTTAAATCTTTTATTTTTACAATTTCTATTGCTAATTGTATTTTCCCCCATTTATTCTCTCTCTTTTTGCCCTGTCTCTCAAAAGTGTTTTGCTACTGACCACTTCCTCCACCAATATGCCCTCTCCCCTTCCCATATCCCATTCCCCTCCTATTTTCCTGCAGGGCAAGATAAATTACTATACCCCTATTGAAAATGTATGTCATTTCCTATTTGAGCCAATTATGATGAGAGTAAGGTTCACTTACTCCTCCTCTCGTCTCCCTCTTCCCTTCCACTGTAAAAGCTTTTTCTTTCCTCTTTTTTAATGGCAGATAATTTGCACCATTCCATTTCTCCCTTTTCCTTTCTTCTAATACATTCCTCCCTCACCCCTTAGTTTTATTATTTTAGATATTATTCCTTCATATTCAAATTAACACTCTTGCCCTCTGTCTATATATACTCCTTTTTAACTGTCATAATAATGAGAATGTTCTGAGTCACAACTATCATCTTCCCATGTAGGAATGTACACAGATAAACCTTATTAAGTCCCTTATGATATCATGTTCCTGATTATCTCCTTATGCTTCTCCAGAGGCCAGTATTTGGAAATCAAATTTTCCAATCAGCTCTGGTATTTTCATCATGAATTGAACATCCTATTTCCTTGAATGACCATCTTTTCCTCTAAAGGATTATACTCAGTTTTGCTGGATAGCTCAGTATTGCTTGGTTGCAATCCTTGTTCTATTGCTCTCTGGGATATAATATTCTAATCCCTCTGGTCTTTCAATGTAAAAGCTACTAAATGTTGTGTTATCCTGATGTAGCACCGCTATATCTGAATTGTTTCTTTTTGGATACTTGCAATATTTGTTCCTTGATCTGGGAGTTCCAGAATTTGGCTTATAATATTCCTGGGAATTGGTATTCCGGGATCTCTTTCATGAGGTGATTTGTGGATTCTTTCAATTTTCATTTTATCCTCTGGTTCTAGAATATCAGGACAGTTTTTCTTAATAATTTCCTGAAAGATGATGTTCAGGCTCTTTTTTGATCATGACATTCAAGTAGACCAATAATTTTTAAATTATCTTTCCTGGATCTATTTTCCAGGTTTGTTGTTTTTTCCAATGAAATAGTTCTTTTTTTTTTTCTTTTTTTTTAAATTTTGTTTTATTGTACCTTATTTTCTCACAAAAGTATTAGCTTCCATTTGCTCAATCCTATTTTTAAGGAATTATTTTCCTCAGTGAACTTTTGTACCTCAATTCCCAACTGACCAATTTCGCTTTTTAAGGTATTTTTCTCCTCAGTTTTTTTTTAATTTCATTTTACACCTCTCTCACTCCCTCTCAATTTTTTTCTTTATTTCTCTTATTTGATTTTCAAAGTCCTTTTTGAGGTCTTCCATGGCCTGAGCCCAATTCCTATTTTTCTTGGAGGCTTTGGATGTAGGAGTTTTGACTTTGTTATTATCTTCTGAGGTTGTGTTTTGATCCTCTTTGTTACCATAATAACTTTCTATGGTCAGAAACTTTTTTTTGCTTTCTGCTCATTTTCCTATTCTATTACTCAATGTTAAACTCTTGCTGAAGTAGGGCTCTGTTTCCAGGGTGGAATGTTCATTGTCCCAGCTTCTGGGGTTTTGTGCAGCCATTTTCAGACATCTGCCCTGGAGGTGTTAGGTATGTCCCTGCCCCACTCTAGATGTAGTATGCTGGCCAGGCTGGGGCTCTGCTGATCCAGGATGTGCTGGGGCCACACCAGACTCCCACCCTGTTACCACAGACCTTCTCCACTGACCTTTGGAGTCCTTTCTGATGTTCCGGTGCTAAGAAGTACAGAAGTGCCCAGCACTGCTGCTGATTCAGAGGTCCTGCCTTGTTGACTCTGGGATCTGAGCTAGAGATGATACTAGCCCTTGCTGGGCTCCCACTCTGGGCTCCCACTCTGGTTCTGCAGACCTTTTCTGCTGCCCTTCCAGCTCCTGTTTAATGCCTCTGGGCTGAGAGCTCTGGAAGTCATCAGGACTATCCCTGATTCAGAGGTCAGGCTGAACTGGGGCTGGTTCAGGGACTGAATGCTGAATTCCCACCCCGGTGCCATAGACTTTTTCTTCTGAGCTTCTAACTTGCCTTCAGCTGGAAAATGTTCTACTCCATAGTTCTGGGTATTCTGATGCTCTAAGATTTGCCTAGGGTCATTACTTTTTTTAAAATTTTTTTTATTTATAATATTTTTCACAGTATATATGCATGAGTAATTTTTTTTATAATATTATCCCTTGTATTCATTTTTCTAAATTATCCCCCCTTCCTCTACTCCCTCCCCTTGATGACAGGCAATCCCATACATTTTACATGTGTTACAATATAACCTAGATATAATATATGTGTATAAATACCATTTTCTTGTTGCACATTAAGTATTAGATTCCGAATGTATAAGTAACCTAGGTAGATAGACAGTAGTGCTAACAATTTACATTCACTTCCCAGTGTTCCTTCTCTGAGTGTAGTTGTTTCTGTCCATCATTGATCAACTGGAAGTGAGTTGGATCTTCTTTATGTTGAAGATATCCACTTCCATCAGAATATATCTTCATACAGTATTGTTGCTGAAGTGTATAGTGATCTTCTGGTTCTGCTCATTTCACTCAGCATCAGTTGATGTAAGTCTCTCCAAGCCTCTCTGTATTCATCCTGCTGGTCATTTCTTACAGAGCAATAATATTCCATAACATTCATATACCATCATTTACTCAACTATTCTCCAATTGATGGACATCCATTCATCTTCCAGTTTCTAGCTACTACAAAAAGAGCTGCCACAAACATTTTGGCACATTCAGGTCCCTTTCCCCTTCTCAGTATTTCTTTGGGATATAAGCCCAATAGCAGCAATGCTGGATCAAAGGGTATGCACAGTTTGATAACTTTTTGGGCATAGTTCCAGATTGCTCTCCAGAATGGCTGGATTCTTTCACAACTCCACCAGCAATGTATTAGTGTCCCAGTTTTCCCACATCCCCTCCAACATTCATCATTATTTGTTCCTGTCATCTTAGCCAATCTGACAGGTGTGTAGTGGTATCTCAGAGTTGTCTTAATTTGCATTTCTCTGATCAGTAGTGATTTGGAACACTCTTTCATATGAGTGGATATAGTTTCAATTTCATCATCTGAGAATTGTCTGTTCATATCCTTTGACCATTTATCAATTGGAGAATGGTTTGATTTCTTATAAATTAGGGTCAGTTCTCTATATATTTTGGAAATGAGACCTTTGTCAGAACCTTTAACTTTAAAAATATTTTCCCAATTTGTTACTTCCCTTCTAATCTTGTTTGTATTAGTATTGTTTGTACAGAAACTTTTTAGTTTGATGTAAATCAAAATCTTCTATTTTCTGATCGATAATGATCTCTAGTTCTCCTCTGGTCATAAATTAGAGTCATTACTTAAAGGAATTTGGAGAGCTTTGGGAGAGAGGTTGGGCAAGTTCCTGCCTTTATTCTGACATCTTGGGTCCCATCCCACCCTATAGTCATGACATGACTCCAATCATATCACTCTGAGGCAAAATATTTGTTATTCCCACCAATCACCCTATAAGTTCCAATTTTAAGAGTTTGACATTCAAGGCCCTTCATTACACTGTATGAAACCTATTGGGATAGTTTTAAGGCTTTTAAATTTACACATTTCCATTTATTTCATTTCTGCTTCAGTGACCCCCTTTAGGCTAACATTGTTTCTGCAGTTTCAAAGAGAGTACTACTAAAATCTCAGAGGGCAGTTTCTGTAAAAAGTTTCTCTCTCTTTCTCTTTCTCTCTTTCTCTCTCTCTCTCTCTCTCTCTCTCTCTCTCTCTCTCTCTCTCTCTCTTTCTCTCTCTTTCTATCTTTCTTTGTTTCCTGCTCTCCTGTTCTCTTTCTTTCTGTCTATCTTTCTTTCCTTCCTGCCTCTTTGTGCCTCCTTTCCATCCCCTGACCTCTGGGTATAGGTATATATGTTTCTGAGCACAAGGGTGTATATGTGTGTGTGTGTACTTATGTTTCCTAACTTTACTCTTTGATTTTCCTTCTGGTTATTCAGCACTCATATGAGTATTGCTGTGCTGAAAGAATGGCAGCTGGGGAGATTTATATAAGGCCCAATAATCTCTGGAACAAAATCCTTCCTTTGTGTTGCATGACTGCTTCCCCTCCTTGGAGGTCTTCAAAGAAGTGACCAATTGTTGAACACAGTGTGATGGTGGGGATGCATTTGCAGGTACAGTTTGGACTAGATGACAGATTGTGTTCCTTGCTACCCTTAGATTCTAGGATTCTTTGATCAGTCCCAATATTTGAAGAAATACAATTGCCACAAACATTTCTATCCTGTCACTCATATTTAAAACATAAGTTTTACAAACTATTACTCACAGTTTAATAAGTTTTCAGACTTAGGAGCAATGTCAGTGACCATGTGGTTCAATCCATATCTAACCAGAATAATCTCTTTCCCAAGAAATGATCATCCAGCCTTTGATTGGCAGTCTTCAATGACAGGCAACTCACCATTCTCAAGGCAAGCCACCTTGGGATCAGTATAAGTATTAGGGAGTTTTCTCTTATATTAGGATTAAATCTGCCCCCTGCAATTTCTATCCATCCAAATTTCTTGTTTTTGCCTTCTGAATTTAAGCAAGTCTGATCTTCTAAATGACAAAGATTTATAGAATTTTAAAATAATGACAGTGATTATAAGAGTACAACTAGAATTTTCATCCCACTTTAAATTTTATAAAGCATTGTGTTTATTATCTTTTTGATACTCATATTGATCCCATTGTTCCCATTTTATTAATGAGAAACTGAGGGTAGCAGGAGTTGTGACATATCTCAGGCAACTTTTAAACACATCTTATTGACTCCAAATGCAATGCTCCATCCATTATGCATTTTAGCTGCTTTGACCACAGCTATTGTTTTCCCTATATGTCTTTTATTCTCCAGGTTCTTTGTTCCTCTATTAGATTGCAATAGCTACTCTGTGTGTCTAGATTTATACTTTGATATATCTCATGTACCTCAGAGGGCCTAGGAGCACGGTAGGGACTCAGTCTTTATTTGTTGAATTAATAATTGAATAAATTCATGAAGGACTGAATATATGACTGAAGATTTCTTGGAAGACATGACCTACTTCATGATATTTTTTCATCAGAATGTAAGGTGAAAGGACTGAGTTCAGAACAAACCTCTATTTGCCTTTTAATCAGCATTTTCCATGTAAGTTCTAAGCAGTGGCCTTGACACCTCTGAATTTTGAATCATTTCCTCATTGCTCATCATAGTACTTTTATCTCAATTTTATGTCTGGGAAAATTGTCCAAACAGTGAGAAAACTATGCAGCTGATAAAAATGATAGGGTAAAGTCAAGGAGTAATTAAGATGAGCCAATTATGTAGTTGTTGAACCTTTAATTAAGAATTGTTCTTATGAAGACATTTTTTAGAAAAAGTAATCATTTTAAGGAATTGATGCAAATTCAAACATTAAATGTTTTATGAAAATGCATCATTGCAAAAGAAAATTTGTTTAATTTTCCGTTGAATGACTGTTCATCAGAATGAGTATTGTAGGAATAGTTAATTGTAATGATAGACCTGGTAAAAATGGATCAGTGGTAGACTTACAGATGAAAGGGTCTTGTATCTCATCAGCATTACCACTAACATTATCTTTGGGTACAGGAAAAACTTTTAAAAAAAGATTCAATACAACAATCCTTTGTTAAATAGCTCCTATATGCTGGATACTATGCTAGTTATACAAAAACAAAGAAGAAATTATCTCTGATCTCAAGAAATTTACATTCTACTAAGAAAAAAAAAATCTTGTATACAGATAATGACTTTCAGAGTAATTTTAAGGAGTGAAGGTTAACAAATGGAAGATAGGAAAGCTTTTTATGTAGGAGGTAGCCCATGGAAACTGGTTATTGAAAGAAATTCTAAGTCTAGCTATTGGATTTGGACAGGTATTATTGGGATGCTGAGTAAAGCTGTGACTGTCTCTTTCTGGCCCCTTTCATGTGGGCTAACTAATGGAATTCTGCTCCACTTCCCTGGCTATTGCTCTCCATATTTCTGCTATCCTATCACTTACTCTTCCACTCCTCATCTCCAAAGTTGCTTTTCCCAGGATCACAGATTTCCCTCTCATAAAGTATTGCTTTCACACGTATTAGAGGACTGAGTAGAAGAATACTGGAAAACCTCCTACTTCTATTGAGCTCCAATGAGGAACAGCAGAAATAAGAGAGTCTGTTCCTGGTATGGTGGATACCTTATGCAATTACATGAAGATAGGAGATGTAAAGATGAGTTCAGAAATGACCTACTATGTATAAAACATGAGGCTAAATACTGGACATACAAAGATAATGTTTGGAACTTATTATATCTCAAAGAGCTTAGTTTTCCTTGGATCATTTGATTGGTTCTTGTTCTTGTTCTTGTTCTTAAAGAGGACCTAATGATATTGCTATTTTGGGGTCAAGGTAGAGAGTGGCCAATAAGACCAACATGATGGCATCCCCGTTAGGCTCAAATGGTTCACATGAACATTTGGAGTGAAGATGTCTCGAAATTTGCACATCTCATCTTCCCTTTGTGTTCCTCTTACTCTGTTTTGTTCACAGAACACATTACCTTCTTTGATGAGGGAATACCATGCTGGGCACTCCTTTGCCATGGCACAAAAATAATACTAAAGTTCTTCAGAGAAATCTTGAGAGTGTCCTTGTATCACTTCTTCTGACCTCTGTATGAGTGTTTGCCTTGTGTACCTTGTCCATAAGTTTGTCTTTTAAATAAATGTACATTTGGCAAGGAAACAACATGTCAGCCCTTTGGAGTTGCACTTTCTGCACTGGTGTTTGAATGCTTGGCAGTTCATCTTGAGAAAAGACCTCAGTGTCCAGTGGCAGTATTTTTTAGAATCTTCCTAAGATAATTCAAATGGAATTCTAAATGGAGGAGAAATAACAGAAGATGAAACTGGAAATATACATGTAAATCAGAGCATAGATGTTTACATTTTTTTCCTAGAGGCAAACAATGAATGATTTTGAATAGCAGAATAGCACGGTCAGACCCATTCCTTAGAATCCCATTTGGGCAGCTTGTGTGGGGGATGTATTACAGAAAACAGAGGTTGGAGCCCTAGGAAGCAATTTCAATAGGCCAGAAAATAAGCTGCTTCTTTATACCCTTAGGGCGCATAATGGGAACTTAATAAATGTTTATATTAGTATGATATTATTATATCATATATTCCTGAACTAAGGTTATAATGGTGTGTGAAGATAAAAGAGAACAGATGTGAGAAAAGTGATGATAGAATCAACAAGACTTCTCAATTTATCAGATTCCTGGAGCAAGGGAAGGGAAAGTGTCAAAAAGGGATATGAAGCTATGACTTGACTGACTATCAGGATGATAACTTCCTCCACAGAAATAGCTACATTGGGGAGGAGAAGAGGGAGAGGGTGAATAACATGTTTCACTTGAGGCATATTGAATTTGGGTTGCCAATAGGACATCAAAGGAGAGAGATTCAGCAGGCAGTCAGTGATGTGTAAATGGAATTGAGAAGATAGGGCAGTGCCAGATATCAACTCTTTTAGCTTTGTTCTACTCGGTCTCAGAAGACAAACTAGGAACAATGGCTAGAAGTAGCAAAGAGACTGATTTAGGTTGGGTGTCAGAAAGGAAGCTGCCTAATATTTAGAGTCATTAGGAAATGTAATAGGCTAATTTGGGGGCAGTGAAGCCATGGAAGCAGAGGCTAGTTAATCACGGTGTAGTTGTGTTATACTAAGAAAAGTTTCTTAAACTGTAGTTAATGACCCCATATGAGGTCACGTAGATGAATGGGGGGGTCATAAAAAATTTGGCCACTGTAAAAGTTATCAAATATTCCACTGAGATTTAATTCTTTATGTAAAAATAAATAAGCACATCATTCTCATTAATATGCAAATTTGCTTTCATCTTTAATAAGCTGTAAAATTATATGTATTCCAAATAATCATTTAAAATAAATTTCTTTATGTTTTATTATTAGTAAATGTTTGGTCTGCATACATATTTTATATGCCTATATATCTAGGATTGTATAAAAATTTGTCAGGTGAAAAGGGGTTGCAAGTGGAAAAATTTAAGAAGACATTGTCTAAAGGACCATACTAAGATCTCTGGTACTTAAAAACAAATAACCAAACCAAACCAAACTAAAACAACAACAACACTTTATGATTCAGCATTCCTTCAATGAAAATAATGACACATTTTAGAATTTATCCATCAGATTAATTAACACTTGGGCATCCCAACTATCCTGTATGGTGGGTCATATGATATATAACTGATATAATTACGTTTATATAGTAAATGGAAAAAGTGAATATCTGAGAGGTTAAATATTCTGTTCATCATAATACAGGTAAGTGGTCTTGGGAGCGAAATCTCTTGATTACTCTAAGTCTCCTTGCCATATTGCTAACTCAAACATCAATGCTCAAATTGTATATCTGTATAGTATCTATGTCATCTATATCTACATCATAGTATCTATGGCTTGAACTTTAGTATAATTGAAATTATTACATATAAATGCAGTAGATATTATTTAATTGCATATATATATATATATATATATAGTGTCTTTTGTGATACTTTTATTTTTTGCTTTTAGAAACATGATTCTGAGAAGGGTGGATCAAACTTCTAATCTTAATCTATCTTAATGATACCCTGCTAAAAAAGGGGGGAACTTAAGAAACTTTGCTAGAAGAAATTAATGAGTTAGCATCTCAATCAATTTTTATGATCTTAGACAAGTTACTTCTCACTGGGGCTCAATTTCCTCAATCAGAAATGGATAGAATTGGACCACAAGTATTCCCAGGCCCATCTTAGCTCAAAATCCTATCTATAAGCTTAATGCACTTCCTTTAAAATAGGTGCTTTTATACAGGTATCAGAACCAATTCCTGTTTGATTTCTGTTGTAATTCTGTTGATATCAACAATATGGAATTTTCTAATGAGCCAAGCAAACATATCAAGCAGCCTCAACATACCAGTACAAAAATGGATGAGGATCTAGTTGAAGACAGTGGAAGAAACTTTAATTAATGGAAAGTCATAAGCTATGCTTCCTACTCATGAATCAGAAAGAAGCAAGACATCTCACTCAATTGTCCCAAATCAAAATATGGTAAGTGGCAGTACGTCTGATAGCGAGACAGTCCTTTGAGGTCCCTGGGCATCTGAAAACAAAATTCTTTGACCTCTGAATGTACACGGAGGGAAGTAAGAGGAAGAGAGGAAAATGAGAGCGTGCTTTGTCTCTTGTGGATAGATGATCTCTCTGTGTGCTTCCACACTGTCAGAACCAGGAGATCTGCCTACAACCCTCACAATCCAATCAATCACCTATCCATACAGTTCAGAGATTACAGCTTCTAATTTGCTGCTCCCAGGCTAACTTGTCATCTCAAAACTCCAGGGAGACATTTAAGCAGCTGTAGGAAAGTGATGATCCTCTTTCTCCATGGCAACAAACTGGGGTGCCTAGAAATCCCAGAAGTCACTGGTTGGTGTGCTGATCCAAACTTTCACTCAATGCTTCCTGACCAGGCAATGACAGCAGGAAGGAGGAACAAAGAAAAAAAAAAACTTCATTAGAGGCTTCCTGCCTTCTAGCATAAACCCATAATAACTTTTGATGAATGGTGGGTCATTTGTCATTGATAAGGCAGATTGGCAGGGCTGTCATTTCTCAACAAGCCAACTTACCCTCCAAAGAGATAAGATGCTTATCTCGGAGCAGCTTATTGGAAGTCAGTTATACTCAACCTTGGGGTCTGCTTGCCATTTTTTATTAATCAGGCTTGTTTTCTCTGGCTGACTCTGGTCTCCTGAACAAGATGAATTGCATCTGAACAGTCTCCTCCCCAAAAGTATTTTCTGTAATTTATCTCTTTCCTAGGGGATGTCTGCAATAGTAGTTGGTATTTTATGGACAGCAAAACATATCTGAAAATGAAGTTTATTTTAGTGATACCACGTTTCTTTCATTTACAGAATCCCAGGAACTCCAAATTGAAAGGGACCTTAGAGTACTTCTAGTGCCATCAGTACCCACAGCCCCAGTGAATGATTGGCCAGTTATTTCTTGAATACCACCAGCGAGGAGAAAATCAGAATCTCACAAAACAGGAAACATATCCTTTTGTGGATGGTGTTGATGGTTAAGTAAAACCTAAATCTGCATATCTTTATGTATTTAGGCTCATCTTCAGAGAGCAAGATTATTGCTAGGGATATGCTCAAAGCTTCATTCACTGAAATTTCCAAACATTTCTCCTCATTTTTCCCTCTTGGGTCAAGTAAAACAAATTATTGAAGTAGCTGTTCTCTCTCTCTCTCTCTCTCTCTCTCTCTCTCTCTCTCTCTCTCTCTCTCTCTCTCTCTCTCTCTCTCTCTCTCTCTCTCTTTCTCTGTCTCTCTTCAGATGAAGGATTTGTACTTAAAGGATTCTGAGATTCCTTTCCACATTAAATCAGTGATTTTATGTATTCCTTTCCTACTCTAACTTGTATTCTCTTATGACTTGTCATGACATAAATATATTCTTACCTTCTTGAAGGCTATGTCAGCAGAGCCTGAGAAGAGGCTAAGTCTTCCATCTTGGGCAGTCTTTGAACATAACCTCAGTAATAGTCTTCTTTTTTTTTTTTTTTTCTGGAGACCAAATTAAATGCATAAAGATATACTAATAGGTTGGTTATGAGACAAGGGATTGTTTTGTAGTAATGACTTTCAAAATTAACCAAAAAAAAATCCAATGAAATTTTTTTTTCAGATTCCTCTGTTGTATAATGATATCAGCTGCTTGTAAAGGGTTATTTTAGTGCCAGTGTACATGATGAGGGAGAGGAAGCCCTCTAAGGTTAGGAATGAGGAAATATCAGATCTTCAGTACCAGTATGGTACTATTGCTTGTCCATGTGCTATTAATGCTTCTCTCTTAAGTTGTTTGACATGGAATCAAATGTCTCTTGGCAGAGGTGGATCTGACTCTCAAATTCTCTCCTGATGTGCATGATTCTATGATCCTAGTTTCTTCTTCTTCTTCTTTTTTTTGAAACTCTTGGGATCCTATGAATGACTTTTTAAAAGTTGGACAATACAATTCATACTTTTTTTTCCCTCAAATATCTCTTTCCAAGCATTCTGAAAATCCACTTATGAGACATTGCAAGTTGGGGAATTCCAATATTGTTTGTCATCTCTCTTTCCTGAAGCAGAATTAACTATTTACGAGATCATGAAGGTTTATTGGCCCCACCAGATAGTTGAAAATACTAAATATCACCCAAGATGTTTTTGTTTTTAAATCTAGAATTCTAAATTGTCTTCCAAATTTGATATTTGATAATTCTGTGAATAAATGAATATATAGATAGATGAAACATGGTGCCACATTAAAGTTGAGAAAAACAACATGGCTAAAGAGCTAGCTAGATAAAAAGGCCACAAATCTCAGGTTTGTATTAAGCTCTCCAAATCCAAAAATTATTTATTAACTATTATCTTCAAAACAGTGATGATACAAAGATAAAATTAAGAACTGGCTTTACGCTCAGCAGTTTATATTATCTTGGAAACTGCTCAAATAGGAAAACAGATAAAAACATATCAGAAAATTTAAGGAGATTGTATTAATAATTAGCAGGATCAGAAAAAAAGCTCTCTCTAAACTAGGACCTATGAGGTGAGTCCTATAGAAGTTCAGGATTCCAAAAGAAAGAAGAAAGGGAAGGAAGGAGTGAATTCTAGATATGACAAGGCAATCTGTGAGTTAGAATGTCAAGTTTGGGTCATTACTGGGGTAGAGATGCATAAACATCCATGCATCTGAACACAAAGCATATTCCATATGCACATCCATGTATATGTATATATGGTATATGTGTGCACACATGTAAATGCTTGCATGTATTTATATGTGCGTGTATCTCCATGCTCAAAAACATACAGCCATATGTATACTTTACATATATGTGTATATGCATATCCTTTCTCTCTATTTGATAGTGTCATTTTACTGTAAAGATATATGGGATTTTGAGTTGGAGGACTTGTAATGAAATCCTATTGTATAGTTATTACTCATGTGACCCTGGACATATTCCTTTAACTCCTTTGACCTCTTAAGCTCCTCGATCCATAGCCTCAGAGACCATCTTTTTCATTTCCCAAATGAGAAAACTGAAGCCACCAAAGTTCAAGGGATTTTCCTATCTCCACACAGGTTGAAAGCTTCAAAGGTAGGTTTTGAAATGTTGGCTTTTGATGCTAGATTGAAGCTGTCTCCCTTATACTAAATTGCCTATTTCCTATTATTGTCTATTGTTTTCCTATCTAGAAAATGAAAAGTTTGGGCTTGATGACCTCCATGGTCCAGGAAATTATATGAAATAAATCTATATAGGGAGGCCAGAGCCAGAATGTGAAGGGCTTTGATTGCCAAACTGAGGAATTTGTATTTAATTTTGTGAGTACAGTGAATGGAGAGAAGGGGTCAGAGGCAAACACCATTACTAGCTTTGTAGTCATATAACCCACACCAGACTCAGTTTCTTGCACAGTCAAATAAAGCTTACGATTCTTACATTGTCTACTTCTCAGGGTTGTTGTGAAGAACTTGAAAAACTTCAGGGCACCTCCAAAATATGATGTTATTGCGAATTTGTCTAAATTGTCTGTTGTGTATCTGGATTGGAAAGGAAAGCCTTTTGTTTGGTTGAGACAACTTCACTGTTTTTAACAAAAGATTTTGGGGAATCCTGAAGTTAATGTTTAATCCTCCCTCAACCTGCCGTCGAAATTGCCAAAGAGGCAGGTTTCTGGCGTCTGCCGTGTCCGATCCATTATTAATCATTGTAAATCTGGAATAATCTCTGCTAACATATTTTGTGCACTACAAATATATTTGTGCCAACCCTCTCTAATAAATCTTGTGTCAAGCCAGCTATTGTCTCTCTCTCCAAACAGCATTTCCCAGCTGAAATATTTAAACAATATATGAGCAATAATAAAAAGTGCTTGCTGCAGTCACTTTTGTTTTAGAAAAGCAGGCCATGCTAGGTAGCAGATTTATTGCTTACAGAAGGCTCCATTTGGGGCAGTATTTTTATTCCAGTGGGTTTTTTTAAGTCCCTGGGAGTCATTAGGGAATTTGGTATTCATTCCTAACTTTATGCAAAAAGAGAGAAGCATTCTTTTTACCAAAACACCAGGCATATAATTACCACGAAAATGTATCTGGGAAAGAAATGAGGTCTTCCTACTGAAATCCTGGCATCTCAGTTCTTCTAGTTTTACCATCTATGTGACCTTGGATTTTGGTCAATTAGTCAACCAACAAATTGTTATTAAGCACTTGCCAATGTGCTAATTACCGGAGAGATAAAAATACAGGCTCTTCTCGAAGACAGCTCACCTTCTAATGGGAAAAACACCATGAAATCTGCTACATATAGTATAAATGAAAAGTAATCTCAGAGGAAAGATGGGAAAGGAAGAAGTAGGGAGAAAGAGGGGAGAGAAAAACCAGGAAAGGCCTCTGGCAGAAGGTGGAATGTTAATTGAGTCAAAAAAGTCAAAGAATTCGGGAAGCAGAGGCAAGGAAGAAAAGCATTTTGGATCTGGGCTATAGCAAGTGAAAAATGCAAGAAGTTAGGAGAGAATTGGAGGAATAGTAAGAAGGCTAGTATGGTTGGACCACAGAGAATGTGGAGGAAGAAGGGCTTTAAACACCAAATTTAGGATTTCATATTTGATTCTGGAGGTAAGAGAGGGGCACTGGAGCTGATGGAGTGGGGATGGTGTGTATGACATTGTCAAGCATGTATTTTGGTTTCCCCATCTGTAAATTAACAGGAGTAGACTAGATTATTTCTAATGTTCTTATAAACTCTAAATCCTTGGAAACCTTCTGTTCTTTCTCTCTCTTCATCTCTGAATATCTGTCTGTCACTTTGTCTCTGTCTGTGTCTCTACCTCTCTCTCCCCCCCCACACCATTTCTCCTTCTCTCTTTCCCTCTCCCTTCCTCCCATCTCTTCCCTGATCCTTCCTCCTTTTCTCCATTTCTCCCTTTCTCCCTTTTTTTCTCTTCCTCCTTGACATTCTCTCTCTCTCTCTCTCTCTCTCTCTCTCTCTCTCTCTCTCTCTCTCTCTCTCTCTCTCTCTCTCTCTCTCTCTCTCTCTCTCTCATAACAACAGCTGCATAGAACTAGAGAATCAGGAGATCTTGGGATTGGAAGGGACATTAGCAGTCACCTGAAACTTACTCAGTTTATTGCCTTTTTATATGTGAGGCACTGGGCTTAGAATGGGGGATCAAAGCAAATTATATACTCTTAAGGACAGCACAGTCAATGTGGGGAAGAAAAATGCAAAGAATTATGTACAAACAAGCTGTAAGTATAGGGGATTAAATATTCAAAAAAGGAAAGCAAAATAATCCTCAAGAGATTTACTACTGGAAAGTACAATATATAAACAGGCTATATGATAATCTGAATTGCAGGAAAAAAGTATCATCAATGAAAGAAATCAAGAGATAGCAGGTGAGTTAAAACTTGGTATTCTTCTAAGAGGCAGTAGTATGCTGAAAGGAGGAAGTTCAGGAAGGGAGATTTCAACTCTGCATAAGGAAAAATGTTCTAACAATTAGAGCAGCCTGCAAATTGAAGGAAACTCCTTGTAGATAAGAAATTTTATTCTTTGTACTTGTATTCATTCCCCAATCTTACTATAGGATGAGGCTTATACTAGGCACTTAATAAATACTTGCTAACTAATTAAGTGGACTTCAAATTATGATTGGCTAAAAATCATGTGAAATGTGGAGGTCAAACTCAAATCAAAACAGATCCCTAAGGATTGCATATTAACTTAGGAAACCACAAATCAAAATTATTAATATTATATTTGTTATTTTTCTTTTGGTTAAACATTTTTAATTATATTTGAATCTGAATCAAACCATAGTTAGGAAGTTTTCAGGCTGAATTTGATATGATATTTTTAAGGATATATCATTCAAGGATGGGTTTTATAGGTTGGATATCTGCTATCCTTTCTAATAATTAATGATAAAGTATGTAAACATTTATACCCTTCCCCTCCTCCAAGAATTTATGATCTGTAACCACTGAGGTTCCAGACTCTATTTGCCTCTAGAAATCAAAGCCTCCAAAGGAGTTCTCAATGTACTAGAGCATCCATTGTCTCCACTAAGCAGACTTTCCAAGAGATTCTGTTCAGGGGAAAGATGCTGAAAGAAATCACACCTCTCTAATAATTATTAATAATGTAATAGCCATCACTAATTTAGCATTTTAAGATTTGCAAAAGCTTTATAAATATTATTTTATTTGGTCCTCACAAGAAATCTTGAAAATTAAAATTTCTATTGCATTATACCTGCTTAACAAATAAACATTCCAATATTGAGATTCTGTGATTCCGTAATTGGATTCTTGGACTGTTTATTTTTAATAGTTAAATGGCAGGATATTGGGAACTGGAGTTAATATTCTCAACTATTTCTTAGCTATGTGATCCTGGGGAAGTCATTTAATCTCTGCCTCATTTCCTTCAGTTGTAAAATGGGAATAAAAATGACATCTACCTTACAAGATTGCTGTGAGGATCAAATAATATTTGTAAAGTGCTCAGTCTAATGCATGGCGGTCTTGTAGATGGTATATAAATATTTATTCCTTTCCCTTCCTCTGAGAATTTATGATTTATAGTCACCGAAGCTCCAGACCCTACCTCCCTCTAGAAATCAAACCCTCCAATGGAGTTCTCACTGCACTAGAGCATCTACTGTTTTCACTAACCAGCTTTTCCAAGAATTTGGGTATAGGAGACAGATGCTGAAAGAATTCACACCTTTGTGATTACAAAAGTAGGTGAATCTCATTGAGTAGAGGAGGTGGAAGAAGGACGTGGGCAACTGAGAAGGCTAAATTTTACAGCTAATGCCACACCAGGTAATTTTGTTATTGTTTCTGTGAAATAATTATCAGTCATTAATGATCATTAACACTGGTAATCAACAAGAGGAAGGTTAGTGGGCGGAGCAGGAAGCATAAGTTGTTTTATTGCTTTGTGTGAGAACTCTATAGCTAGAGCCCATAGGAGTGTTTGGATTCAATAAACATATCCATATGTTCATAAGTAGATAGAGATTTATATATACAGTGTGTGTGCATGTATGCAGACATGCATATATGTGTATATGTATTCATTTTTACATAAACCTACATGCACATAAATAGCTGACACATTTTCTGTATATATACACACATGCAAAATATGTATGTACATGTGAACTCCTTTGTTCTCAACCATCTCAACCAGTACAGCTAAATCAGAGGACCTTCCTCTCCCTTCCTCACTGATCTTGTAAGCATTTTATTTGTAAACAAGACAGAGAAACATAAACCTTCAGCCCATTGTACTTAAATTGAAGCTTCCATTCTGAACTTACATTATATTTACCAGATGGCTGCTGAATTCACTGGAGGTTGTTAGCACATCAATTCCATTGACATAATATATTATCTTGTGTGAAGGTGTGAATACACATACTATTCATAATTTTTTAAAATCACAGCAGACAGTCTTTATAAGGACTTTAGAGAATACCTAGTCCAACTTTTTCTTTTGAATGATAGGAATAATAATAATAATAATAACAATGGCTAACATTTATATAGAACTTACTATGTGCTAAGCAATTTGCTGAACATTTTTCAAATATTATCACATTTGATTCTTATAATAGCTCTGTAAGAAAGGTGCTGTTATTATCTCCATTTGACAAATGAAGAAACTGAGCTGGACAAGAAAATCACAAACCATTCCAGTTTCTTTGTCAAGAAAACCCCCCAAAGGGCTATAGAACCCTGAATACTCTTTGATCTGACAATAGTACTACCAGATGTATATCCCAAAGAGATTATAAAAAAGAAAAAAAAAGAACCATATGTATAAAAATGTTTACAGGAGCTCTCTTTGAAGTGGCAAGGAATCAGAAATTCAGAGAATTCTCATCTATTGAAGAATGGCTGAACAAGTTGTGATATATGAAGGTAATGGAATATTATTGTTCTTTAAAAAAATGTTAAACAAGCTGATTATAGAAAGACCTGGAAAGTCTTACAGCTGAAAAGTGATCAGAACCAAGAGAACGTTATACATAGGAACAGCAATGTTGTTTGGATGATCAACTTTGATAGACTTAATTCTTCTCAGCAATACAATTACCTAAGACAATTCAAAAAAACTCATGAGGGAAAGAAAATGTTGATCACATCTAGAGAAAGAACTATTGAATCTGAATAGAGATCAAAGCATACTATTTTTCATTTTTTTTCTTTATTTTTTCTTGCTCATGGTTTTTTTCCCTTTTGTTGTGATTCTCCCCCACACACACACAACCAGAAATATATTTAATATAGTTATATGTGCATAACCTATATCAGATTGCTTTTAGTATTGGGGCTAGGAAGGGGAAAGAGAGAATGAGGAGAAAAACAAAAACAAAATAAAATTGAATAAATGTTACCAAGAAATAAATAAAAGAAAACCCCAAATTGGGTCATGGTAGAACATTTCAGGGTTGAGATTAAATAGAAAAATTGGGATTCAAATTCAAGGCCTTTGGCTCAAAATGAATGGTAGCTGCATACTGCTGACGATGCCATTCCACATGTGTACCCTTTGGTTTGTATCTGAAGATTAAACTGTGCTCAAAGACAGCTTTAAAGGAATCCTATGGTGAGTCATTAAAAATACTTTTTTTGATATATTTATTTCTCAATATTTCCCTCCTGCTTTCCTGACCCAGAAAATCAGCTCTAATATCAAAGAATTAAAAAAAAAACTCTAACAAGGACACAGATCAGTTCAGCAAAAACATGGGGTTGTGTTTATATATATATATATGTATATATATATATATGTATATATATATATATATATATATATATATATATATATATATATATATTTCCAGTTATTTCAGTCTGACTTTTCACGACCCCATTTAGGGTCCATTTAGGATTTTCTTGGCAAACAAAAGTGGTTTGACATTTCCTTCCTATTTTACAAACGCAAAAACTGAAACAAATAAGGTAAAGTGACTTGTCTAGGGTGATCCAGCTAGTATGTGTCTAAGGTCAAATTTGAACAGGAAGATATGTCTTCCTGCTATAGGGCTGGCACTCTATCTACTATGCAACCTAGCTATTCCGACATTTATATAACTTTACAAGTATCATCTTTTTCTATTTTTACAACAATGTTGGGAGGAAGGTGATTATGATAATTCTGGTTTTATACATAAGGAAACCTAAACTGACACAGAAGTGACTTTCTCAATATGACCCAGCTAGTTAAGCATCTCAATCTACATTCAAACACAGGTCCTTCTAAATCTAGCACCAATTCTTTCTCCATTGTGTCACCTAATTTTACATCAACCAAGTCTGACAGCAATACATAGCTTCCCACTTCTGCAAAGATGGGTATGAGCTACATTGTCATATCTCTTCTTTAAGGCTAAACCTAATCATTAATATTATACAGCATAATTTTAAATAGTTTTGACTTGATTTGATTGTTTTGGTCTTGGATGGATTGTGTTTTAAAATGAGTTTGTACCTTCAAATTAACTTTTGAGAAAGAAACAGTTTATTAGATTTTATAAATTGCTTAAAATTGGGGAGCTGGGGTAAACATATATATATATATGTATATAAACACTTACCTAAATAGTTGCAAGATGAAACTAATGTAAAAGGTCCTCATGTTGTAAATTTTCATCTCCAAATTAATTTTTGAAGAAGCTAGATTTCTCTAGATTTTATAGATTTTAAATTATTCTGGGAGGTAGGAGGTGTATACTTGTATATATACACTTAATAATTTGGAAGATGAGAATGAGAAAAATGGAAGAAGATTTTGTCCCCCAATGGCATTCATGATGTAGCACAGCAATTCTGTTGTATATGTTAATAATGCATTAGGTAAGACAGATATTTTAAAAATAGTAATAGAATTATAAGAGTAATGCCAAATGACCAATAGGATCACAAGATTTCTGGCCCTAAAAGGGATAGCCTTCGTATTTTAGAAACAGTTAAGGCCCTAAGGGTGACTTTGTCCAAGGTGATGTAGAGTGAGAAAGTGAGTGTGATATTGTAGGAAGAAAAAGCAAAATACTATATGTAGAGTCAAAAGATTATGATTCAATTGTGACTCTGGTACTTGCCACCTATATTAAGCTGAGTCCATTCCCAATCTCTGGATCTGTTTTCTCATCTGTAAAATGAAGAAATTGGACTAGCTGGCCTCAGGAGTCCTGTTCAGCCCCAATTTATAAGCTTAAAATCTCAACTCACTCCATCTTTCTATAATTCAATTTCCTCACCTGCAAAATGAACTACAGAAATTCTAAAACAACTTCCAGTTCTAAATCTAAATTTCAGAGTTTTGAATTTAAGTCTATGTTTTTTTTTCCCATTATATCCTCAATATTTTATAAACATAACAATTTTTTAAAAATAACTATTAATAGTTAGGTGGATCACAAGCAATAAATAATCAGAAAGAATCACGCATCCTTGGGCAAATGCAAACAAACACAGCTGCCTTCTAGAGGCAGGACCATACATTTCTATTCCTTTGGATCATAACCTACATAAACAAATAAGAACCATTGTAAGACTGGATTCTGTACTGAAGTGCCTATGGCCAACAGAAAAGTTCAAATTGATTCCTAGACTTATGATGAAGACTGCTTATAAAAATTGTAAATGAAAGAAATTCTTCTGAATTTCTCAATCTCGCCCCATTCTATCTCATGATTCTCACGTATGACTGTGGGTCCTGATACATCCGCCTTATCACTGAGAATTACATTTGGTAGCAGTGATCGGGTATGAAGTGGTTTAGACTGAGGGCTCAGCACATATTAAGGTATAACCCCCATTTCTCTTCCTTTAAAGCACATAACAAAAGAGGGCTTGCTATCTCCCTCCCTCCCCCACCTTCCTCACCTCTCTCTCTCTCCTTTCCTCTCCTCCTCCTCTCCTCCCTCCCTCTCTCTCTCTCTCTTTCTCTCTCTTTCTTTCTCTCTCTCTCCTGTCTCTCTCTTCTGTCTCTCTCTCTCCTGTCTCTGTCTCTCTCTCTCTCTCTATTTCTGTCTCTGCCTCAGTCTCTCTTTCTCTTTCTCTGTTTTTGTCTTTCTCTCTCTATCTTCTCTATCTTCCTAGCTATGCTTCTTGCTTTCTCTATCTCTCTATCTCTTTCCTCTCTATATCTCTTTGTCTGTCTTTTTTCTCTTTCTCTGAATTAATTTACAGACTTTATATTTCTTTGTAAATATTCACTATCACTCTACCAGGTAGATTATAATCTCTTTGAGGGCAGGGCTACTTTTATCTATTGTTTTTTTTTTTTTTTTTTTTTTTTTTTTTTTTTTTTTGATCTTCAATAGTTTACATAGTATTTTAATGTGAAGATGGTTTTCACCATTCATTTTGGTAAAATTTGGTGTTCCAATATTTTTCCTGCCTCTTTTACCTCCTCCCTCTCCAAGATAGCAAGTAATATGACATAGGTTAAATAGGTACAGTCATTTTAATATATTTCTATGTTTGTCATGTTGTAGCACTACATCTTACATGGAATAAAGTTGAATTGAATTGAATTTGGAAAATAGACTATTGGAAGAATGATATGTTCATATTTTATTTTATGAAAATGAAGGAGTATGACAGGAATTCCTGATGTTACTGGTACTTTTCCTTCACAGAGAAAGCTCACAATGCTCCTTTCAAGTTGTTTCAGTCTCTGATTGTGCCCTTGGTCTCAGATGTTCCCCAGATTCCCCCCTACCCCTTTTGAGGTCCATTCAATGACTGTAAAAATAACTCTTTGTCCCCATGGGCTCAGTCTACTCATCAGATGGTGCATGTTGGGTTCCAAGGCAGATTAATGGCCCACAGCTACCTGCATGATTATTTCTAATGGGCTGATTTGAGAAATAAGATATTAATCGCTGTCACACACTGGGCTAACATCATTTCAGGGCAGCAGGGTAGCCAGCATCTACTGCTCACGTTCTTTTGGATATATTTGCTTAAAAAAAGATATGCTCGGTCTGGAAATTATTCTCTTTAATTGAAATAATGGGTGCAAATTTGGAGTGATAAAACAAAGTTTGGTTAAAAATTTTTTTACCAACTTCTACTTTTCATCCTCTTCCTTGTAAATCCTTTTGCTTGATTCATACACAGTTCTTTATATGCATTCAATGTGTATATATGTATTTTGTACATATATACATATATGCATGGTTATTTTACAAAAATGCCTATAGAAATCATGAAATAAATAACTGTAGATGAGCAAAATATAAATATATAATAAATATGAAAGTAACATAATCTTATATAATTACTATTATATATATATATATATATATATATATATAAACCAAATAATCATATTGTTAGATACATGGAAGGATGAATGGATGGATGGATGGATGGATGGATGGATAGATAGATCGATCGATCGATAGATAGATAGATAGATAGATGTGGAAGAGACAGAGAAAGAGAGAGAAAGAGAGAGAGAGAGATCTATTTAGCTATAAAGTGATTTTCTTAAAGTCCAAATCTAACTTTGCTAGTAATACTTCCTTTCCTCTTAATAAACTCCAATGCTTTCTTATCATCTCCTTGGCATTCAAAAACCTTCATAAATTAATCTCCCATCCCTTACCTTTTTATTTTTTAATATCTTTATCCCTGTCACAAACTTTACAAACTTTTTGATCCAATGACACTGACTTCTTTGCTTTTCCATGAACAAGAAAGACATCTCATCTCTCTGTCAGCTCTGGGAATTTTCTCTGGATGTCCCCCAAGCCTGGAATGTTCTTGTTGCTCATATCTGCCTACTATCTTCACTGGCTTCCTTTAAGTCACAATTAAAATCCCATCTTTTACAGAAAGTCTGCTTAATTCTAATACCTTCCTTTTAAGTATTTCCTATTTATCCTTTATATAGCTTCCTTGTGCATATTTGTTTGCTTGTTAGCTCTCCCCACATTAGATTATGAGCTCTTTAAGGGAACATATTATCTTTTGACTCTTTTTGTATCCTCCATGCTTAGAAAAATGTATCACAAATAGTAGATGCTTAATAAAATTTTACTGATTCTAAAATTTTTTTCTAACTCCATATTTATCTATATCTATAAAACACTTAGTCAAAATACATAATTTATATCTAGCTATCTATATCGATAAACATATATTTATCAAAATATTTCCCCATTCTATCTCTTAAATATCTCTTATTTATACATCCATCTTTTTCTCTCTTTTTTCCCTCCTTCCTTCTTTCTTTACTCCCTTCTTTCTTTCCTTCCCTTTGTCCTTTTTCTTTCTTTGTTTCCTTCTTTCCATCTTTGTTTGTTTGTTTGTTTGTTTGTTTTTTCCTTCCTTCCCTCCCTCCTTACCTCCCTCTCTCCTTCCTTTCTTCCTTCCTTCCTTCCTTCCTTCCTTCCTTTCTTCCTTCCTTCCTTCCTTCCTTCCTTCCTTCCTTCCTTCCTTCCTTCCTTCCTTCCTTCCTATCTGATCTAAGTCAAGGAAGCTAACTATTATGCCATCCTTTCTCTTTATGAAATGACTTTAAGATATGATATTATCTATTTCATTGTCCATTTTGATATTAGCTATAAGATTCCTGTAGCATTTGAGATCATGATGTTAAGACATGCTCCAAAAATCATTTGTCCTATTGAGAAGCAATGTGGTGCTGAGAAAAGAGTACTAAGCTTTGAAGCAGGAGAGACCTGGATTTGAATCCTAGCTCCAGTATTTCTTCAGTATGTAACCATAGGAAAGTTAGCTC
Source organism: Sminthopsis crassicaudata (assembly GCF_048593235.1). Taxonomy (NCBI): domain Eukaryota; kingdom Metazoa; phylum Chordata; class Mammalia; order Dasyuromorphia; family Dasyuridae; genus Sminthopsis; species Sminthopsis crassicaudata. The sequence continues at coordinate 627,184,218 of NC_133619.1, forward strand.
ACTTTCTGGAGTCTGTTTAGTTTCCTACAAAAATAGTGCTTATATTTTTTGTACTATTGAGAGGAAAGCATTTGATAAACTTCAAAGGGCTACTCAAATGGAAACAGCTGCCATCACTCTTATTCATTACCATTGTCTTTTTGAAAGACAATAAAGCCGAGTTCTAATTAGTTTGGGCCATGGTAGGGAAAAGAATGAAAAAGAAAAATAGATCGTCTGAGTCAGAAAGAATAGTAGACAATTTATATAGTCACCTAATTCAGTCCATTGAGCAACGCTGAAACACCTGCTCTCTGTTAAGCATTGTGCTAAAGATTGAAGACTCAAATGCAAAGTCAAATAGTCCTAGCCCTAACTTTGCACAAACTTCCTTCCATCTCTGTACTGCATTCCCTCATAGGATTTCAAATTTACATCTAGAGGGCGTCTCAGAAGTCATCAAGTTCAGTCCACTAATTTTATGAACTAGAAACTGAGGTACATTTATTTTCTCAGGATCACATATCTAGTAAATGTTTATGGGAAGATTTGAACTCACAATGACTTTGAAAGGTAGGTGCTACTATTATCACTTCCATTCAAGTAAACTGAGGTGGACAGAAGTTAAATAATTTTCTCATGGTCGCAAAGCAAGTATATGTTTAAGGCTAGATTTGAACTCACATCCATCTGACTGTACTCTAACCATTGTACCACTAGCTGCCTCTATAGAGGCCATTATAATGCATCTTCTCATTTTACAGATGGTAAAATTGAGATCTCTGGAAGTTAAAAAATGATTCTCAAGGTTACATAGGTAGAATCAAAGAAGGAATTTGAATCAAGATTCTGTTACATGAAAGCCTTTCCTCTCTTCTCTCTACTATGTTATCTTTGAAGCAAGATTTAATAAATGCATGCCAAATTAGAGTAATCATAATATTAATGTTTTTTTGAAAAGAAAGTGCTATTATTTATTTGTGTAAGGTATATTATCTTGAATCTCCATAAAGTATGCTTGCTAATTTATAGCTTGGTCTGTAGACTTGAAGACCCCTCAAATTAATTCCTTTTATTTCTTCACATTTATCTACCCCTATTTGTAGCCCATAGTGACTGCCAATGGCCAGGATGCCATTCACTACCTATAATTAAAGGCCACAGCCTGAAAAAAAAACAAATTAAGCTTAATGGACTTGCTGCTTCATAGCATATTTTCTGACTTATTAAAGAAACTTGGTAACAGAAGGAAAAATTAGGAGACATGCATGATGGTGTGCTTCACTCTGGCTGAGCCCCAATCATCCCCTCTACTTGGACTTCAGATGGTGGGATGAGAGCAGCTGCTCCACTGAACTATACTCTAGACTCACAGTGGAACATCAAGTATTTATTATTGATTTTCTCAAACTATCTGTTATCAGGAAACAGAAATACTAGCATTTGGCAAGAAACATGCTGCATATTTGCTTTGTTTCCTGCAAAGAGAAATATTCCTGGCCAGAAAGGATATTAGACCATGTTTTTGGTTGCTTATTTGTTTATTTGATTCCCCCTCCTACTTTATAAAAAAGTTAGTATAAAAAGAAGAGACAAAAATTGTATTATTCCCAAAAACCATGGCCAAGATTTAGTCAGAAATGAGAAATCAGGCAAGTAAAAAATAGCTTAGCTGGAAGGTGGACAGAGAGCTAACCTCAGAAATCAGGAAAATCTGAGTTCAAATTTCTTACTGACCATATGACCTTGTAAAAGTCATTTAACCTTGAAGTGTTTTAGGCAGCTCTCTAAAATTATAAAGGATAGGGGCAAGAATTTGAACATTGGTCTTTATCCTCCACATCCATTGGTATTTCTAATATGCCATATTATAAGAGCTGAGATTTCAATCTAGGTCTGTTAAGTGTTAATTATTAGTCTGTTTCCCTTTATGATAAAGAATAATGGGATCATTTACTGACTTCCAATAATAAGTTCATAAATTCATTCAACTGCCTACTCACCATATATCCATATACCACCCATTTTTTATCCAGGCCTCCATTTATTCATAGGTGCTTTCATCTATCCATCCATCCATGTATCTATTGATACATACATATATACATTTATCTATTATGGAATATTTAGTGAAAGAATACATTTACTCAGAGGATCTGGGTTCAAATTTGACCACTAAAACACAACCCATGTGATCTTGAGTAAATAACTTGATTTTCTTAACTTTAGTTTCCTCATCTATAAAATGGGGCATTTGGAATAGATGGCTTTTGTGTTCCCTTCTGACTAGCTCTATGATCCTATACTATCTTAGTTTTGGGATTGGGCTACATGATTAAGTTGTACAATTATCAAGATACTTGAGGCACCAAAAGTTTGACACCCCTCTACAAAGTTCATCAGAAACAAGAACTTTTATGATCTGCCTCTATCTTCTGTAAAATTTTTTTGTGAGAAAAAAAATGAGGCTATTTGCTTCATATATGTATCTTTCTTGGACATAATTAAGGTTATCTTTGTGTACTCAGTCATCTCAATGCTCCAGACACTCCTTTTCCCCAAATAAGATGAAAAACTGCTACTATTTAAATATATGAGATATTACTTTGGGTCTACATATAGTATGTTTGCTGGAAGAGCCAAGATGGTGGAGAGTTAAGAATGGTCTTTGCCTGAGCTCTTCCTGGCTTCCCCTCAGATCAACACCAGATCAAGCCTCTAAATGGGTTTTGATGTGACAGAACCGAGAAATACTTGGAGTGTAAAACATTTCCAGCAGAAGATACTTTGAAAGAGCTTCCAGAAATATCTGTCTCAATCAGGTAGAAAAAGGTTGCAGCCCACTTTAAGCACAACACAAAGCAGGGAGACCCAGGGTGGATTGGTTGTCATTTATTGGAGGAATCAAGTGGGAGGTTCATAGCCAAATTGCAGCAGCATTTGCTACTCTGTCCTGATTTAAATGACAGCTGATCAGCAGACTAGCTGTGAGACCTCCAATACAACTGCAGAAGGCAACAAGTGAGCCCCTCAACTCCAGCATAAAAATGGAGATTTGACCGTGTTCACTCAGCATTAGGAGGAAACTTGCAGCACCAGCTCAAGGACAGCATGAAGCCATTGTCACTTGTAGAGAAAGCTTGGGAAAATCTCCCCTTTGCTTAGGAGCAGACTTCAGCCTTTAAAAATCAGCAAAAAAGCAAAAAGAACTCTGATCATAATAAGCTTTTGGGAGACAGGGAAGAACAGACCTCAAATCCTGAGGATACTAAAGGCAAAACATCTCAATAAAGCCTCAATTGATGATATAAGTTGGTCTCCATTTCACAAGGCTCTCTTGGAAGAATACAAAAGCTTAAAAGAGAGCTAAAAGAAATATCAGAAAAGAGAATGAGAATTGTGGAAAAGGAAACACAGAAATTGTCTGGGCAAAATTAAAAACTTAAAAAAATAAGTTTAGCAAACACTTTGAAAAACAGAATTTATAAAATAGGAAAAAAATCCAATGAACAAAACAACCAATTTGAAAGTTCTATCAGCCAAATGCAAAGAAGGTATAAAAGCAAACTGAAGAAAATCACTAAAAATGGAAGAGAATGGCTCAATGAAACATCAAGACTCAATCAAACAAAACCAATAAAATGAAAATGAGAATAGAAGGAAATTTAAATTAACTCATTGGGAAAAAAATAAGTGACCTGGAAAATAGATCCAGAAGAGATAATGTAAGAATTATTGGACTACCTGAAAACCACAATGAAAAAAAAGACCCCAGACAATATCTTTGAAGAAATTATCAATGAAAATCAAGTTCTGATATCCTAGAACTAGAGAGTAAAACAATCAGCTGAAGTTAAAAAAAAAAGCAGGAGTAACAATCCTGATTACAGATAAAGCAAAAGCAAAAAGGAATCAAAGAAATAAAGAAGGAAAGTACATCTGGCTAAAGGATGTCATAGATAATGAAATAATGTCAATATTAAACATATATGCATCAATTAGTGTAGCATCCAAGTTCCTAGAGGAGAAGTTAAGAGAGCTGCAAGAAAAAATAGACAGCAAAACTATATTAGTGGGGGAAAACAACCTCATTCCATCAGAACTAGATAAATCAAACCACAAAATAAACAAGTAACAAGTTAAGGAGGCAAATAAGATTTTGCAAAAAATTAGGTATGATAGACCTTTGGAATTGGGAAGGTATATTGAATTAAATGGGGATAGAAAGGAATATAATTTTTTTTGTGGTCAAAGATTTATTTTTCTCTGGTCCTTTACTGCATGTAATTTTTATTTCAAAATGATGAAACAAAAATTGCATGCAGTAAGGACCAGAGAAAAATTACCAAAAATGAATTGGAAACTAAATAATCTAATACCAAAGAAAGAGTGGATGAAATAACAAATCATAGACATAATTGACAATTTTTTCCAAGAAAATGACAATAATTAAACAACATACCAAAATTTATGGGATACATCTTAGGGAAATTTCACATCTCTAGATGCTTAGTTGCATAATAAAAGAGATAGAAGATCAATGAATTGTGCATTCAACTAAAAAAGCTAGAAAAAATTTAAAAATTACATGCCAAATTTGAAATTCTGAAAATAAAAGGGAAATTTAATAAAATTAAAAGTAAGAAAACTATTGAACTAATAAAGAAAACTAAGAGTTGCTTTTATGAAAAAAACACAATAAAATAGATAAATTTTTAGCCAATTTGATTAGAAAAAGGAATGAAGAAAGCCACATTGCTAGTATCAAAAATGAAAACAGTGAACTTTCCACCAATGAAGAGGAAAATTGGAGCAATAATTGGGATCTATTTTGCCTAACTGTATGCCAGTAAATCTGATAATCTAAATGAAATAGATGAATACTTAAACAAAAATATACATCCATTTTAGAAAAAGAAAGTATATAAGCTATTAATCAACTCTTTAAGAAAAAAATCTCCAGACTAGATCGATTTACAAGTAAATGCTATCAATCATTTAAAGAACAATTAATTCAAATACTCTACAAACTATTTGGAAAACTAGGGAAAGAAAGTTGTTTTTTATCATGCACAAATTATGCTGATGCGTAAACTAAATAGAATCAAAACAGAGAAAGAAAATTATAGAACAAATCCCCTAATGAATATCAATACAAAAATCTTAAATAAAAATATTAGCAAAGAAATTACAGCAATTTATCACCAGGATAATATATGATAAAGTGAAATTTATACCAGAAAAACAGGACTGGTTTAGTATTAGGAAAACTATTAGCATAATTGACTCTGTCAATAATTAAACTTTCAGAAATAATATGATTTTCTCAATAGATGCAGAAAAAGCATTTGACAAAATCCGACACCTATTCCTATTAAAAACTCTAAAAAGTAAAAGAGTAAATGGATTTTCCTTAAAATGCTTAGTAACATCTATCTAAAGCAAGCATCATATGTAATGGAGAAAAATTAGAAGCATTCCCAGTAAGATCAGGAGTGTAACAAGGTTGCCCATTACCACAGTTATTATTCAATATTGTATTAGAAATATTAGTTTTTAAAATAACAGAAGAAAAAGAAATAAAATAAATTAGAGTAGGTAATGAGGAAACCAAATTATCACTCTTTGCCAATGATATGATAATATGCATAAATTCCTTGACAATCTACAAAAAAAAAATTAGAAACAATTTGCAAGTTTAGAAAAGTTGCAGAATACAAAATAAATTCATGTAAATCATCAGCATTTCTATATGCTAGCAACAAAGTCCAGGAGCAAGACATACAAAGAGAAATTCCATTTAAAATAATTGTAGATAATTAAAATATTTGGCAATATTAATGTTAGGAACTATATGATCATAATTACAAAATACTTTCCACTCAAATAAAGTGAGATATAAACAATTTGAAGAATATCAATTGTTCTTGGGAATTCTGAGCTCATATAATAAAAATGACAATTCTTCTTAAATTAATTTACTTATTCTGTGCCCCACCAATAAAACTGCCAAGATTTCACAGAGGTAGAAAAAATAATACAGATTTCATCTGGAAGAACAAAAGGTTAATAATTTCAAGGGAATTAAAGAAAAAATGCAAATGCAGGTGGCCCAGGTGTACTAGATCTAAAACTACATTATGAAGCAGTGGTCATCAAAACCATTTAATACTGACTAAGAAATACAGTTGCTCAGTGAAATAAGTTAGGTTTACAAGACAGTAGTCAATGATAATAGTAATCTAGTGTTTGCTAAACCCAAGACCCCAGTTTCTGGGATAAGAACTCACTATTTGACAAAAATTGCAGGGAAAATTGGAAAATAGTAGGGCAGAAACTAGGCACTGACCAACATCTAGAATTCTATAGCAAGATAAAGTCAAAATTGGTTCATGATTTAGACAAAGAGAGGATCCTATAGGCAAAGTAGAGGAACCAAGGAAAGTCTACCTCTCTGATCTGTGGAGAAGGAAGGAATTTGTGGCCAATGAAGAATTAGAGTACACTATGAAATGCAAAATGGATAATTTTGATTATATTAAGTTAAAAAGTATTTGTAGAAACAAAACCAATGTAGAAAAAACTAGAAGAGAAGCAATAAATTGGGAAAAATCTTTATATGCAAGGGATCTTATAAAGGCCTCATTTTTAAAATATATGTAGAATTGACTCAAATTTATAAGAGTACACACCATTCTCCAATGGATAAATGGCCAAAAGATATGAATAATCTTCACTGAAGAAATTAAAACCATTTCTAGGCACATGAAAAAATGCTCTAAATTACTTTAATTAATTTAATTACTAAATTAATTAAATGATCAGAGAATGCAAATTAAGACAACACTGAGGTACCACTATACACCTCTCAGATTAGCTAGGATGACAGGAAAAGATAGTGATAAATGTTGGAGGGGATGTGGGAAAACTGTGACACTGCTACATTTTTGGAGGATTTGTGAACTAATCCAACTATTCTAGAGATCAATTTGGAACTATGCCCAAAGTGCATCAAACTGTGGATACCCTTTGATCCAGCAATGTTTCCACTGGGCTTATATCCCAAAGAGATCTTAAAGGAGGGAAAGGGACCTACTTGTGCAAAAATGTTTGTGTTAGCCCTTTTTGTGGTGTCAAGAAATTAGAAAGTGAATGGATGCCCACCAATTAGGGAATGGCTGAATAAGTTATGATATATGAATGTTAAGGAATATTATTGTTCTGTAAGAAATCGTTAGCAGGATGATTTCAGAGAGGTCTGGAGAGACATAAACTGATACTAAGTGAAGTGAATAGAACCAAGAGAGCATTGTACACAGCAACAGCTAGATTATAAGATGATCAATTCTGATGGATATGACTCTTTCAAACAATGAGGTGTTAGGCCAATTCCAAAGGACTTGTGATGGAGAGAGCCACCTGCATCCAGAAAGAGCATTGTTGGGACTACTATTCTGTGTTTATCAATCACAGCATTGTATTTTTCACCTTTTTGTTGTAGTTTGCTTGACCTTTTTTGCTTTTTTTTTCTTTTTGATCTGCTTTTTATTGTGCAACATAATAAATGTGGAAATATATGTAGAAGAATTGTACATGTTTAACATATATTGGATTACTTATTGTCTAGGGAAGGGTGATGGGCAAAGGAGGAAGAAAAATTTAGAATGCAAGGTTTACCAAGGATGAATGTTGAAAACTATTTTACATGTATTTTGAAAATAAAATCTATTATTAAAAATAAAGTATATTTGCTAATTTATGGCTTGGCCTGTAGATTTGAGGACCTCTCAAAATTATTCATTTCTTGCTCTCCATATACATTTCTCCAAATATACATTTCTTAATGAAGAAACTGAATAAGGATAATTAGTCTGGGGCCATGATAACAGAGAATAGATCTTATCTTAAATTCTGGGGATGGGGTGGAGTGGGTGAGGACTAAAACACCTATAGAAAAGCAGCCTTCCTGGTGAAATGAAGAAAAGCTGGTTTGATTCTTGTTCAATTCTTGGCCCCTTCCACTTCCTAACAGTGTCAGCTTGGGCAAATCTTGTAACTTCTCTGAATTCTAGTTTATTTATCTGCAAAATGAGAGGATCAGACTCAATAGGCTTTAAGTTTCTCTCAAGTTCTAAAACTATTGTATTATTATTGCCACTATTTTTACTACTAATATTATTACTATTATTACTACTATGACTATTGCTCTACTGCTACTGCTGTAGCTAATATGACTATTACTACTATTGCTACTGCTGCTGCTGCTTCTGCTACTTTTCCTATTATTATTACTAGTCCTTCAATATTAATTATTGCTGTAGTTAATATATAAAGAATAGACTCAATAGGCTTTAAGTTCCCCTCAAGTTCTAAAACTATTAATATTATTATTGCCACTATTTTAATTATTATTATTATTATTACAACTATGACTATTGCTGCTATTGCTACTGCTGTAGCTACTATGACTATTGCTCTATTGCTGCTGCTGCTGCTGCTACTCCTCCAATTATTATTACTTGTATTACAATTTAACTACTGCTGCTGCTATTACTGCTATTATAACAACCATTACTACTATTACTTTAGCATTGCTGCTGCTACTATTACTACTCCTATTATTGCAACTACTACTCTGACTACTGCAATAATTATTGTTACTTTTGTTGCTACTTTCAAGTCTATTACACTAGTGTTATTGTTGCTGCTGCTACTAAAATTATTATTATTACAGTTGCAACTATTGCTATTGCTACTATTCCATTACTATTGCTATTGCTACATCTATCATTACTATAATTACTATAGTACTTCTCTAAATACTACTGCTGCTACTGCTATTGCTACTACTACCATTATATGACATATTTTTGGTTATATCACCTATTCTCCATGCTTTGGTTTCATTCACCTATAAAAAAGGAGGTTAAATATGATGACTTCCAAGGACCAATCTCTAGCTAAATCTATAATTCTGTAATTTGGACTAGAGAGTCCAACATGACACAGCTGAAGTTGGGTGCAAGCCATATTGGAAAATACATTAAATAATTCTCGTTGTATGCAGGCACACACATGCATTTTGCTCCAAATTAGAACAAAAAATTCTGTGGGGCTAGCTTCTAATCTCCATTTATTGTTCCATGACCAATTCCCCAGTTGGCTAAGCTTTCAGTCTCCTCTGGGTTTTGCAATAAAAACTTGCCACAAATTGCCTAGGGCCCTTTGAGGCCTGATGCCATGAATTCATCAGAGTTTCTTCAGGAACCTGTCATAATGTGTATTTTATTTTATGTTTTAGCCATGGAAGCCATATCTAGCAAGAAAAATATTTCTAGAGGCACAGTGGTCACTCTGAGAACACAGATAGGGGACATTTAAAATCTTCAATAACAGTAAATAGATGAATTTTTACATTGTCTTAAGTGGCCCTGAATTTAAAGTTAGAAAAAAATTAGAAATCACCTTACCTAGCTCTTGTATCTTTCAAACAAGTAAACTAAGGCTCCAAAAGGAGAAATTACTTAGCATATCTGAAGCTATTATACATACATACATATATATATATTTATGAATAGCAATTTGTACATAACAGAATTGCAGTTTCATGTGCGATCATTTGATTTTATCATACTAATTATGAAAATACTTTTTTATTCCATAAATTAATAAAAAATTTCTGTAGCCATAAGGGACTTCAGAGGCTGTTGAGTCCATCTTACAGAGAATTAAGCTGCAGCCCAGGGAATGGAAATAAGTACCTGAGTTCCTTCAACTAATCCTTCTATTGAAGAGACTCCAAGCTAATTCTGGGCTCTATCCCCAAAATTCTTCCTTTAAATATTCTTCCTTTAAAATATGGTTTCTGCAACTGAAGTGGGTAGTTTAGTATGATCTGACCAGAGAATAGAATAGTAGGACTCTGTAAAAACAAGCAAAAGGTGGAAGGAGCAAAGAAAAAGGACAGAAACCTCACGTTGAATTAATTTTATTATTTGGCTTAAAAAAATAATACAAATCACAGGACTGTTTGTGAATCAATGCTGCTCTTTCTGGTTGGTCCCATTTGCAGATGCTGGCTTGGACTCTACCTTAGATTCTAGCAACTATGAAGGCTTTTTGTGTCTGGGGAATTGACAGAGGCCACCCCAATTTATAAGAGATGGGGCTGGTCCATTAGGGTTGGCAAAGGGGCTGAATGGAGCTTAATAAATGTCTACTAATTGATAGAAGTTATTTCGCTTCTATTTGCCTCAGCTTCCTTAAATTAAAAAAAATGGGGATAATAATAGTGCCTACCTTCCAGGATGGTTGTGAATGGATGTTGAGAAGATGAAGTGAGATAATCTTTGTAAAGCACTTATTACAATGCCTGGCATACAGTTGGTGCTACTTTAATGCTTATTTCCTTTCTTCTTTAGAATATAAAAATTAAGCTGAGACAGTTTCTGCTCTTAAAGTGCTCATGTTTTAATGGAATAATGTACAAAAAAAAAGAAGATATAAAGTAACTTCATTAGGGGGTTATTGATAGAATTACTGGTTTCTAGATACATTAGTAAATGGACAGAGCTCTAGAAACAAAGTAGGAGGATTAAGGATCAAACCCTAGGATCATGGATCCCTCTCTTATTTTACAGATAAGAAAACTAATCCAGAGATGGGATGGAATTTTCCTGGGGTCACAAACTGGTGTGTCAAAAGCTAGTTGGGAACATTGGATTTCCTGCAGCTGAACCCATTTCTCTGTGTATTACAATGCTCTAGTTTTATCATTTCTCTTCTGAGTGACTTTGGGTAATTCTTTTCACCACTTTCAGCCTGTTTTTCATTTGTAAAATGTTTTCAGAACTCCCTTGTACCTGGAGTTGTTTGCTGGTACCTGGAGTATTCTGTGACTTCAGTGTATTCCATTTGCATTTTAATCCTGTCACACTTCATTTACATGAGGGAAAAAATAAAATGTTCCTGACACATGAGGATGTGAATGTTCTGTGGGAGAACACAGGTAGGGACATTCCAGGTTAAAAGAATACCTCCAAATCCCTGATGTGCATAAATTCACAGTAGATGCAAATGAGTGCAAGGATTCATGCAGCAGAAAAGTCATCTTAGAATTATGAAAACAACACATTGGATGAGTGACTCATGATGGAAGGATAGATGGAAACTATAGTGTAGTAGGTTTGTTTGGTCACCATCAGTAAAAAATAAGCACTCTTGACTTTCTGAATCAGGCCTATAAACTGGTACTCCACATTGTTAACTCAGAAACCCCAGCGGCCCATTGTCATGAAAGGAAGATGGCTCAGCTGAGATTTCTTGACAGATCTCTTGGAGAGCATGACAAATGGTCGATTCTCAGACAGGCACTTGAGGAGACTGGCATCCTTGGAAGGGGGGGTGGATAACAGTGGGAGGAAAAGAATACAATTGTGTTTAGGTTTAATAGGCCCTGATCAGGCAGGCAGCCCACAAAGTTGGATTTGACTAAAGGAAAAAAGGAATAAGGAGACCTAATGGAGCCAAGACTCATGAGTGTCCTCAGGAAGAATCCAAGTGCTTAAGTCAGCACTGGACATCAAATTCTCTTCTCATAAGTAGAAGCCAAAGCTTTAGGATTTATTTGGACACAATAATGCAGGCTCCATGATTACACAGGCTTTTAAAAGTTTTTCTTTTCCTCCTTCCCTCCCTCTGTCCCTCTCTTTCTCCCTCCTTCCATTCCTCCCTTCCTCCCTCTCTCTCTCTCTCTCTCTTTCTTTCTTTCTTTCTTTCTTTTTTTTACTTTCTTTCTTTCTTTCTTTCTTTCTTTCTTTCTCTCTTTCTCTCTTTCTTTTTTTCCTTTCTCTTTCTTTCTTTCTTTCTTTCTTTCTTTCTTTTACTTTCTTTCTTTCTCTCTTTCTTTTTTTCCTTTCTTTCTTTCTCTCTCTCTCTTTCTTTCTTTCTTTCTTTCTTTCTTTCTTTCTTTCTTTCTTTCTTTCTTTCTTTCTTTCTTTCTCTCTTTCTTTCTCTCTTTCTTCCTTCCTTCCTGTTTTCTTTTTTCTTTCTTTTCTTTCCTTCCTGTTTTCTTTCTTTCCTTCTTGTTTTTTCTTTCATTCCCTCTTTTTCTCTGATTTTCTTTGTCGTTCTATCACTGTTTCTCTGTCTTTCTCTAGCTGTCTCCTTCACTAGCTGACTCTGTCTCTATCTCTATCTGTACCTGTATTTCTGACTCTCTCTTTGTGTGTCTCTATCTCTCTATCTGTTTCTCTGTCTCTCTGTCAATCTCTCTCTGTGTGTCTCTGTCTCTGTTTCTCTGTCTTTCTTAAAGACTTATCCCAATATCCTTTGAATTCCATATCCATTTTCACTTTTGATACTATTGCTGCTATCCCCAATTCACTACATAGTTAAGGGCAACAGAAGGAGCAGGGACATAAACTTTCTAAAGTCTGACATAGATTTAGAAAAAAAAAAAACAACTTAAAAGTTTGGAGAATCTCCCATTTTTATATCTAAAGTTTAATATTCAATTGTTATGAAGAAGATTTATGTATGGGTTAGAAAATCATCAACCAAACACTGTTTATTGAGTACCCACTAAATGTTATTTATTATAAATATAAAGGCAAAAATTAAGTAGTTGAAAGGAGCTTACATCTATGAATGAAATACACATATATGTGCATGTACATGTACTATGTATATACACAATGCATGTACACACATAAATGTTTATGTGTATGCACATGTAAACTATGTGCATATATACAAAATAATTTTAGTACTGAAAGATTTGGTTTCCTCTCCTTTAAAGTCCAGCTCAGATGCCATCCCCTCTCCTTTTAATGAAGGTTTCTCTAATTTCTCTGCCCAAAGTGATGCCCCAAATTTTGAACTCTCATGAACTTTGTGCCTCTGGGTAGACATGAGCATTCTCCTTTGCATCCTATTTTCATGAGGAGGAGGGAGACTCTTATAAAGGAATAAACTTATATCTACATCTAGTAGACTAGAGTTCAAATCCTGATTATGATACTTTACAAGTGGTTTGACTCTTAGTTGGTCATTTAGCTTCTTTGGGTCTTAATACACTCACATCAAAATGTATATCCTCATCCACAGACTGCTGGCCTCCTTGGATATCACTGTAAAACTTCAAATTATATTTTGGATTCAACAAAATCTAATCCAAAACACATTTAATAAGTATCTGCTATGTACTGCTAAGTGTATCTATGTTTATATCTATTTATACTTTAAACATATATTTCTATCTTATATCTGTAGCTATATCTATTTATATTCATGTAATTCTTTATCTACATATCTATATGTATGTAGCACATGTCCATATCTCCATCTTTATATCTGTATCTTAATCTAGATTTGTATCTCTCTATATGCATAGTTTTCTATATCTATATTCATACACAGATATATAAATATATATGAAACTTAATGTGCGTATATACACCACCTAGTATATATATTTGTATATCTGTTTATATCTACGTATATATGTATGTCTCTATATCTATACACATATTTGGCAGTCAGTATATGTATATATCAAATCTGTATCTATATTTCTATATCTATCTATATGGGCAGATAGAAATAGATATAGAGATAGATACATATACACATACACAGATATAGATAGATAGATAGATAGATAGATAGATAGAGATGTTTAGATAGAAATAGAAATGTATAAAAATAGATTGATAGAAAGATAGAGAAATAGATATAGATATAGCGTATATCCATGTTATCTTGCCCAATAAACTTATGAGAGCAGAGACTGTCGCCTTTTTTTCTTTTCCTCTTTTTGTCCCCAGTATCTAATCCTATTGATAAATTGCTGTAATCTCTTTGCTAACATTTTACTTAAGATTTTTGCATTAATATTCATTAGGATAATTGTTCTATAATTTTCTTTCTCTGTTTTGACCCTACCTGATTTATGTATCAATACCATAAGTGTATCTTTAAAGAAATTTGGTAGGAGTCCTTCTATCCCTATTTTCCCAAATAGTTTGCAGAGTATTTGAATTAATTGTTATTTAAATATTTGGTAACATTCACTTGTAAATCCATCTGGCCTTGGAGATTTTTTCTTAGTGAGTGGATTAATAGATTGTTCTATTTCTTTTTCTAAAATGGAACTATTTGAGTAATTTATTTCCTCCTCTGTTAATCCTGGTAAAAGTATTTATCCATTTCACTTAGATTATCAGATTTACTGGCATACAGTTAGGCAAAATAGCCCCTAATTATTATTCTAATTTCCTCTTCATTGGTGCAAAGTTCACTCTTCATTTTTGATATTAGCAATTTCATTTTCTTCTTTACTTTTTCTAATAAAATTGACTAAAGGTTTATAATTTTTTTTCATATAATAAACACTTAGTTTTGTTTATTATTAGTTCAATGATTTTCCTATGTTCAATTTTATTAATCTTCCCTGTTATTTTCAGAATTTTAAATTTGGTATGTAATTGGGGTTTTCTAATTTGTTCTTTTTCTAGTTTTTTTTTTTTTTAGTTGCATGCCCAATTCATTGATCTCTTTCCTTTTTTTATGTAAGTAATCATCTAGAGTTATAAAATTTCCCCTAAAAACTGCTTTGGGTGCATTTCATAAATTTTGGTATGTTGTTTCATTATTGTCATTTTCTTAGATTAAATGATCAATTGCTTCTATGATTTGTTGTATCATCCATTCATCCTTTAGGATTAGATTATTTAGTTTCCAACTAATTTCTGGAACATTTCCCCTGATTCTTTATTACCTGTAATTTTTATTGTATCATGATCTGAAAAAGATGCATTTACTATTTCTGCCTTTCTGCATTTGATTTTGATTTTTATATCCTAATACATGGTCAATTTTTATATAAGTTCCATGTACCACTGAGAAAAAAAGTATATTACTTACTGTCCTGATTGAATTTTCAACCAAAGGACTACAATATCCAAATTTTCTAAAATTTTGTTTACTTACTTAACTTCTTTCTTGTTTATTTTGTGCTTTGAATTATTTAGTTGTTTTTTTTTTTTTAGAATGAAGTTGAGAAATTCCTTTAGTATAGTTTTACTATGTATTTTTTCCTTGCAACTCTCTTAACTTCTCTAGGAATTTGGATGATATACCACTTGGTGCATGTGTTTAATATTGACATTACTCCATTATTTATGGTGCCCCTTAGCAAAATGTAGTTTCCTTTTTTATCTCTTTTAATTTGATCTATTTTTCCTTTTGCTTGATCTGAGATCAGGATCACCACCCCTGCTTTAGTTTTATTTCAGTTGAAGCATAGTAGATTCTGCTCCAGTCTTTACCTTTTCTCTGTATGTAACTCTGCTTCAACTGTGTTTCATTATATTATTAAAGCTTTTTTATTTTCAATATATGTGCATACATAATTTTTAACAATCATCCTTGCAAAATCTTGTGTTCCAAATTTTTCCCTCCCTTCTCCCCATCCCCCTCTCCTAGATGGCAAATAGTACAATACATATTAAACATATGTAATTCTTCTATACATATTTCCATAATTATCATGCCCTACAAGAAAAATCAGATCTAAAAGGAAGAGAATGAGAAAGAAAACAAAATATAAGCAAACAACAATAAAAGCAGTGAAAATATTATGTTTTGCTACATACTCAGTTCCCTTACCTCTCTTTAGTGCAGAAGGTTCTCTCCAGCACAAGATCATTAGAATTGGCCTGAATCATTTCATTGTTGAAAAGAGCAACATCTATGAGAATTGATCATTGAATAATCTTGCTGCTGCCATGGACAATGATCTCCTGATTCTGCTCCCTTCATTTACCACCAGTTCATGTAAATCTTTCCAGGCCTCTTTGAAACTATCCTGCTGATCGTTTCTTATATAATAATAATATTCCATAACATTCATATACTGTAACTTATTCAGACATTCTCCAGTTGTTGAGCATCCACTCAGTTTCCAGTTTCTTCTCACTACAAACAGGGTTGCCACAAACATTTTTATACATGTGGGACTCTTTCCTTCCTTTATGATCTTTTTGGGATTCAGACCAGGAGAAATACTGCTGGATTAAAGAGTATGGATCCTTTGATAGCTCTTTGGACATAGTTCCAAATTGCTCTCCATAATGTTTCAATAAGTTCACAGCTCCATCAACAATGTATTATTGTCCCAATTTTTTCCACATTCCCTCCAATATTCGTCATTATTTTTTCTGTTATTTTAGCTAATCTAAGAGGTATGTAGTAGTTACTCAGTGTTATTTTAATTTGCATTCAAATGTGTTCCTGTAAACAACATATTTTGGGATTCTGGATTTTAATCCCATGTGCTAACTGCTTCCATTTTATGTGAGAGTTTATCCCATTCACATTCAGAATTTAAAATTACTAGCCTTGTATTTTCTGTCCTATTTTTTTGTTATACTTTTCTCTATCCTTTCCTCCTTTCCCTCTTTGCCAGTATTTTGCTTCTGATCACCAGCTCCTTCAATCTTTCCTTTCCTTTTACAACCCCTCCCTCCTTTCTTATCACTTTTTTGTTATCCTTTCTATTAGCCTCCCCCTTTTTTCTCCTTTCTCCTTTTACTTCCCTATAGGATGAGACAAGTTTCGTATTAAGCCAAATATATCTGATATTCTCTCTTTGAGCCAAATCGATGAGATTAAGGTTCACACAATGCTCATCCTCCTCCCTTCTTTCCCTTGATTGTAATTGGTCTTTTTTGTCTTTTCATATGATGTAGTTTACATCACTTACCTCCCTTTTTCCTCTTTTCTAATACAATTCCTTTTCCCCCTAGTTTTTATATCATCACAGTAAAGCCAAATTATTCCCGTCCCTAACAAAGATGCCTAATAAAGATACAGTTTTCATATCTTTTGCTCATATAGAGATACATACATTTTAACCTTTTAAAAAAAGTTTTTTTTTTCTTTCTCTTTTTACCTTTTTATGCTTCTCTTGAGTTCTATATTTGAAGAGCAAATTTTCTGTTCAGCTCTGGTCTTTTAAGTAAAAATAAATGAAAATTCCCTATTTCATTGAATGTCCATAATTTTTTCCTGGAAGATAATGCTTAATGTTGCAGGATAGTTGTTTCTTTGTTGCAGTTCAAGCTGCTTCGCCTTCTAGAATATCATATTCCAAGCCTTTTGATCCTTTTTATTTGGAAACTACTAGTTCCTAGGCAATCCTGACTGTGGTTCCTCAATATTTGAATTGATTATTTCTGGCTGCTTACAGTATTTCTCATTGATCTGATAATACTGTAATTTATTATTAATATAATATTCCTTGGAGTTTTCATTTTGGAGTCTCAGGAAGTGATCAGTAGATTCTTTCCATTAATATTTTACCTTCTGGTTGTAGGATAACATGGTAGTTTTCCTTGATGATTTCGTCAAAGATGTTGTCTAGACTCTTTTCTTTTTTCAATGTTGTTTTCAGCTAGTCCAATAATCCTTACATTTTCTCTCCTGGATCTATTTTCTAGGTTGGTAGTTTTTCCAATGAGGTATTTTACATTTTCTTCTATTTTTTTTTTCTTTCTTTCTTTTTCATTTTGGTTTTGTTTGATTGATCCTTGAAATCTCATTAAGGTATTCATTTCCATTTGTTCAATTCTTGTTTTTAGTGAATTATTTTCTTTGCTTTTTTTTATCTCCTTTTGCATTTAGTCAATTGAACTTTTAAGTGAGTTGTTTTGTTCATTGGATTTTTTTCCCCAGTTCACCAATTATGTTTTTCAAGGAGTTGTTTTCATTTTCCATTTAGCCAAATTTATTTTTAAGAAGTGGTTTTCCACTTCTTTTTCCATTTCCCCTTTTGTATTTTTTAGGATTTATTTTCTTCATACAATTTCTTTGTTTCCTTTGCTAGAGCTCTCATTTCTTTATCCCACTTTTCTTCTGATTCTCTTTTAAGATCCCTTTTGAATTTTTCCAAGAGAGCTTTGTAAGACAGAGACCAATCTTTACCATTCTATGAGTTTTCACTGTGTTTTGACTTTAGTATCCTCAGTATTTGAAATCTGTTCTTCTCTGTTTCCATGATAGTTATCAAGAGAGCTCTTTTTGCTTTTTTGCTCATTTTTAAAGGTTGAGGTCTGCTCTTAGGACAAAGATGGGAGCTTTATTATATCCTGGGCTCAATCTGTTGGCTTTCTCCTGGGCTGAATGGTTTTGGCCAAGTCCCTCTTGTTATGCTAGGGATCAGGGGTTCACTATTTCCATTCTGTGCTTGTCTTTTGCAAGAATAAATGATAAGCAGGCAAATTTCATAAAAGAAAATTCATATGAACTGATGCAATAAATGATCAGAACCAGGAAAACATTGTCCACAGTCTCAGTAACATTGTATGATGATCAACTATGAATGACTTAGCTCTTCTCACCATCACAACAATTCAAGACAAGTACTAAAGACTTGTTATCCATATCTGGATAAAGAATTGATGGACTCTGAATGTAAATCAAAGCATACTTTTTTCTACTTACCTTTGTTCTTTATCATAGATTTTTTCTCTCTGATCTGTTTCTTCTTTAACAATTATGACTAATTGGAAATATAGTTTACACAATAACACATGCATGGACTATATAAAACTGTCTACTCTCTTCAGATGAGAGGAGGGGAGGGAAGAAGGGGAAACATTTGTAATTCAAAAATCATGTAAAAATGAATACTAAAATTTTTCTTCATGTAAAATGGGGGAAAATAAAATACTATTTAAAAGAAGAAAAAAAAAACATATACACAGATAAGCACATACACATTAGAAAGGGAAACAATATAAATACAGGGAGATCAGGAAAGGTTTCTCATAGAAGTTGACATTGAAGAGGAACTTTGAAAGAAGCTAAGATCCATAGGAGTAATGTAAGAGATACCATTAAAAAACACAACAAAAATCTGGTTAAAAATGTTGGGTTTGGGAAATAGCAAGCAAGTCAGTTTTGTTGGAAGGTAGAGTGTGAGAAGGAGAATAATGTGGAAATTATGAAAAATAAGGCAGCAGTTAAACTATGTAGGTCAACATATTACTAAGTGATAACTTTGTATTCCATCCTAGATTCAATAAGGAGACATTGGAGATGCTGGAGAAGGAAATGAAATTGAAATTTTCATAGAAAGTCAGACTGAAACCCATGGAGTACGACACAAGCTAATGAAAGGTTGATCATGTCAGCAGAGAGACAAATCTTGCAAGTTAGAAAAAAAATTCACTTGGGCCTTGCCCTCTGATAACCACTTAATGTTCTACAAATAAGTCATTGTTGACATAACTTTCACTGTCTTCTAGATTAGTCCATTATGCAATTTTCCAATTTTTACTTTCTCTCCTTCTGTCTCAGAAAGTCCCCACCTTCCTCCACCATGGGCTTTCCTTGGCATTTGTGTTCCTTTGGAGCAACTTCATTGTTCCCTGGCTTTGGATTGCATTTAAATAGAAAATAGATAGGCATACTTAAAGATTTGCTAATTTGAGTAATTTCACCTGGTTGAATTCACTTTCTAATTTTTCCATTGGAAATACAAAGCCCCAAAGTTGTCCATAACATTCATGGAACTTGCCATACTTGGGTTATATAGATCTTTCTCTAATATGGACCTTTGTAGACTTCAAACAGAATTATTGTTTGTGCTGATCTGCATCTTCTTTCCCTTGTCTCCCTGCTGCTCTACCCTCTTTGGCCTCCCAGTCTGTTGATTCTCATTTAAGAAGTCTGAAATTTCTCTAATTTACCCCATTTGCCAGTTTTGACTTTGTGAGCCTCAGGCATAACCTAATTTTCCCTTTGCAATCAGTTTTCTGCACTTAACCTCTAAGTTGGAGTTTCCCCATGACTTTAAACATTCCAAGTCTTTGTTGTTTTTTATTCTGTTTTCTCTTTACTCTGTCATTGTCCCTATTGCATGTGGCCTGATTATGGACTATTTGAAATTTTGGTCTTCCTTCCTCACCTTGTCATTATGTATGTGAGACTCAGGGTACATCAGCCTTAGAGCAAAGTAATAACTAGAATAGAATCAAGATTCTTCTAGAAGAAGATGAAATGTATTTTTCAAATTTTATTTTATTTTTTAATTTATGGAATAAGACAAGAAGTACATTTGCAGTTTTATATACAATCTTTTTTAAATACTATTTTAAGTAACCAAATTTAGAGGATTGGATTCTTGAGCAGCTAGAGACAACTAAGCTTAGCACCTATTTAAGATGAATAATAAGTTGAAATTATGAGTGTTTTTCTAGTCATTCTCAATCTCCTTTCTTGGATCTTCCTTTATTTCTTGTTGACAAATTATGAGTATCCCATAGGGCTCTATTAAATGGCCTATATTCTTCTTCCCATACAAGTTATCTCTTAGTGATTTCATTCATTCATAACATTTCTATACAATTGACTCTTAGAAGTAGATATATAGCCTAGGAGTTTCCTGAGATCTAGTTCCACATTATTTATGAACTAAGGAATATGTCAAATTGGTGTCCTATAATCATCTCAAACTCAACACATAGAAAATACAACTTACTATCTTTCCTTGGGCCTGACTTTGCTATTTCTGTTGAGGGAGACTTCATCATTAAGACTTGTGACTTTAAAGTCATCCTTGACTCAGTCTTCTTTATATTCCACAGAAACAAACAAACAAAAAAATCTCATTCATTCTACCTCACAACATGTTGTTAGAGCCATTACTACCTCTTTCTTGAACAGTTTTTCATGTTGTTCAGTCATGTTTCAGTTGTCAGTGACTCTTTATGACCTCATTTACAGTTGTGCTGGCAAAGACACTGGAGTGGTTTGCTATTTCCTTCTCCAGGTAATTTTATAGATGAGGGAACTGAGGCAAACAGGGGGAAGTGACTTGCTCTGGGAAATACAGCTAGTAAGAGTCTGAGGCTAGATTTAAATAAAAAAAAAAAAAAAAACCAAAGATGAGACTTCTTTTCTTGACTCTAGTCTTACACTCTATCAATTGCTCTACCTAGATGCCCCCAAAGTTTTAAAAGCCTTCTAATTGATCTCCTTGCCTCATGCTTCTGCCCAACTCTAATTTATTTCCCACAAAGCTGCCAAATAAATATTCTCAAAAAAAAGTTAAGGCTATGTCTTTCCCCTGCTCAAACAAAATATTCTGTAGTTCTCTGTTGTCCCTAGAAAAAGACAAAAATTTCAGTCTGGCTTTTGAAGCCAGCTACAATCTGTCTTAAAGATATCTTTGCTAATTTATTTCATTTTCTGTCACTTCCCCTTCACATCATCTACATTCCAGTCAAACAAGCAAGCTAGCAGATCCCCAGATTCTTTTGGTTAACTTCTGCCTCCTTGTCTATGTACAGAAAGTCCTCAGTTAGTTAGTTAGTTTGCTATTTAGTTCATTTGTTTTTCAGTCATATTCAACACTTTGTGATTCCATTTTGGGTTCAGTTGGTAAACACATTGGAGTGGTAAAATTTTGAAATTGAGAAATTGAGGCAAACAGGGTGAAGTGATTTGCTCAGGATCACTCAACTATTAGGTGTCAGAAGCCAGATTTGAACTCTGGGAGATGAGTCTTCCTAACTTCAGATCCAGCACTTTATCCACTGAGTTATCTAGCAGCCCTTAATATTTAATTAGGGGGTCAAAATTGACACACAGGAAGCAACAGCAAATAAAACAAGGCAAAATGAGGAATGGAATAGTACAAAGAACATTGGAAATCAGATAACCTGGGTTTCAATCTCCCTATAAGGCTGTAAGACCTGAGGTCAGCCATTTAACTTCCTGGACCTTGGTTGTTTTATCTAGAAAGCAAAGCAAAAAAATCAGATGCCCTCAGAAGTTTCTTGCTTCCCTAAATGTATGATCCTGTGCCTTCATTTTTCTTATCTGTAAAACTGAGCTTAAGTAGTTCTCTTCTAACTCTCAATCTATGATCCTGTGACTTCTCTGAGCCTTCTTCATTCCTTTATGACATTCCCTTATCTATAAAATAAGAAGCTTGAATGAGATAGGCTCTGAGACTCATCCCATCTTTAAATTGATTCTTTGATGACCCTGTGAACCTAAGTGGACTAGTTGGAAGGGAAGTAGAATAGGGATAAGCTTTAAAGGATGAACAGTGTTGGGATGGATGAAAGAAATGACTAATCAAGAGAGGAAATGAACTACACATCAGTATCCATGAAAGAAAATTCTCAGGGACCCAGGGCATAAAAAATATGATAACTCAGATATTTTCTGACCCATATTAATAATTCATATTTTGTTAGTACTTTAAGATTTACAAAGGATGGTTTTTTTTCCTTGAAAGATGAAGAATAAAAATCATGATTCTTATAAAGAATTAGAATTCATAAAAGAGACTCCTGAACTATCAGATAAACATTAAATGTCCAAAACTGGTCAATGATGTTAATTCTCCAGTCTATCTGACTGGGGTTCTTTCTTAACTTTCTTAAAGCTTTCCCTGCCAAGTGAGAAGTGAGTCTAATATTTGATCCAGGGCCCTGTTCACTCTTGCTGAAAGCATCCCTTTTCTTAGAATTTGCAGTGGATGTGTCTCTTCCCCCACTCTCTCCCACCTGCCTGCCCCATTTTGGGATATATAAGTAATTCGATGTGTATTATATTTCACTTTCATTGATAAATAGGCCATAAAAATGCATAGACAACTCAAGTAAGATCAATTTATTTCAATACTTTTGACATAGCTGTAGTAGTGACTCTGACTTAGACAACCAACAATACCATTCCCCACCAAGAGAACTGGTAAGATGTTGGGCATAAATTAGGCTTAAATGTCACCTAGATAATGAGGCTGCATCTTTATAGATTTATCTTTTCCTTTCTTGCCTGGCAAATGCTTTAAGCTGGCAATCAGGCAAGGCAGCCTTCATGACACAACCTTTATGGTATGAAAAATATTCCCCAGAATTTATGGGAGATGCCAATGACATCATGAAGACTTGATATTTACAGTAGTGGCTTTCCAAGATTTCAAATTAATGAAAGGACAGTTGCAGGGAAGGAAAGGGAGAGACAGAGACATATTTAAGAAAGGTAGACAGAAGAGACAGAGAAAAGAAGAAGAAAAAGAAAGAGGAAAGAAGAAGCAGAAGGAGAAGAAGATAGGAAGAAGAGGAGTAGATGATGATGATGATGATGATGATGATGAAGCAGAAGCAGAAGAAGATCTGACTCAATATTTGTGACTCCAAAGATTAGTACTAGAAACAATAGATAGGAATTTCAAAAAGACAGAGTTACTTTCATGTCAGGTTTCAGTTACACTTAGATAAAACTGGAATGGGCTTCTGTTCCAGGAAGTAGTAGGGTTTCCCCTCACTGAATTTCTTCTCTCACTGGATGTTGGATTAAAAATCATTAGGGATAATGTAAAGATATAAAGGATTTCTGCTCAAAAGTCACTGAGCCATATGATCCTGAATATTTTTTTTAACTCCAAGAGCTTATGATCCCATGTAATCATAGACTTCAGCACTGGAAAGAATATTAAAGTTTATCTAGTCCAACATCCTTATTCTTCTGCTGAGAAAATTGAGGTCCAGAAAAAAGGGCCTTGGTTTCAGGTGGCCAAACAGCAGCTAAACCAGGACTAGAAGACAGTTTCCTGAAGCCAAGTGTTTTAATATATGTTCGTGGGACTCCAAGAATTTGATGATATGTAACAATTTTTAAAAATTTTCTAATTAATTGATTTAATTAATTTTCACAAAAATTTTATGCATAGGTAATTTTCCAGCATTGACAATTGCAAAACCTTTAGTTTCAACTTTCCCCCACCCCTTCCCCCAGATGGCAGGTTTAACATGTTAAATATGTTAAAGTATAAGTTAAATACAATATATGTATACATGTCCAAACAGTTATTTTGCTGTACAAAAAGAATCGCACTTTGAAACAGTGTACAATTAGCTTGTGAAGGAAATAAAAAATGTAGGCAGACAAAAATAGAGGGATTGGGAATTCTATGTAGTGGTTCATAGTCAACTCCCAGAGTTCTTTCTCATGACTGATTTTTTTTTACAAGTTCCCTCCCTTGGGAGGTGAAGTCAAGATGGCAGAGTAACAAGAGCTCTCCCGCAGCCCCTTTACACACTTTAAAATAATAAGATATATTAGAGCATCAAAACCCACAAAAAGACAGAACAATTTTCTAGCAAAAGAAACTTAAAAGATCAGAAGAAAAGGTCTGTTGAACCAGGGTGGGACTGGAGTGCAGTACTGGCACAGGGTGTGCCAGCATAGCCCTAGTGCCAGAAAACCAGGAGCAGCCCTTGGAACCCACAGAATTAAAAGTAATGGCAGCAGCAGCAGGGATGAAGGCTTCTGCCCAAAGACAGTAAAGAGGTAGAAGAGCTCATGAGAAGGAGATTACTGGGGTCTCTTTGCTAGCAAGAGGCAAGACCCTCTTGCTTTGTCCATACTCAGATCCAGGTTTCAGTGTTGGCTTACAGTCCCATAGATAATGAAAATCACTAGCACAATAGAACTGATCAGGGACCCTCCTCATAGTTCCAGGACAGAAAAGACCACAGAATAGGCCTTAAGAGTAATAAACACAGGTCTTCATGACTCATAACACCTTGGAAGAACCAAAAACTTTAATCAGATCCCTAGAAGCATTCTCAAACCTGAAAACAGACTTTTCCTTGAACAGTGTTAAAAATTAAGTTAATAGTTTGGGGAAATGATCAAAAAACAGAAAGAAAAAAAAACCATTCTGATCATAGAAAGTTACTATGGTGACAAGGAAGACCAAAACATTCACTCAGAAGAAGATAACAAAATCAAAGTTACTATATCTTAAACCTCCAAGAAATATAAGAATTAGTCTCAGGTTATGGAAAATTGCAAAAAGGATTTTGAAAATCAGTTAAGAGAGGTAGAGGAACAATTTGAAAAAGAAATGAGAATGATGCAAAAGACAAGAATTCCTTGAAAAGCAAAATGGGCCAAATGATAAAAAAAAAAGCTCACTGAGGAAAATAATTCCTTAAAAATTAGAAATGCACAAATAGAAGATAATGACTTTATGAAAAATCAAGGAAAAATGAAACAAAGCCAAAAGAATAAACAATATAAAACAATGTAAAATGTCTCATTAAAAAAATAAAATAAATAACTGACCTCGAAAATAGATCTAGGAAAAATAATTTTAAAAAATAGTCTTCCTGAAAGTCATGTTCCAAAAAGAGCCTGGGCATCACTTTTCAGGAAATTATCAAGGAAAATTGCCAAGGTTTCTATAATGTTACCACAAGGTGAAATGGAAATTTAAAGAATCCACAAATCATCTCCTAAAGGAGATCCCAGGATGAAAACTCCTAGGAATATTATAACCAATTCTGGAACTCCCAGATCAAGAAAAAATATTGCAAGCATCCAGAAAGAAATAATTCAAATATAAAGTCATAGTCAGGATAACACAAAATTTGGCAGTTTGTATATTAAAAGATCATATGGAATATGATATCCTGAAGAGTAATGGAGCTATAATCAAAATCACCTACTCAGTAAAACTTAACATAATCCTTCAGGGGAAAAGACAGATATTTAATGAAATAGAAGACTTTCAAGCATTATTTTGGAAAAACCAGAACTGAATAGAAAATTTGACTTTCAAATATAGACCTTAAGAACATCATAAGGAGATAATCAGGAAAGGAAAATCAAAAGGGACTTAATAAATTAATTAATTACATGGAAAGATAATACTTATAACTCATTAGAACTTCCTCATTATTTAGGACAGTTAGATCACACACACACACACACACACGACACAGATATGAGTTGCATATGAAGGGATAATATCTAAAAAAAATAAAATTAAGGGGTGAGAGAGGAATGTGCTGGGAGAAACAGAAAGGGGAAAATATCATGGCCTAAATTATCTGCCATAAAAGAGACAAGAAAAAGCTTTTACAGTAGAAAGGAAGGAGGAGTAAGGGGGAATGAGTGAACTTTACTCTTACCAGAACCAGAGGAAATAGCATGAAGACCACAGCAATATAGGAGGGCAGAAAGATTGGAAAAAGGGAGAGAGTGATAGAAGAGAGGGAATATTAGGGGAAACAGGGGTCAGAAGCAAAATACTTTTAAGGAGGGACAGGGTAAAAGAAGACAGAGAATAGAATAAATGGGGAAAATATACATTAAGTAATAGTAATTGTCAAAAGGTTTTTGAGGCAAGTTTCTTTGATGAAGAACTCATTTCTCAAATATATAGGGAACTGAGTCAAATTTATTTTAAAAAAAACATTTCCCAAATGATAAATGATCAAAAGATATGAACTATGTCCAAAAGGCTATCAAATCATGCATACTCTGACTTAGCAATACCACTACTAAGAATGTATCCCAAAAGAGATTAAAAAAGAAAAAAGAAAGGGACCTATAGGTACAAATTATAACAGCTCTTTTCTCAGAGCAAAGAAATAGAAATTGAAGGGATACTCATCATTTGGGGAATGGATGAATAAATCATGATATGTGATTATGAATACTATAATTCTATGGGAAATGATGAGTGGGATGCTCTCAGAAAAAAACTTCGAAAGTTCTTGACATTATGCAAAGTAAAATGTACTGGGTACATAATAATGACAATGTTATGAGATGATTAGCTATGAACAACTGCTATTCTCAGAAATACCATGATCCAATACCAGTCTGAAGGACTTATGATAAATTTCTCAGAGAAAGAATTGTATCTGAATACACATCAAAATCTTCTTTTGTTAAATTTAACTTTATTTTTCTTGAGAGTGTTTTTTGGGAGGGGGAAGAATCTATGTTTTTCTTTTTTTTCTTTTTTTTTTTCTCACAATCTGAGTTTTATGGAAATGTTTTGTATAACTTTGAAGAGGTAAATTAGGCACCAAGAGTGGTAAATATGAAATAATTTTGGGATAATAATTGATTGTAAAAATAATATTATATAAAAATAGCATAACGCATATTCACTTTGTCGAAGTAGAGCAACCATGACAAGACATCTATTACAAGTATAAAGGATGGCTATTTATTATATGAATTAAGACTCAAGAGTTTGCAAGAAAAGGTATTTCAACAACTAAAAAGGGGAAAGTCAAGTTGCCTAGTAGAATTCATAATTAACCAGTAGGAAAAAGCCATTATAGGGAATACATCATGAGGAAGGAATAACCCATTGACTGATAGTATAAACTGATAGAGTATTTAAGCAGACTGACCCAGAAAAGGGTTTAGCAAGGGAAGGGGATTACAACATGGATTGTCAAACTAACCCAAAGGAATTTAGCATGCTAAAGTAGTTAGCTATAACTAGGAGAAAGGCAATAAGAAGTGATGAGTGGCACAGGGAAGAAAAAAGACCTGAGGCTTGAAGCAATTGGGCGGGCTAACCTTAAAAGGGATTTACCCAAGATCTACATCAAGAACAGATTTTTATAGTGAAACTATGACCTAGGGATAAAAGTATCCTAACTTGATTTTCTGATTACATACAGTAAAGTGAGATTTCTAAACATCTCTACCTGGAATGGGACTGTAATGAAAGTGAACTTGAACAAAAGGTCTATTTAAGAACAAAAGGTTTATATAAGACTTTGTTGATCCTATCAGTGTCATTCCCAGCTTATCACAGAAAATATTATAATCTTACCAGTACTTTAGACTTTCTCTGCTACCCATCTACCTAGGATCTCATCAACTTCTCAGCTGTCTTTTCAGTATAGATGGAAGGATGGGAAGGGAGGAAGGGAAAAAAATTGGAAATTGACATTTTAAATAAAACAAATATTTTAAAAATGTTTTATGTGTTACCAAAGAAAAACAAAATATTAAATTAAGAAAGCTCCAAAGTTCCCTCCCTTATTTACTGTCTCCTCTTCTTTTTTCCACAAAAATGACTCATTTTTTTCTCTTCTTTTCCTTTTTTTTTTCCTCAGGGGAGATTTAAGATTCATAGAACTTTTCAACACATGGTAACATTATAGAATAATAAAGCATATTCTTGTTCTATTTATCCCAGGTGTTCCTTTTAAAACTCCCAACATATCTGAATAGATTTTTTTTTTCTTAAAGTTCAAGCCTTAAACCCAAATTATTGGCTCAGAGTGAATGTAAATAGCAATTGCTTCTTTTTCCAGAAACTCTGAAAATCTTACCCTTCTATATTGGGCTTGTTAAATTATTTATTTATTTACTTTAAAAAAATTTTTTTTTTATTTTTAACGAAGTAAAAGAAGCCATTTTTTCATCTCAATATCCTTAATCATTGAATGGGTGTTGCTTCAGTCAAACTGGGACCTGTTAAAGACATTAGCTTAACGATCTCCCCCTGTGTTCGGAATCATTTTCAGTTGTATTGATCTACATCTTTCCAAAGGACCCTGATGTTTCCAGAGGAAAAAGTAAGGCTAGTGACTTTATACAATCCTCTCTCACTTGTAAATCATCTTCACTTGCATCACCCTTCTGATGTCACAGTCCTTTTCAAGAATGAGAGACAAACAATAGAAACCTTTATTTAGGGTGATTCATGGATTGTGGAACTTGAAGCTATTTTAGTCAAGACACAAAACTTGCATTCTTTGGACCCAGGAATGAAAGTCAGGTGGTTTTCCTCATAAGTATACTTAGACCATGAATTCCTAAATCCTATATGATTAGCTCACTGGGTGAACATTAGTCTTAACAATTTACGAAGGCTTTGGACATGCCATTTCCACTGAAGAAGGGCATTAATTCTAATAAAATTGGAAAACGTCTTTCTTGTCTCTTGATAGGAATTTTACAAGTATAAGGGCAGTCTGAAAGTGAATTAGCTGTCCACTGAGGAATCAAAAACTACAGGCTTAGCAAAGAGAGAAAAAATGTTTGACCTTTAGAAGACAGTTTTATTTTATGTAAAAAAAAAAATTCTTCTAGGGTTTCCCTCTTCCACTTGAATTAATAATTTGAAAATTTATTTTGTTTTTCACCACCAAATCCCATTCATATTTGGGTAATGGTGATTCCAAGGGCAGAGGGATGGAGGGTGGAATAAAAAGTTCTGGCTGGCTGGCTATGTTTGATTAAAGATGTCTCTATCTCAAGGAAATGTATTTTCTTTTTTTCTACATGGGTAATTTCATTAATATATTACTTCATTCACATTTTATGTGAGTAACTTCATTAAAATACTACTATTATCACCACTCCTCTATACATCACATTTATACAATACATCACTTTCAAAATTTTATTTGCTAGACAACATTATAGAGATATTTTCTGTTACAATAAATAGAATGAATTTGGAGTGAGTTAGTATTGGGTTCAAATCTTATCTCTTGCATCTATTAACTCTGTGTCTTTGGACAAGTCAATAACTTCTCTGTGTCTCTGGTTTCTTATGTGCAAATCAAGGAACTTGATGGATTCTAAATAGCTCTTCAGCTATAAATCTATAGTCTTATGAAAAGTAGCAGGGTTAGACACATGAAAAATAGGAATAAAAGCTGTAGCTTCTATTTTTTTTTTTTTGCTCTGGCTCTCATACATTTCTCAAATAATGTGCATTAACCTTGTTAAAAACAATCTTGGACTGATACCTTATCTCTGAAACATGGTGAAGGTTTGGAGCAAAGTTTGGAAAACAATGTATAGTAGAGGCATGTGGAAGGTTTTCAGCTTTTGTTGTTGTTGTTGTTATTGTCTTTATCTTAAAATTTTCTTCCTTCAGAATTGGAATTTGATAAAAAAAAATTAAGTTCAGTTTAGAAATCAAGAAACTTGGATAGATTCTGTTTCCTATAGTTATTAGCCATACAAACTTTAAGAAATTATTATACCAATCAGCCTTGATTTTCTCATCTGTAAAATGAGAATAATAACAGTATTTATAATGATGTAGCCCTTGAGTCATTGAAATACAGGATGAGTCTTTATTCAAGCCCTCCATTTTCTTTTAGCCAGAAGAAAGGCTATTGGACATGCATGTATTAGAAATGTAGATTTTACTGCATCTTCAAGTAACTTAGGAAAACAGTTGTTCTCTGGTCCATCTTCTCTTTCTCTTTCTTTTTTTATAACAGCTTTTTTTATTTTTCAAACTACATGCAAAGAGAATTTTCAACATTCACCCTTGAAAAGCTTGTGTTCCAAAAATTTTTCTCCCTCCCCATTCCCATAGACAGCAAGTAATGCAATATATATTAATCATGTGCAATTCTTTTATACATATTTCCACATTATGCTACACAAGAAAAATCAGATCAAAAGGGAAAAATGAGAAAGAAAAAAACAAGCAAGAAAACAACAACAAAAGGTGAAAATACTATGTTGTGATCCATATTCAATCCAATTGTCCTCTGTCTGAATGCAGATGGTTCTCTCCATCCCATATTTAGTGGAATTGGCCCAAATCACCTCATTGCTGAAAAAAACTCACATTCATCACAGTTGATCATCACATAATCTTGTTGTTGCTACTTGCAACATTCTCTTGGTTCCACTCACTTCACTTGTTTGCTCCATCTTCTCTACGAAACTAAATAAAATTAAGACGATTTTACTCACCACAAGTACATGAAATGTGCACATGCTAATAGACAACACAACTGAAGATTGTTGTTTTTTATTAAAGCTTTTCATTTTCAAAACACATACATGGATAATTTTCAACATTCACCCTTGCAAAACCTTATGTTCCAAAAATTTTCCCTTCACCTCTTCCCTAGATGGCAAATAATTCAATATATGCTAAACGTGTACAATTCTTCTATATATATATATATTTCCACAAATATCATGTGGCACAAGAAAAAAATGAGCTCAAAAAAGGAAAACAAAATGCAAGCAAACAACAACAAAAAAAGAGAAAATATCATGTTGTGATCCACAGTTTTCTCTTTGTATGTAGATGGCTCTCTCTATCACAAGATCATTGGAACTGGCCTGAATCATCTCATTGTTGTGATATATTTGCATGTCCACCTAAAAGACTATTTTATCAAGAAGTCACACAAGGCAGGCATTCATATAGTAGTCAGAAAAAGCAATACAAGGACACTCTCAAGGTCTCTTTAAAGAACTTCAGAATCAATTGTGTATCATGGGAGAAATGGCAAAGGATAACCCAGTATGGCATTCCTGTATCAAAGAAGGCACTGTGCCCTATTAATAAAGTATAATTGCAGCAGCTGAAAACCATAAATTTAGAGACATCTCCCCTCTAAATGTTCATGTGAACAATTTGTGTCTGATCTGTCAGAGAGTTTTCTGAGTTCATTGATCTGATTAGCCACATTGATCTGATCCAATATACCTTGACTCTAATAGAGTGATACTGCTCAGGTTCTCTGAGAATGAACAACAAGACAACAACCAAGCAATCACATATCCTCTCCTCCCTCCATACCATCAGCAACATGCCATATGGGCATAAACAGCAAGGTTTATGACCAAGAAGTGGTTTATGAGTCCAGCTTCTTAAACTGTGGATGGGGTTTTATAACTGAATGTGGAGAGCAAATTGTGATTCATTATCAGTAAGTGTTTGATTTGTATTCCTATCTTATTTACCTATATTCAGGGTCACATCAAAATATCTTGAGGTGAAAAACATGGTAAGTAGAAAAGTTTAAGAAGCTCTGGTTTAGAATAACTAGGTCATGAGCATGGAGATGACTGTGGTAAAGGGTAAGTGCTACTTGAGAAGGGAAATTCACTGGAAGTCAGAAGCAGCAGAATTGTTGAGCTGCTAACTCTATCAAAGTAGTGTGGATATTGGGATTTCCCAAGTTTCATTTTAGCTTCCAGTAGAAAGGGTATTAGCTATACCTGGTCTTTTGGAGGAGTAGCTTTCCCAAGAATTCTTTGGGGAAGAAAAGGAGTAGATTAACATCATACTCATTCAAGATTATGTCTAATATTATTTTCTGTTGTTTTATTATTTATTCCTGTCCCAATCTAATGTCATTTCAGCACTGGATGACTGAATATATAAACTTGTATTGATTTCGTGTGCCTAGTTTGAAACTGGGCAAAAACAATAAAACCAAGGATAGCTAAAAAAAATTGATTTTAAGATTAACACTCTACTCCAAATTGAGGCTGAGAGGTTCCATGAACCATGCTATAAAATTTCCAGGATTGTCTTGAGGAAGTCCTCTGCAGTTTTTAAAGTGATATAGGAATGTGAATACTAATTTTAATAATTATTATGCCAAAAGAACTGTTGAAAGACAAACTCAAAAGTAAAACTGTGATACTTCATTGTGAAAAGACTATACCA
Organism: Sminthopsis crassicaudata; assembly: GCF_048593235.1. NCBI lineage: Eukaryota > Metazoa > Chordata > Mammalia > Dasyuromorphia > Dasyuridae > Sminthopsis > Sminthopsis crassicaudata. The sequence goes on from NC_133619.1 coordinate 627,216,484, forward strand.
ACAAAATCTAAAGTGGGGGGCTAATGCTACCAAACTAGAAAGGTTTTGGATATAGTTATGGCAAAAGATCAGCCTACATAAGAACTAAGAAGAGACTCATTTCCTTGAGCAAAGTGACCATTAGAGAATGAATTTTTTGACTCCATACAAGTTCATGAAATAAATATATCTATAAGATTCTCCTTACCTGATTGACCTCCACTTCTGCTTCAATAATTAAAACAATAATAAAGAGAATGGGATCCTAAAAACCACATAGATTTTGGAACCTCTAGAAAGGTTAACTGCTGGTACTTTTCCCAAGAAATGAGTAATAGTTTGATGTTTAAGGGAATAAGCCACATATTCAATTGTTATTATCCATCCAATTTTTTCTCCTCACCTTATTTGTGCCAAAATTTTTTTAAACTTTCAATTTTATTTTCAGCTCTGAATTCTCTCTACATTTTCTTTCCCTAAACTAGTGAAAAAGCAAAAAATAAAAATTGCAAACATATCTAATTAAGCAAATAAATCTACATTAGTCAAGTCAAATGTGTATTCTTAATCCATCATCTCACTAATTTGGAACTGTAGCATGTTTCATCATGAGTCCTTTGTGCCTTACCAAGAATTCTACTGACTTGCTGATAAATCCAGAAAAAAAGACTTTATTTTACATTCTTGCCACAGAAGGTATCTAAACTAGTAGGCTTGCCCTTGAAGCATAAAAATACAGCCTTTTATTCCTTATCCAAAAATGCAAGTCCCTCTCTTGTTTTCTCCCTTGGCTGAGTACTACAGAGATTACAAACTATGTGGAGAATTTACTTCCTCCATGAGACTCCACCCCTAATTATATCTCCCTTTGGTGTTCATCATTTTTGGGCATAGTTCAATTCCTTCCCTGATTCCCCATTGACTCCCCATTGATACAGAGGTTACAATCTATTGAAAATGCCTAATTCTCCCATGTGAGTATGAGTCTCCACCTCTGATTCCCATCTCAGAATGTGTTTTTTATTCTAATTTATGGCTTCCCTCCAAAAGTTTTGTTTCTTCTTGTTCCACATCAGCCTAACATTTTGATTCCCTTTCTTAGGTTTTAATTTCATTTTTCTGATTAAAGTTTCATTTCTCTGCATTTCTCTAATTTAAGTTTTGTAATTCTATGGAATAGCTTCTTGACTTGAGCATGAATTGGATTTAAATGAGGCAGAGTTGCACAAAGCTATCAGCCTCACATATTCAATTATTAGTGTTAATGACACTCCAAGTCAATCAATCCATCTATCAAAAATTGGATGGATTAATGTGTCAGACGCTGTAATAAATCCTAGGAATACAAAAAAATAGAATAAATGATACCTTCACTTACGGTGCTTACATTCTAAAGGAAGAAGACATTATACACTTAAATAAATGAATAGAAGATAAAGACAAAGTTGGTGCTTTTTCTATGGCACCATTCTGCCTTCCATTTATATACATTATCTTATTTAACTCTTCCAATTACCTTGTGAGGTAAGTATCATGAATATTATTTCTTGACTTGTTTCATTGATCTGGGGAACCCCCCCAGGATGGAAGCTGTCTCTTCAAGCAGATTTATAGCTGTTCATCAATTTATAGTCTCAGAAAACTGCTTTGGGCCACTGAAAGTTCAAATGATTCTCTCATGGCAAAACAGTTAATAAGTCTCAGAGATAGGATTCCCATCGGAATTTCCTGACTGTAAGTCTAACTCTCTAACCCTTAGGCAACACGATCTCTCATTTTCTCAGTGTGTCTGAAATCTGATTTTAATATTCAGTGTAAGAAAGTAGAAGAAAGATCAACATGCTTTTTATTTCCTTCCCTCCCCCTCTCTTTTTACCTATTTATTTTCTTAGCCCTTATTTTTATTCCTTTCAATTAAGTAGGTATCCAAAATCCCTTGTCTCTTCTTTCAATTTTTAAAAATTTTCTAAATTTATATCTTTAAAATCCCAAGATTTATGTCCTTATTCCTTTCATAAAATTTATCCTCTTTCTTTAAGGTCTATTTCTTCCTCCTTTAGTCTGTATATTCCACAGGTGACTTGAACTTCTAAAACATCTGATTTGAGACCCTTTCTAAACAGCTTCTGTTATTGACTAATAAATCTCAACTCTTTCACTCCCTTATATAATCTATTGTCCTCTATTTTCTGATGTATCCTTCAAGGGACAGAGAGAAGCACTAGCCTATGGTGGCAATTGTTCACCTGCTGAAAATCATATTTTTTTTTCCTAATTTTCCATAAAATCTTCTTTCTGGGTCAATATCTTCCTACCCTTGTGCATGTTAATTATAGCCACCCCTTTTCTCTCCTCCCCACCTTGGTGCTCTGATTCTCCTTTTTCTAAAATTTTATTTTTAATTTTTAAATAGTATTTTATTTTCCCCAATACATCCAAAGATAATTTTCAACATTCACCTTTACAAAATATTGTATTTCAATTTTTTTCCCTTTCTCTCCAACCTCTTCACCAGGATAAAAAAAATCTGATATACATTAAATATGTGCAATTCTTCCATACATTGTTCCATATTTGTCATGCTGCACAAGAAAATCTGATTCTCCTTTTCCTAAGGCAGAAAGCTATCTCTGGACTTGCAGACACTTTTAGGAGTGCTCTCTCTCCAGATTAAATCATTGCAGATTATAGTCATTATAAATTTCCCCACCTTTTCCACTTCCCTTTACTGTTCTCTTCTCCCATGTGAGTAGTGATAAGAAAGTAAGTTCTCTCTCTGTTTCAGTATCTCCCCTTGCCAGCTCACCCATATTGCAGTTGGACCTCTTCATTAGAGATCACAGGAGTTAGTTTTACTTCATCTTTTACTGTCACATAATTAAGGTAATTCCCTTTTCTCTTCTTCCCCACTTCCTGCAGGTCATTCAAATTATTTAAATTTAGCAAGCCTTTATTACCTACCTATTATATGCAAATCATTTTCCAAAGGGATCTCCACTAAGACTTTTGGGATATGCCGTATATGAAATGAAAATGTAATCTAACTGTTGACATGGTTGTAAGATGATTTATTCAATGTAATTCCTGTTTTCTCCGTCACTGTCTGCCCTCACAGGGTCTCACTCTTTGTCACTGCTCAGGGCTTCATGGTTTGCAAATGATTTTTGAAACTGTGCATTCTCCAAGACTTACATACAGGATTTGGAGACTTCACTTATCCTTCCTATCTGTGACTTCAAAATACAAGGATGTCAACAAATACATCAGTCATCAGCAGAGCTGGTCTTAGAATTTAGAAAAGTCTGGGTTCAAGCCCTGTCTCTGACAAATGTTGGCTGTGTGACCCCAGATAACTCTCCAAGGCAATAAATTGTGGGACTGGTGCTGATCTGTGATGGAAGAGAGAGTTTCTTCAATAGGATCTGAAACAAATTGCTTTCTTAGAGAACATTTGTTTATAAAGGGCTTTCTAAGCCATGACAGGATTTGATCCTCAGTTACCCTTTGTGGGAAGAATTTTTTCTGATGTCTATTCTTATGTTGCTTGAGCTACTGAATAATTCTCTCTATGACCAATAGGAATATTTTATGTAGGTGGACAATTTTGGGATGGAAATATTTATTTCACTTAAGTATCAAATTCCATGAATGGAACCAGAGTCTTTATTCCAAGAGAATCAAGACTTCAAAAGCAAGGGTAACTTGGACATGGAACCAAGTAGTTTAAATTCAAACTAAATAATAAGTGACTGGGTAGCGCAGTGAATAGAACACTGAACTTATTACCAGGAAGACTCATCTTTCTGAGTTCATATCTGGCCTCAGTGTAACCCTGGTCAAGTCACTTAAATTTGCCTAAGTTACACATCTGTAAAAATGAACTGGAGAAAGAGATGGTAAACCACTTCAGTACTGCCAAGAAAACCCCAAATGGGATAGTGTTGAACATGAGTGAAAAATGACTACACTGAAAGGCATAAATATCTTATAACAGATCTAATTCTTTGTTGAGCACTGGGATCTAAACATACAAATGATTAATTTTGTGACCTCAAATTAATCATCTCATCTCTCTGGGTCTTGGTTGCTTCATCTTGAAAATGAGGAAGTTGGACTAAACAATTACTAGGGTTCTTTCCATCTCTGCAAGTCTCTATTTAAAGATCCTTTTCAACTTTGACATTCTGTATTCCTAAATCCTTTCTAGGTATTCTCTATTAATTTATACCAGCTCTGTTATATTTCAGTTCTAGAATTGGATTAGAAGAAGATGATCGAATGACTGAAGATGGATGAAGGGTTATATCTGAGTGAGTCAGGGAAAATAGAACCCCAAAATGAGATAGATCCTGAGAACATTAAAACTATCTTTGTCTCCCTTACAATTTTGCCCAAGATTTCTGCTGGTGATGTCAGCTCCCTTTACTAATCTGGAGAGTGTTCTCTATCATTACTCAAAGTCATTTTCCTATTTTCAATGATCATGAGACTCATACTTGAGGACAAGAAGACAATGTCATATTGATATCTAAGGGAGGGGATACAGTCACTTAATTTTGTAGTCCGCATCAGAAAACCTGTTTGTTTTGTTTTGTTCTGCTTTCTAGTTGTATGACCTCAGATAAGTTTTTTATCATCTGTAAGTTATGGGATTGGAATAGATGAGTTCTCAATTCCCTTTCAATTTTAGATCCTGGAAGATACCCCAAAAAGATGGCCTAAATAACATGGTAAATAGAGTTGCTGAACGCGTATAGGTTTGGGTTCACATCTTACTTTTGTTTCTTATAATGATAGCTTCTTATTTTTCAAAACACATACATACATACAAAGATAATTTTAAACATTCATCCTTTCAAAGCCTTGTATTCCATTTTTTCCTTCCCTCCTCTTTTCTCCAGACAGCAATCAATCCTACATAGGTTAAATATGTGCAATTCTTCTAAACATATTTATCACATTTATCATGCTACATAAGAAAAATCAGATCAAAAATGAAAAAAATGATTAAGAAGAAACATGTAAGCAAACAACAATAAGAACAAGAAGATCAAAATACAACACTGTGATCCACATTCAGTCCCCATAGTCCTTTCTCTGGATGCCTATGACTCTCTCCATCACAAGTCTATTAGAACTGGCCTGAATCACCTCATTGTAGAAAAGAGCCAAATCCATCACAATTGATCATCACATAATCTTGTTGTTGACTACAATGATCACTTGGTTCCACTCACTTCACTCAGCATTAGTTCATTTAAGTCTTTCCAGGCTTTTCTGAAATCACCCTGATGACAATTTCTTATAGAAAAATAATATTCCATTACATACATATACCATAAATTATTCTACCATTCCCCAACTCAGTTTCCAGTTCCTTACAAAAAGTTACTTTTGTTTCTAATGAACTCCTTGACTGCTTTAAATCAAATTTAGTCAAATCCAGAGAAATTTATTGAGAGTTTATTATGCATCAACAGATTTGGGGATACAAAGAAAGTTTATAAAAAGCCTGCTCCAATCTTCAAGGAGTATATTTTTAATGGGAAAGATTATGTGTAAAACATTTTATAGCTTAGATATAAAAGATTACAAGGAGGTAATCTAGAGGTTAGACTGAGAAAGGCATCATAGAATTGATAAAATTTGAGGTAAAGTGAGGGGATTATATAGGGTTTGTTAATCTGGGGTTCACAGACCCCTTATTTTAGTCGGGAAGAGGGTTGTCCAGGAACTTTAAAAATACTTTATAACTTTGACTGTAAATAGCTTTTATTTGTTTCCATGTAATTAATTTTTTTTTAGTTTCTTTTGTAATTCTTTGTCATTTTCTTTATAATCCTCTCTATTTCATACATTTGAAAGCATGATTCTGGGAAGAGATGCATAGGTTTTACTGCCTCATGTTTCTATAACACAGAATAGGTGAAGAAGAACTGCAGCAAAGTTTTCTTATTTGTATAATGAGGATGAGAATATTGAAAACTTCTTTGGTTGTTTGAAGGTAAAATGAGATAATTTAGCACTTTGCATTGTTGTTCTGTGGGCTCAATTGTATCTGACTCCTCATGACTGCATTTAGGGTTTTCTTGGTGAAGATACTGTAGTGGTTTGCAATTTCTTTCTCCAACTCATTTGACACATAAAGAAACCAAGAAAAATAGTATTAAGTAGTGACTTGCCTATTGTCTAGTTAAGATTATAAATGTCTAAGTCTGGATTTGAACTCATATCTTTCTGACATCAGACTGCATCATCTAGCTATCCAGAAAAAAACAGATAATGCTTTGAAAACTTAGAAATAATTCATATTAGAATCATAAATTGGGGGAGGGACTTTCAAAGTTATCTAGCCTAATTCCTTATAGAAATGAAAACTAGAGATGAACTGAAATAATATAACTACAGGTAAGAAACAGTTTGGATTTGAAGTCAGGACTATTAATAGTCAATCCACTGTTCTTTCTAAAGGATTATTCACTATCATTGAGCCTGGCAAGGTCAGAAAGTCAGCATTTTTGTCCAGTATGGCTTTTTAATGGACAAAAGGGGAAAGAATGAGTCTGCTTTCTTTTTTGTCTGTTCCAGGCATCCCTGAGAGACCTCTTATGACATAGACCATTATGGCTGTCACCCAGTAAAAAAGGAACCTTGAATTTAAGGCTTCACAGGTCTTAAAAAATAATAATAAATTTACCTTTTTTAGTTTCTCTCTTCTATCTGTGTATTCAGGTGGTGATCTGGGATCTTAAATGGTTTCATAGTTCAAAATGTGTTCACTGATTTACTTTTTATATGCTGACATAAAGCAGAGACCATTTCGATATTTCATTGCCATCCTCTCTTGCAAGCATCCAGGTACATGCACATACACATCCATTCTGATAACCTGGCTGGTCTTCTCCCCTTTCTTTGAAATAACGTCTGGGTTCTTATGTTAACTTTAAGGCCTTTGTTCTGACCCCTTTGCTAATAGAGTTTCCTTCTACATCCCTCCTCCTACAACTGGCTCTGTAAATCAGGCTGGGATGTCATGGTTGTAAATATAGCTAGCCGGCGAGGATGGAAGGAAGAATAATTTCCCATTCCACTCCATGTCCCTCCAGGCCTTTAACATTCTGAATACAGGTCTGCTCAAGACTGGGCATAGAATTAATTCAAGGGTGGCGGCATGGAGGTGGGGGGTGGGCAGTGGAGGGGAAAACACAGATACTTTATTTCTTGCTCATGCAGGGAAGAATGGAACCTGAAGAAAGTTTATTAGATGTGTCTTGTAAGTGACGTGAGATATTTTTAATAAATAGCAATTATATATATCATTGGGATCTCACATTTATTGAGATAATTCCATACCCATTTTCATGTAAGTAAAGTTGAGAAAAGTAAATTGATACTAAATGGGCCATGGAGACACTTTGTGGTAGAATTATGATTTGAATCCAAATCTTTTAGACTTTGCATTCAACCTTCTCTTTACTTGCTGTCATTTTCAGTTATGTCTGTCACTTTGGGATGTCTTTGGAAGTTTTCTTAACAAAGACAATGACATGTTTTTCAGCAGTTCATTTTATGGATGAGGGAATTTAGGCAAACAGGGCTAAGTGACTTGTCCAGGGTCACATAGCTAGTAAGTATCTGAGGTCAGACTTGAATATAGATTTTTCCTATTCACTAACCCATCTGGAGTTCTGTTTCCCAAGTGTCAGAGTTCTTTTTTTCTCACATTTTGAAGATGTCATTCAGCCCAGACTCATTTAATCCCTTTTTATCATCGCACCATATTTTTTTTAGCAAAATGGGGATAACAATTACTAAAGTATTAGTTGTTGTAAAGATCAAATGAGGACATGGCAACCTAGATGTCTTATGTATTGGATCTATGATTAGACAAGTATGGAGGAACTCCTAGTGTGGGAAAGTTCTCTATAAACCTAGATCTCAACCCACTTATAAGAGCAGATGACTTGTTCAATGTGTCATAGTTAACAGAAATAGGATTGAAACCAGGTCTCTTGACTTCAAAGACATTATTTTTCTCATTATAGCATATTACATCATAACATGGGGCATGAAATGTTCTGCCTCATTAGCGAGTGAATTCTCCTCAAAGAATATCCTGAAGCATAGCTTTAATGGCTCACAATTAGAAAGATGTTTTAGAGGAGATTCTTGTTCAGGTAGGGGTTGGATTAATGGGGCCACTTAGCTCTCCCTCTAACTAAAAAAAAATTAGGAAGTTAAAAATAGTAGTTGATATTGTTAGCAAGGAATTGAAACCAAGATTTACCAGGGTCACTAGAGGGGTGCCACAGGAACATTATTAGCATTGTCTTTTGAAAATATACCAAAATCAAATGAGCCAATATTTATAAATTTCTTAAAGAATCAAATGAGATAATATTTGCAAAGCACTTAGAATAGTATCTGGCACATAGTAGGTGTTTAATAAATGATTCTTCTCTTTCCCTTGCCCTTCCCTCTTCAAGAATTTTACAGCTGGAAAATGTTTCATATCAGCCTTCTTTTCTTTCTTTTTAATGTTTCTTTTTAATTTTTTTCAAAATACATGCAAAGATAGTTTTTAACATTCACCCTTGCAAAACCCTGTGTTCCAAGTTTTTCTGCCTTCCTTCCCTCCATACCCTAGACAGCAAGCAATCCTCTATATATTCATCATACACAATTCTTCTATTCATATTTCTACATTCACCATGCTGCATGAGAAAAATCAGATCAAAAAGGAGAAAAATATGAGGAAGAAGAGGAAAAAAAGCAAGCAAACAACAATAAAAATGTACAAATACTATGCTGTGATTCATATTCAGTCCTCTTTTTGAGTACAGATGGCTCTCTCCATCACAAGTCCATTGGAACTGGCCTGAATCTTCTCATTTCAACCTTCGTTTTTACTATTCTTCTGGCATAAATTTCATCTCACTTCAGGTACATAGCAAATACTTGCTTACCATGCTGTTAGGGAATAACACTTTGGGTTGTGGTTTCCAATTACCGTATTAAAAACAGTGTAGGGGGGAATGAAATAAAGCAAGCAAGACTTGGCTAAAGGCGACTAATCAATAGATCTAAATCCAAAGAGACAGCATTTCTGCTTGAAGTAAAAGAGAGAAAAACAGTTGTTTTATGCCCTAACTGGCTCTGAGAGATAGATAGCATTTAGGATGGCTTGGTGCCAGGCTTTAATATGAAGATATCTCATTGTACTATGGCTAATTTGTTGGATATTATAAAAGGCACACACCTCATATCATAGCATAGATTATAATAAAATCCCTTTAGATATTCTTAATTTTTTCTATTGGACTTCTCAGTAACTTCCCCATATTCCTCAATTCAATAGTAGCAGAACCAGGTTTTGAAAGATACAACCAAGTTTTCATAATCAATAACAATTTGCAGAGATATCGTCTAAAGACTAGTTTGTGCACAAAGTTGGCTATGGATTAACATTCTAGTCATAGAAATTCTTGGATATATCTCACAACTAGGGGTGGAGTCAGTCATGTGTTATTCATTCCACTCAGATGAACCCAAAATCACTAAATCCAACTTTCTGCTCATAGTTGACTATGATAGAAGAATATATTTCTTACCATATACCTTGCTTTATGCCCTCCAGATCCTCCAGGAACTGTCTTACGACCTGTCAGTATATTGTGAGGATGCTCAAGACCTTGCCATTCATTTCAGCACTGTATCCTTCAACCTTATAGAACTTTTCATCTACTAAGGAAGTATGCTTTATAATGTATTGCATTATTCAATAAAATTATTTCAGATTAGGGACTCTGTCTCTACACCTAGAGCATAAACAATATCAAGAGTTAACTACACCCTTAACAAATGTCTTTACATCCATCCATCTATCCGTTCAATCATCACTGAGTAGAATAGTCAATACTGACAAAAAAAATTACAGAACTCTAAAGAATTAAACTGAAAATTATAAGCTGTCTTTTGATTGGGCCATATTGATATAAACATAACTACTGTAGACAAGCAAAGCAGTTTGCAAATCTTAAACTGTTATTTGCATGTGAGATAGTCACTTTTTGTGATAGCAAAAAAAAAAAAGTCAAAAGTGGAAACTAAGTAGTTGCTTATTGATTGGGGAATAGATGAACATGTGTTCTAGGAATGTAATGGGATATTATGATAATTGAATGAATGATGATGAATATTAGAAATTCCTAGAAGATGGCAAGACTACAAGCTGATGCTAAATAAAGTATGAAGAACTGGGAGGAAATCACAATGTTGCAATAATATAATTGGAAATTCCAAAGAGAAAGAAAAGAAAAGAAAATGAATGTTGTAAATTACAATGAAGAAATATGTCTCAGAAACAGAAATAGGAAAATGTCTCTTCTTCCTTCATTATAGAGATGGGGAATTATGGGCCTGAAATAGTTTGTATATCATCAGATTTTGTTGATTTGTTGGTTAGTTTTAGTGAACTATTTTTTTCTCTTTCTTTTTTATTCTTGACTTTAAGTATTTGTTTACTAAACAAAAGACATTTTTAAAAGTGATATTGATTTACATAAGTATATCATATATTAATGTATATTAATATATCATAGTGATATACTGTTATGAAATATATAATATATGAAATAATTGAACTTTTATTGTGGAGATGACCTAAGAGTTGAAACCACACAATCACAATAGAAAAATAGTTTCGATTTCATGGATGAAGTTTTCTCATACCCATATGACATCACAAGCATGATGACTTGCCTGTGAGTTGAATCTCAAGTGACTCAGAGCTGCTCAAGGTTGTCAGCCTTACTCTCTCTTACTCATCAGAGTTTAGGAGCAAGACAAAGGTCACTAAGATTAGTGATGGCTAACTGAAGGGCTTGTGACTTACTCAGAGTCACACAGGGAGGAAGCGTTTGAGGGAGGTATTGAACCCAGTCTAATTCTAGAGCTTATTTTCTGCAATACCAGTAATACAGTTAGAAGGGATCTAAGAATCTAATTAGTTCAGACCTTTTATTATATTTCTAGAAAATGGTTATCTACCATTTGCTTGAAGACATTCCTCAAGGGGAAACCCTTTGCCTCCCAGGAGAATCCTTTTATTTATTAGTTTTTGTCCTTAAGAAGTTTGCCTTGGCCTCTATTCTAAAGGCATATTGCTTTGCAACTTTCCCTCAATACTCCTCATTCTTGCTCTGGGGACAAGTAGGATACATTTGATTTTCTTTTCCTGCTTGACAGTCTTGTAAATACTTGAAGAGAGCCAAAAATTTCTCTATGGAGTTTTCTTTTATCCAAGCTTACTATTTCCAGTTGCTTGAACCAATTCTCTTAGAGCATCCCCTTGGAGTCCTTCACCATCCTAGTTAAATGTCTTTTCCTCAACATCTCTTCTCAATTTTGGTATATAGAAAAGGAAGAAAAAAAAGTACTTCATATGTGTGGTCTGACCAGATAAAAGGGACAGCAGGATTATTGCCTGTTTGCTTGGGGGAATACTAACATTTTTCACTTACTATGGCCTACACCTTATATCCATGTCATCTACATTTACCGCCTTTACCTCTTCATTTTTCATTCACTTTTCAGCTCCTTGTAATCACATGATTCACTGGAACCATCAATTAAAACTGCATCTTTGCCAGAGATTTCTCAATTATTAAATTTTAAGGATTTTCCTCAGGCTAGTCCACTTTAATTTCTTTGCAGCTTGTGTGATACATTTTTTGATTAAAGCTATTTATTTTCAAAACATGTGCATAGATAATTTTCAAATTTTACTTTTCTGAAATCTTACATTCCCAACATTTTCCCTCCATTCCCTTACTTCCTCCCCTAGAAAGCAAGTAATCCAGTATGTTAAACATGTGCAGTTCTTCTATACATATTTCCACAATTATGATGCACAAAAAAAAAAAAATCAGATCAAAAAAAACGAGAAAGAAAACAAAATGGCCAAGCAAACAACAAAAAAGTGAAATATTATGTTGTGATCCACACTCAGTTCCCATCAGTCCTCTGTCTGGTTACAGATGACTCTGTCCATCACAAGAACATTGGCACTAGCCTGAATATCATTGTTAAAAAGAGCCAAGTCGATCAGAATTAATTATCATTTAATCTTGTTGTTGCCATGTACAGTGGTCTTTTGATTCTCTTTCCTTCCTTTATCATCAGTTCATCTAAGTCTCTCCAGGCCTTTCTGAAATCATCCTGTTGATTGTTTCTTAAAGAACAATAATATTCCATAACATTTATATCCTTACTCAGCCATACCCCAACTAATGGGCATCCATTCAGTTTCCAGTTTCTTGCCACTACAAAAAGAGCTGCTATAACATTTTTGCACACATAGGTCCTTTCCCCTTTTTTATGATCCCTTTGGGATACAGACCCAGTAGAGACACTTCTGTATCAAAGGGTTTGCCCGGATTGATAGCTGGGGCATAGTTCCATATTGCTGCCCAGAATGTTTGGATCAGTTCACAACTCCACCAACAATGTATTAGTGTCCAAGTTTTCCTACATCTCCTCTAACATTCATCACTGTCTTTTCTTCTCATCTTAGCTAATATGAGAGGTGTGTAATGGTACTTCAGAGTTGTCTTGATTTGCATTTCCTTGATCAATAATGAAAAGAGCATTTTTTCATATGACTACAAATAGTTTTAATTTCTTCATCTGAAAATTGTTCATACCCTTTGTCCATTTATCAATTGGAGAATGGTTTGAATTCTTATAAATGTGAATCAATTCTCTATGCATTTTTAAAATCAGACTTTTATCAGGACCCTTGAATGTAAAGCTTTTTCCCAGCTTTCTGCTTTCCTTCTTATAATGTCTGGATTAGCTCTCTGGAGTACCTCAGGATCAGCCTGAGCCCTTGGTCTTAGTGGAAGAGTGAAGGAGACAGGAGAGCCACAAGGCTGATTAAAAATGGAGTCCTTGAGTCTTCTCTGTGTCTGTAGCTGAGAGCAGTGGCAGAGAGCTGTTGATGAGAAAGAGTCTTCTGTGACTGAGACTCCCTTAAATACCTCAGTAAGATTACATCACTTCAACACACTGATCAAGAACAACCATTACATCACCATATTAAGTACTATACCTAACTAGAAGTACCTTGCTGACTTAGATTCAAGTATACCTTTTCAGAGTTACAGCCCTTTTAAACTTGTTTACATTGCTTTTGTTTGTACAAAAGCTTTTCAACTTAATATAATCAAAATTATCCATTTTGCACTCCTTAATGTATTCTAGTCCTTCTTTGGCCACAAATTCCTTTCTTTTCCCTGTGTGATACTTAAAAATACACACATATGTATTTCACAGATCCTCTGAATTGTAATTTTCCAGGAATTACAGTCAAATGGATTATAATTTGCAAAGCCCTCTCACCTGTTTGAAAACAACAACAGTAACAAAAGCAACAACAAAAAGTCTTTTTTCTTCCATTACCTTTACTTTTGTTTATTTTGTTTGTTACATTGTTTTATTTATTTTGTAGAATTCTTCTCCCCGCTTATCTTGTATTTCAATTTTCTGTTTAAAGAGTATTCTTTTCCGCAGAAACAAGAGAAACAAAATGACTTTCCAACAAGTTCTTCCCTTTCTTAAACATCTATGCTCCTCAACTCATTGCTCTTGAGAGAGAGTTTCAGTTTTTTCTGATCCTTTTCCTTTCCCCAATATAGCCTAAGGGAAGTGCAAATGTCCTTTTTCTTCCTCACCAAACTCTATTCATCTTGAATTTTAATGCTTTTGAAGAAATTCCTCTAAAGCCATGCAAAACATTGAGGTTCATGTTCCATTTCCTATCAACCAATCAAAAATTATTCAACAACCATTTTCATAAACTGTCTACTATGTGCCTGGCATTTGGAATGGAGAGAACAATAATTGATTAATATCTATCCCCAACGTGTATATTTATTAATGAGACAGAAAATTAATATTTTTACACATGCACACATATACAAACATATTTGCATATGTGTATTTGTATGTAGAATAAACATAAAAAGAATAAATGCAAAATAATACAAAGAAGTTAAATAAAAGGCAGTTTGGGGGAAAGGGTGTTGGCAGTAGAGGGAAGAAGGAGAATTGGAAAAGCTTCTTTTAGAAGGTGATCCTTGACCTGTCTGTGTGTCCATTTTCTGTTCATTTTTTTAAAAACCTAAATTTGTTGATAGGTATTTCATACAGCCACATAAATCTACTTTTTTTTTCTTCTTAGAGAGCTTCTATAGCTAAATAACTGAAGATGCCATCAATGATGTATTAAAACTATTTGCCAGTCTATGATGTTTTCCCAATCTATGTCTTTTTCTGCACCAAGCCTTTGTTATTTTTATTCTCCATTCATTATAAGATCATAGAATTGGAAGAAACCTCAAAACCCATCTAGTCAGTTAGTCACAAGTATTAATTAAACATTGTGCTAATTAAGTAAGGCATTGTGCTAAGCATACAACATATAAATAAACAAGTAATAAATGAATGACTATAGAAAACAAAACAAAACAAAATAACAATGTTCTTATCCCTTGATAAGTTCTTATTATTATGAAAAAATGGCATGCAAAAACTGTACACTTAGGATCTCTAAAATATACCTCTCTAATAGGCTACAGAGAGGTCAGGGCAGAAGACAGGGTGAGGAAGAATTAGGTTCAAACTCTATTTCTGAAATATACTGGTTCTTTAACGTTAGATAATTTAGTTAACCTCTCAGTGTTTCAGGAAACTCTTAAAGAGTCTAAGGTACAGAAAATGGGTTAAACCAACATTCATTCCATCAAAAAATAAGATAAAGATGACCAATGTCAAAGGATATGAAAGTACATTGGACGATGGAAGAAGAGAAAAGCCAAGGAAAAAGCCTTTAAAAGGGAAAAGGTCTTTAAAAGCCAAATAGAGGATCCCAGAGGTAACAGAGAGCCACTAGAGATTATTAAATGGGGAATAGAAGGGTTGACATGGTCAGATTTGTGTTTTAGGAAAATCAATATGACAGTTAAGTAGAGAAACAACTGGAGTGGAGACAAACTAAATCTATTTACAGTGTCTGATTCAGATAGAAATAAATGCAAAACAAATTTTGAACCTAAGTCCTTTTAATGAGGGAAAGGAAAGGGGGAACCCCATTTCTCGGTGCATAGATAGTAAGATAATCCCATGAGGTGCAGTGTGCCCTGTAAATGAATTTACAGGCCCAAAAACCTAGATTGATAAATAAAAGGTTTATTGTAGAAATTTGGAAGTAAAGCTCAGTTAGAAAGACACCAGGGCCAGAGGTGGCCGCTGGGCGGGCAGGAACCCTTACATGGCTGGAAGGATACCATGTGTCAGCTGGGAGGGTTCCTGCAAAGAGAGTTCTCTGGTTATTTTCTTTTATACCTAGAAGATGATGGGCAGTACCCCTAAATTCTTGGCAGGCTTTTCAGTTAGCTCAGATCAGGTGAGGGCTGGGAGAAGCTGAGCTGATGGTGGGGCTGGGCCTGGATATTCAAAGTGTGCCTTTCTTTGACCAGGATTTGTGAATCAAGGTCAGCCATGGATTGGGCAATTAGAAAGGAATCTTAAAGGCCCCTCAACCCCCATCACTTTGACTAAATCCAGCCTGCTTTTTACTGTATTATGATTTATCTTCTTCAGCTAAATCTCTCTCCTCATTTCTATAATTCCTCACGTAAATAAACATGCCTTACTTCTATCCCTAGAGCCACTTAACATCATTTCCTCTAACCCTTACTCCTTTTAAGTAAGATTTATACTTTCATTACAATGCTATTCTTGGGTCTCATCCCACCAATTCTCAGTGATACCTATAAGGTCAAAGTTGACTTGCATTAGAATATGTAGTACACTTTGCTGTTTGCTGTTGTCATGGTTTGTTTATATATATATAAATACAAAATGCTTACAAACTTTAAAATACTATAAAGTGCTATTGTTATTAATGCTTTATTATAATTATATCATCATCAATTAATCTGAGCTTGAATTTCTCTCTTAATAATCAATAACATGTGTGCATATCACACATATATGCATGTATATATGTATATGCATGTGTATTTTTTCCATCAACATCTACTGACTTGAGTTTTATTTCTAGATCATTTCTTGAAGTTTTTTAACATGAATTTTACTCTTTCGTTACTGTTATCTTTTCCACTTACTGGCATTGTTCTCTGTCTATAAGATCTATCTTAATGAGCAAACATAGGTGCTTTCCTCATTGCTCTTTCAATTCACTTTACAGCCCATTTCATTAGAATTCGACAGACTCCAAGAAAACATATTCTTTGAAAGTTCTTGTTAGATATCCTCCATTGCTGATCAAACAACCATTCTTTCTATAGTTTAATCCATGATCTAGAAATCAACCTCTTGTCCTCAGGCACCATTTCCTTCTCTTTATCATGATTTTCACAAAGACACTTTAATGGCTTCCTGCCAACTGGAATTCTATGGGTAAGCTTCAGATTTCCAAAGTTCATGGTTTTATGTCCCTCTGAGATTTATTTACCGTGTACAGTGTGGAGACAGAAATCTATGTAAGCAGATGTAGATGTTCATGAACGATATAGATATATTTCGCTGACTTCGATATGCATGGCTATGCTTTACCTTGCCAGCATTTGGCCTCTGGTTAACATTTTTCAACCACCTATATTTCATGTCAGCTCTGATATTGACATGCCAGTTATGCTTTGTGCAAGTACAAAAAATTTCCTCCAAAAACTCTGGGATTGGTTCATTTTATTTCCAATTCAGCTCCTCATGCACCAGAGCCCAATTGAAAAACACTCAGATGTTCAGTAAAGAGGTTTCCAAAGAATAAAGGTCATGGAGCTTATTTTCATGTTGTAAAATATAGTTTGCTCTTCTATCACTTCTATGGTAGAAATAGTAATAGAATACTATGTTATGGTTTTAAATTATGTTTTTAATAATTTTTGCAATTATAGGAACTGATGTAAATGATGATGATGATGATGATGATGATGGGGGTGACATATCTGGGTACTACAGGGGAAAAGTCCTGGATTTTGATTCAAAGCTTTCAATTTTGGATATAGGATATGCTGCTGAACAACTGAGTGACTGATAGAGAAAGTTAGATGGCAGGATGTTTAGAGTAAAGGGCTTGGAGGGAGGAAAAACTTATTCCAAATCCAGCCTTATATAGTTACTAGTTGTGTGACCCTTGGTGACTCATTTAAACTCATTCAGCCTCACCTATAAAATGAGGGTAATAAATATACCCACTCGCATGGTTGTTGTGAGGATCAAATGAATTAACATATATAAAATGCTTGCAAACCTTAAAATACTATAAAATGCTAACTATTATTATTGTTTTATTATATTATAATTATATCATCATCATCATTTCATCTGAGCTTAAATTTCTTCTTCTAAGGAAAGTGGTGGTTGGATTAACTGATCTCTGAGATTTACTTCCAACTATATGCTTCTAACACATACATGTGACTATAAAGATGTGTTTATACACAAATACATCTATATCTATATCTATATCTTCGTATGTGTGTGCCTGATGTTATATCATCATATCATTATTGAATCATCACTGACTCATCATAGGAATAATAGAATGGTAAGGAACATCAGAGGCCTTGAACTTACATTGATACCTCATTGTGACATGAAGTTTACCCTGGTTTATCTTATCAAACAAGGAAATGTTAAGAATCACAGCTGTTGTTTTTAGAGTGAATGAGTGTTTGAAAACCATTTGACATGTGTCATCTTTTTAATCCTCACAACAATCCTTGAGATAGACACCATTATTATACCAATTTTAGAGGTGAGGAAACTGAGGCCGGCAGATATCAAATGACTTGCCCAAAATTGTCCAGTTAAGTAAATACTTAAAACAGGATTTGCATTTAGATTTAATCAATTAAAGTAGATGGATCATCTATTGTGTTGCCTAGATGTCAGATGAGAAATTTATTTGTAAAATACTGTAAAACTGAAAGCATAGGATGGAAGTTAAGGTTAAATAAGATGATTTTTGAGATCCCTGCAATTCTATTATCCTATGAATTATAGGCCCAAGGAAAGATTGGGTGATAGCCAGCTAAAGATCAAGTGATGGTGGGAAAAAAATCAAAGAATTTGGAGTCAGAGGATTGATTCAAATCCCATTTCTGTTCCTTATTATATTTTTATTTTAGACATGTCTCCAAGTTTCATTTTCCTTCTCTGAAAAATAAGAGTTCTGTGGACTAGAAGTCCTCTGAGGGTCCCTCCATTTCATGATACTATGATACTGAGTACAGACAATTTTATCAATGGATGGTTGCCCAGCAAGTCATGGCTTTTTTCTCCCTCAATCCTACCAATAATTGCAGATAATATAGTCAGAAATAAAGATACACTACAAGGGAATCATGACTCTCAGGAATAATGATTTTAAGAACAATAGATTTTAATTGGCAGCTCTCTCTTGTATTACTTGTATTATAACTACTTGTACTGTGAAGTTGTTTCTCAAGTATCTATCTTTTCTTTGGAATGAGTCCATTTTTAAAGAACTGAGAAGTATGTAAGTAAAGACTGAAAGCACAAGAATTATTTTCTTTTGTGTTTGCTTTTCTTCTGTTAAACTGATTATTCAGTTCATAATGTTAAGCTATTATCTATTATTTACATATAAGACAGTGTAGCTCTGGGGGAAAGTTCTGGACTTGGACAAAATAACTGAGGGTATGAAACTTTCCTAACACTTATGAGGTTTGCCATTTTGGCTAAGGCCCTTCTCCTTAAAGACTCAGTTTACAATTTTGTCAAGATGAGTATAATACCCACACCTCTACCCTAACTAGGAGAGTTGTGAGGAAAGTACTTTGAATACCTTCAAGTGCTACAGAAGGCAAATTATTGTTTAGCAATGTGTAAATTGAACTAATTAAGTTTTATCTCATCTTCTTTCATTTATTATCTACCTCTTCCTCCTTTCTTGTTCTCTTGCCAGTAAGTAAATTTACTCAGCACCTACTATGTTCTATCAACTGTGATAGATGTTGTGGGACACAAATACAAAAAGCAAAGGCAGTCCCTGGCCTCAAGGAGCTTGCAGTCTCATAGAGAAAGATCACATATGAAGGGAATCTGAAAATAAGGAAACAGGGAATGTATTTGATGGACAGTGGACAGGTAAGAGAAAGGCATGATACAGTCAAAGTAGTGTAGCCATGGGGAGAGAGGGGAAGTTCCTATTCTTCTTTTCTTCTTCTTCTTTCTTCTTCTTCTTCTTCTTCTTCTTCTTCTTCTTCTTCTTCTTCTTCTTCTTCTTCTTCTTCTTCTTCTTCTTTTCTTCTTCTTCTTCTTTTCTTCTTCTTCTTCTTCTTCCTCTTCTTCTCTCTTCTTCTTCTTCTTCTCTTCCTTCTTCTTCTTCTTTCTTCTTCTTCTCTTCTTCTTCTTCTTCTTCTTCTTCTTCTTCTTCCTCTTCTTCTTCTCTTCTTTCTTCTCTTCTTCTCTTCTTCTTTCCTCTTCTTCTTCCTCTTCTTCTTCCTCTTCTTCTTCTTCTTCTTCTCTTCTCTTCTTCTTCTTCTTCTTCTTCTTCTTCTTCTTCTTTCTTCTTCTACTTCTTCTTCTTCCTCTTCTCTTCTCTTCTTCTTCTTCTTCGTCTTCTCTTCTTCTTCCTCTTCTTCTTCTCTTCTTCTCTTTCTTCCTTCTTCTTCTTCTTCTTCTTCTTCTCTTTCTTCTTCTTCTTCTTCTTCTTCTTCTTCTCTTCTTCT
Organism: Sminthopsis crassicaudata; assembly: GCF_048593235.1. Taxonomy (NCBI): domain Eukaryota; kingdom Metazoa; phylum Chordata; class Mammalia; order Dasyuromorphia; family Dasyuridae; genus Sminthopsis; species Sminthopsis crassicaudata. The sequence continues at coordinate 627,236,247 of NC_133619.1, forward strand.
TCCTCTTCTTCTTCCTCTTCTTCTTCCTCTTCTTCTTCCTCTCTTCTTCCTCTTCTTCTTCTCTCTTCATCTTCTTCTCTTCTTCTTCTTCTCTTCTTCTTCTTCCTTCTTCTTCCTTTTCTCCTTCTTCTTCTTCTCTTCTTCTTCTTCTCTCCTTTTCCTCCTCCTTCCTCCTCCTCCTCCTCTCACTTTTCCTCCTTCTCCTCCTTTTCTCCTCCTCCTTTTCCTCCTCCTCCTTTGTTTTCTCTCCTCCTCCTCCTTCTCCTTTTCTTCCTCTCCTCCTCCTTGTTTCCTCCTCTCCTCCTCCTCCTCCTCTTCCTCCTCCTCTCTCTTTTCTTCTTCCTCTTCCTCCTCCTCTCTCTTTTCTTCTTCCTCTTCCTCCTCCTCCTTCTCCTCCTTCATAGGTATTTCAGTCGTCATTATCATCTTAATCATCATCATGGTCATCTTTGCCATCATCATCACTATCATATCACCATAATCTTAAATTTTATCACAATTATCATTTTGGTGCTTCATCACCATCACAGTGATCACCACCATAATCATTATGATCACCATAGTTATAGCCACCACATTCATCAAAAAGCTAGTAGCAGGACAGAATATGTGGGTGTGTGTTGTTTTATGTAATAGCTCTCTTGGGTCATGAGGCAAAGTCAATGCACCTCATTTCAAAATAATAATTTTGAAAGCATAAAATAATCACATAGCATTACAAAGCAAACTGATTATATTGAAATTCATTGTTCAAATATTTAAGAATCCCCAGTACAGTAAATATAATACTGGGGAGGACTTGGAGGAAAGAAACAAGTTTTCATTAAGCACCCATCACATTCTAGGTTCTATAGTAAACATTTTGCTATGTTATCTCATTTGATCCTCATAATAATTCTAGGAGGTAGATCCTATTCTTATTTTATTGATGAAAAGACTGAGGTAGACTAGGTTAAGTGACTTGCTTAGGGTCACACAGCTAGTTAGTAATTAAGGCCAGATTTAAACTAAGACTTTCCCAATTCCAGACCCAGCACTCCAGTCACTGCACCAACTAGATGTCTCTGCAAACAAGACTTGGGTTCCAGTTTTGTTTCTGATACTAGGTACGTGACCCTCAGCAAGCGACATGCCATTTTTGAGCCTCAGGTAGATAGTTATAAGTTGTCTCTAGATTGTGTTACTTTATTGGCACAGGGGTTCCTGAACAAGGAACTTCTCATGCTAAAGAAACCATTAAACCTTCACTGAAGGTGATAATTGATGAATTTATTATGATTGTGTGTGTACCAAGTACTTTTCATCTCATTTCAGTGGAGCAAACATATAAAATTGGGTTCCAAGGTGTGATATCTCCTACCTTTGGGGCCAGAGACTCCTTTGGGGCTGTATCCTGTAAGATACATGAGGCTTGAGAATTTAAATTTAAATTCATTAATAGATAAACATACCTTATGTATCCTGAGCACATTTAGAAATGATCTTTCAGGGAGGCCATTGCTAATCTCTCTGGGAGGTGTCCAGATGATGGTTCTTGAATACTGAGGTTGTCTTGTCTTGTTCTATATAATTTTATAAATATGTAATTACTTGCAATCACAAATCTGTAACAGGAAGGGACCTCAGATCTCATCTAATTTAACTCCTAAAATATTTCAATGATAAGGCAATGGATACAGAGGAAAAGGATTCAACATGTCAGTAGTCTCTGGTAATAAATGCAGATGAAGAATAATGAATGTATGTCTTCTGACTCTCTCCACTGTATGAAGTTGCTGAATTGAGGGATTCACTTAAAAATGTTACATTTAATAAAAACCTTTTGGGAGGTCATCATTGTTGTTATTCTTTTTTTTTTTTTTTTCAGTTATGTCTGACTCTCTGTGACTTCTCTGTTGGGCTTTTCTTGGGAAAGATGCTGGAGTGATTTACCACTTCCTTCTCCAGTTCATTTACCAATGAGGAAATGAGACAAAATTATGTAAGTTCTTTGCCCGGGGTCACACAGCTAATAAGTGTCTGGGGCTGGCTTTCAACTTATCTTCCTGATTCTAGTTCTGGCACTGTACCTATACACACACACACATGTATATATATATATATATATATATATATATATATATATATATATATATATATATATATATATATATATATATATATATATATATACACACATACACATATACATATATATGTATATATGTATATATACATACATATATGTGCATATTACATACACTTGTACAAATACACATACATATATATACACATATATGTATATCTGTATGTACATGTATGCATGCATACAGATAAACACATAGATGTATATGTATTTATATATATATATATATATATGATTGTAGCATTTGCATGCACATCAAATCAACATATAAATGAAGCTAATATAGAATGACTGACTGTTGGAGGAAGTTGAGAGAAGCCTTATGTAGGATGCTAAGTGAAAGATTCAAGAATAAGAAATAAAATATATGGAATACATTGGGCAAAGGAACAGAGGTAAGAGATATCAAGTCTTTTATTAGAGACAGTGAGTAGGACACAATGGCCAGCCCAGTCACAGAAGATGAGCAGCGTCAAAGAAATCTGAAATGGCTTAGCACAGGAGATTGAGAAAGGGTTTAGATCCTATGAGCCTGATTTTTATCTTAAAAACAATATGAACTCATGAGCCAGAAAGTGACAGTCAGAAATATACCTTAGGACTATTACTTCTGTGGCTTGGTATAAGATGGATTGGAATGGGAAAACAATGGAGGTGATGAAATCAATTAGGAGAAACAGAGAAATAGAAGCAAGATTCACTGGATTTAGAAAACAGGGATTTGTGTATGAAATCCAGCCCTACTCCTCACTATTATAGCTTTGGAGCTATTACTTTACAGTTCTGAGTCTCATTTGTTTGATTGTTTTTTGTTTTGTTTTTTTTGTTTGTTTGTTTGTTTTTTTGTTTGTTTTTTGTTTGTTTGTTTGTTTTCCATAAAATGAGGGCGTTCATGTAAGTGATCTATAAGGCTTTGCCCAGCATTTCATTTTATCACCCTGGGTGAAGTTCTACACTAACTCACAACTCAATTTGGTGCTAAGCCACCCATGTGGGCAGACACTATGTTTTGTAAGAAACATCAGTGGGCCATGGCACACAGACTGAAAACCACCTGGCTCCACCGGGATCAATGATTCAGAGAAATAAGGAGCACCTCTCTCTTTGAAGCTGGTTCCTGCATCTGCTCCTCATGGGCTATGCCATGCTGGCAAACGTGAGTTAGGCAAGTCATGAGGGGAACAGAAATTCCAACAGCAATATGTTGGTAAAATGTTTGTGATGTTTTCCTGCTCACACAAGCTGTTGTTTTCAGGGCAGGGGAAGGAAGTTTGCTAACGTGAGGTATTTTGAGAATCCCTGATTTTTTATTTATTTTTTTTTTTTGGCAGCTTTTGTCAAGTGGTGGCAGTATGGTGTAGTGGATAGAACATTGAGCTAATACTCAGGTAAATCTGGATTAAAATCCTACCTCTATATTTTTGAACTGTGTGACACAAGGTCAGTCACTCACCCCTAATAAGTCCCTTAGACTTATTTACTAAGTCATCGGTTGAGTTATAATCTACATTGGTGGAATGAAGCTCAAGACCAAGAATTCCAAAATCTTCCTTTTTCTCATATTTATGTAATTTTAGATAAAAACAAGTTAATGTCTATAATATTTTTGGGGAAACTAATCATGGAGTTCAATGAATTTCTCTAAAATGTAAAAACTCAACATTCAAAAGAATGGCAAAAAAAATATCATCATTGCTTTGAAAATAAAATTCTGTCAAATCAATGATAATCAATAAATCTTCATTAAGTCCCTACTATGTGCTGGTCTCTATGTTAAGTATTAGACATGCTAAATAAAAGAAAAGAAAGTCCCTGACTGCATGGAGATAATGATCATTGTAATTCACCAATTAATCACTAAGCATTCTTACTAAAATAAGAACCTACTATGCCCAGTGCTGTACTGGACAAAGACAAAGATGGACATAAAATACCACTTGCCTTCAAGGAACTTGTGTGCTGCTGGTAGCGTCAGCTGACATTTATATAGCATTTTACAATTTTCAGGCATTTTATGTTCACTAGATTAGTTTCCATCAAAAAGTATTTATTAAACACTTATTATCTGCTACCTGCAGAGAAAGGCAAATCAATACATGACTTCATGGAGTTTGTGATCTAATGTGGGAGGCAATGACTCCATATTGTCTTTAGAATATAAGTCAGGCTCAGACAGCATCAATAGAAGATAATCAGTAGAGAGAAGGTACTAAAATTAAGGGGAATGGCAAAAGACATCAGAAGGTGGATTTTTAAAAGGGGACTTGAAGAAAGCAAGGAAAGCCAAGAGGTTGAGATGAAAAGAGAGTGTTCCAGAAATGGGGGATAACCAGTTTCACCAAATCACAGATTAAAATGGGGTAAATAAGGTGTAAGAAGGTGAGAAAGGTGTATTGGGAGAGCAGGTTAATGGAAATCTCTATAGAGACCTTGTTAAAGTAAGAAGACAAAGATTAAGTGACTTAATGGAAAGAATGATATATTTGAAAAAAAAAAGTATAATGGTACAAACTCTAATTTTGTTTGTATCTCTCTGGGTAAAGCATTTGCTCTATTAGAGTTTCAGATTCCTATTCTGTAAAAGGAAAGGATTGCTTTTTCTAGTAAGGTACCTGAGCATAAGGTTACATTTAAGCCCTTATTCTCATAATATGAAAACAACAAGAAACACATGAAACAAAGGAAGTGAAAAACCCTATATTGAAAAAAAGAATGAATGAGATAAAGAGGCAGAGACAGGAAAATCTCACAGTAAATTCAATAGAGCAAAGAAATCAGTAAACACAAAGGAGGCTTCAATTCAATAAATAAATACTGAGCTGTAAAACAAATGAAGATAAATTTCCATCAGAAAAGGGCATATTTGCAATGAATAATTTGACCACCAAAAGTGAGAATGGTTCAAATGTAAAAAGGATTTAGAAGCTATATGAGAGAAAGAAAGATTATATAAGTGATAAACAGAAAAAAAATCAGTTCTCTTAAAGAACCATTCAAAGGAAGATGACTAGCAAAGTGGTAAATTTGAGCAGATGAATATATAGCCATATCTATCTATCTATCTATCTATCTATCTATCTATCTATCCACATATATGCACAACATAATATACATAGACATGCATGTGTGTTTGTTCACATACATACATAGACATACATGAATACATTTATTATTTGCTTTTCTAGGGCCTAAATTTCATAGAAGGAAAAAGAAAATGGCAAAGACGGAACATACAAATGAAAAGTTGGTCAACTAGAAAAATATTTTATTGATCCCATAGTTACTATCATAGAATTCATTTCTTAGACAACAACACGCCTCTTACCTCCCACCAAACAAAATGGAACTTTTGTATATATTTGTGTGTAATGGGGTTTTGGAACAATTCATCTAAGATGTAGAGGGTACTAATTCCAGGAAAAGATATTCTACATTCATCTGTCACATGGATAGAAGGAACTTCTTTCAAATAATTCTGCAGCCAGAACAGTCTGTATCTTTTAAAATCACTGGAAAGGGAAGTCTCTCTCTCTCTTCTTCAGTATCCAAAAAAAAAGGTGAAGATACTGTTCACCTACAGATTGGGCAACATGAACTGAATTCATAAATGGCTGCCTTCACCTCTTCCCCTGTGACTCTGAGAAATGAACTTGGGGTTTTGTTTTGAACTATTTAATTTGTCATTTTTAATTCTAGGCCCAGGGGATAGAATTCCTTGGTAAATTTGGAGCCAGAATTCTAGGCCTTATATACATAGTCAACCAGCCTGAGAAGCCAGAGTGCCTGGGGCTTGAATCCAAGAGAAATTTCTGACTTGGAACTTAGTGGAACTGTGCTATATAAGAAGTGAGTTAGGCTGTATCTGTGAGCTCTCATTTTTTTTTTTCTAGAAACTGAGGTAAATAAAGGTAGGATCATGTTCCCACTTTTTGAGGCAGATATGTTTGCATATTTTTTCCTATTACAACTTTGAGATAAATATGCTTTGTAAAAGTTAATCTGACTCTTAAATGGTTAAGTGGAACTGGAATTCAAACAACCCTTATAATTGGAGCAAATACAATGAGTGGGGCTTGAGTCAGTGGCAAAAATTATAGACATTCCCAATTTTCTTTGGGATACCAGAGAACTTTTTTGAGAATGGTTGAAATGTTAAGTGAAGCAGGATGCTAGGCACAAGGATAGTCATTGGAGTGTGTGTGTATGTGTGTGTGTGTGTGTGTGTGTGTGTGTGTGTACAATATGTATGTGTATATATGTATGTACATATACATATATACACATAAACACATTACATATATGCATATTATATCTAATATATCATCTCACATACAAATATTATATATAATATGCATTATGTATATACACACACACAAACACACATATTTGCCATTCAGTCATTCAGTACAGTCCAACTCTTTGTGACTCTGATAGACCACATCACTCCAAGCCCTTCTATCTTCCACTATCTCTTGAAGTCTATCCAAGTTAATATTTATTATTCCATTATTATCCAAGTTAATATTTATTATTCCACTACAGGACCTATTTATTTCATCTTTTGCTCCTTCCTTCTCCTTTTGCCTTCAATCTTTTCCAACATCAGGATCTTGTCTCTTATTATTTGACCAAAGTATCATACACACACTGGAGGAAAAAAGATGTTTATCATCTTTGCTAAGCTTTGGAAAAAAGGAGTCAAATATTTTTATATTCAGTTAATATAATGATTTATTTAAAAAAAAACTCTACAGAATCAACAAAAATAATTGTTAATAATAGCTTTCCCAAACTAGCAAAATTGAAAATAAACAAACAAAATCATTAGCATTTCTCTATATCATTAACATAACCAGAGGGAAAAGAGAAAAAGAAAAATAGCAATTAAAATAATAACATGCAAAAAGTCTGGGACTTCATGTACTAAGATCCACATGACTTCTACAAACAAAATTCACTTTCACAGAACTCAAGAAAGAACTAATTGGAGTCATAGTTAACATTAGTTCTTTTAAGACTATCTCAGAGACCATCAATAGCTACTCTGGTGCCCTACATTTGAAAACCACATCTAATGATTGCTACTTATGTGATATTGGGCAAATTTCCTAAATTTTTTGGATAAGCTTCCTTTTTTTCTATAAAATGAAGAAAGATCCCATCCAGCTCTAATCTGTAACATCATGATCCCAAAATGAACAGTAGTTGAGTATTCAGTAAATTTCAAAACACAAACTTCCTGGGAAGGCAATCCCAATATTTTAATCCATATTGGGCAAATGAGAAACAAAAAGAAGGGCTATATTGGTGAAATAATTTTAAGCCAAAATTCTACCTATGCAGTTAATTCTTAATTTCCATAATGATTATGATTATTAATAATATAACATAAGTATTCTAGAATAATGAAAGGCTATGAACTTCAGAATTGTGGATAGAGGAAGAAATTGTAATTAAGTATAGAAAAATTTATAGATGCAAAATAGTTTTATTTTATGATTTTTCCCATGAATAAAATTCATGTATCTCAAATTAAAACAAAACATATTGATTAGAAAAAATTATATTGTCTGAAAAATTTAGATATAAAATTTGATTGGAGAAAATCAATATTAAGAGCTATTCTCCTGGTAGATAAGTGTTGCTAACGGATAAAAACAGAAATGAAATTCAGACCATTAAAAAAAAAAAAAAGAAATCTTTCACATTTCTACTAATCATTTCATAAAACAAGGAAACATATTGAATAAATGAATAAAAATGATACTGTAAGGCCTATAGATAGTTATAGTAATTCACTTGTGTAAAAACTAAATTATTTTAAGATTTCTAGATTAATGTAGTTTTATGAAAGAAAACTTATTTACTTAAGTAAATGCCGGGATTCTACTATTATATCTCTTACTTATGGAGGCTAATTAATGATAAGACCCATTATATTCCCCCCACCTCCACCATATTCATGTACACACACAGACACACAGACATACACAATCGTGGTGAAGATATGTGTAAGAACAACAAAAAAAGGTAGAAACAAAATATGTGCCCAGTGACAAATGGTGGAACAAATTGCTATAAGATGAGCATTATAGAATGTGACGGCACTGCAAAGAAAGACAAATGTGGAGAATGCACAGAAATATTGAAAGAATTGTGTGAAATGATGTAGCATTTTTTTAAAAAGAGTAATATACCAGCTGAACATAGAGATATAAAGAAAAGCATTCAAAGGGGGCAAAATGCAAATGAATTATAAAATATGTTAGTGTCATATTTTTTAAAAAGATGTCTATTCTTTGTGTTAACAAATTGTAAAGTCAAGAGGAAGGCGATCAAACAGAATTAGCAGTAATGATTACTTAGGTGGCTTTGTCTTTTTTGGAGTTTGTGGGTTGGGAAGATATATTGAGTTTGGAGATTTTTTCCTGGGAAATGTTTGCTGAATCAAAGTTAAATGTAACAATAAATATGTGAAGGATACATGATTTTATGATGTGGGGACTAAAATTACCAATACAGATAGCAACCTCTCCCTATGTAGACCTACATGTCTGTTTCAGAATGGGACAGCACCTTATACGTAATCCCCAACACATAGCATAGTGTTTATTTATTAAAAAGATAGTAGGTCCTTACCAAATACTGATCAATGAACCCAAAGCTCATTACCGGCATCAAAGGAAGAAGTATCCTCTGCCCAAAATAAGAAAGAAGTATATACAATTATATCACCCTTTGGACATAGTTTCTAATTACTCCCCATGATGGTTGGATGAATTCACAATTACATCAAAAATGCATTAATACCCCGATTTGTTTACATCTTCAACATTTATCATTTTCCTTTTCTGTTATATTTGCTTCTTTGATAGGTGTGAGGTGGTACCGCAGAATTGTTTTAATTTGCATTTTTCTAATTGATAGTGACTTAGAGAATTTTTTCAAACTATTTATAGCTCTGATTTCTTGGTCCAAAAACTGCCTATATTTCCCTTGACCAATTGCGGAATGACTTGCATTTTTATAAATTTGACTCATTCTTCTATGTATGTGTGAAATGAGGCTTTTATCAAGAGACAGTTATTAAAAAAAAACTTGTCCCAGTTTTCTGCTTTCCTTTTTTTGCATTTGTTTTGTTTGTGCAAAAACATGTTCATTTAACATAATCGAAATTATTCATTTTATATATTATAGTACTATCTCTTGTTCATTCATAGCTTCTTCTTTATCTAAAGACTTGACAAGCACACTATTCCATCTTCCCCTAATTTGCGCATGTACCACCATTTATATTTAAATTATATGACCTTGTCTTGGTATATGGAATGAGATGTTAATCTATAACTAGATTCTGCCAAACTGTTTTCCACTTTTCCTAGCAGTTTTTGTCAAATAGTGAGCCCTTGTCCCAAAAGCTTGAATCTTCCAGATTATCAAATACTGGATTACTATGGTCATTTCCTCCTATCTTTTGTGTATCTAATCTATTCCATTGAACCACCATTTTATTCTTAGTTAGTACTGGATATACCACTTTATAACACAGTTTAATCCACATTCAGAGAAAGAAAGAATGATAGAGACTGAATGCAGATCAAAGATCTATATCACTTGAAATAAACTATAGTACTTTTTTCTCATGATTTTTCCCTTTAGTTCTTATTTTTCTTTTACAACAAGACAAATATAGAAATATGTTTAAAATGATTGCATATGTATAACCTATGTATATGTATAGCTTGCTCTCTTGGGGGAAAGTGGAGGGGAGGAGAAAGGAAAAAAAGAACTCAACATCTTACAAAAATGAATGTTGAGAGTTCTCTTTACATGTAATTGGGGGAAAAAAGACTTATAAATATACAATCCCATAAAATAACAATGATGGATATTATGTAGATGAGCAGGAAAATAAAGCATATTTGCATAAATTTTAGGTTACCATAGAGGTAATGTGCCACACTGTGTAGTGAATTGGCTTGGAATGTAAGTTCTGTTTGACAAATAGTGACTGTTTCTGACCAAGTCATTTAAATAATACTCTAGGTAACTTTCTAAGAATATAAGCTTCAAAGAAAGTACTGAGTTCGACTGGAAGAGACAGTTTCCTTATCTTAGAAATCCTTATAGAAATGAAATAATAGGATTAATCTTTATTCTTTATCCTTTTTAGTTTACAATCTTTATACTTGCTCTACTTCAAGGGTTCCTCATAAGAATTCAGAGAAGCATAGAAAGAGTCCCAATCTTTATTCTTTATCTATTTTAGTTTACAATGATTGTACTTGCTCTACTTCAAGGAATTCCCATAAGAATTCAAAGAGAGAAGCATAGAAAGGGTCAGAGATTTTCATTTTATAGCCAAGATTACTTAACTGAGGCTCAGAGTTCAATAAAGGTTATTATGTAAAATATTATATTTTTATAAGTTATAGAGCCAAATCTTAATTCTAGATCTTGCGACTTTAGTTAACTTTGGATTTAGAATAATAAGACGTGAGTTTGAATGTCCTTTCTACTTCTTTCCACATGTTTGACCTTAGTAAGACCCTTTTTTTCTCTGTTTCTTAGTTTACTTATATGTAAAATCAGAACACAAATTGCATAAACTCTAAGGTCTCTTTCAACTGAAAGTTTGATAAGTGTGATAACACAAAGGAGTAATTGTATGATTTGACTTAACCAGTATGGGGATTTGCTAATCTGAAAATTCCATTTCCTGTAAGACTTAGAAGATACCATATGATTACAAATTCAGCACTGAAAGGAATCATTGAAACCATATAAGCTAACCTGTTCATTTCACAGCCAAGGAAACTGAGGACCAGATAGTTAAGTGACTTGCTAAAGTCACACAGATAGTAAAGAACAAAAGCCCTATGACTTCCTAGTATTGTTTTAATACATACTCTTCTGTATGGAGAAATTATGAAGATTGCATAGGGAATAAATAAATGCTCAAAAACACAGTAAAGATGAGAGGCTGAATTTGGATCAGGGTCTTCCTAATTTTGAGTTCAGATTTTCTTCTGCTGTACCTTCCTATCTCAAGCAATAACATTTTAGCCCTGAAAACACTCTAAATAAAGACCTACTTAAGTGTCTAGTATCTAGTTAGACATTGAGGTTCACAGGCTTTAAAGTGAATAATTAATAGCTGTCAATTTAATCTACTCAGGTCAACTGTTATTCAGTCTTCTCCACTTGTAAGCTTTAATCTAATTGGTTCCTCCCCATGGAGCTTTGGGAAATCTTTGAGCTACTACTTCTTAAAGGCCTGTTTTTCAAAATATTCTCTCTGGCATTCAGGTTGTCCAAAGACTGGCTGAAGCAAGGACTGCTAGTAGCCTGTAATCTCTTTTGTGATTAAATATCCCATTAGACCTTTTTTTTGACTCAGTGGGCAATTTGTAACACCCCATTACCTTTATTCATGTCAGCTTACGGGGCTGTTGTGAAAGGGGGTCTGGGGAAGATAATCTAGGTTCCCAGGATCCAGAGTATTTGGAACTCAGATTCACAAAATAAAATAAAATAAAATAAAATAAAATAAAATAAAAGTTTTTCATTTGCCATATACCATCTATTCGAAGTCGGGATGGGGGTAAGGAGTGGTGACTTAAACTTCAGTTCAAGTTTGGCCTAGATAGGGAGAGACTTTTCCCTAGAAATTAGCTTTATTAAAGCTACCTCAGAAGAAAGAAGGAAGGACCAAATCATGGCTATCTATCCTTACCAGAAGTGGATACTGGTGATCTATGTAAATGTTGTCCTTGATAAAAAGGTCCTTAAATGAACATGTGTCCCTTTCCCCCTTTAAGATCTCTGGGTTATAAGCCCAGTAGAGACATTGTTGGATCAAAGGGTATGCACAGTTTGATAACCTTTCAAGCACAGTTCCAAACTGCTCTCCAGAATGGTTGAATCCGTTTACAATTCCACCAACAATGTATCAATGTCCCAATTTTTGCACATCACCTCCAACATTTGTCATTATCTTTTTCTGTCATCTTAGTCAATCTGACAGGTGTGTAGTGGTATTTCAGAGTTGTCTTTATTTGCATTTCTCTGATCAATAGGGAGTTGGTGCATTTTTTCACGACTAGAAATGGTTTTAATTTCTTCATCTGAAAATTGTTCATATCTTTTGACCATTTATCAATTGGAGAGTGGCTTGTATTCTTATAAATCTGAGTAGATTATCTATATATTTTAGAAATGAGGCCTTTATCAGAACCCCTGAATGTAATTTCCCCCCAGCTTACTTCCCTTCTAAATTTGTCTGCACTGATTTTGTTTGTACAATTTTTTTATCTTAACATTATAAAAATTATCTATTTTACATTCCATAATGTACTCTAGTTCTTTGGTCACAAATTCCTTCCTTCTTCACAGATCTGAGAGGAAATTTATCCTTTGTTTCTCTAATTTGCTTATAGTACCACTCTTTATGTCTAAAACATTAATCCCATTTCAACTTTATTTTGGTATAGTGTGTTAAGTATGAGTCAATGCCTAGTTTCTGCCATACTATTTTCTAATTTCTCCAGAAATTAGAAACACACACCGAGTTCTTATCCCAGAAGCTAGGGTCTTTGTGTTTATCAAACTAGATAACTATAGTGATTGATTACTGTGTCTTGTAAACCTAACCTATTCCACTGATCATCTATTCTATTTTTTAACCAGTACCAAATAGTTTTGATGACCCCTGCCATATAATATAGTTTTAGGTCTGGTACAACTAGGCCATCTTCATTTGCATTTTTCATTAATTCCCTTGAAATTCTTAACCTTATGTTCCTCCAGATGAACTATGTTATTATTTTTTTCTGCATCTGTAAGATAATTTCTTAGAACTTTAATTGCTTCGATGTTAGGATTACTAAGTGAGAACTCAGGTTGTCTGGACAGTGACAAGGTGAGAATTCAGGTTTTCTGGACAATTACAAGGTGAGAACTCAGGTTGACTTGATAGAGGGGGCAAGCTCATTGGCTGGGGTGGTTCTTCCCAGAAGCCCTTGCATTATCCCACGCCCATTCTCTGGGAGGATAAAAGATTGGGCCTGGAGAGCAGATCGGCCTGAAGAAGGATAAGAGTTGGAGGAGATTCAGAGCCAGGATTCAAGAGAAAGACTCTGCATTGCATCAGGCTTGACGGGGCTCTCTGCAGGAAGGGAAGTCACTTCTAAGGACAAGAGTTAACAGCAACTGCCTGGAGACAACGGTTCACTACAGGAAGAAGAATCTGTCTGAAAGATTTGAGTAGACACAGCAGATCTCTTCCCAGAGAGCGATCTGGCAGCTTCTGGAGACGACAGCTCGCTACACTTCGACACTTAATAAATAGATTAATTTAGGTAGAATTGTCATTTTTATTACATTAGCTCAACATACCCATGAGCACTTAATATATTTCCAATCGATTAAATCTAACAACTTAATTGTATCATGACCTAAAAATGATGCACTTGTTATTTCTGCCTTTCTGCATTTGATTTTTGAGGGTTTTATGCCCTAATACAGGGTCAATTTTTGTATAGGGTCCATGTATAACCAAGAAAAAGAATATTCTTTCTGTTTCCATTGAATTTTCTCAAAAGTCTATCATACCTAACTATTCTAAAATTCTATTTACCTCCTTAACTTCTTTCATATTTATTTTGTGGTTAGATTTATCGAATTCTGATAGAGCAAAGTTGAGATCCCCCATTAGTATAGTTTTGCTGTGTATTTCTTTTTGCAGCTCTCTTAACTTCTCCTTTAGGAATTTGGATGCTATGCCATTTGTTACATATATCTTTAGTATTGCTATCTATCTCTTCATTAACCATGGTATCCATTAGTAACATGTAGTTTACTTCTTTATCTCTTTCAATTAGATCTATTTTTGCTTTTGCTTTATCTGAGATCAGGATCACTTTTCCTGTTTTGTGTTGTTTTTTTGTTTTGTTTTTGATATTGTTTTTATTTTGTTTTGTTTTGTTTGATTTTTATTTCAGCTGAAGCATAATGGATTCTGCTCTAACCTTTTACCTTTACTCTGTATGTATCACTCTTGTAAATAGCCTATTGTGGGATTCTGGTTTTTAACCCAGTCTGTTATGGGCTTCCATTTTTATTGTAGAGTTCATCTAATTTACATTCACAGTTAAAATTACTAACTTTGTATTTCCTGCCATCTTATTTTCCCCAAGTTATATTTTTCTCTTTTCTTTCCCCCTTTCCCTCCCCAGTGTTTTGCTTCTGAACACCACCTCCCTCAATCTACCCTTCCTTCGTACAGCCTCTCCCCTTTTCTTATTTTTTCCCCTTCTACTTTTGTTCTCCCTTCTATTATATCCCTTCTTTCTCCTTTTATCTCTTACTTTCCTATAGAAGGAGACATTTTATATTAAACTAAACATGTTTGGCATTCTCTCTTTGAGCCAAATCCAATGAAATTAAGTTTCACACAATGGTCATCCTCCTCCATTTTTTTCCTCAAATGTAATAAGCCTTTTTTGCCTCTGAACTTCAAGTGATGTAATTTACCCCATTTTACCTACCCTTTTCTTTTCTTCCAGTACAATCCATTTTCCTCTTGTATTTTCCTTTTTATATCATCAAAATAAAATCAAATTATACCTATATTCTTTAAATATAGCCCTAACAAAAATATAGTTTTCAAGAGTTGAACATATCATCTTCCTGAGTAGGGATATAAACATTTTAACCTTTAAAAAATATAGTTTTTTCCCTTCACTTTTTCCCTTTTTATGCTTCTCTTGAATTCTGTATTTGAAGATCCAATTTTCTGTTCAGCTTTGGTCTTTTCATCAAAAATAAATGAAAATCCCTTATTTTATTAAAGTCCATCTTTTTCCCTGAAAAATAATGCTTAATTTTGCTGAATAGTTGATTCTTGGCTGCAGTGCAATTTCCTTTACCCTCTGGATTATCATATCCTAGGTCCTTTGATCCTTTAAAGAAAGCTGCTGGTCCTAGATAATCTTGACTATGAGTAATCAATATTTGAATTGGTTCTTTCTGGTTGTTTACAGTATTTTCTCTTTGATCCAATAATTCCAAGATTTAGATACAATATTCCTTGGAGTTTCCTTTTTGGGGTCTCTTTCAGGAAGTGATCAGTGGATTCTTTCAATGACTCTGTTATCTTCTAGTTCTAGGACTGCAGGGTAGTTTTTCTTGGAATATATTGTTTAGGTTCTTTTTTTTAGTGTGGTTTTCAGGTAGTGCAATAATTCTTAAAATGTCGCTCCTGAATCTATTTTCCAAGTCAGTTGTTTTTTTTTTTGTTTTTTTTTTGTTTTTTTTGTTTTGTTTTGTTTTGTTTTGTTTTGTTTTGTTTTGTTTTGTTTTTTTTAATAGGTATTTTAATTTTTTTTTCTATTTTTTTGTTTGGTTTTGTTTGGCTGATTCATATGTCTTATTGAATCATTCATTTCCATTTGTTCAATTCTAATTTTTAGTGAATTATTTTCTCCAGCTAGTTTTTTTATCTCCTTTTCATTTGACCAATTGCACTTTTAAACGACTTGCTTTCTTCATTGGATTCTTTTCCATTTCACAAATTTTGTTTTTCAAGGAATTTTATTTTTCATTTTACGAAAAGTAGTCTTTAAGGAGTGATTTTCTTCATACAATTTCTGTGTTTCCTTTCTCCAAACTCTCATTTCCTTTCTCCATTTTTTCTAACTTGCTTTTAACATCCTTTTTGAGTTCTTCTTAGAGAACTTGCTGAGATAGAGACAGAGTTATATCACACTTTGAGGCTTCACCTGGAGAGGTTTTGCCCTTAGTTTCCTCAGAATTTGAGATTTTTTTCTTCCTTTTCTCCAAACCTTTTTTGCTTTTTTCCCCTTATTTTTTAAAGGTTGAGAACAAATCAGAGATTGTCCCAGGCTTTCTTCATAGTCAGCAATGGCTTCATGCTGCCCCAGAGCTGATACTTCTGGCTTCCTTCCAGTGATGGGTTGGGAAAATTTTATGAAACAAGTATAACAGATATTATTATCTCTATTTTATTATTCTCTATTTTATTATATCTCTATTATTATTATCTATTATCTCTATGGAGAAACTGAGGTGCAAAAAAGTAATTACTTCCCCCTTTCTTATTCAGTAAGGATTAGCCATGGAAATTTGAGTATTGGTATATATCCTGATTCTGGGTTCTGATTTCTATCAACCACACTGGGCTTCTCTACATAATGAATCGCAAGTTATTGTTTTTGTTCTTTTTCATGGCTTTGAGTTGTCTGTACCAGAAGCAAGGTCAGGCACTGAATGCCAGGCTCTTGATGATCTTGCTACTAGACTTCAATGATTCTGAAAAAGTAAAACCAACAATTTAGTGCAACTGTGCCTCATGTAAATCCAATTCATGCTCCAGTCAAGACACCATTTGTGATGTTATTGAAACATCTCCCATAATGTTATTGTTCCTCCTAAAAAACAACAATAACTACTACTACTATTACTACTACTACTACTACTACTAAAATAAGGGATATGTTTGAATGCTTCATAAATGTTTATTAAACTGAGAGTATCTAATTAAGTGTAATAAAGTATGATTTTATATGTTGGACTTCTTATGCTAATAAGTACAGTATGAATTCTAGAATAGTGCAACCTTCAATAAGCATGTTCCCTAATAGCCAAATAGAAAACAGAAGAGGAAGAAAGACTTCTTAAACTTTTTTCTCTCACTGCCCCCTTTTCACCCAAGAAATTTTTACATAACCCCAGGTATAAAGATCTATAAAATAGGCATACAAATCAAAGATTTCCTGATAATAAATCGTAATTTTGTGACCCCTATATTCAATTATACAACCCCATATTGGGTCCCAAACCACAGTTTCAGAACCTTTTTTATGGAATTTTTTTGGTTGTTTTTTTTGTTTGTTTGTTTGTTTGTTAAATGGAAGGAACCTTAAGCAATCAGTTAGAATTTATTAAATGCTACTATGTCTTAAGGATTTAGCTAGATTCCATGAACTTCAAAAGATACTATCAGATAGGGAATTAAAAGATTCAGGGGATTTTGGACATTTTCTCATTCAACTCATTTTATTTATTTATTTATTTTTTTTTTTTAAATTTTTTATTTTATTTTATAATTATAACATTGTTTTATAGTACATATGCATGGGTAATTTTTTACAACATTATCCCTTGCACTTACTTCTATTCAGATTTTTTCCCTTCCTCCCCCAACCCCCTCCCCCAGATGGCAAGCAGTCTTATATATGTTAAATATATTACAGTATAATTTAGATACAATATATGTGTGTAGAACCGAATTTTTTGTTGCACAGGAAGAATTGGATTCAGAAGGTAAAAATAACAGTTTACATTCATTTCCCAGTGTTCCTTTTCTGGATGTAGCTGGTTCTGTCCATCATTAATCAATTGGAATTGGATTAGCTCTTCTCTATGTTGAAGAAATCCACTTCCATCAGCATACAACCTCGTACAGTATCATTGTTGAAGTGTATAATGATCTTCTGGTTCTGCTCGTTTCACTCAGCATCAGTTGATGTAAGTCTCTCCAAGCCTCTCTGTATTTCTCCTGTTGGTCATTTCTTATAGAACAATAATATTCCATAACATTCATATACCATAGTTTACCCAACCATTCTCCAATTGATGGACATCCATTCATCTTCCAGCTTCTAGCCACTATGAAAAGGGCTGCCACAAACATTTTGGCACATACAGGACCCTTTCCCTTCTCTAGTAGTTCCTTGGGGTATAAGCCCAGTAGTAGTATGGCTGGGTCAAAGGGTATGCACATTTTGATAACTTTTTGGGCATAATTCCAGATTGCTCTCCAGAATGGTTGGATTCTTTCACAACTCCACCAACAATGCATCAGTGTCCCAGTTTTCCCACATCCCCTCCAACATTCATCATTATTTGTTCCTGTCATCTTAGCCAATCTGACAGGTGTGTAATGATACCTCAGAGTTGTCTTAATTTGCATTTCTCTGATCAATAGTGATTTGGAACACTCTTTCATATGAGTGGAAATAGTTTTAATTTCATCATCTGAAAATTGTCTGTTCATATCCTTTGACCATTTATCAATTGGAGAATGGCTTGATTTCTTATAAATTAAAGTCAATTCTCTGTATATTTTGGAGATGAGGCCTTTATCAGAACCTTTAACTGTAAAAATTTTTTCCCAATTTGTTACTTCCCTTCTAATCTTGTTTGCATTAGTTTTGTTTGTGCAGAAACTTTTTAATTTGGTGTAATCAAATTGTTCTATTTTGTGATCAATAATGGTCTCTAGTTCTCCCTTGGACACAAACTCCTTCCTCCTCCACAAGTCTGAGAGGTAAACCATCCCATGTTCCTCCAATTTATTTATGATTTCGTTCTTTATGCCTAAATCTTGGACCCATTTTGATCTAATCTTAGTATGTGGTGTTAAATGTGGGTCCATGCCTAGTTTCTGCCATACTAATTTCCAGTTTTCCCAGCAGTTTTTGTCAAATAATGAATTCTTATCCCAAAATTTGGGATCTTTGGGTTTGTCAAAGATTAGATTGCTATTTTTATTCACTATTTTGTCCTGTGAACCTAACCTATGCCACTGATCAACTAGTCTATTTCTTAGCCAATACCAAATGGTTTTGGTGACTGTTGCTTTATAATATAGCTTTAAATCAGGTACACTTAGACCACCTTCCTCTGACTTTTTTTTCATTAGTTCCCTTGCAATTCTCGACCTTTTATTCTTCCATATGAATTTTGTTGTTATTT
Source organism: Sminthopsis crassicaudata (assembly GCF_048593235.1). Taxonomy (NCBI): domain Eukaryota; kingdom Metazoa; phylum Chordata; class Mammalia; order Dasyuromorphia; family Dasyuridae; genus Sminthopsis; species Sminthopsis crassicaudata. Next base: position 627,255,151 of record NC_133619.1, read on the forward strand.
TTTCTAGGTCAATAAAATAGTTTCTTGGGAGTCTGATTGGTATAGCACTAAATAAATAGATTAGTTTGGGGAGTATTGTCATCTTTATTATATTCGCTCGGCCTATCCAAGAACACTGAATGTCTTTCCAATTATTTAAATCTGACTTTATTTTTGTGGCAAGTGTTTTGTAATTTTGCTCATATAATTCCTGACTCTCCTTTGGTAGATATATTCCCAAATATTTGATACTATCGACTGTTATTTTGAATGGAATTTCTCTTTGTATCTCTTGCTGTTGGATTGTGTTGGTAATGTATAAAAATCCTGAGGATTTATGTGGATTTATTTTGTATCCTGCGACTTTGCTAAAATTCTGAATTATTTCTAATAGCTTTTTAGCAGAGTCTTTGGGGTTCTCTAAGTATACCATTATGTCATCTGCGAAAAGTGACAATTTGATTTCTTCATTTCCTACTCTAATTCCTTGGATCTCTTTCTCGGCTCTTATTGCCAAGGCTAGAGTTTCTAGTACTATATTGAATAGTAATGGTGATAGTGGGCAACCTTGTTTCACTCCTGATCTTACAGGGAAAGGTTCTAGTTTATCACCATTACATATGATGTTTACTGAAGGTTTTAAATATATGCTCCTTATTATTTTAAGGAATAGTCCATTTATTCCTATACTCTCAAGCGTTTTTAGTAGGAATGGATGTTGGATTTTATCAAATGCCTTTTCTGCATCTATTGAGATGATCATATGGTTTTTATTAATTTGATTATTAATATGGTCAATTATACTAATAGTTTTCCTAATATTAAACCAGCCCTGCATTCCTGGTATAAATCCCACTTGGTCATAGTGTATTATCCTGGGGATGATTTTCTGAAGTCTATTTGCTAATATCTTATTTAAGATTTTAGCATCACTATTCATTAAGGAAATTGGTCTATAGTTTTCGTTCTCAGTTTTCAATCTACCTGGTTTAGGTATCAGTACCATGTCTGTGTCATAGAAGGAACTTGGTAGGACTCCTTCAATCCCTATTTTTTCAAATAGTTTACATAGCATTGGAGTTAGTTGTTCTTTAAATGTTTGGTAGAATTCACCTGTAAATCCATCTGGTCCTGGGAATTTTTTCTTAGGAAGTTGGTTAATAGCTTGGTCTATTTCTTTTTCTGAGATGGGACTATTTAGACTACTTACTTCTTCCTCTGTTAATCTGGGCAAGCTATATTTTTGAAGGTATTCTTCCATTTCATTTAAGTTATCAAATTTATCGGCATAAAGTTGAGCAAAGTAGCTCCTAACTATTGTTCTAATTTCCTCTTCATTAGTGGTGAGTTCACCCTTTTCATTTTCAAGACTATCAATTTGCTTTTTCTCTTTCCTTTTTTTAATCAGGTTTACTAAGGGTTTGTCTATTTTGTTGGTTTTTTCATAAAACCAACTCTTAGTTTTATTAATTAATTCAATAGTTTTTTTACTTTCAATTTTATTAATCTCACCTTTTATTTTTTGAATTTCAATTTTTGTGTTTGTCTGGGGGTTTTTAATTTGTTCCTTTTCTAGCAATTTTAGTTGTAAACCCAATTCGTTGGCCCTCTCTTTCTCTATTTTATGCAAGTAGGCCTGTAGAGATATAAAACTTCCCCTAATTACTGCTTTGGCTGTATCCCACACATTTTGGTATGATGTCTCATTATTGTCATTTTCTTGGGTGAAGTTATTAATTATGTCTATGATTTGCTGTTTTACCCAATCATTCTTTAGTATAAGATTATTTAGTTTCCAATTATTTTTTGGTCTATTTTCCCCTGGCTTTTTATTAAATGTTATTTTGATTGCATTATGGTCTGAAAAGGATGCATTTACTATTTCTGCCTTACTGCATTTGATTTTGAGGTTTTTATGCCCTAGTATATGATCAATTTTTGTATAGGTTCCATGAACTGCTGAGAAGAAAGTATATTCCTTTCTGTCTCCATTTAGCTTTCGCCAAAGATCTATCATATCAAACTTTTCTAGTATTCTATTTACCTCTTTGACTTCTTTCTTATTTATTTTGTGGTTTGATTTATCTAATTCTGAGAGTGCAAGGTTGAGATCTCCTGCTATTATAGTTTTGCTATCTATTTCCTCTTGCAGCTCTCTTAATTTCTCTTTTAAGAATGTAGATGCTGCACCACTTGGTGCATACATGTTTAATATTGATACTGCTTCACTATTGATGCTTCCCTTTAGCAGGATATAATGCCCTTCCTTATCTCTTTTAATTAGATCAATTTTTGTTTTTGCTTGATCTGAGATGAGGATGGCTACTCCTGCTTTTTTGGTTTTGCCTGAAGCATAATAGATTCTGCTCCACCCTTTTACTTTTAGTTTGAATGTCTCATCCTGTTTTAGGTGTGTTTCCTGTAAACAACATATAGTAGGATTCTGACTTTTAATCCAGTCTGCTAACTGCTTCCTCTTTATGAGGCAGTTTGCCCCATTCACATTTATGGTTAGAAGGACTAATTCTATATTGCTTGCCATCCTATTAACCCCTGCTTATGCTTTTACCCTTTCCTTCCCTTTTACCCTCCTATCCAGTATTAAACTGGTAAACACCACTTGCTTTTCACAGCCCTCCCTTTTTAGGATCCCTCCCCCACCTTAAAGATCCTCCCCTTATTTTACCCCTTTTCCTCGAAATTACTGTATTCCCTTCCCCTTAGCTTACTCCTTCCCTTTCACTTTTCAATGAAGTGGAAGAAGTTTCACCATAAATTGAATATGTCTATTGATACACGCTATGTTCATCTCCCTCCTTTCTTTCTCTCAGATATAATAGGTTACCTTTGCCTCTTCATGAGATGTAGTACCACCACTTTACACTTTTTTATGATATAATCTCCTTTCCACCTCTAGTTTCTAAGACAATTGTACATATGTTCTTTACATATTTTTTTGACAGAAGTATAGTTCTCAAGATTTCTTTTTACCTTTTTTAGAAGTCTCTTGAGTTCTGTATTTGAAGATCAAACCTTTTATGTAGGTCTGGTTTTTTCATCAAAAATAGATGGAATTCATTTATTTCGTTAAATGTCCATCTTCTTCCCTGGAAAACGATGCTCATTCTTGCTGGGTAAGTTATTCTTGGCTGCATACCAAGTTCCTTAGCCTTTCGGAATATCATGTTCCAGGCCCTTCGTTCTTTTAATGTGGACGCTGCTAGATCCTGTGTTATCCTTATTGTGGATCCTCCATATCTGAATTGTTTTTTTCTAGCAGCTTCCAATATCTTTTCCTTTGTCTGATGGTTCTTGAACTTGGCCACTATATTTCTTGGCGTTTTGATTTTAGGGTCTCTTTCAGTAGGTGATCGATGAATTTTCTCAATGTCTATTTTACCCTCTGTTTCCAAAACGTCTGGGCAGTTCTCTTTGATAATTTCCTCGAAAATGGTGTCCAAGCTCTTTTTTTCCTCCCATTTTTCAGGGAGTCCGATTATTCTCAAATTGTCTCTCCTGGATCTGTTTTCCAGGTCTGTTGTCTTTCTGGTAAGGTACTTGACAGTCTTTTCAATTGTTTCATTTCTCTGGTTTTGCTTGACTCCCTCTTGGTTTCTCCTTGAGTCATTCATTTCTACTTGTTCCAGTCTAATTTTCAATGATGTATTTTCTTCACTCACTTTTTTTATATCTCTTTGTAATTGTCCAATTGAGTTTTTATCTTCTATGGAATTTTTTTCCATTTTATCCATTTTATTTTTTAGAGAGCTGATTTCTTTTTCCAGCTCTCTAATCCTGTTTTCCTTGGAGTTGTTTACCTTTTCCAGCTCACTAATCTTGTTTCTCAATGATTTGATTTCTTTATCCATTCTGTCTTTGAATGCATGGGATGACTTCTCCAGGCTCTCTTGCCAAGCTTCCCTTTCCTTTTCCCATTTCTCTTCCAGCTCTCTTGTGAGAGCCTTTTTGATTTCCTCTATGAGGTTCTTTTGTATTGAGGAGCAGCTTATATCCCTCCCAGGGGATACATCTGGGGACAGTCTGTTCCTAGTCTCCTCAGCATTTGAAGTCTGCTCCCTCTCCACACAGAAGCTGTCAATGGTTAGAGCCCTTTTGAATTTTTTGTTCATTTTGTCAGAGTAGGAATCAAAGAAAACAAACTGACAAGAGAAACAATTGGTCTGTTTTGCGGGGGATAGGGCTGGATGGTATTAATGGGCTTCCTCTACAGACTGGGGGTAGGGCAGCAGAGAGCCACTAACAGAACAGCAATGACTGTACTGAGTCTGCGCTCTGAGGCTCTGAGAACGCACCGAGTCAGTCCAGGTGGGGGTTGGGGGTGGCCGGGCTCTGAGAGACGCTGGCTTTCTGGGGTTTTAATCTTCACCTCCGGTGTTTACACCCTCTCCACCGCTCCTGGCTTGCTGCCAAGACGGAGCATCCACACTGGGGCAAAAGCCCTTTCACAGAAACGGCAGAGATCACACCCCTCCTCCTCCGGTCTGAGCTGTGTGAGCTGCCTGTCTTGCTCTGGCTGTCTGCCCTCAGTCTGCGCCCAGTCTGATTTACCCTCCCCCGAACAAACACAGACCTTTTCTGGCGACTTTCAAGGATGTCTTCTCTTGGTGATAATTTGTGGATTTCTTTCTGGGTCAAGCATTAAGTCAGAGGCTTGTCATGAAGTAAGTTCTGAGAGAAAACGAGGAGCTCAAGCAGCTGTCTGCCTCCACGCCGCCATCTTGGCCGGAAGTCCCAACTCATTTTATTTAAAGGTAAATTAAGCTTGAAAAAGAGAACTGACTTGCCAATTAACTCTGAGTAACAAGTTTCAAGGGACACTTTATATTCTAGACAGAATATAAGTTCCATGAAGTCAGGGACTCTTCATATAACTCTTGAGCTAGAAGGAACCTTGGAGAAAATCCCATTTAAATATACCATTTTACAGTTGAGGAAACAGAAGCCCAGGGAGACTAAATAGCCAGGACTACACAGGTAGGAAACATAAAAAGTAACATTTGAACCTAGGACTTCTAAGTCTAGAGCCAATGTTCTTTTGCTTGTGTTTCCATAGCCATCAAAAATAGGTACTTAATGATTATTGATTGAATTTAATTGAATTATATGTTTATTTATATAAATTGTAAATGATATATATATAGATAGATAAGTGCATATATCTATATATCTATATATATATCTATATATATCTATATATAGATATATGAATTAAAATTATTTTTAAGGCATGAAAGTGTTCTGATTGAGGACCCATATTTTCTTTCCGACTCCCAGAAGAATACTGCTTTGGAATAAGTTCTTGATTCATGATGTATATACCATCCATTAAGTGATTTCTCGGCTTTCTTTCTTTTTTTCTTTGTTTTGTAACTTATTTTTTTATCCATGTGAAATAGCACTGTTGATTTAATAATTAGCAAGCCTTTCAAAGCCTCCCTCCCATCCTTTTTATTCCTGCAATGTATTAAGAAATCAGATCCTCAAATAGGAGGTTGAATCCAGTAGAGTAGCCCTCTGGGATGGTGACTGTTGGAGGTGGGAGGAATTTCTCCAAATATTCCTTGCTCTTCCATAATACTGACCCTGGGCAGAGTTTTATTTTTTTTTATTGTAAAATTAAATTACCCCTTAAGGGAAGTCTTTATCCAACACTCAGCTTTTGCACTAAAACAGCAATTATTATCCAGATGCAGAAATAAAAGCCCAGGGTAACCCATATAATCAGGAACAATTCTCCTGTAAGCCTATTATCAGCACTTTCCCATACTACAATACATAGCTGTATAGGAGTAATTTTTCCCCTTTTGATTTCTAAGTTTGTGTATGATACCCAGAATGCAACCCAATAAAACTCCTGATCTGTGATATTAAGTAGGTCATAAAGATGTCAGTGGGAATAACTTATTTTTTAAACTGTCATTAAACATGATCTACAATTAAGTTGGGCCATAAAAGATGATTAAAATTGGTGGCCTTCTGTAAACCATAGAAGAATTGTTTTTGCTATTGTGTGCAAGATGACAAATTCAGGGTCCATGTTTCAGGCATAATCATTACCGAGGAGACAAGTCAGAAACAAACCAGCAGACCTCCCATGAATCCATTTGTTGCTGTTTTTGTCTATTTCTATTAATTGCCAACAAATGTCATTCGTGTATACTTTTTTATCTCTGATTTTTTCAACATGGAGAGCTCCTTGTGAGGCAACTTTCCATTTCTAATGGAAACCACAGCTCCCTAGGCTCTAAGAGATAAGTTCTGTGGAGTCAGCTAGAGGTATAAGATCTTAGGAAAGATCAGAAAGTGATTGCTTGGTTTAATTCTATGTTTTACAGATGAGGAAGCTCAAGCCTGGAGAATGTCCAGATCACATAGTTACAAGTTACTAGAGATAGGATTTATTAGCAGAGGCAGCATGTTATACTAAATAGGAACCTAGCCTCAGAATAGGTTCAAGTCCTGCCTGAGACATATACTGAACACATATAACACAGAATTTATTATTATCTAGTTTCCTAAACTCCCCTACCAATAAAATTTATTTCTTCTAAGGCTACCATTATTCTTCCAGTCTCTCAGATTGTCAACTTCATTGTTACTATCAATTCCTGACTCTCCCTTATTCCAATTATCTCATCAGTAGACAAATTTTATCAGAATCTCTAGAACTGATCACATTTTTTTCTACTCATTGTCTTGGGTCAGTCACCATTGCTTTTTCTGTAGACTACAGAGTGACCTCCCAATTGGTCTTACCACACTGAGTTCTCTCCAGTTCAATCTGTCCTGCACTCAGCTGCCAAAACAATTTTCCTAAAGTGTAGACCATATCATTCATCAACTCATTTAACTCTGATACGTTCCTATTATCTCTAAAATCAAATAAAGAGTGTATTGCTTAGATTTTAAAATCCTTTACAACCTGAACTCAGCCAATCATAAGTTTCTTTATAAATTACTCCTCTCTTCACTCACTCTGCTCAATTTTTTTGTCCCCCCACATAATACTCCATCTTCCATCTCTGTTTTTTTTTCCTTACTTGTTGCCCCTTATTCCCAGAATTCTTTCTTTCCATGTTCTTCACCTCAAACATTATCATCTAGAGCAGTGCCATCAAATGCAAATAGAAATAAAGGCAACTAAATTGTACATAAGGCTGACTATGGTTCACATATTGACTTGGAAGACCACTCATCTTTATGTATTTTTGAAAATTAACACATCAACACACAAACATCAAATAGGAACTATATTTTGACCTCATTCAGGAAGTGCTTGGGAGTGTTAATGGTTAGTGTTTGACCTCTCTGTTCTACAAGAAATCTTACCTGGGTTTCCCTCCTCCCAACTATTGTTAGTGTCTTTTCTCCCTAATAACAGTATAATTAAATATCTCATCTATAATGTGTATTTATCCTTTATATTTTAATTATGCATTACTATGTATATATGTAGACATATATGCATAAATACATATTTGAAAGACATGTATATATGTTTTTTTCTGGTTAAACATCTACATTCATTTTTTAAAATTCATATTTCTTTATAAATTGTGTTGAGAGAAAAAAATCAGAACAAAAGGGAAAACCATGAGAGAGAAAAAAAACAGAAGAAAAGAAAAACATGACTTGTGTTGCTTTACATTCATTCTTCATAGTTCTCTCTCTGGATGCAGATGGCATTTCCTATCCAAAATGCCTTGGATCACTGAACCGCTGAGAAGAACCAGATCTTTCATAGTTGATCATCACACAAACTTCCTGTTACTATGTAAACTGTACTCCTGGTTTTACTTGTTTTGTCAGCATCAATTCATGTAAATCTTTCCACACCTTTCTAAAATCATCTTGTTCATCATTTTTTATAGAACAATAATATTCCATTACTTTCATATATTATAACTTGTTCATCCATTCCCCAATGGTTTGATATTTGCCAATATATTCATTTTCCAATTCTTTGCCAACACAAAAAGAGCTGCTCATGTGTGTGTGTGTATGTGTGTGTGTGTGTATACATACATACATTTGTATACACACATATATCTATATATCTCAAAATTGAACATAAATTCTTTGAGAGTAATGAATTTGTTTTGTTTTTTAAATTCCCTATTTAATTCCCTTGAATTCCCTTTCTAATGGCCTATACATCTGAAATGCTTGAACAGTGCTTGGCAACTGATTGATATTTGCATAAGTATATATAAAATCTAGCATCCTACACAATTCTCTTCAAGTAACACACCAGATGACAATGGATGGAAACTCTCTTCTGAATTGTCATTAGCAGTACAAGCATAATATACATTAGAACAAAAAAGAAAATAGTATTATTACTTTTATATTTTTAAAGAAAAGTATTAATAATTACTGCTTTTTTTAAGAAGAGTAAGATGATATTAGGATAATAGGGATGATATTAGAGCTTGAGTTAAGCTGATTGCAGTAAACATGATCCTCATAATATGGTTTAAATTTCATTTAAAATCAGGGAACACAAGTCATACTTTCTGTATTTTTCATAGTATCAGTTACTTGGAGAGAATGGATTAAATAGGAGGGACAGTGGAGTGTGGAAAAGATCACTGGATTGGATCCAGTTGAAGAAGTTTTAGAGCTGGAAGATATCAAAGAGAACATTGAGTTTATTTTTCATGCCTCTTTCCTTTGACAGATAAGGAGGCTCAGAGAAAGATCAAGGTCACCTGGCAAGTTGCTTAAGACTCCAACTCTAGTTGCTAAGCATCTATTCTGCTACTTTACCTTCTTCTGTTGCAATTAATTTGAAGTGTGATCTAGACATCTCTGGGAAGCTTTATCCTCTATTCAATGAACAAATTGGCTAAAATTATCTTTGAGATTGTTACTAGTTTTATTGTTTTTTGATTTAATAAATTACATATTTTCAAGTCCCCATTGTCTACATGGCTCTAAGGTAGTTCAGTTAATAGAGTTCTGGGTCTGGAATTAGGGAAATTTGAGTGCAAATCTTGTCTCAGACACTTACTAGTTGCATGATTCTGATGATGTCAACTAACCTTTGTATTCTTCAGTTTCCTCATCTGTAAAATAGGAATGTTAATGGTACTTATCTTCCAGTATTGTAAAGATCAGTCAAGATAATAATTGTAAAGTTCTGAAACATAGTAAATGCTATATAAATGGGAGCAATTATTATTATTACTACTACTTTGAGCTAGTTAGTGATCCTGGATGTATCTCTATACCTCACTCTGTTCAATTTTCTCAACTGTAAAATGGGGATAATAATAACATCTCTTCTATAAGCTTGTTCTGAAGACAAAAATGGTTAATCTATGGAAAGTGATTTGTAAATCTTAAAGAATTATAGAAATGCTAGTTGTTATTATTACTATCATCACCACCACCACCACCACCATCATCATCATTATTATTACATTATTATTCTTTAAACACCCATTCACACTATGGACCCTGGTACATAAAATAGAGTAAGAGTCTATTCTGGCTGGATATTAATCTAAATGAAAGAATCAGGAAATAAAGATTTTACCAAGGACTTTTCTAGGGACTTTCTTCTATCTTCAGAATAGAAACTTCTTGTTATTGTTCAGGTATATCTCATTCTTTATGACCCTATGCTCCATAGAACTCCAGGCCCTTCTATCTTTTACTATTTCTTGAAGTCTATTCAAGCTCATGATCACTGCTTCCATGACAGCATCTCTCCATTTCATCCTCTGCCTTCGCCCTTTCCTTTTGCCTTCAATCTTTCTCAACATCAGGGTTTTTTCCAAATTAGTTCTGTATTCTTATTATGTGGTCAAGTATTTAAGCTTCAACTTTAATATTTGGTCTTCCAGTGAATAGTTTGAATTAATGTCTTTAAGTACTGACTAATTTGATCTCCTTGCTGACCAAGGTCTCTCAGAAGTCTTCTCCAGCATTACAATTTGAAAGCGCTGATTCTATGATACTCAGCTTTCCTTATAGTCTAATTCTCCCAACCATACATTGCTACTGGAAAAATCATAACTTTGAGTAATCATTAATTAAATATTAAGTAATTATCTCAAAGGAAAATCTCAGTAAGCAAAGTTTATACACAAGTATGTTCAGGCTGTAGTCTGCAACACTTCCCTTCCTCCACTTTTCATCCTCTTTCCCTCTCTTTTTTGAATTCTACTTTTTTTCTTGTTACTTAGGGCTATTCTTTTTAGAAGTGATCATTATCTTAAGATAATTTCAATTTTTTCCCTTCCCCCCTTTAAGGCAGAAAGACAACCTAAACCAATTCTATCTAGCTCAGCAAGAAATCAAATCTTTTTGGTATCTTTTCTTCACCTTGTCTTCTACCTCTTCCAAGCCCACTTGATAACCTGAGTTGATATAGACCTCATTTTTACCTCTGGCAGTTAGCACTAATGTTATGGTTATATTAAAACTCCATTTAATAGGAGTGGAAAGACTGTGCAAATATGTTGATCCTTTCTCCTGCCTTCCTTTAGTATCACATAACTACTCTCTTTACACAAAAACTCTTTCTTCCAGAAAAAGTGCATCATTTATATGTGAGTGTTATTTTAAGACTAAAGTCCATCCATTAAAGAGTATACATAAAGACTACATATTTTGAATCTAGACTCTGTTATCTAAATTTCAGAGAAAAGCTTGTGAGTACCTCACAAGAAGAGAGGATACAGATGTCTTGAGGTCTTTCTACTGTCTATGTCACTCCTACCTCTACATCATAAAAAAAAATCTTAACTCTAGAAGTCCTTTCTTGGGAGAATTATCCACAAGCCTAATAGTTTACTTCTAATTCATATTTTCTGGATATGTTTATTCTATGTATGTGGGGACTATTGGTTTCCAAACTTCAAAAATCTCCAGCTAGACTTCTTCTTTACCAGGGCTCATCAATCTTAGATCTTTTATAAATCATTTGTTTTTATTTATCTATTATCTATTTATCAATTCTTAACTACCTCATATTGTTTACATCCTGGAGTGGGAACAGGCTAGGGCTATTTTACTGGAGGTTTGGATTTACAAAGTGGTTCAGTGAATAGAATATTGGATTCTGAATTAAATAACATTTGAGAAGCATCAGGAAGACTTGTGTTCAAAATCTGCCTCTAACATATACTTAGTGTATGACCCTAAGGAAATAATTTAATGTTTTGGTGTTCTGATTGATTCTCTAACACTATCAGTTGCAAAAAAAGGTGTCAACCTACATTGGAATAAGAAGTTTCTTTATATGGTAAAGGCTCCAGCTCCTATCCTTCTCTTTTAGGTTTAAGTAGCTATTTGACATTGTCAAAACAATGAACTCCTCTCAAGATTGTGAAAAATGGTCTGTGAAAATCCATAGGCTTTACTTCACTGAGTTGTTGTGAGAAGCAAATAATATGATATATGTAAATACTCTTTAAATGTAATTTGTCATTAAAATCTCACCAGGGAGGCATTAATATTAATTAATAGATATTTTATTCTTTTATAGATAATTTGAAACTGCTTTTATAGGCATTTCATTCAAATGTGGAAGACATTGCCCTAATACCTTGAACTTTCCTTACAGGCCTCAGTTTCTCCATCTGTAAAAATGACAAGGTTGGGCTATATCAGGACTTCTTAAACTTTTCCCACTTGTGACCCTTTTTCACCTGAGAAACTTTTACAAAATCCTAGTTATATTGGTATATAAAATAGGTATACAAATCAAACATTTAATTTAGCAAATCATAATTTTGCAATTTCCATATTCAGTTATGTGGCCCCATATGAGGTTGCAACCCATAGTTTAAGAAGTTTTAGGCTAAGTGATCTCTAAAAATCCCTTCCATTCCAAAGTTGACTTTCTGAAGTGTCGTTCTGTACCTACTTAGTCACATTTATAAAACTGCCCCAGAGGCCAGATATAGCAGTAATAAGTTGATTTTGAAAAGTCTCACATCCATTGGATGATTCCCTTAGGGAGCATACAAAAAAGGAGATATACGAGGATATGGGAAGAAAATGCTGTGTAGGATGAACAGACATGGATGGATTGCAAGTTTAATGAATGCTCACTTTGATGGGATCGTAGATCTATTGAATTTTTAAAATTTAAATTGATTTTTTGACATCAGATAGCATATTTCCCAAAATGACTCTTCTGTCCCCTCTCTGCTTGACTTAGCCAGGATAGGCTTTCACAATCATGTTTAACCCAGTGGAAGAGATGAGAACAAGTGCAATGGAAAGAGCACAGATTTTAGACTTGGAAGACCAAGCATCAAATCCCTTTTTTGATGCTTACTGCCTATATGAATTTGTAAAAATAATTTCACTTCTGTGGAGGTCTGAGTTTCCTTAACTGTTGAAGTATTTGTAAGGTGGGGAAGGTGTTATGATAATATTTTAATATAATAATATTTACAGCTGGAAAAGACTTTAAAAGTCATCTGGGGCAAACTCCATCTTATCTGTTTTTTTCCCCATGTCTGTAATTGCTTTTTTTTTTTTTTTTTTTTTTTTTACTATTTGCACCCAATTACATCTAAAAACAATTTTAACATTTGTTTCTAAGCTTTTGAGCTCCCAAATTCTCTCCCTCTCTGCCTCATGACTGTATATTTTTATATAAAATGTCCTTCCAGTAAGGAAATTTCCTTCACCAGTGCTGATATGCTGTTGCTTTGTAATTTGTACTTTTAATGAATTCCCTAAGATTTTACTCACTTAGCCTCTCAGTAATCTCAGTCTTCTTGGCTCTAAGACCAGCTAATGATTGTCCTGCATTGCCTTTCTTAACCATCTCATTTTAAATGTGAGGATCTGATGTTTTTCAATTTATCATTTTAGAGAATTGACTAAAACAATATGAGCTTTAGAGACTTTTAAAATTCAAACTGAGAATAAAAGTCAGAGATGGGATTCGAACCTGATACCCATGACTTGTCACCTGAAGAGGTTAGGGAGGGATTTTAGGATACTGTAGGAAAAGCTGGACCTGAGAAACAAACCAATCTTCCTTTTGCCTTAAGCCTGTGAGTTCCAGCACTTCAGAAATCAGATTAAAGGGAAGTTTGAGGGTAAAAAGAATAGAGTTCCCGTGATAACTTGGCCAACCCTACAATTTCCTTGTCTGCCAGATGTTCTGGTTTGATAATGGAGAAAAGAGAACTACATCAAAAGTCAGGTGGGATGCTTATATCTGGCAGCACTCCACAGACTCTGAAGACACCCTTGTCAAAGAAGGTTTATAGATCAGCTCCAAGCAATAATCACAACTCACCTTTCGTGGGGTGATTTAAACCTGCAAAGCACTTTCATATTGTTTCTGAAACATAAGTAGAAATTGATTATTCAGCTTTTACTTGAAGAGAACTAGTGAAGGAAGGAACCACCACCTTTGAAGGTAGTCCATCCACTGCAGGACACTCCTAATAACTGCCATCATCAAGTTTAAACTTGCACCTGCTGCTCCTAGTTCTTCCTTGGGAGGGTGAGGAGGATGTACAACAGGATGAGTATAATCTACCTTCCAAATGACAATTGTGAAAGTATTTGAAAAAAGTGATCATCACACCTTGCAAGATTCTTTCAAATCTGTTAAGGATGGAAGGAAGGAGGCAGGAAAGAAGAGAAGCAAGGAGGAGAAAAGACGCAAAGATTTAGCTGACTGAAGACAGATTGAAAAGTGCACGGGCAAAATGGGATTTGAACTAGTCTTTTGTGTTTGACAGAGGGACTCTCTTTGGGGTCATAGAAATCAGAGTTTATAGTATTTTTGAGGAGCAAGATAAAAACTCTATAAAGAGATTGAACCATTGTTATCCTTGGAGTATCCTGGTCCAGCATAATGCCTTGTACAGAGTAGGCAATTACTCAATTTACTTGATGCTAACTCTATTACTTTGGTCAAGTCATAGTATTTCCTTGGGTCATAGTTTCCTTGGCTATAAACACAGTTATATTAAATGGCTTTTCTCGTCCTTTTATTATTTATGTTGTTTACATATTGAATTGATTTTTATCTTCTATATTGAATTGATCTTTATATTGTTTCTATGTTGAATTGATCAAGGAACTTTGAATGTTAGGGTGACTAAGTTACATTCAATTCGAGAAAATGGATCCTTGGACAGTATTAATGTAGCATTCATGCATAATTGCATACACTGGGGATAGACAAAGTTGTATATGAACATAAATATTTATGTATATATATATATATATATATATATACAAATGCATATATGTATACACACATACATATATATAATTTCTGTATAGTTATATGTTTATACATTGTTTCCCCCACTCGATAGTATGCTCTTTGAGGCCAGTGACTATTGTTTTAGTCTTTGGATGATACCTAACACTTAGTCTGATATAGAGGCAATTATCAATAAATATTTATTGTTTAATTGACTGATCAGATAGAATTCCCTTCAGTTCTTTTTCTGTCATTCTTTTGGGTCACTCATCACAATGGATTAACTAATGCTTTGGAATATAAGTAGTGAATGAGAAGAGGGAGGAAGAAAAGTAGAGGTGAAGGAGCATGACATAGCCATGCCAGACTTAAATTATATATTAAATGGCAGTGATAAAAACCAGTCGGTACTGGCTAAGAAACAGAGTGATGAATCAGTGAAATGGGCTAAATACATAAGACACAATAGTGACTTTTAAAATATACTGTTGATAAACCTAAGAGTTCAGCTTCTGGAACAAGAACTTACTATTTGACAAAAATTTCTGGGAACACTGGAAAATAGTTCATCAGAAACAAGACATAGACCAACATTCCACCTACCTATATATACCAAGATAAGGTCAAAAGAGGTTCATGACTTATACATAAAGAGTGATGCTAAGAGAAAATTTGGAGAGCAAGGGATAGTTTACCCATTAAGTATTTGAAGAAGCGAGAGACATTTATGAGCAAATAAAAATAGAGTATATTATGAAATACAAAATGGATAATTTTGATTACACTAAACTACAATGTTTTTGCACAAACAAAACTAATTCAGCTAAGAGTAGAAGGGAAACAGAAATCTGGAAAACAATTTTTATAGGCAGCATTCCAGAAAAAGACCTTATTTATAAAATATATAGAGAACTGAGTCAAATTTATGAGACTATGAATGATTCACCAACTGATAAATGATCAAAGTATATGAATAGATAATTTTCAGATGAAGAAATTAAAATGATCAATAGTCATAAAAGAATGCTCTAAATCACTATGGATTAAAGAATTGCACATTCAAATTACTCTGAGTTAAACAGATAATGATAAATATTTGAGGGGTTGTGGTAAAACTGAGACACTGATATATTATTGATGGAGTTGTGAACTGATCCAGCCATTCTGGAGAGCAATTTGGAATTATATTTAAAGGGCTATACCATTTGAGCCAGCAGTGTCACTACTGGTACTGCATCGCAAGGAGATCATAAAAGAGAAAAATGGACACATGTGCAAAAAATTTTGTGGCTGCTCTTTTTGTGGTGGCAAAGAACTGGAAACTTGGGAAATGGCTGAATGAGTTATGATATATAGATGTAATGGAATATTATTGTTCTATAAGGAACAATAAGGAACCAGGATGATTCAGAAAGGGCTAGAGACTTAAATGAACCCATGCTAAGTGAAATAAGTAAAAGCAAGAGAACATTGTTTACAGCAACAAGTAATCAACTGTTATGGATGCAGCTCTTTTCAGCAGAGAGGTGATTCAGACCACTTCCAATGGTCTCTTGATAGAGAGAGCCATCTGCACAAAGAGAGATGACAGTGGGAACTGAGTGTAGATGACAACATAGTATTTTCACTTTTGTTGTTGTTGTTTGCTTTCATTTTGTTTTCTTTCTCATTTTTTTTCTTTTTTGATCTGATTTTTTTATGCAGCATGATAATTGTGGAAATATGTATAGAGGAATTGCATGTGTTTGACATATATTAGATTACTTGCCTAGGAGAATTGGTGGAAGAGAGGGAGAACATTTGGAAGACATTTGCAAGGGTGAATGTTGAAAACTATGCATGTGTTTTGGAAACAAAAAAATCCTTTATTAGCAAAATAAATGTTGAAAATGTTGAAAACTTTCTTTACATGTAATTGAAAAAGTAAAATACTATTCAGAAGATAAAGGCAAATAAAAGGCAAAAGAAAGGAATAAAGTTCAAACAGATTTAAGCAGCAGCAGCAACAACAGCAACATGGATAGATGGAGCAGTGGCTAGAGTGCTGGGCCTGGAGTCAGGAGGACTCATTTTTTTTAAGTTCAAATCCAGCATCCCACCTAATGTTGCCTCCATTGCTTTTGTTTGTGCAAAAACCTTTTAATTTAATGTTGTCAAAATATCCACTTTGCATTTTATAATGTTCTCTCTTTCTTATTTGGTCATAATTTTTCCCTTTTCCAAAGATTTGACAAATCCCTTGCTCTCCAAATTGTTACGTATTATCTATCACCCTTTATATATCTAAATTATGAACCCATTTTGATCTTTTCTTGTGGGCAAGTCACTTAATCTCATCTGTAAAAATGAAGAAAATGGCAAACAACTAACTACAATACCCTTGCCAATAAAACCTCAAACAGGGTCATGAAGGATCAGACATGACTGGTAAACAGAAAAAAAAGAGCTATATGGATTTTGAAATCTGGGGATGTGGGTTTGAATCCTGATTATTTACTCTCTGCATGACCTTGGCAAATTATTTCTTCTTTCTGGCCTGAATTCCCTCATCTATAAAATGAGGGGTTAAATTAATTGTCCTCTAAATTTGCTTATGACTTCAGCTTTATAATTTTAATTGGAAAGGGAATCCATCATTAGGAAGCAAGCATTTTCTAGGAGATATTAAAAGAAGAGAATCTATAGTTATTTATAGATGGAAAAGTGAGATGAGGAAGTTAGGAAGCAGCCAGCCAAATCAGTTAACATATTTAATAAGGCAGTATCATCACCACATCTAGTTCTTAAAAATATCACCTATGTCAGTCCTTAGCAGTTACTGGCTAATGAACACTTCAGAATTCCTGCCTCCCAAGTTACAATGTCACTCAACAGTCCCTGGCCCCTCTCACTTAAAGAAGGAAATGGAAACATTTGTCTGAAATCCAGCTCCTTGCAAAGATTTTGAGAATCTCTTGAAAGAGTAAGATCCCATTTATTCTGATTTCCCCCAGGAAAGAGTTTACATCGGCTAACAAAGCTTCACTCCACTGGCAACTTAAACACAGGGTTATCACTCATGGTCAGGAGCTTTCTTCTCTCTCTTTCTCTCTCTCTCTCTCTCTCTCTCTCTCTCTCTCTCTCTCTCTCTCTCTCTCTCTCTCTCTCTCTCTCTCTCTGTTTCTGTTTTTCTATGTCTCTATCTTTCTCTGTCTCTCTGTCTCTCTATCTCTCTCTCTCCCCCTCTTCTGTATTTTTGTGTGTGTTTCTCTCTTTGGCTCTGTCTCTCTCTCTGTGTCTCTGTCTCTGTCTCCCTCTCCCTTCCTCTATCTCCCTCTTCCTCCCTTTTCTTTTATTTCTCTCTCTGTCTTTCTCCCTCCTCAGTTTCTGTCTGTCTTTCTATCCCTGACCCTCTCTCTGTGTGTCTCTGTCTCTCCCTTCCTTTTCCCTCTCTGAAAGCACTTCATTGGCTTCTGAAGAAAGTAAAGTAAAAGAGAGTTCACTATGGTGCTGACTTTCTTGGTTCCTTTTATCCAATGTGAGACAAAACTCCAGAGAGTCAAGCACAGTATTACCAGACATCAGAATTAAAAGTGGGATCCAGAAAAGAGAAGTGCAAATAATTCCCCACTGCTAAGGAAGAATGATAGAGGAACTAGATGACAGTGGTTTGAAACCTAGGTAAAATTTTTTGATTGAAAAGTCAAATAACACAGGTTGTGTGACAAAAGCCCTCTTTATGAATAAATAGTTTCTAAACTAACAATGATGAAATGCCACATATGCATATAATCTGGGTAATTTTATCAGACCCCTGAACTCCAAGAGGGAAGAGTGAAACTTTAGAGCAGAGTAAAATATTAACAAATAATATAATGACAGATATTGATTTTTTAATGTACATGAAAATATTTCTGCATGATTCTAAACACACATACTTATAATATATATGTATCTATGTATATATACATACATAGATACATATATATAGTATGCATGTATATATACATACATATATACTATATATGTGTATATATGTATGTAAATATACATACATATATATATATATATATATATATATATATAAAGAGAGAGAGAGATCTCTCTCTGAATGCATATGTATAGCTAATAGCCCCTCTCATTTTTTCTCTTTGTCTCAGTTCATCTGTTTCTATCTTTATATTTATATCTATTATGTCTATCTATCTATCCATCCATCCATCTATCTATCTATAATTCGTTTTCTACACAAATTATATGAAGAGTACCTTTATATATTATATATAGTATATAAGTAAACATATAACATATATACATTGTGTTATATAGCAAAAATATTTTGTTGTTGCTTAGTAATTCAGTTGTGTATGACCCAAATGACCAAGTCCATGGCGTTTTCTTAACAAAGATACTGGATCCTTGACAAATAGATACTTTGGCATTTACCCCATTGTGTCCCCATCTTATAGATGAGGAACTAAGGCAAATAGGAGTTAAGTGAATTTCCCAGAGTCACACAGTTTATGAGATTTTGAGGTCAGATTTCAAATCAGATCTTTCTGACTCCATGCTTTATCTAATGTGCCATATAGCTGTGTGCGCATGTGCCGCACATACATAGGGAATGTTACAAAAACAGAATCATAGAATATTCTAAGAAAATTTTCCCTAGAAAGAAAGCTGCCATGATCATAAAATTTGAAGCTGAAAGGTCTTGATCACTTACTTCTATCTCCCCATTTTCCAGATGAAAAAACTGAGACCCAGTGAAGTGAGTTGCTAGAGGTAACACAGATAAAATAGCCCATAGCACACCTGGAGTTCTGTTTCAGGTCTTCTGATTGCACTTCTCTTTATCTCTATATGCTTCTGGCAAGCCTGCTCTATTTTTGTTAAAAATCTTGTTCTGGGCCTGCTTCTCACTACCTGGGAAAAGGTGAGTAAATAACTTATTCTTTATGTATCCAACTTCTTGGATCCTATTCCAATAAAGAATAATATTCCTTATTCTTTATGAGCTTTTATTTTTGTGCCTATAAAATAACAGACAAAGAACTTGATTCCTCTAGGGGTCTTTCTAGATTTGAATCTATGATTCACTGAGAATACAATAAAAGATCCATGTACCAGGGAACAACCCATATTAACCAATGACAGAGAAACCTGCAGTTCCTGCTAGTCAAAGTCAAATGCTGAACAATTAGGCTGAAGGTTCACTTTCCCTTATGCTACAGAAAGGGGAAACTGAGACTAAGAGAACAAGAATTGTTCTTTCTACCTTTGGGGCATATCTTCACAATATTTAATAAAGGGCTTGCCTACACATCCCCAGAAATGTGGGTTAAAATTCTGTCCTTGACATTCATTAAATGTGTGATCATGGACAAATCACTTAAAGTCCAATTTTCCCATTAATTTAGGGCATCTCTCATGAAAGATGGGAGGTAGAATTTGAGGTGGGGAGAGAATACCAAAGTTACTCTTTTTGGTCCCTTTTTCTTCACATATTTCTAAGTCTCAATATGAAAAGTAACCTCAGGGTATATCAGAACAAGAATCTCCATTACATTGTCTTCAACTAATGATTATCTAGTTTTTGCTTCTAGATTTCCGAATCTAGTCCCCTTTGGGACACCTCTATTAACGAGGAAGTTAGGCTTAGCTTCAAACCCAAAACTACTTATTTGCAGCTTCCTTTCTCACTGCAACTTCTAGATTATGGAACAAGATTAATTCCTATTCCATATGAAAAGTCCTTTCTACATTTGAAAACTTGGATCACATGTTTTGAGATGGTAATTTGGTGGGGTTGAGGTTTTGATCTTCATCTACCATCTTGTCAGAATACATCCAGGTAAAGATCAGGCATAAGATAGCTATAATCCCTCAAAAGTCTAGGAGCTCAGAGCTAAGTGAATAGTTACATGCTCTCTTGATCTGATAAAAGTCAGCAGCATTCTGGGAAATAAAACTCATTTTATAAGGAGAGGACATTCCATACTTTGGGATATGGTGGAAAGGTCATAGAGAATATAAAGTCTGAAAATAGAGAATTCTATCTAGATGCTAACTCCCTCTATGATCTTGAACAAAAATCATTGCTCCAATCTAGACCTGATTTGCTTCATTAATATAATGAGGGGGTATGATTAATTTGATTTTAAAACCCCTTCTAACCCTTACATTCTAGACCTATATAGGATACAGGATACAGGGACTGAAACTATGATTCTGCTGGTGTGTGGGGAGCTCTTCAGTTGAAGACACTCCACTTACTAATTTAAATCATCCCTACTCTATAAGTTAGAGTATTAGATAGTTGTCTAGAACACTGAGAGATTTTAAGTCATTTCCCCAAGGTCAGGCAGCCAATATGTATCAGAGTAGGACTTATACCCAGATCTTTTTTGCTCTGAGAACAGCTCTTTATGTATTAAGCCTCACTGCCTGTCTATTCTAAATATGTCAATCTTTTCATAAACAAAAAGTCTCCTTTTTAAAGTCTGGGTTTGGGATTTTATTGGTGGAAGGCACCTTTAGGAATGAAACTGTACCAATATGAATCTAAAGTTTGCAGAGGTATGTCTGGGTAAGGGTACGCTGATTAAAAACAAAACAAAACAAACAAACAAAAAAAACCTTAGAAGCTATTTAGTCCAAATTACTGATTTTATAGAGAAGGAAACTGAATTCAAGAGAGGTAAAATTATTCAATTACTCAAGGTCAAATATTTGACTTGCACAGATTCGAATCAGAGATTGGAATTAGATGTATTTACAATACAAGGGATCCTGAAAATCTTCAAGACCAGCTTTCTCAATTTACAGAAAAGTAAATCAGGGTCTATCAATGCACTGTTAGTGTCTAAGATGGGACTTGAACCCAGGTTTTCATGTTTTTAAACTTGTTTTTTTAGACACACACTACTCTATCTCTCACATAATTTTTAAAGTTTCTGAAGCATAAAGATCAATAGAGTCAAGAAGCAGGAAGATTTTGGGTCTAAACCTTCTGACTCCAAAGCCAGTGCTCCTTAATTGTATGATGATTTCTCTCTGGAGAAACTGGATGGTGTAGTTGATATAGCACCAGACCTGGAATCAGGAAGACTCACTTTACTGAGTTCAAATTCCTCAGTCACTTGCTGGTTGTGTGATCCTGACCAAGTCACTTAATTCTGTTTGACTCAGTTTCTTCATCTGTAAAATAAGTTGGAGAAAGAAATGGCAAACTGCTCCAAGGTCTTTTGCCAAGAAATCTCCAAATGAGGTTAACGGAGACCACAAAACAACTGAGTAAGAATAATATGATCTATGTCAATGGTGTATATTATTTAGAATTGGTAAAGACTCAGTAAGTGACAGGATATGGTAGCTAAAGTTGAGGAAAAACATCTAGGATAGTTTTGAGTTAAGGAATATGAATGTTGACAAAAGCAGACAAAGTAATGGATTTAAGGGGAAAAGATGGACTTTCTTTTGGACATTTTAAATATGTAATGCTTGGAGGAGGTAATTGGTGATGGACAATTAATATTTAGCAAGAGACTAGTCTTGAACATGTGGATATGTAAATCATCTGCATAGGAAAGACAATTGTATTCGCTGTAGCTTCAGAGAAAGTACAGAGAGAAAAGTGTGTCTGAGATAGAGATTTGAGGAATACTCACCATTAGTGGGTAGGAAAGAATAATCATAAACAACATTTAAGCAATGCTTTAATGTATGTTAAATAATTTACATATATTATCTCATGTAATCTTCATCATAATTCTGTAGATATCATTGACCCAATTTACAGATGAAGAAAATGAGTCTCCATAAGATTAAGTGACTTACACATGCCTGCATATTCAGTAATTATCAGAATCATTATTTAAATCCAACACTTTTATTCACTAGACTATGCATGATGGTCCCACTAAGGATATTGAAAATAATTAATCATATTAATAGGAGAACTAGTAAGTCCTAGGAAGAGAAGGAGGAAAGAAGATTTAGCATATTTCTACCCTTGTAGGTGACTGAGTGGATTATGAGGAATGAAGCTGAGGAGATAGATAGAATTAAAGGCCAAAGTCCTTGAGAAGATATTTACATCTTTTCAATTCAATTCATTAAATATTTATTGCCAGGGCTTTGCCAAGAAAATCCTATAGACAATCTGGTTGAAGGGATCATAAAGCCTTGGACATGACTGAATGACTGAACTAAGCACAAGAGGAGAAAAAGATAGCCCCTTCCCTGAAGGAGCTTGTAATCTAATTGGGGAAGTGATATGACATGCAAACAAATAGATACAAAGCAGGCTATAATTAGATAGATAGATAGATAGATAGATAGATAGATAGATAGATAGATAGATAGACAGACAGACAGACATATAAAATAAGCTATATAATTAAAAGAGAGAAAAACATTCGACATTTACAGGGGTTAGGCAAGGCTTCCTATTCAAAGGTGGGATTATGGTTGGGACTTAAAGGAAAGACAGGAAGATAAGTAGTCACTGTAGAGGAGGGAAAACATTCTAGCTATGGGGGACAACTAGAGAAAATGAAATCTCTAATGAAGAACCCAACGAGTAGGTGTGGAGACTTTGTACCAGGTACTAAATTTCATTAAAAAAAGGAGGAAAAAGGGGAATCTTGGTAAGTGAGTAAGTGGAGGAAAAAGACTGGTGAAATTATAATAGTCTTCAAGTACTTGAAGGTATGTCACAGGGAAATATTCTGGTTGACACCAAATGCAAGAATTAGCCCAAAGGGGTAACAGTTAAGAAGAGAAGAATTGGGTTTGTGGTAAAGGGGAAACAGAAAACAAAATACTAAACAAATAATACCATACACACTTAAACATCAGACTTGTCCCAAAGTGGATAAATCTATTTGTGGAGAGGGAATTGGTGGTAAATGATTTGGGTATAGGTTAGATTAAAAAGTTCACTAAAATCCTTTCCAACTTAGAAGTTCTGGGATTTTGTGAAACATTTGTCCAATAGAACCAAAATAACAAGCATGTGAAATGGTCTGTCCAGTTATTTTGGTCATACTAACAGGCAATCTGGAGGATCCTACAGTAGGCTTGGCTGTCATCTACCACCTGGAAACAGAAAAGAAAAAAAGAACATTGACAAGTGAAAATAAAAACTTGTATTAGAGTGAATATAAAGTGTGCAAAGCACTCTATCTGCATTAACTCATTTGAGACTCACAATAAGTCAAGGAAGTAAATAGGAAGATCTTATTTTACTGATTTTATATCAGTGAAAACTGAGGCACAAAAAGGTCAAGTGAATTGCTTATATTTACACAGCTTGCAAATATCAGGAGCAGCAAGGTGATTCTACAATGCATTGATTAATGGACCTGGTATCAGAAAGACTCATCTTCATGGGTCCAAATCTGGTTTCAGACTAGCAAGTTACTTCATCCTGTATGCCTCAGTTTCTGCATTTGTAAAATGAGTTGGAGAAGGAAATAGTAAACCATTCCAGATTCTTTGCCCAGAAAATGCCCAATGGGGTCATGAAAGATTGGATATGATTGAAAAATAACCAAACAAAACAAATATCAGAGGTGGGAGCAGCATATTAACCCATGATGTTACAGTGTCCCACAAAAATTGGTAAAGAGCCATGGCTAGATACAGCCACAACTAAATTTAAAATAAGGCCATATCACATCACCCAAGTCTAATTGGAGACCTCACTCTGTCTGCCCTTATACAAACTTTAAGAGACATTTAAGTTGTCAGAAGATAATTACTGGTGTGGAAAGCCAGATAAGTCTCGCCCCCTGAGGTAAGAGTATTTGGCGATTTCCTAAAAGAAAATAGTCAAAATTTCAGCTTTTTGCTGCATTCAGATACCTGATGGAATCCAATTTTTATCCTAGAGGAAATTGAGCTTCATATTTAAAAAGCTGTAGTCATTATCTTTGAATCATCCAGATAGAAAAGTTCTTTGGGTGGAGTGGAGGAATTGCCAGCATTCTTAGGAAAAGAAGAAACAGTAGCTCTGAAATAGAAAGGCATCCCCTTGCTTTATCTGGCATATTCATTCCAGTAAAATTGGCTGTAAGGCAAATTGTAATCATGTGAAATCTAATATGAATGCACTAACCAACAGTTATATGAAAAAAAAGCATTGAGTAGAAGGAACTGAAATCAAATTCTATTTCAGCTCAATCTATCTCAGTAGCCTTGAGTCAATCACTTAAATTACTGAATCTCCTCTGTGTCCTCATATTTAAATGAGGAGAATGCATCCAAAAACCAATGATGCTCTTGACAACTCTAAACCTGTGATTCTATGATGTGGCTGTATTTGGATGATTATTCCTTCCACTGATACTCATTGACACCTCTTGAAATTTATTTTATAAAATTCATCTCCCATCCTCCCCCTCGCCCATCCCCAACTTGATGATTCACCTTGTTGAAGTTGACTAGACCGTTCCACAAATTTTGTACTCACAAACCTGGAAAGTGGGTATTTTGAGTAAGATGACCAAGTAAGGCTTCCTCTACCTATACTTCAAAAATAGTCCTAAATGCATCCAATGAAATAAAGCATCTCTAAGTAAGAGAAATTAATAATTCTGCAAAAAGGAGTTATTCTTTGTGGATTGAAAGTAAGGATTACCCTGTCTTGTGTTTACATCCCCATACCCAATATTTGTCCCTAAAGGACCAGAGTTCCTTTAGAGATATAAGTAAAGGTGAAGAACTTTGTGTTGAGGATTATAGTGAAGTCTGAGAAGCCCAATAGACCCAAATCAGTTACTTCCTTGCAGCTGCCAACTAGACTTGAAATATTATATTCCAATATCTTCCGTCATGTTACAGAAGTATAATTGAGGCTCAGGGATACACCCAAAGTCATGCTATTAAGAGCATCTGACAGCAGGATCCAGCAAATTTTGTTTTGATTTTTCCTTTTTAAATCTGGTTTGGCAGAGTCTCTTAAAATTAATTCTCTATTGGCAAAGTTTTCAAGAATCCAAAGCCCTCTCCAAGGTACCATGAAGTATCGGAGAAGGATTTTCATAATGGAAGGTTCTGCTAAACAAAGATTAGTTGATCCCTCAGGTGCCTTCTAGGCCTGACAATCTGTGACCTTTCCATCTTAAATCCAAAACTCAACTCTTTCTCTTTAATTTTCTTTCCTCAGTTTTAGAATGTTGCAGTGGAGAGAGTATTAAATTTGAAATTAGGAAGAAATATGTTCCAATATCTTCTCTCACACTTACTGGTTGGGTGACTACAGGTAAATTAGCCTCATTTTCCTCAACTCTAAATCATTTCCATGGAAAGAATACTCACTTTGGTATAAGAAAGCCTGGGTTCAAATCCTGAGTTAAAATGCCTACTAGTTGTATGACCTTAGGCAAATAATTTAACCCCTATCATTTCCTCCTTTTTATTGAAGTGATTGATCTAGATAGCCTTTGCAGTCACTTTCAGTTTTAAATTTTGAGCCTTAGTAACCTAACTCATAGGTTCATTGTGGGGCCCAAATAAGATAATGTGCTTAAAGCGTTTTGTAAATTTGTGAATACTGCAAAAATACCGATTATTATTATTCTTTTCCTCCCAGACTTTCCAGATTCTTTCTTTGGGGTAAAAATCTTTGTTGAATTCTGTGATTTTTGTTTTAATTTCTCTCTGTCAAGCTGTGGGGAGGTAGGTAGGAAACTTGGCCGGGGCAATTTGGAGCAGGAAGCACCAGAATACTGAGATTCTACTCATTAACAAGTTGTTAAATAATTAATAAGTTTGTGTTTAATTGCTTCTGTGTATATATTCTTGCTTTTTCTGAAAACCATCATTAATTTTCAGTTAGTTCCACTTGAAGTAACAAGGCCTAATGCTTCCAGTTGGAAAGATTAATATTTATGAGCTCCTTGTTCTATCTAGTGCTGGGGAAGAAAAAAATGGATTATTCAGCTCCTTAATGTTTTAAAGAGGGGCAGGAGGGAGAACATGTCCATTTTAGTATCTGACAATGTGTTTATTTGGCAAATTTAGATCTCTGACCTCAGCTAATTTCTCTAGAGAGCTTATTAAATTTTATTTTAGATTCAAAGTTCTGCCCTTGATTATTCTACATCTCCTAGAGACCCTGGGCAAGTGCAGCGGTCCATATGCACACATAGAACGGCAAGGAAGTGTCTGCAGAATAACCCAACTGACTCCATTTGACTGAAGCTCCCTCGACTGAGAGTCAGGAAGTTTCTGTTTCAAATCTCTTTGTCTCTCTCTTGCTATGTAACATTGGGCAACTCACTTTCTGTCTCTGCACCTCGATTTTTCCATCTTTCCAAGGACAGAAACACTTTTTGTACAGACTGTTATTTATGATTTGAACATCCTTCCCCATAGGATCATAAAAGGGCCAGATGAATAAGTATCTGAAGTATCATTCAAACCTCCTAATGTCAAGTCCCAGGTTTTATCCACAATACCATTTGTATCCAAAGAACTATGGGTTCGTTATGGGGATATCCCATTGCATAAACTCTTCTAATCATTGTGATGGTAATCTGTTCATGATCATTGGGTCATAGACTTAGAGCTGGATGGGATGAGGATAGAAATCCTGCATTTCAGGCTCAGAGTCTTTGTTTTAAAATAAATAGGTTGAGCTATATGTCCTATGTTCCTTCCTATGAATGTAACATCCAACCCAGAACTTCGACTTTAATAATAGTCTCCTTTCTAATGTACCCACTTACCTTTATGCTATGGCTACAAATGCAGATGTGAAGACAGATCCTATCTTCAGGAAGCTTCCATTCCAGTAGAGAGAGGCAATCCAGATACCACTGCCTAATGGCAGTGATATTCAGGGAAGGTTATTTTGGTACAGATGCTAAATGACACCATAAAGGGATAGATTGACATATTCTTTCTAGAAGCTATGATAGTATTTCAAACCCTTTTAAACAACATTTAAATAGGGCTTTGAGCTTTGCAAAAGATTGTCTTCACAACAACCATGGGATGTAGTTATTATTAGGTCTATTTTCCAAAGAGATAGTCGAACCAGACTATTCCTAAGGTTTCTTTCTGCCTCTGACATTTATTCTACTGTTCAATATATTTTCTAAATTTCTCTTACAAAGATAGTAGAACCAAAAAATGATCAGAACAGAGAGACAAGTACCTGAGACTTTGCAGTGCTCCCACCTAGGTCAGAAACCCTTTCTGATGTGTTTCAATTGATCTCAATTACCAAGTTCATCATTGATTCACAAAATGCGAGAAATGGAAGGCTCTTTAAAACTCACCTAATTTTACTTCATGCATTTAATAGACAAATAAATTGAAATAAGTGAGGTGGAGTGATTCAGAGCTTTGTGAAAGGAACACTTATAAGCCTTTGCAATCTTGTATTTGTGAAACTGATATATCTATATCTCAATCAATATCCATGTAGTTATCTATATAGCACATCAATGTCAATGGCAATTTAAATATTTGTATCAAGTCAATGCCAATATCAATACCAATATCATATCAATGTCAATACCAATATCAATACTTAAATCATATTAATATTTGTATCTGTATCACTATTTATCTGCATAATATATATATATACACATGCGTATATACATATTTATATATGTGTTTGTATATATGAAATATTAAAAGTCACTTTTATCCCTAGTTATCCAAAACTTGCTGATATTTTGTTTTTAGTTTGTTTGTTTGATTTGGTCTTTTGTAGTTGGTTTAGATTTGGTTTCATTTGGCTTGGTTTTGGTAAGTCATTGCATAGCTTGGAAATAATGCAGAACTCTTATATAGGAATTAAATGTTATTGGGTGGACTTGACTTAAGATGTGTGTTTGAGAAAGAGCGTTCAAGACAGTGTACTGTGATGGGAGGATCTGGGGACTAAGATGAGGAAAAAGATACAGGAATCAAGAAATTTAGAGGAGAAAAATATCTTAGAAATAATCCTCTTAATTTTGGATGTAAAACTGGAATTCCACATTTTCCCAATCAATAAAATAATAGGTGGGGTGATTCAGTTTGATTTGAATCAAACTATTTATCATAAAATTTTCTATAAATATAGACATACATATATAACATGTGTGTATATATTCAAAATGTGTGAATATAAATACAAGTAAATATATGCATATATATCTTTATGTATATATTGGATTTTCTCCTATAATTGTTTATATGTATAAACCTTTAATTATTTTGAATGAATTCTAAGACTTTTGACCATTGGATGAAGGCAGAAGATGCTATACAGGAAACATCTTACAGTTGTGATGTGATAATATTGTGATTAATTAGGTAATTCTTAGTTTATTCTGCTGATTTATTGATTAATAGGGAAGAGTGTAGAACCATTAACCTAACAGCCTACCCTGATATTTTGGAGATAGGAGAACTGAAGCCCTGAAAATTGAAGATACTTTTCTATAGTCAACAAGCAATGAACGTCAAGGACAGGAGTGGGGCCTAAATCTTCTGCTGTTAAGGTCAAGGGTAAATTAGTCCCTTCTTTCTTCTTAGTCCTATGTCTTTGTCTATGGGAAGGAAATGGAAAGATCAGTGACCAACTCCCATCTAGCTCAGAATCTCATTGAAAGCTAGATTTATGTAAATAAAAAACAAACAAACAAACAACAAAAAAACAACAACCAACTTCAGATACTGACAACAATTAGCTCACTCAACAAATATTTACTAATGGTTTATAAGTTCCACTGATTACCAATCAAAATCGTCCTTGCCTTCATAATCATTATCCATCACTTATATCATCACCATCGCCACCACCATCATCATTAATCAAAAGTATATATCTCTTTAAAGTTTTCAATGTGTTTTACAAAATCTTGTGAGATTGCTGATACTATCATCCCCATTTTGGAAATAAGGTTATCAGAGGTCTTGAGAAGTGAGGAGACTTGCCCAGGGTCATGAAGCTAAGAAAGTTCATGTATCACTCCAAGGTACTGGCCCACATTATAATATCAGACACTTTTTTGACAGAGTACTATTGAGAAGTACCCCTGTTTTTCTTCCTTTTTAGGATTTTTTAAAAGTAGGGATTCAGTTTGATGTGCTGGGAGATGAGAGGATGGAGAAGAATTGAATGGACCTAAACAATATTTGTTCTTGAGATTGTAACATTCATTCTCCTTTTGTTACTTGTAGAAAAATTTCACGACTATGGTTTCCTAAGATCACAGACTTAGAATCATAAGGGATCTCAGAGATCATCTAGTATAATCTCTTCTGTTTACAGATGAGGAAACTTATGAAGAAGATGGAAATAAGGATTTACTTATTGGGCTGGTTGTCCCCCTTGATATCTGCCTGCTCCTAGGAACTATTGATTACCATATTGATGCCAGAGTATTAGGACATCTGATTGTCTTAGCCTATTACAGCTCAGAACACTCAAACTGAAGAGGCCTCAGCCTCCCTTGTCACTGAGATTGCAGGTATCCTCCCCCACACATAACCAGAACTGCCCTTGCCACAAACTCACATTCTTTTGTACCATATAACTTGTCCTTAATCAATAGTTCAATTTATTAAGCACTAACTCTATGCAGGCCATTCTGCTAAGCACTGAGAATATAGTCAATGATTAAAAAAGTCGAATCAATTGTGCCTCAAAATTTGAGATCATATAATCTCAGTTTGTCAATCTAATTTCTGGATCAACCTGTAATTTCTCAACTCTCAATTTCCTTATCTATAAACTGGGTTCTTGCACTACTGATCTCATGGAACTATTAAATCAATCAATCAACAAACAATTTATTGTGGATTATTATTTAATCACATGTTATGATAAGGAAACAAAGAGAAAACTAAAAACAGGCTTTGCTTTCAAAGGGCTTTCTTTCCTATAGGATCATCCAATTAGAACTGGAAGAGACATCAAAGCCCAACAAGTCCAAATCCTTCATTTTACAAATAAGGAAACTGAGGTTCAGAGAAGTAAAGTGAATTTGCTCAGTAGCACCTACGTTACTAATAGTGTCTTTTGTGGAATTTGAATTCAGGTCTTACTGACAGGAAGTCTAAGGCCTTAACCTTTATACCAGACAGTCTCTTATTTTCCAATGGGGAAACAATATAAGCAAGAATAGACATAATAGTAATAGTAGTAGTAGTAGTGGTATACTAATAGTCATAGTGGTAGTAGTAGTTATAGAAGTAATAGTAGTAATAATGGTGAGAATAATGATAGCAGTAGTAATAATAGTAGTAGTAATAGTGATGATAGCAGTAGTAATGGTAGTAGTCATTATAGAAGTAGTAGTAGTAATAGTGGTAGTAGTAGTAATGATAGCAATAGTAGTAGTAGGAGGTATAGAAGTAGTAACAGTAATAGTGGTAGTTAGCAGTACTAATAGTAGTAGTAGTGATAGTGGTAGTAATAGTGATAATAGTAGTAGTAGTTATAGAAGTAGTAGTAGTAATAGTAATAATAGTAGTATTAGTATTGTAGTTGTAATAGTAGTAATAGTGGTAGTGGTAGTAGTGGTAGTAATGGTAATAGTAGTAATAGGAATACTAGTGCTAGAAATGCAATATTAGTAGTAGTAGTGATAGTAGTATCCCAATAGTAGTAGTAGTAATAGTGGTGATAATAATGGTAGTAGTAGTAATTAGGTAGTAGTAGTAGTAATGGTGGTAGTAATGGGAGGAGGAGGAGTAATAGTGATGCTAGTAATGGTAGTAGTAGTAGTAGTAGTAGTAGTAATAGTAGTAGTAGTGGTGGTGGTAGTAATAGTGGCAGATGGTAGTAGTAGTGATAATAGTGGTAGTAATGGTAGTAGTAGTACTAGTAATGCTAGTAGAAGTAGTGATAAAAATAATAGTGGTAGTAGTAATAGTAATAGTGATGGTGG
Organism: Sminthopsis crassicaudata; assembly: GCF_048593235.1. Classification (NCBI taxonomy): domain Eukaryota; kingdom Metazoa; phylum Chordata; class Mammalia; order Dasyuromorphia; family Dasyuridae; genus Sminthopsis; species Sminthopsis crassicaudata. The sequence continues at coordinate 627,286,231 of NC_133619.1, forward strand.
TGGTGTAGTAGTAGCAGCAGGGGCAGCAGCAACAGCAGCGACAGCTAACATTTATATGGTATCCATTATTTGCCTAACACGTACTACATGATTTACAATTATTATCACCTTTTAACCCACACTCACCCCTGATAGGAAGGTCTTATTTTTATCACCATTTATACTTGGGAACTGACACAAACAGAAATGAAGTTACTTCTCTACAACTATTGAACGTCTGAGACAAATCTTAACTCCTATTTTCTTGACTGCAGGTCCCCACACTCTGTCGCTGCTCCACCAGCTACTAGGGAGCTTTTTGTAAGCCACAGGCACACATGTGTTACTATTTGTGTTGCCCATGTTGCTTTGTGTTCCTGGGCAGATGGTTGGGGGTGGTGAGGATAATTTCAGCTAAGATCTCCTCAGGTAGTGTTCTTAGTCAGGGAGGTAGGTTCAGACTGGGTTTCCTCTCTTGGGCAGCTTTCTCTCAGGTAGGCAGGTGAGCTAAAAAGCCTTGTCCTCTGCTGGTCTGCTTTGTGGCTGTCTCTGCAAGCTCTTCCTTTTTTGTCTCTAGCTCCCTTCCTCCCACACTCCAACTCCAGCCAGCATCTGTTCTGAAGCCTTCACTTCAGTCCTTTCTGATGCTCCCCAATCTTATGCTCCCCTCTGTTCTTCTTGTCAGTGTCTGGTTCCAGGCCAGTGCACCTTCTGCTTGTTCCCTGCTCCCAAGCTCATTTCCTCAGCCTGAACACATTTTTTCTTGTCAGTTGCTGTATCCCCCTTTCCATTCAAATTGCTTCCCATTCCCCCGTGCTTCCTTCTTTATAGCCCATGTTAGCTCAAGTTTGTTCTCACCTTCTGTCCCTCTGCTTTGATTCCCAAGGGCTTTCTCTCATCTTTTTTGGCTCTTGGTCTTGTTGTTAGAGAACTGAATTATCCTCCTTTCTGCAGGACAGCTTGCCTCGGTTTCTAAAGAATCAAAACTTCTACAACGTATTTTCCTCAAAACAAACACATTAAGGTGGTAGCATTACAATCTTACTTTTTAATAAATGAGGAGATTGAGCCTCTGAAACTTCAAAAGACTTGTTTGTTTGATAGCCGTCACACAGGTAACATATCAGCAGATTCAAATCTAGACTTTATTGATTCTGAGTCCAGTGCTCAGATCACCATGCCACATTGCTTCTGTGTGGTAGAAAATCAATAGAAGGAAGCTTTCTCTGTCCCATTTGCTTTTGAGGAGATTGTGAGTTCTACAGATGATCCACAAGCCTATAAAATATCATTTGATTGACTATATTTTTGCAGATTAGAAAAAATAAATGGCCCCATCCAAAGTTTTCACCTTTGTTTTACCAGTTAGTTTTTTCCAAGTCTTTCCAAGGCAAACCTAAAAGGAAAATCTTGGGGAAGGGGAGTGATACTCAGAGTAGTTGGGAAAGTCATGCTGAAAAGTATGTTACAATTTAGACTCTGTGGGTTTCCAAGGCCATTGGGTAGAGTCCTATCATGACACCTATTACTGTACATGGCTGTTTCCTGGCAGATTTTCATACCACCATGAGCCAAGAGAATTCCCCTGGAGCTCTTCACATCATGGTGGATAGTCTAGTTTTCTTCCAGAGATATGCCTTATCACTTCATAAAGGGCTACCTCAATAGTTAGTGAAATTACTAGGAGTAGAATCCACACATGCTGTTCTATCTGGTCTCTGAAAGCCAGTTAGCGAATGCTAAGAATAAAAATAAATTTGAGGTTAGGAAAATTTGCCTAAGCATAATGCAGGAGTAGGATGCATTACTTAAGGACATGATGGGTTCTTCCTTTACTTCCATCTCCATAGAGATCTTTAATAGAGAGTTGGGTATGACCATGTCAGTGGTTTACATAGGAGAATCCTCTTCAAGTCAAAGAATTGGACAAGATGGCCCATGAGGTTTCATCTAAACAGAGATTCCATGATTTTATGTGTTATGATACCCTGATTCCAGCCTATCCATGGATCTGGGATTTAAATCTTGACTCTACTATTGAATTATATGACTTTGAGCAAGTCACCTCTGAAGGACTCAGTTTCTCAATGTTTAAGGGAGTGACCAAGACTTGATTTCTAAGATCCCTTAAAGTGCTGGTACCAAATGATCTGAGATCTCTTCCAGCTTCTAAGTTTCCCTACCATTAAGGCTGGGAGTACAAAGAAAACCAAAGCAATTCCTTGGTTTCAAGGAATCCCAAGATTACATTTAAATAAATTGCTGCATGTAAGATATTTACAAAGTAGGTGGAAGCAAATTTAGAAAAGGAGTAACTAGCAGTTGTGTGGACCAAAAAAAATAATCTTTCGAAGGTGGTAATTGAGGTGAGTCTTAAAGGAAACCAGAAAGCTTGGGTATAAAAGATGAGGAGAGAAAGAGAGAGTGTTTTAGGTATGGCATAATTAGTGCCAAAGCATAGAGATAGGAGAAGGGATTACAAATATTCCAGAATAGTGGAGAAGGAGAAAATGTTTAGGAAAAGTGGAAGGTTAAGTTGGGGGGCTTTAAAGAGCTTCAAAGGTTTTCAGAGTTTTTAATCTTTGATCCTAAAAAGTAACAGAGTCCTTAGAAATTACTGAGTAAAGTGGTGACATGATCCAATCTATTGTTTACAAAGGCCATTTTGGAAGTTCTATGGAAAATAGAGTGGTAAAGAGTTCAGACCTGGCTGACCATCAAAATCTTGTTTTAGTCCATCAGTTGCAAGACCGTTGGTTCAAATTCCTCTCCCAAGTTAAGTTGCCAGATTTCACAGGCTCATGCATCTTTTATAGGCACCTTCTAAATTGCTGCAAAATCGCCACTGTAATTTGTTTTTTTGTGGCTTTGTTTGTAGGCATTGAAAACCAGGCTGATTCAATCCCAATAGTGGTTGCATAGACAGATATGTGTGCAATACTCAACAGCTGTCTTCTAATTCTGTAATATTTCCAACTGTCAGAGCCCCCCAAACCAATAAATAATAATGCTTTCCCATTTACATAGCAATAGAGCATACAGCATAGCAGAAAAACTTTTGTTTTCTCCCATTTCAATATTCCGTAATGCCTCCTGAATCCTCTGAATGTTTGCATATGATTCCCAGGATGCCCATGGAAACCAAATATTTAGACTACACGGACATTATTCAGTTTTAGAACATATTTTACCAGGAAAATAAATGTTACTTAAAACAGATGGTGTTACATTCTGTAATGCATCATGTGTATGGCTCAAAAAAAATAATCTTTACACTCCCTGTATGATGCTATCTTTAAAACACTCCCTGATGGAAACCACAGATGTGTATTAGAGATTCATCATCTATCTCACTGATGTTCAGTTTATTTCAATTCAACAACAATTTATTAAGTGACTACCATGTGCCAGGCACTGTGCAAAGTACTTGGAGGGATCAGGAAAAAGAAGGCAAGAAGCCCCTGCCATTATTTATATTTTCCTATGTAAATAAAAGAAATTTCCCAAACTCTCTCTCTCTCTCTCTCTCTCTCTCTCTCTCTCTCTCTCTCTCTCTCTCTCTCTCTCTCTCCATACATTCATATATATATATATATATATATATATATATATATATGTGTGTGTGTATGTTTATATATAGATAGATAGATATGTGTGTGTGTATATATATATATATATATACACGTATATATACATACATATATATATGTGTGTATGTGTATATATAGATAGATAGATCGATAGATAGATATGTGTGTGGGTGTGGGTGTATATATATACACACACACACACACACACACACACACACACACACACACACACATATATATATGTATATATATATCTATATCAGATTGCTTTGCAGTACCAAATCATTGACTCCGCTCTTCATTGTACCAGTTGGAGCTTTGCTGCCCCATTGTGTGATGATGGGACTTGTTGCAGAGGGATAGTAGATCTTTGGGTTGCTAGGAGATTTTTGATATGGTATGAGTGATAAATGAATGAATGAAATAATATATGAAGAAATGAATGGAAAGTATTAAGTGCTTACCAGGTACAAAGAACTATAACAATATTTTAAATTCTAAGCACTAAGGAAACACAAGTAAAAATAGATAGTTATTTGCTTTCAAAGAGCTTACATTTTAATGGGGTAGGTGTATGTAAGCACAAATAGGAAGTTTTGACTGCATGGCAGATGGAAAGGTTCATGATTTTTAGGATGCTTCCCCAAGGCCAATAGTAATATATCATTGTTAAAGTTGAGATTTAATGAAATAGTATCCATTTCTAATGTTGAATTCTTTTATGTAGTTAAATATTTTGGTAAAGATAGCTTTTTCTCTGGATCTTTAGCAGTTGTGGCTACTGCACTTATAAAAGCCAGACCAGATTGTCAAGGTGCCAGGTCATTTTACCATGAGGTTTGTTTCTGGGATGATGGCTGGGTTGCAAGCAGGACCATTGGTATGGGTCAGGTGGGGTGAGGAAGGTGATGTTGCCATAACCAGAATTCTCAGATTTATCCTCCACACAATAACAGTTGCATAAGGAGTTGTTGTTGGTATGGCAAGGAGAGTGGCCCTCTTCTTCACAATAATTTCTTTCCTCAATCTTTTTCCTTCATAAGTCTAGCCAAAACATACATATCCTATTTGTCAGAGGTAATGTTAGCAGATGATTATTGGGTTTACCACCATATGGTTGTTGGTACTATATTTTAAGAAGGAAATTCATCATGTAGATAGTGTCTCTCCAAAAGAGAATTTCTATAATGGCATAAAACCTAAAACTCATGTCATTTAAATCAAAAATCTGTCTGCAAACCAACATTCATCAAGTTCTTACTATGAATTGGGCAAAGGAAGATAAAAGAAAGGTAAGCATAGCAAAAGAGCTTTTGAGGGGCAGCTAGGTGGCACAGTGGATAGAGCACCAGCCCTGAATTCAGGAGGAGCTGAGTTCAAATCTGGTCTTAGCCACTTAACGCTTCCTAGCTGTGTGACCCTGGGCAAGTCACTTAACCCCAGCCTCAGGGGGGAGAAAAAGAATTTTTTCGACCTACGGATATTTAAAATGGAGAACTGAAGATTTGGGGGAGAGGAGACAGAAGCAGTAAGTGGAAGGAGCAAAAAGGTCAATTGAAACTTATTTTCAGGGGATCAAGCTTCCTAAAAGCTAGATCTATGTGAATTTGGAGAGGGCTAGATTGTCATTTCTTGGGAATAGAGAGAAATTTCTGAAACTTTAGAATGACCTATATTATCATTACCGTATCTCAGAATTACATATAGAAGAAGATGTGATGAGCTAGACTTTGAGCTGAGAAATTCTATAACTCAAAGTAATTGCAGGGAAATAGGAAGTTTACTGAAAAGATTCAAGACCAAAGGAAATATTAAAAATTATCTAAAGGATGATACTTGGTAATAGAAGGCCAAGGATGGGAACATGGAGAAGATAAATTGCTAACAAATCAATGTAAAACCAGTTGCAAACTTACAAAATATCCTTCAGTTACAGCAGGGTAAGCAAGAGACCCATGTTAATAGCAAACAAGTTCAATTTAATCTAATTTAATTTGGCTTCCCTGATTATTGAAAAGTGGTTACAGGAAAATTAAACAGCTAAAATAATGGCATTAGCAAATAGTGAAGGGACATAGTAATCAATCAATTTCTAAGGTGCTAAGTCCCAAGGCTGCATTTTAATTTCATCATTTTTAATAACAATTAATTCTCATACTTGCTGCTTATCCAGAAAATATTGTTTAAGGATCTCAAAGCACCTTCTCCAAATTAATGTGACAGTTTTCATAAATAACTCTTAGAGAGCTCAAAGGAAGAGAGAGTGAATAAGGTTATTACCAGTTAAACAAAGACAATAAATAGCTAAGAAATTATCTTCACTTTGATAAAGGCAATATGGTAATATTTTGGGAAGGTTTTTAAAATCAAAGAATCTTGGTTAAAATTTCATGTATGCTACTTAGTGTTATATGTGTGATCTGGGACAAGTTATAGGTTCATTGGTCTAGAGTAGGAAGGGTCCTCAGAGGCTAGTTATAGTTAGTCCAATTCCATCTGTGTGTATTCTCTCTCCTCTCTCTCTCTCTCTCTCTTTCTCTCTCTCTCTCTCCCTCTCTCTCCCTCTCTGTCTCTCTATAAGGTCCAGTTTTCTAACTACTATATCATTCTGTCACTCAACATCACCATTATGATGTGAAGAGCTCAATAATTAGAAATAGATAATAAATAAATAGATTAACATCTACACCTATCATCATTTTTAATTGGAAAATATTTTTGGAAGAACTCATTATGTAAGATAACCGAATTCCAAAAAAAAATGATTACATGAAAATAAACATTGTAATTTCTTTGTGCATTACATTCAGAGAAATGGGGAAGATATTGGAAACACAGCATCTTCAATTACAAATACAGAATTTATTAGTGGCAAAAGCTTCCAGTTGTTCATGTTTTATAAGTTCAGTGTTAACATCAAGCAGAATGAAGACAAAACAAAGGAACACCAAAAACCTTGGATGAATTCCAATCACCTTTGGACCTGAAGAGTAAGCTTGAGAGCTTGACAGCCAAAAAGACAGATATTCTCTCTCTCTCTCTCTCTCTCTCTCTCTCTCTCTCTCTCTCTCTCTCTCTCTCTCTCTCTCTCTCTCTCTCTCTTTCTCTCTTTCTGTCATACATACACACACACACACACACACTCAATGTACCTCTAATCCAATTATTGATTTCCACACACTATACTGGAGATTTTTGAGTGATAGAATAAGGTAGGATTTGGGCAGCTGGATCTTAAAGCAAAAGGCATGAATCTGTGTGGTCACATGGGCAAGTCTTTAATTTTTCTTACACTTAGTTTCCTTATTTGTAAAATGGAGAATAAGAACGTTTAAAATACTAATCTCACAGAATTGTATTTCAAAGATTTAATAACTAAATGAATGTGGGCTATTACTAGTGGTATACATTGATTAAGAAAATATATGATGATACAAATATTTAATGAAAGTTCCAACACTTCCAAATTAATTTATATTTTATTAATCAAAACATTTACTCATTTTTAAAAGGTATAAGGATATAGAAACATCTTATTATTTATTTTGTCCCCAGAAGGCATATTTGCTTTAAAAGATTATATCAGAGCACATTGAATATTGAGTTGCTGGCAAGTAGCCAGCAGACAATAGACATTTATTAGGCTCTTACTATGTGCTGAGCTCCCAGGTACTGTATTAGGAGATAGGGGTACAAGTATGGGGCAGGGAAGACGACAGTTCCTGACTTCAAGGAGCCTGAATTCTAATTGGTGATGACAAGGCATAAAAGGGAGCTGAAAAGTGTGTGTGTGTGTGTGTGTGTGTGTGTGTGTGTGTGTGTGTGTGTGTGTATGTATGTATTTAAGGTAACCTAGTTAGGGTAGGGAGCATAATGATGAAATCTGGGGATTCAAAGACCTTTGAGTGGGGGAACGAAACATGACTGCCTTGGAGCCTATGCTTAAGATGGAGTTGCCTCAGAAAGAAATAACTAATTCCAGGAGTTCGAGAGAGGGATGACATGGCAGATGGATGCTTTGGGATGAGGAGCCCTTGTGCTGAGGAGAATGTCAGGGCAAGAAGGCAGATGAGTCATGACAATGAAGCCCACTGAGTAGTCAGCACAGCTAAGAGAGGAATGGAGCTAATTGAAGAAAAACATCAGAATGCTGGGTATGCATGTGGAAACATAGAACTCTTCTGGTAATAACTCAGGATATCCACTTTTTAGCAGGGGTCCATGGCCTATAGGAAACCACTGGTGTAGAGGATTTATTTGTCACTGAAATTTATGTAGCATTGTGGTATCTATTTTGTCTTAATATAATGTTTAGGCTACTTGCCTTTTTAGTATATACACATAAATGTATATATGTGTACTTATGTTATTGAGATAGATGTGTATGCACCCACATAGGTACTTACCTCACATTTATTCAGCACTTTATGATTTGCAAAACACTTTATATACATTATCTCATTTCATCCTCATGTCAACCATGTGAGGTAAATGTTGTCATTCTTCAAATTATACAGAGGAGGAATCTGAGGCTCAAAGTATTTCACTGGCAGAGGGAACTCCCAGTGAGCAAACTCTATCTACCAAAAAGATTATAACCATCTCTAAAATGTATATTAGAGAACTATCTGGGGTCATTTAAAGGTTGACTTACTCAGGATCACAAATCTGTGTCCAAAGCAAGGATGGAACCCAAATCTTGACTCTGTGGCTGCATCTCTGTAAATAGATATAGGTAAATAGGTGAATAGGTAAATATCTATCTCTTTTATATATACTCATCTACCCACTTATCTAACTTTTGTCTTTCTAGTTTTTCTGTCTCTCTATCTTATCATCTATCATCTTATCTTTCTGCCTGTCTCTATTCATCCTTCAATCTCTCTATTCATCTCTCTTTCTGTCTCCCTTTTCATACTATCTTTCTGTGTCTATTCATCCTTTGAAATATATTCATCTGTCTTTCTCAATCTGTTTATCTATCTATCTTTCTGTCTCTCTGTTCTATCTATCCTACCTGCTTGTCTGTCCCTCCATTGATTCATTCTATCTGTTTGTCTCTATTCTCTCTCTCTCTTTGTCTCTCCCTCCCTCTCTGCCTCCTTCTTTCTCCCTCCTTTTTCCCCTCTCTTTCTCTATCTCTCTCTCCTCTCTGTCTATGTCTGTCTCTTTGTCTTTCTCTCTCTCTCCCTCTCTCTCCTTCCCTCCTCCCTCTCTCTTTCTCTTTCTCTGTCTCTCTGTCTCTATCTATGTCTCTCTTTTTCTGTAGTGATAGTATATAAAGAACCAAAAGATAAAGAAATATCTGCCACTGTAGCCCCAGCAACTCCTTTGAATCTTAAAGTATCAGAGGCCAGCCTAGACCCCTGACCAGTTAAGCATGAAGCCAGTCTGTGTCAGAGCTGTGGCTTGGATTCAGTTCCTCCTGGATCTGAGACCAACTTTCTATACATGACACTACACTCTCCTGTCATTCATAATATAGCAACCCAACCCAACAAAGACAAAGCAACCTAATACATACTAGGCTAGATTTGACTAAGCTGGATGTGAATAAATGGCTACACTAGAGACATCTCTAATTGTTGTTTTTCCTCACATTGGGCCCAAGTTGCTTTCTTTGCAATTCCTCTTTCCCCCATTGCTTTTTATTCTGTCCTCTATCCTCAAGCAGAACAAGCCTCTTGTGAATGTATCCCCTGGCATTGGCTCCTATTGGGTGGCTTCTATGCACATGAGTTGTCTCAGCCTGTATGTATCAAGTACCTTGAGATCATTGTAGCATCAGCTGAGAATGGCAGGTGGGGTATGATATGGTTTCAAGAGGAGAAAGTGAAAGAGAAGTTTCCTTTTTTTTTTTTTTTAAACTTTTATTTTCAAAACATATACATGGATCATTCTTCAACATTAACCCTTTCAAAACCCTGTGTTCCAATTTCTCCCCTTCTCCCACCCCCTCCCCAAGATGGCAAATAGTCCAATATATGTTAAACACGGTAGAAATATATGTTAAATCCTGGAGGAAGCTAGGTGGCGCAGTGGATAGAACACCAGCCCTGAATTCAGGAGGACCGGAGTTCAAATTTGGTCTCAGACACTTAACACTTCCTGGCTGTGTGACCCTGGGCAAGTCACTTAACCCCAGCCACAGAAAAAGAAAAAAAAAAAAAATATATATATATATATATATGTTAAATCCAATGCATAACATATATTGTATTTAACATATTTTTACCATATTTAACATGTATGGGACTACCTGCCATCTAGGGGAGGGAGTGAAGGGAAGGAGGGAAAAAGTTGGAACAGGAGTTTTTGCAAGGGTCAATGTTGAAAAATTACCCATGCATATGTTTTGTCAATAAAAAGCTATAATAAAAAATATATGCATACATATTTATAAAATTATCTTGCTGCACAAGAAAAAATCAAATCAAACCATAATAAAAATGAGAAAGAAAACAAATGCAAGGCAAACAACAAAGAATGAAAATGTTATGTTGTAATTCATCCTCAGTTCCCATAGTCCTCTCTCCACATGCAGATGGCTGTCTTTATCACAAAATCATTGGAAATGGCCTGAATAATCTCCTTGAAGAGACCCACACCATCTGAATTGATCATTGTATAATCTTGCTGTCAATGATCTCCTGGTCCTGCTCATTTCACTCAGCATCAGTTCATGTAAGTCTCTCCAGGCCTCTCTGAAATCATCCTGCTGATCATTTTTTAACAGAATAATAATATTTCATAACATTTATGTACCATAACTTTTCAGCCATTCTCCAACTGATGGGCATCCATCCATTCAATTTCCAATTTCTTGCCTCTACAAAAAAGGCTGCCAAAAACATTTTTGCACATATGGGTCCATTTCCCTCTCTTAAGATTTCTTTCAGATACCTGAGTAATTTTTCAACATTGTCCCTTGCAAAACCTTGTGTTCCATACTTCCCTCATTTCCCCACTTCCCAAGTAATCTAATATTTGTTAAACGTGCAATTCTTCTATACATGTTTCCACAATTATCATGCTGCACAAGAAAAATCAGATCAAAAAGGAAAAAAATGAGAATGAAAAAAATGCAAGCAAACAGTAATAAAAAGTGAAAACACTATGTTGTGAACCACACTCAGTCCCCACAGTCCTTTCTGGATGTAGATGGCTCTCTTCATCACAAGACCATTGCAACTGCCCTAGAAGTTTGCTAAATGAAAAGAACAAAATAGTCAATTAGTTGATAGAATACTTAAGAACCACTGATAGGAAAGGCTTTTTTTATACATCTCCTTTGATTGCATTGTTGTTAAGTAATGCTGGCATCACTTTTTGAAAAGGAGTGTGTGTGTGTGTGTGTGTGTGTGTGTGTGTGTGTGTGTGTGTGTGTGTACAGAGAGAGGATTGAGGGATGGCAAAAGAAATCCAGATCTGTGCTTTCAGTGATGTATAGAGAAGTTCCTGATGAAGAAAGTCTCTTTTATTCCAACATTTCAATCATGTCTGACTTTATGACCCCAATTGGGGTTTTCTTTGCAAAGATACTAGAACAGTTCGACATTTTCTTCTCTAGCTCATTTTGCAAATGAGGAAACTGAGGCAATCAGGGTTAAGTGACTTGCCCAAGATCACACAAGTAGTAACTGCAAGAGACCAAGAAAAGCCTAAATGGTTCACAGAGTGTCAAACATGACTAAAAATGACCAATATATTATTATATATTCTAGATGCTGCATTCATTACTAGGAAAACAAAGGAAAAACAGAAGCAATCACTGTCCTCAAGGAATTTAAATTCCAGTGAGTGAGACAGTAAGTCCATAAATAAGAATGCAAGAGATATACAAATAGATGGGAAGTACACAAAGTACATAAACAGTAATGAAATAATGTTACATTGACAGAAACAATAAGCAAAAAATTTCAGAGATACCCAGTGAGTTCTGTTTTGTACATACTGATTTTAAGATGTCTACCCGACATCCAGTTTGAGTTGTCTGAAAGGCAGTTAAAGATGTAAGATTGGAAGTCTACATGAAATAATGCAAAAAGAAAAAAAAAGGAAAATAATATACATGTAGTAATCATAGTAATGTAAATTCAAATATCATTAAAAGTCATCTGAATTCTAATCAAATCCAATCCAACAAATATCTATTAAGGATTTCTTTTGCGCCACACATTGGGCTGAATACTGAGAATATAAAGACAAAAATGCATATTAGTCCCTGCCTTTATGGAATTTAATTCTGTTCTGTTCAGTCTGTAATTTCTCTGTCTTTCTTTGTTCCTCTGGGGTGTGTGTGTGTGTGTGTGTGTGTGTGTGTGTGTGTGTGTGTGTGTGTGTGTGTGTGTGAGCATGTGTGTGTGACGTGGAGCACGGGCATATACAACAATCCAATTCAATAAAAAATTATTAAATACTTGCTATGTGCCAGACACTATCCTAAGCCCTGAGGATACTAAAATAGATAAAAAACAGACCTTGTTCTAAAGGAACTTACAATATCATGGGGAACACAATATGCAAACAAAAATATACAAAATAAGTTATATATAAAATCATATATATATATATATATATATATATATATATATATATATATATATATATATGAACAGGAAATAATTAACAGAAGGTAGTCATTAGAATTAAGGAGTTGGAAGAAGCTTCTTCTAAAAAGGTATGCTTTTATTTGGGAATTAAAGGAAGCTAGAGAGGTCAGTAGTCACAGCAGAGAAGGAAGAGGATTTTGGACATGGGAGGCCCCAAGAGAAATGCCCTAAGCAGAGAGATTTTGGTCAGGGAAGAACCAGAGGAATGCTTGTGTCCCTGGACCAAAGAATATGTGTCAGTGACTAAGTGAAAAAAGATTGGAAAGCTAGTAAAGGCCTATCTAAGAAGAGCTTTGAATGCCAGAAAGAGCATTTTTAAAAATTTGCTTCTGGAGGCAATAGCAAGCCACTGGATTCTGAGTGAGAAACAGTGAGCAAACCTGCATTTTAGGAAAATCACATTAGTTATTGGAGAATGGATTGGAATGAGGGGAGACTTGAAACAGGCTGGCACACTAATAGGCTAATGACGTAATCAAGGCAGGAGATAATGAGGGCCTGCACTAGAGTGGTGGCAATGTCCCGGGGAAAGAATGGCTCAGAATTAAGAGATTTAGTAAGAGTAAAATTCACAGACCTCAGCAATAACTTGGAAATGGGGGGTGGGGTAAGAGATAGTGAAAAATCTAGCATAACTCCTAAACTGCAAACCTGGGCAAGTGATTGGGTGGATGGTCTTGGCCTCTACATTTTTTAGGGAATGTGACATTTAAAAAGCTTGAGAGACATAATTTCTCAGTCATAATAACATGAACATGTTTGTTAATAAAGGGATAATCATTTGGTCTATCTTAGATCAAAGACCCTCATGGTGGTGGACTCACAGCTTATATACTCTTAGAAGAATTGGTGCTTCTGAGGGTGGCAATCAACTCTAATTAAAGATTAGTGAGAAAATAAGTATTATAATGAGAGGCTGGGCACAATGGGGTATATGACTTGAATCACCCAAATTTCAGTCAGAGACTTATCAATTTCCTTGTAACTTATTTGACAAAAGGGAAAACCAATACTTGGAGGGATCTTCAGAAATAAATACAGTGATCAAGAATGCATCCATTAGCCTAAACTTAGAATTTCTTTTACTGTCTTTGATTAATTCTCTGCCAGCAGCATGACGACTATAGAAATATCTTTTGAAAAATTGCACATATTTAACCTATATCAGATTACTTGCTGCTTTGGAGAGGGGGAAGAAAAAGAAAGGGAGAAAAATTTGGGATGCAAAATTTTGGAACATAAGTAAAGTAAAATGAAAAAGGAAATTATCATTAAAGAATAAAATAAATAAAATCCTCCCCCCCAAAAAAACAATAGTTCTTAGCCATCTTGGTTGGGTAAATTTCTAAATGATGAAGGGAAAATGGGGAAAACATTAGTTCTGATCCAATAATTTATTAATTCAAAAGGGAATATTTTCTTTCAGTAAGGTACTGGGATGGGATGAATTTTAGTTAAAAATTTAGTGAGTTTTGCACATAATGATTTTGAGATGACTATTGGACATCCAGCTTGAGTTGTTTGAAAGGCAGTTGGAGTTGTGAGAATGGAAGCCAACAGGAAAGGAAGGTTTGAGAATCATCACCATAAAGATGATAATTGAATTCATAGTAGCTGACAAGATCATTGAATAATTATAGAGGAAGAAGCAAAGAGGACCAAGGATAAAACCCTGACTTCCCAATCGAGTGATTTTGAGTAGGATTCAAAAACAAGAGACAGAGACGGAGTGATCAGTTAGGTAAGAGGGAAAAAAAGAAGAAAGGATTGTCCTGAAAACCCAGAGTGAAGAGAATATCAAGAAGTGGAGAAGTTAGATGACACAGTGGATAGTTCCAACCCTGAAATCAGGAGGATCTGAGCTCAAATTCTCATCAGACACTTAACACTTCCTAGCTGCCTGACCATGGGCAAGTACCTTGACCCTAATTGCCTCATTCCCCCCCCAAAAGAAATGTAAAAAAAAAAGAAAAGAAAAAAGAAAAAAAAATGGGAAGTAATCAATAGATCCCAAATCATTTGAAGAGAAGGGAGTGAAATAGTAACTAAATACATCAGTAAAAGTATCCCATAGGAAACACCATGGAACAGAGATTCTTTTCCAAATTAGATAGATGACAGTGAATTAAGCACAAAATATTTGAAGTTTACTTCTCTCAGTAATAAAGCAAAGAACTATGAGTGTAGGATATCGAATACATGTTCAGAAGTTGTTGATTGGTCACTTTTTCTAATATATACAACAGTTCATGGGGGAGGAGCTTGGATAGATATGTGTCAAAATAAAAGACGTTAATAAATGTAAAACTTAAGTAAAACATTAAATGAGAGGGATGGATTAGATGTTTCCAAAATTATATTTTACCTATAAATACTATGATCTTTCAGATCTCTCCCTTCTGTACCCTTTGGTCATATTACATCCTCCTAGCACCTTCAGCCAAGGGCAGATACATGAACAAAGAGAAGAATTGCAACTCTAAGCTACTGATGTGTTCCCTGCTAGTCGTTGCTGGTCCACAACTTGGCAGGGAGGAGGAGGTTGAAACTCAGTGCAAATGAGATTGTTTGAATTATATGTTGCTGTCTATTAACCATGCAATCCCCATCCCCAATCACTGTACATAATTGCATTTTAGGACAGACTTTACACAGGCTGGTTATTTAAATTTGTGATTCTGCTCTTCTCAAATGGTATGGGGAGAATATTCATGGATTCTCTGTCTCTTATTGATCCAAGCGATCTGGAATCCATTATAATAGCTCACCAGTCACATTATAATGCCATTCAAGGCGAGAGGCACTGGAGTTATTAGTGTATAAACCCTGAAAGACTTGCCATTCTGGGTAAGTTCCACAGCATTAGGCCAAAGCTATTTACTTTGCATATTAATAATCAAGGGAGTATTTGGAGAAGACGAGGCGGAGTGTATGTTTGATGAGGCTGTAATCTCATACACAGGGAGCACCACAGTACTGGCTATAGTTCCCCCAATTGCCTTGTCAAATGGGTTCTGATATTATCTGATGTGAAAATGGGTAAACAGTTAAGCTCTTAGAAAGGGGTGAGAGGAATGATGGGGAGGGACACTGGATAAGATGAGTCTCAGCAGCTCAGTAAATTAACACAGCATGGAGGTGATGTCTCCCCCAATGAGAAGATGTGTAGGAGCTCATGGGGAGAACATCACACAGGACTCTGCTGTCCTCTATGACCTTGGAACAGAGGGGAAGCTTGATTTGCCCCAGCAGGACTTGCTGATGCTGTATATGTGCACTCAGAATGTACCAGTATATATGCATTCATTAACTTGACCAGAACAACCAGAATAGAAAATCCTTATTCTGACATAATATTTTTCTCTTAACCACTCATCAGAATGTTTGTATTGTTGCCATAACTGACCAACTGTACTATTTAAATAGTTTCTTTTCAAAAGTTCTACATTCATGTAGCCAGATTTAGAGTTGCAAAATATGATCGATCATTCCATCCATTTCCTTCATTTTGCACTTGGGGAAACTGAGGTACAGAGAGGAGGAGGTGACAAAGATTAATCAATTAGCAAGAACTGATTAAAAGAATAATATGTGGCAGACACTTCCTTAAGTACTAGTGATACAAACATGAAAGCAAGAGAGTCTCTACCTTCAAAAGTCTTCCTTTCTATCAGGGGAAGCTAGAATTTTACAGCTAAATAAAGAGAAGAAATGTATTTTTTTAAAAAATATGGAGGGAGTGCTGTCAATCATAAATAAGGAAAGGTGAAAAATATTTTTACTTTAGATCAGGGGTTCTCAAACTAAGGCCTGAGGCCCAGATGTGGCCCAATGAGGACTTTTATGTGGCCCACCAATTTATGGCAAATGGGCTGAGGGGCGGAGAAAGTGTGAGTTTTTGTTTTTACTATAGTCTGGACCTCCAACAGTCTGAGGGACAATGAACTGGCCCCCTAATTTAAAAGTTTGAGGTTCCAAATCACTATTGATCAGAAAAATGCAAATTAAGACAACTCTGAGATACCACTACACACCTGTCAGATTGGCTAAGATGACAGGAACTAATAACGATGAATGTTGTAGGGGCTGTGGGAAAACTGGGACACTGATGCATTGTTGGTGGAGTTGTGAAAGAATCCAACCATTCTGGAGAGCAATCTGGAATTATGCCCAAAAAGTTATGAAAATGTGCATACCCTTTGACCCAGCAGTGCTACTCCTGGGCTTATATCCCAAGGAAATACTAAAGAAGGGAAAGGGACCTGTATGTGCCAAAATATTTGTGGCAGCCCTTTTCATAGTGGCTAGAAACTGGAAAATGAATGGATGCCCATCCATTGGAGAATGGTTGGGTAAATGATGGTATATGAATGTTATGGAATATTATTGTTCTATAAGAAATGACCAACTGGAGAAATACAGAGAGGCTTGGAGAGACTTATATCAACTGATGCTGAGTGAAACGAGTAGAACTAGGGGATCATTATACACTTCAACAATGATACTGTATGAGGATGTATTCTGATGGAAGTGGATATCTTCAACATAGAGAAGAGCTAATCCAATTCCAATTGATCAATGATGGACAGAATCATCTACACCCAGAAAAGGAACTCTGGGAAATGAGTGTAAACTGAGAGCATTGGTTTTTTTGTTTTGTTTTGTTTTGTTTTGTTTCTCTTCCCAGATTATTTTTACCTTGCGAATACAATCCTTCCTTTGCAACAACAATAACAACAAAATGCGGTTCTGCACATATATATTGTACCTAGGATATACTATAAGATATTTAATATGTATGGGAATGCCTGCCATCTAGGGGAGGGGGTGGAGGGAAGGAGGGGAAAAACTCGGAATAGAAGGGAGTACAATGGATAATGTTGTAAAAAAAAATTACCTATGAATATGTACTGTCAAAGAAAATGTTATAATTATAAAAATTAAAAAAAAAGTTTGAGGACCATTGTTTTAGATGAATAAAGTAAGGCATCCTAAAAAATAAAGATGTGGAAGGAGAATATTGCAGGTTGGGAGGGTAACATTTACAAGTCAGTGAAAAGGGGAGAGAGATAGAAGATTGTATAAAGAAACAGTAAGAAGAATAATTTGGTTATGTATAGGGTTCATAGATAATAATATATACTCAGTCTGGAAAGATTGGTTGGACCCATGATGCAAAAGGCTTTAAATGCTAAACATAGGAGATAGTAGGTTTAAGGATTGTTTGTTATTATTTTTCTGGAAGCTTTGGAAAGCCACTGAAGTTTTTTGAACAGAGGAATAATATAGGATTTCATGATAATTTGTAAATTCTCAATCTGCTCCCTTTTTCTATGTCTTTCTTCATCTTTCAGCCTTTTTCTGTGCTTCTATATTTGTCTCTTTCTATCTCAGTCTCTGACTTTTTGGTCTGGAGCTCTGATTTTTATCTGCTTTGGAAACTTCTTTCATGGAAATTTCTTCCACAGAGGTAGATCAGCAACTAATCTCTGCTTCATTGACTTGAAAATTACCCAGAGTACTAATGAAAAGACAAAATGATGTGTCCACAGTCTCCTATCTTATATGTGTTAGAGGTCGGAGTTAAATACAGATTTTTTCTCAATATAAGAATGATCCTTTAGTCATTCACTACTTCAAGATTTCTTTCTGTAATTAATATAGCTTAGCTCTTGGATAGATGTGTCTGCAATGTGGGCACTCTTTTCATTGTTACAGATCATGACCAGTCCACTTTTATTTATTCATCCTAGGAGAGGTTTATTTTTTTCTTTCCTACTAGTACTTTTCTTTTTAAATTACGTTCCCTTTACAGTGTCTCTTGTGTGCATGTACATAAATATTTGTATTGTGTCACCTCTATTATGTGTAAGTGACTTTTTTGGTATTCTCTAGTGATTAGCGGTATATTGCACTTAACAAATGCTTATTGAGTGCCTAGATGAAGGTTCTGACAGGGAAGTTCTTCGTCTAGACCTCTCACTGTCTTGTGAGCTACCCAGTAAAGAAGAGTGGTTGTCAGCTTAGCATCCCTTACCCTTGTTGCATGAGTGACCCATCTCTCTTTTCAATTCAGAAAGCATTCGCCAAAGAGCAACTATTTTTAAGACTCAAGCTTAGACCAAGAGGAACCAAAGACAACAATGAAACAAGAGGTAGTATAATGCTAGGAATAGATCATACATTTTATAAACAGGTCATTGGTAAGTCACCCTGACTTACCATGGACTATGTCCATTCATAAGACTAAGCCTCAGTTTTCTCAATGATTTATTAAGGATATTAGAATTGGTGACCATTTAGTTTTCTTTCTTATTTAAATCTATGGTAATATAAACCAGACCACATCCTCAATTAATTTTTATTTAGCTCATACATATCCTGGATAATATATTTTCTCTTCCATATGCCTTTCTTTAAAATCCTTCCCCCCTACCCCAGAAACCCCTCTCGGAGATATGCTTATAGAAAATTTGTAGAACAGTTAGATGGCATAATAGTTAGAGCACTGGCCCTGAAAACAGGAGGACCCAAATTGAAAGGTGGCCACAGACAATTAACACTTCCTAGCTATGTGACCCTGGGTAAGTCACTTAATCCCAATTGCCTCACAGAAAAATTTGCCCATTATGTACCATAACTTGTTTGAGGGATCAACTGAAATTTTTATGATTTTCAAATTTTGGAGGATTCAAACAATAACATTATCACTAATATAATTTAATAAGAAAAATGATTTTTGTTCACTCTTATCTTAAATGTCACATTGCCATGTGGCTTTAAGTTTGCATGTTATTATATGCTATTACCCAAATTCTACTTTCCATGAAAAATGTAGTTTGGTGCTACCTCCTTTCTCCACCCATCCCATTAACTAAAGATATCTATTCCCTTGGCCATGAGCCCTCTTCTACACCCACTGCTCTTTATCACGGACAACAGATATATCAGTCTACTTCATTGTTGTTGAGTCATTTCAGAATTTTCTTGGCAAAATACTGTAGTAAATTTCTATTTCCTAATCTAGTTCATTTTACAGATGAAACTGAGAAATAGAGAGAGGATTAAATAACTTGCCCATGGTCATACAGCTAAGTGTCTGAGGTTGGATTTGAACTCCCAATTTCAAGACCAGTTCTTTATCAACTGTGCCCTGTAGCTCCCAAGCTAGTCCATCATCAAGATTTTACTGGAAATTTTCCCATTTTGACAGTACCTCCTTTTATTTTTTTTTCTGGTATAGATTTAATTAAAGCATTAGAAAAATATCATCTGAAAAGCAAAACTACAATCTTCAGTGACTCCCTAGTGCCTCTAGGATAAAATTTAAAAAAAAAATTGTTCAGCCTAGTCCTCAAAACTCTCACAAATATGACTCTTATTGTGAAATGATCCAACCACTCAGTGAACAATTTGGAACTATGCCCAAAGGGCTATAAAATTGTGTATACCTTTTGATCCAGCAGTGTCTCCACTAGGTCTGTATCCCAAAGAGATCATAAAAGAGGGGAAAGGATCCACATATGCAAAAATCTTTGTAACAGATCTTTTTATAATGACAAGGAATTGGAAATTGAATGGTAGCCCATTAATTAAGGAATGGCTGAATAAGTTATGGTATGTGAATGTAATGAAATATTATGGTTCTGTAAGAAATAATGAGCAGGTGGAAAAGCCTGGAGATAATTATATGAATAGATATTGAGTGAAATGAGCAGTGCAAGGAGAACATCATACATAATAACAATAAGATTATGTGATGATCAACTATGATAGACTTATGATGATTCAAGGCAATTTCAATAGATATGGGATGGAAAATATCATGCACATCCAGAGAGAGTATTTTAGAGACTAAACATGAATTGAAGTATACTAATTTCACCTTTTTGTTTATCTGTTTTTTCCTTTCTTGTGTTTTTTTTTCTCTTTTAGTCTGAATTTTATTGTACAGCATGACAGATATAAAAAAGATTTTTAAAAGTATTCTATATACATAACCTATATCAGATTAATGTTGTCTTGGGGAGGAGAGAGATAAAGGAGAGAGGGAGAAAAAAAATTGGAACACAAAATCTTACAAAAAGCAATTTTGAAAACTATCATTGTATGTATTTGGAAAAATAAAATGCTAAGTTGACCAAAAAATCTGATTGCCATCTACTTCCTTGGTCTTAATTTATATTAAATGAAACACTATTTTACACTATATAGCACAGTTCCTGGCATATAGTAAGTTCTTAATAAATCCTGTAGTTCAGTCAATCTGACCTATTTCTTATTCTCTTTTTGGAAATTAGTTTATATTACTATAAATATATACTGCATTTTCTTATTATTTTAGTCATATTCTGTTAGGAAAATATAAGGAACAGTACAAGGGAAGGCATTGTCTTAATTTTGTATTATTAAGTGATTCAACAAACATATATTGGATGTTTGCTATGTGTCAGATACTGTGATTGGGTATGAAGATATAAAGTTGATATAGTTTGTCCTTCATGTTCAGAGAAGACCACAATGACCTTACAGTGTCAGGGTCAATGTGCTATAGTACATATGACTGGTTTAGCAGAAGCATATAGGCTTGGAAGGCTCAAGCACAGGTTGGGCTCAACCAGTTTGCTTGACGATTGTGGAGTGAGCAAGATATCTCGAAATTTGGGAATCTCATATTTCTTTTGAATCATGATTTAAAAGCAAAAATGAAATGGTTTTTCACTCAAGAAATTTACATTTTAAAAACACTAGCATTTAATGTGAACTGTGTGAGAGAGAGACAGACAGAGACAGAGCCACAAACAGGGACAGACACAGAGAGAGTCAGAGAAAAAGGAAGACACCCACACAAAGACGGAGACACAGAAAAAAGAAGACAGAGACAGAAAGAAAGAGACAGAGGTTGACAGAGATAGATAAACAGACAGGAATAGACAGATTCAGAGAGAAAGGAAGGCAAAAACAAAGAAAGAAAAAGGCAGGCAGAGGTTGACAGAGAGATAGATGAACAAAGAAGGAGAGAGACAGACAGAGGCAGAGAGAGGCAGAGACAAACAGAAAGGAAGACATGGAGAGACAGAGAAAGGAAGACTTAGACAGAGATTGTCAGAGAGAGAGAGACAGACAGAAAGAGACAGAGAAAAAAGACAAGGATAGAGACAGTAAGAGACAGGAAGATAGAAAAAGAAAGAAGATCAGACAGAAAGATAGAGAAACAGACATAGACAGACAGAGACAGATGGAGACAGAGAGAGAGAGACAGAGAAGAAAAAAAGACAGAGACACACTGACAGAGAGAAACAGAGATAGGGGGCAGAGATAGATACAGTGTGGCAGAGACAGAGACTGAAAGAGAGAGATGGATAGAAAGAGACAGAGACAGAGAGACAGTGACAGAGATAGAGAGAGAAACAGAGAGAGACACACACACAGAGAAGCAGAGATAGAAACAGTGAGACAGACAGATACTGTCTGAGAGAAAAAGGAAGACAGAGACAGAGATAGAGAAACAGAGAGACAAGCAGCTTCTATTTTTTACTTTATAGGCATTTTATTATGATTTATTGACTTAATTTAAATAAAATATATAAATGAGTAAAAGACACTATTTGAAATCAAGAAACCTATATTTCAATCATATCTCAAACACTGGAAATGTGACTAAAAATGAGTCACTTCTTTCTGAATTTGTTTTCTTATCTGTAAAATGGAGGCATTAATACTTATACTTAAAGTTTGAGAAAAATGATTTGAAAACTCTAAATCACCAGACAATATGAATGATTATTATTCCTGGGATTATAATTTTTACTGTTGATTTTATTTTCTTAAAATTTATTGTTCCCTATCTAAAAAACAAAACAAAACAAAACAAAACAAAACAAAAAAAAAAAAAAAACTTCTGCTTATCAATCCCTTTCTTAGAAGGATATCCTTTTGGGGAAGAATGATATTTGAATGCACTTCAGGTTAAATTAACAGATTTTATTAGAACACTATGGGCATAATTCGCAACTAGAGATCCTCCATAGGCTGTTGGAGGAGGGGAGAAGTCATGTGACCCAATTTTCTTATAACAGAAACATTAACATTCAAGAGGCCTCCAAGAGCCATGACTTGCAATTTCAGAAGAAAATAACTTTGAAATCAGTGGATAGAAAATTAAAAAATCCCTGGAGAAGTTAAGCAAATCTGTAACCATGTGCTCCACAGATTAGGGGAATGGAGAGAAGAAAAAATAATAAAACAAAACAAAGAACAACATATTTTCCACCTTTGATTTGCAGATTCAAATCCATTTTCTTGGATAAAAGAAACACACTAAAGAAAACCAAATAAATTTCCTATGACTAGTTGTAGATAGGTATCTTTGCATCTCACTAATTCATGCTGCTTTAAATAAGAACCTGATCCTTCTTTGTTTGCAAGTGCCTGTTACATGAGAGCAACCGATTAGATGAGTTGGACTTCAAGTTTCAGAACCCTTTGGAACTCCAGGATGCAGGATAGATAGACAATCTGTTTGTTAACTTGTATTTTTTGCCAAGAGATTATGATACATGTCAGATCCACACCTCTTTGAAGCCTGAAAGACATTTAGAACAAATGAAAAGAACAAATTACTTTGTGTTTTCCAGAAAATAAAGAAGAGTGGAATGAATATAAGATGTAGTTTGAGGACCTAGTTTGAGGTCTTATAGATTGAGGACCTGGAGTCAATTAATCAATCAATCAGTAATCTTAATTAAGCACATTCTCTATTCCAGGCACTAAGGACTAGGAATTAAGTTCTTAAATAAACAAAGAAATTTCTATTCACAAAGAACTATTTTCTAATTAGAGAGACAAGTGAATATATATATATATATACAGAGAGAGAGACAGAGAGAGAGAGACAGACAGACAGACAGACAGACAGACAGACAGAGAGACAGAGAGACAGACAGACAAAGAGAGAAACAGAGAGATAGACAGAGAATAAATAAAAATTTAATAAATACATTTTTTCCAAAATACTTCATTGAAAAGTAGTCCCCCTCCACAATATTGCCTCTAGTCTTAACCTTTCCAGTCATTACCACAAAATTAGCTATAAAGCTTCTTCTTTCACAAGACAGATACTTAGAGAAAACTGCCACATCCTCAGGAAGACTTCTCTTCTCTAGCCTAAATATTTCCAGTTCCTTAAAGCTTTTGTGGGGCTGCTAGGGGACATCATAGATTGAATGCTGGGCTAATCACTAACATGTGGAAGCTTAGGAAAGGTTTCATGCAGAAGATGAAGCCTGAGCTACATCTTAAAGGAACAGGGGAAGTCTGAGGTGGAAGTAAGCGGGAATGCAAAGATATAGAAATGAGAGATAGGATGTATCATGTGTTTTAAATCCTTCTCTTTCCTTGTGACTCTGGAAAAATCACCATTACCTCTAGATTTTAGTTTCTTCATGTCTAAAATTAGAGGATATAAATGATCCCCACTATTATCATTTTTGGAGCATGGAATCAATCTTAGATTCTTAAAGGACATACAAATATTCTAAAAATTATACCAAGTCCTAATAGCTAGTAATGTATTGAGTGAAGGCTCGATAATGTATTGGCATCTGAGGACCAGCCTGAACTACATTCAGAGAGGTTTAGCAAAAAAAAAATGGCCCCTGATGATATTTTGGGAGGATGTATAGAGAAAGAAATCACAAAGGCCATCTGGTGAGTATGAATATATATCAGTAGTGATGAAGATTATTTTACTAGTCCTAGTATTACTAATAATGCTACTAATGCTACTACTCACAATAGTCCTAATAATGCTACTAATAGTACTACTAATATTGCTAGTATAAATGCTACTAATAATAGTATTACCAATATGGCTACTATTACCACTGCTGTTGCTACTATTACTAGCTGGTCTGTTATAGTAGGTACTATAATCCTACCTTTTTTAGCCTATAAGTGTTGCTGAAAGCAGTATAATGATTTGTGCAGCAGCCCCTGGGTGATGTGTCTCTGTCTGATTTGAATCCAGGTTTTCCCAGCTACAAGGCCTGGACATTATCCATTATGCAATACTATCTCACAGATTTAGCAAAATGTGTGACAGTTGTCATTTTGACCCATGGACATAATGATAGATTCGTGATTCCTTTGAGATATTAAAAAAGCTTGCTTCTCAAAGTGAGTAACAAATTTATGGAAGATTATATTTTTGAAGTCTGAGAGCTGGTCAATGTTGTTGATATAAATAATATTTCAAAAGTTTAAATGTCATGGGAGATAGTTAAATTAGACATAGTCTAAGTCTTCAAGGAAATTACAATCAAGTGAGGAGGCAAAGGAAATGTCATATGCTACTGTATTAGAAATGACAAAATAATGAAGAGCAGAAACCAAATGGCTTAAGACAATAATAGATAGAATGTCACAAGGCAGCATATGATTAATTATCAAGTGAATGAATCAGAAAATTGCTCTTGTAATTCAGGAAAAGAGGTCATTTCAGGCAAGGGAAATCAGAAAGTATCAATTGAAAAATCACATAATCTCCGAGTGGAAAATGGCCTGAAACACCTTCCAGTCTAATCTATTACTATACTAGAAACTCTGCTTTAAAACAACAACAGCACCCTCCATAAATAGTCATCTAACTCATACCTGACTGATTTAGAGCTAAGAAACTTTAGAAATGGTCAAGTGAAACTTTCTTATTTTCTGGCTGAATAAATCACCTAGAATTTTTATAGCTTTCCTAGAGATATATATCTAGTGTCAGTAATGGGATTTGAACCTGTTTTCTTTATTCAAATTCTCTTGTTCTATGTATTAACAATATCCTATCTCCTGAAGAAAATCCCTTCTAACTCCACAGTAAGAAAGGCACCACTACCTTTTGAACCAATTGTTTTATTTTGGGATAAATTTAACTATTTGGAAATTTCTACATCCACCACAGTATTTTTTCTAGTCTAACCTATCGAGTCATTACCCCAAAATTAGCTACAAGGTTCCATCTTTCATAAGACAGAAGCTTAGAGAAAACTGCCGTTTCCTTAGAAAGATTTCTCTTCTCTGGGCTAAATATTTCCAGGTCCTACAGCCTTTTGTGGGGCTGCTAGCAGGCATCAGAGGTTGAATGCTGGGCCTGGAGGCAGGAAGACATGAGTTCAACTTTGGACTCAGACATTAGCTGTGTGACCTTGTGCATGTCACTTCATCCCATTTGCCTCTGTTTCCTCATCTGTAAAAATGAGCTGAAGAAGGAAATAGCAAATCACTCCAAGATATCTTACAAGAAAATCCCAAATGGGGTTATATAGAATTGGACAAAATTTAAAAGCAGCTGAAGAACTTTTTTATGGCATGTTCTTAATTTTTTTCTATCATCCCGGACAACATTCTTCAGAATAAATTATATATAAATATAAAAGTACAGCAGAAAGAGCTTGAGTTCTGGAATCAAAGGCCCAAGTTCTAATTTTACTTTAGACACTTATACATTGAACAAATCATTTCTATTCCCTGGAATTAAGTTTCTTCTATAAAGTGAGGGAAAGGGAATGGTAGGAATTCATGACTTTAGAGTTCATTTCCAGTTCTAAATTTGTTCTCTTAAAATGTGGTGCCTATAATCAGAGATAGTTCTCTTGATTCAATATGATCATGGCAGAGTGCAGAAGGACTCTGATATGTTTTTTTTTTCTGGCTATCTATTTAAGATGCAGCATAAAAAAGATAGAATTTGATCTGGCCCTTTCCTTTGACTATATTTTTCATTATATTGTTTATTATTTCTATATATGCCGATGCTTATAGTTAAGTTGTATTTCATATATAGGCCCAATGCTAGTGTTATTGTTGCAGCTATGCTTATTATTTTTGACTGATTGCTATGTACTACAGATATTTACATATTTTTGAAAAATGTCTGTATTAAATGTGCTGTAATATATAGGATATTCAGAAAGAACTAGCACCTCTGCTATAAGGGCTCCCCAAATACTTTTCAGGGCTACTTCTCCACCTTGTATGTCTTCCCACCACCTAATTTTCTTTTGTGCCTCCAAGAACCTGTAGCATGTGCAGTAGCCAGATTCCATAAAACCATCTTAGTAGGCTGGCTAAACCAGGTTGAAATAAAGCCAACAGATGATAAGTCTTTGGTGAGTTCGTGGTCTACCTCAAGCATGTGAAGACTTTCCATGAAAGAACAGGCAAATGGAACCAGTTTGTTTCAAAGGATATAAAGACCTTTGAAGCAGGTGATGTGAAGTGGTTAGAGCTTGTGAAGACATCAAGGTCATTCACTGTATCTTAGGCCATGGCCATTTGTCTTGACTTTTGTCTTGCTAGTAGATTTTGATGACTCTGGAAGAGAGAGTAAATCTGATTACTTCATGAAACTCTGACTTACTTAAAATCAATTCATGACACAAGTGAAGAAATCACCCATCATCCACTATTAAACTTCAACATCATGATGTCATTGGTCCTCTTTAAAAATGAAAGATAAATAGCAAAGATTAGCTATTAGATTTAATCAAAGAAGCAAAGAGTATATTTTAAATCACTTAATCATTTTATGGTGTGAATATTTTTTGGTAGTCCAGTGAAGCCCATGGACCAAATTCTCAGAATGAGGTTTTTAAATACATAAAATAGCATAAATAGCATTGCAAGTTAAACCAATTATATTGAAATACAATAATCAAAATATTTGACAAGTTCACAGATTCTAGCTTAAGTTCTAGCTTAAGTTTTCCATATGGTTAACAAAAAAGCCTAAGCAATATCATAAAAATAGGGAAGTTCAAGATGCATTTGTATCTATTAAATAAGGGTTCATAGTCTTCCTGCCTTCTTCATATTTGAAATTGGAAAATATAATCATGCAATTCAATGTACATTTTTAACATGAGGCATTTTACTTGTGGTGAAGTTACAAATCTGGAAAAAAAAGTAAGTCCTAATCTCAAAAATTATTGGTCCAACTACAGAAATGGAGGGGAATTCAGTGGACATAATGTATCTTACTAGCTTTGTGACTGTGAGCAAGTCATTTAAATTCTGTTTGCTGCAGTTCCTTAATATGAAAAATTAAAATAATAACCCATCCTAAAATTTAAAAAACAAAACAAAAATTATAGCATCTATCCCTCAAGGTTGTTATGAGGACCAAATGATATAAGTTTTAAGCTGCTTAGCACAGTGCCTAGTACATAATCTATGTTATATGAATGTTAGTGATGATGACGATGATGATGATAATGATAGCAAGAAGAAATACCAAGTTTATGTGCATGATGAAAATTAAGAACTGGGGAAAATACAATACTTCTTGTTTGGGAAATTGTCCAAAGCTCCATGCAGGTCATAATACTTGGGCTGAGTCTTTGAAAAGACAAAGTCATGAGGGATGTCTTACATAAATGAATGCAAATAAGATAGAAGAATAGCTAGTAATCTAGATTCATTGGAATATAAGATCAGAGGATATCAGGTAAATTTATTGTGAAGTTAAATTAAGATGACTCTAAGAGTCAGGCCTTCTTTTCTGACTTATACTGTTTAAGTACTTTGTTTCCTGGAGTTAAATAGAAAAGTCTAAAAAGAAAAGCAGAGGTTGGGGATGATTGTGTGTGGTCCTGTGTTGTTCCTTTGATTAAGAGAGATTATAGTTGCCATACACCCAGTGAGGGACTTTTAACTTTCAGCACTCTGGATAGTGTCATTGAAAACCAAGTTTACCTCAAGTGGTTTGGCCTTGGCATTTAAACATTAAGAGAGAATGATCTCTTCAAGTCTCCCTTAGAGCAGGCATAAAAGGATTGCTGCTTAGAAACCATGTACCACTTTTCTATGAATGATTGAAGAAAAATCTGCTTAAGGGCTTAAGGTATCTATGGGAAATGAAAATATTTAGAGCTGAATTCTTAAGGAAAACAACTCTCCATTCACTGATGAATCTGTCACTTGATGTGCCCTTTTCCATTCACTACAATTTTTACTTCTCTAGAAAGTTTTAAGTTTTGATGGCAATGAGAAAAATCCTCCTCATTTTATTGTTATGAGATATGCCACATATGTATTCCTCCTCTGCTACTTGTCCTTTATTACATTTTTTGTGCATGGATTTTAAAAATCTCCATTGATTGAAATAAAATGGTATTATCTAAATTAGCATAACTTCCTATTCCATGTAAATTTATTCATTTATTAACTTTAAATTTATATTATATTTGGACTTATTGTCTCTTCTATTAGAATGTGAATTTGTCTCAAGTAGGGGTTATTGCATTCTTTGATCTTTTATTATTAAAAACTAGTACAATGACTTGCACATAGAAGGCAATAAATGGTTGTTGATTCATTGACAGAGCACTAATGTAATAATAATAATAATAATAAAGTTAATTTATAGTATTATACTAAATAATTTCATGCAAATTAATTAAGAATAAGCTCAATTAGCAGTATTAGTATCAGATGATAGATGATTAAACATATTTCCTCCACTTGGTTAAGAAGTAGGTGACAGATAGATGACACTTTATCTCCAAAACTCAGATATTTGGGTTTATTAAACACTAGATTACCATGGTCATTTACTACTGTGTATCAGGTACCTAATATATTTCATTAACCTATTATATTCTTAGCTAGTACCAGAGTAATATAGATTGAAATCTAAATCCTTAACACTGTCTCCATATATTTGTTATTGAACTTGTTGATATTCTTCACCTTTTGTTCTTCCAGATAAATTGTATTATTAATCTATGCCTTAAAATAACTCTTTGATTAGAGAACTGTCCAGAGATAATAGAAACAGAAGGGAAAGTAGATGTGGAAAGAATTCATCGAACTCCTTCTGAAATAGACCCTAAAAAAAGAACACCACGGAATATTGTGGCTAAGCTGCAGAATTACCACACAAAGGAGAAAATCCTGCAAGCAACTAGAAAAAAACAATTTAAATACCAAGGTGCCACAATAAGGGTCACCCAAGATCTGGCTGCCTCCACATTAAAAGATAGAAGGGCCTGGAACCTGATATTCCGTAAGGCAAAAGATCAAGGACTGCAACCAAGAATGAACTACCCAGCTAAGTTTAGCATCTTTTTCCATGGAAGAAGATGGTCATTCAATGAAACAGAGGAATTCTATATGTTTCTAAGAAAAAAACCAGACTTAAACAAAAAATTTGATCTACATCCACAAGACTGAAGAGAAACAGAAAAAGGTACACAGAACCCTTGAGAACTGTAACTCTGTTGTGGGTATATAAAAAATACTCAAGGATAATTTGATTTTACTGATATAAAAGAAAAAAAGGGGGGTGTAGTAAAGGGAAGGAGGTCGGTTCAGAAAAAGGGGAAGGAGTGATAAAAAGAGGGAAACTACATCCCAGGAAGAGACATAGAAAATACACCATATCTGAGGGAACTTAGTGAGGGGGAGAATCATTGTGTGAATCTTACTCTCATCAGAAGAGGCTCAAAGAGTAAATAATTAACATATTTGTTTTTCAGAGAATTTTCTCTCACCTCATTAAAAGGGGGGAGAGGAAAAGGGAAAAGGAAAAGGAGAATAAGTGAAGGGACTTGGAGGGAGGGGGGAGGGATCCTAAAAAAAAAAAAAAAAAAAAAAAAAAAAAAAGAGGGAGGGTTGCGCGTCACAAGGGGGGTCTGTAAATTAAATATCGGGGAGGGGGATCAGGGGGGTCAAGGGAAAAAAGCATAATCTGGGGATAATACGATGGCAGGAAATACAGAATTAGTAATTTTAACTGTAAATGTAAATGGGATGAACGATCCCATCAAACGGAGACAGATAGTAGATTGGATCAAAAAGCAGAACCCTACAATATGTTGCCTACAGGAAACACACTTAAAGCAGGGAGATACATACAGAGTAAAGGTAAAAGGTTGGAACAGAGCCTATTATGCTTCAGGTAAAGCCAAAAAAGCAGGGGTAGCTATCCTTATCTCAGATCAAGCAAAAGCAGAAGTAGATCTTGTTAAAAAAGATAAGGAAGGAAACTATATCCTGCTGAAAGGTAGCATAAATAATGAAGCCATATCAATACTAAACATATATGCACCAAGTGGTATAGCATCTAACTTTCTAAAGGAAAAGTTAAGAGAACTGCAAGAAGAAATAGACAGTAAAACTATAATAGTGGGAGATCTCAACCTTGCACTCTCAGATTTAGACAAATCAAACCACAAAACAAACAAGAAAGAAATTAAAAAAGTAAATAGAACATTAGAAAAACTAGGTATGATAGACCTTTGGAGAAAACTGAATGGCAATAGGAAGGAATATACTTTCTTCTCAGCAGTTCATGGATCCTATACAAAAATTGACCATATACTAGGACATAAAGATCTCAAAATTAAATGTAGGAAGGCAGAAATAATAAATGCCTTCTTCTCAGATCACAATGCAATAAAAGCTACATTCAATAAAAAGTTAGGGGTAAATAGACCAAAAAGTAATTGGAAACTGAATAATCTCATCTTAAAGAATGACTGGGTGAAAGAGCAAATTATAGAAACAATTAACAATTTCACCCAAGATAATGATAATGATGAGACATCATATCAAAATCTTTGGGATGCAGCTAAAGCAGTAATAAGGGGAAATTTTATATCTTTAGAGGCTTATTTGAAGAAAATTGAGAAAGAGAAGATTAACGAATTGGGCTTACAACTTAAAAGGCTAGAAAAAGACCAAATTATAAACCCCCAACCAAAAATTAAACTCGAAATACAAAAATTAAAAGGAGAAATCAATAAAATTGAAAGTAAAAAAACTATTGAATTAATAAATAAAACCAAGAGTTGGTTTTATGAAAAAGCCAATAAAATAGATAAACCTTTGGTAAATTTGATCAAAAAAAAGAAAGAGGAAAATCAAATTGATAGTCTTACAAATGAAAAGGGGGATCTTTCCACCAATGAAGAGGAAATTAGAGAAATAATAAGGAGTTACTTTGCCCAACTTTATGCCAATAAATTTGATAACTTAAGTGAAATGGATGACTTCCTCCAAAAATATAGGCTCCTTAGATTAACAGAGGAGGAGATTGATTGCTTAAATAGTCCCATTTCAGAAAAAGAAATAAAACAAGCTATTAATCAACTGCCCAGGAAAAAATCCCCAGGGCCAGATGGATTCACATGTGAATTCTACCAAACATTTAAAGAACAATTAGCCCCAAAGTTATATGAATTATTTGAAAAAATAGGGGATGAAGGAGTCCTACCAAACTCCTTTTATGACACAGACATGGTACTGATACCTAAACCAGGTAGATCGAAAACTGAGAAAGAAAATTATAGACCAATCTCCTTAATGAATATTGATGCTAAAATCTTAAATAAGATATTAGCAAAAAGACTTCAGAAAATCATCTCCAGGATAATACACTATGATCAAGTAGGATTTATTCCAGGAATGCAGGGCTGGTTTAATATTAGGAAAACTATTAATATAATTGACCATATTAATAATCAAATTAATAAGAACCATATGATCATCTCAATAGATGCAGAAAAAGCATTTGACAAAATCCAACATCCATTCCTACTAAAAACTCTTGAGAGTATAGGAATAAATGGACTATTCCTTAGAATAACCAGGAGCATATATTTAAGACCTTCAGTAAGCATAATATGCAATAGAAATAAACTGCAACCTTTCCCAGTAAGATCAGGAGTGAAACAAGGTTGCCCACTATCACCATTACTATTCAATATAGTACTAGAAACGCTAGCCTCAGCAATAAGAGCCGAGAAAGAGATTCAAGGAATTAGAGTAGGAAATGAGGAAATTAAACTATCACTTTTTGCAGATGACATGATGGTATACTTAGAGAACCCCAAAGACTCTGCTAAAAAGCTACTAGAAATAATTCAAAATTTCAGCAAAGTGGCAGGATACAAAATAAATCCACATAAATCCTCGGCATTTTTATATATCACTAACAAAATGCAACAGCAAGAGATACAAAGAGAAATTCCATTCCAAACAAATGTTGAGAGTATAAAGTATTTGGGAATCCATCTACCAAAGAAAAGTCAGGAATTATACGAGAAAAATTACAAAACACTTGCCACAAAAATAAAATCAGATTTAAATAATTGGAAAGACATTCAGTGCTCTTGGATAGGCTGAGCGAATATAATAAAGATGACAATACTCCCCAAACTAATCTATTTATTTAGTGCTATACCAATCAGACTCCCAAGAAACTACTTCAATGACCTAGAAAAAATAACAACAAAATTCATATGGAAGAATAAAAGGTCGAGAATTGCAAGGGAACTAATGAAAAAAAACTCAGAGGAAGGTGGTCTAAGTGTACCTGATCTAAAGCTATATTATATAGCAGCAGTCACCAAAACCATTTGGTATTGGATAAGAAATAGACTGGTAGATCAGTGGAACAGATTAGATACAAAGGACAAAAAAGGATACAGCAACCTAATCTTTGACAAACCCAAAGATACCAACATTAGGGATAAAAATTCATTATTCGGAAAAAACTGTTGGGAAAACTGGAAATTAGTATGGCAGAAATTAGATATGGATCCACACTTAACACCATATACCAAGATAAGATCAAAATGGGTCCATGATTTAGGCATAAAGAGGGAGATAATAAATAGATTAGAGGAACAGAGGATAATCTACCTCTCAGACTTGTGGAGGAGGAAGGAATTTATGACCAGAGGAGAACTAGAGATCATTATTGATCACAAAATAGAAGATTTTGATTACATCAAACTAAAAAGTTTCTGTACAAATAATACTAATGCAAACAAGATTAGAAGGGAAGTAACAAATTGGGAAAATATTTTTAAAAACAAAGGTTCTGACAAAGGTCTCATTTCCAAAATATATAGAGAACTGACCATAATTTATAAGAAACCGAACCATTCTCCAATTGATAAATGGTCAAAGGATATGAACAGACAATTCTCAGAGGAAGAAATTGAAACTATATCCACTCACATGAAAGAGTGTTCCAAATCACTACTGATCAGAGAAATGCAAATTAAGACCACTCTGAGATACCACTACACACCTGTCAGATTGGCTAAGATGACAGGAACAAATAATGACAAATGTTGGAGGGGATTTGGGGAAATTGGGACACTAATACATTGCTGGTGGAGTTGTGAAAGAATCCAGCCATTCTGGAGAGCAATCTGGAATTATGCCCAAAAAGTTATCAAGCTGTGCATACCCTTTGACCCAGCAGCGCTACTACTGGGATTATATCCCAAAGAAATACTAAAGAGCAGAAAGAAACATATATGTGCCAAAATGTTTGTGGCAGCTCTTTTTGTTGTAGCTAGAAACTGGAAGATGAATGGATGTCCATCAGTTGGAGAATGGTTGGGTAAATTGTGGTATATGAAGGTTATGGAATATTATTGCTCGGTAAGAAATGACCAGCAGGAGGAATATAGAGAGGCCTGGAGAGACTTAAATCAACTGATGCTGAGTGAAATGAGCAGAACCAGAAGATCACTGTACACTTCAACAACAATACTGTATGAGGATGTATTCTGATGGAAGTGGAAATCTTCAACATAAAGAAGATCCAACTCACTTCCAGTTGATCAATGATGGACAGAGGTAGCTACACCCAGAGAAGAAACACTGGGAGGGGAATGTAAATTGTTAGCACTAATATCTGTCTGCCCAGGTTGCATGTACCTTCGGATTCTAATGTTTATTGTGCAACAAGAAAATGATATTCACACACATGTATTGTACCTAGACTATATTGTAACACATGTAAAATGTATGGTATTGCCTGTCGTCGGGGGGAGGGAATAGAGGGAGGGAGGGTAATTTGGAAAAATGAATACAAGGGATAATATTATAAAA
Organism: Sminthopsis crassicaudata; assembly: GCF_048593235.1. Lineage (NCBI taxonomy): Eukaryota > Metazoa > Chordata > Mammalia > Dasyuromorphia > Dasyuridae > Sminthopsis > Sminthopsis crassicaudata. Next base: position 627,320,315 of record NC_133619.1, read on the forward strand.
TATATATATATAATAAAAAAAATAACTCTTTGATTGGTATGACACCGAATAAAAAAATTGACTTAAGCAGAATTATTATTTCATTATATTGGCTCGATCTATCAATGAACAATTAATATTTCTCCAATTTCTTATATCACTTTTTACTGGTGAAAAGTGTTTGTAATTGACTTCTGGCCAAGATGGTGGTGTGGAGGCAGACAGCTGCTTGAGCTCTACGTTTTCTCTCAGGACTTACTTCATGACAAGCCTTGGAGTTAATGCTTGACCGGAAAAGAAACACACAAATAATCACCAACAGAAGACATCCTTGAAATTCGCCAGAGAAGGTCTTTGTTTGCTTGGGGGAGGGTCGAACAGGCTGGGTGCAGACTGAGGGCAGGTAGCGAGAGTGAGACAGGTAGCTCACACAGCTAAGACCAGAGGGGGGAGGGGGTACAATCTCTTCAGTTTCTGCAAAAAGACTTTTACCCCAGTGTGGATACTCCATCTTGGCACCAAGCCAGTAGCAGCAGAGAAGGTGTAATTACCAGAAGTGAAGAATAAAACCCCGGAAAGCTAGCATCTCTCAGGACCAGCCACCCCCACCCCAAACCCCACCTGGAGTGACTCAGTGCATTCTTAGAGCTTTAGACTGCAAACACAGCACAGCCATCGCTGTCTTGTTAGTGCCTTGCTGCTGTCTCCCACAGTCTGTACAGAAAGCCTGGTTACACCATCCAGCCCCATCCCCACCAGAAACAGACCAATTGTTTCTCTTGTCAATTTGTTTTCTTTGAGTCCTGCTCTGACAAAATGAACAAAAAATTCAGAAGGGCTCTAACCATTGACAGCTTCTGTATGGAGAGAGAGCAGACTTCAAATACTGAGGACACTAAAAGCAGATTGTCTCCAGAGGAATTCCCTAAGGGGGATATGTGCTACTCCTCAATACAAAAGAATCTCATAGAGGAAATCAAAAAGGCTCTCACAAGAGAGCTAGAAGACAAATGGGAAAATGAAAGGGAAGCTTGGCAAGAGAGCCTGGAGAAGTCATTCCACACATTTAAAGACAGAGTGGATAAAGAAAACAAATCATTGAGAAATAAAATTAGGGAGCTGGAAAAAGAAAACAGCTCTCTAAAATAAAATGGATGAAATGGAAAAAATTCCACAGAAGAAAAAAAGTCACTTAAAAACTTAATTGGACAATTACAAAAAGATATAAAAAAAGTGAGTGAAGAAAATACATCATTGAAAATTAGATTCAAGCAAGTAGAAATGAATGACTCAAGGAGAAACCAAGAAGTAGTCAATCAAAACCAGGAAAACAAAACAATTGAAAAGAATGTCAAATACCTTATTGGAAAGACAACAGATCTGGAAAACAGACCCAGAGAGACAATTTGAGAATAATCGGACTCCCTGAAAAATGTGAGGAAAAAAAGAACCTGGACACTATTTTCCAGGAAATTATCAAAGAGAACTGCCCAGACGTTTTGGAAACAAAGGGTAAAATAGACATTGAAAAAATTCATCGGATCACCTACTGAAAGGGACCCTAAAATCAAAATGCCAAGAAATATAGTGGCCAAGTTCAAGAACCATCAGACAAAGGAAAAGATATTGGAAGCTGCTAGAAAAAGCAATTCAGATATGGAGGATCCACAATAAGGATAACCCAAGATCTAGCAGCATCCACATTAAAAGAACAAAGGGCCTGGAATATTATATTCTGAAAGGCTAAGGAACTTGGTATGCAGCCAAGAATAACTTACCCAGCAAAAATGAGCATCATTTTCCAGGGAAGAAGATGGACATTTAATGAAATAAATGAATTCCATCTATTCTTGATGAAAAAACCAGACCTACACAAAATGTTTGATCTTCAAATACAGAACTCAAGAGATTTCTAAAAAGGTAAAAAGAAAGCTTGAGAACTATATTTCTGCCATAAAGATATGTAAAGAACACATGTATAATTTGTACTAGAAACTAGAGGTGGAAAGGAAATTATACCATAAAAAAGGGTAAAGTGGTGGTACTACATCTCATGAAGAGGCAAAGGTAACCTATTATATCTGAGAGAAAGAAAGGAGGGAGATGAACATAGTGTGTATCAATAGACATATTTGATTTATGGTAAAACTTCTTCCACTTCATTGAAAAGTGAGAGGGAAGGAGAAAGCTAAGGGGAAGGCAATACAGAAATTGTGAGGAAAATGGGTAAAATAAGGGGAGGAACTTTAAGGTGGGGGAGGGATACTAAAAAGGGAAGGCTGTGAAAATCAAGTGGTGTTCACAAGTTTAATACTGGTAGGCGGTAAGAGGGAAAGAAATGAGAAAAGGATAAGCAGGGGTTAACAGGATGGCAAGCAATGTAGAATTAGTCATTCTAACCATAAATGTGAATGGGGTAAACTCCCTCATAAAGAGGAAGCAGTTAGCAGAATGGATTAAAAGTATGAATTCTACTATAGGTTGTTTGCAGGAAACACACCTGAAACAGGGTGATACATTCAAAATAGAAGTAAAAGGGCAGAGCAGAATCAACTATGTTTCAGGTGAAGCCAAAAAAGCAGGGGTAACCATCCTCATCTCAGATCAAGCAAAAACAAAAATTGATCTAATTAAAAGAGATAACGAAGGGCATTATATCCTGCTAAAGGGTAGCATAGATAATGAAGCAGTATCTATATTAAACATATATGCACCAAGTGGTGCAGCATCTAAATTCTTAAAAGAGAAATTAAGAGAGCTGCAAAAAAGAAATAGACAGCAAAACTATAATAGTGGGACATATCTCAACCTTGCACTCTCAGAATTAGATAAATCAAACCGCAAAATAAATAAGAAGGAAGTCAAAGAGGTAAATAGAATACTCAAAAAGTTTGATATGATAGATCTTTGGTGAAAGCTACATGGAAGAAAGGAGTATACTTTCTTCTCAGCAGTTCATGGAACCTATACAAAAATTGATCATATACTAGAACATAAAAACCTCAAAATCAAATGCAGAAAGGCAGAAATAGTAAATGCATCCTTTGCAGACCACAATGCAATTAAAATTACATTTAATAAAAAGCCAGGGGAAAATAGACCAAAAAATAATTGGAAACTAAATAATCTTATACTAAAGAATGATTGGGTAAAACAGCAAATCATAGAAATAATTAATAACTTCACCCAAGAAAATGACAATAATGAGACATTATACCAAAATATGTAGGATATAGCCAAAGCAGTAATAAGGGGAAGGTTTATATCTCTACAGGCCTACTTGCATAAAATAGAGAAAGAGAGGGTCAACGAATTGGGCTTACAACTAAAATTGCTAGAAAATGAACAAATTAAAAACCCCTAGACAAACACAAAACTTGAAATTCTAAAAATAAAAGGTGAGATTAATAAAATTTAAAGTTAAAAAAAACTATTGAATTAATAAAACTAAGAATTAGTTCTATGAAAAAAACAACAAAATAGATAAACCCTTAATAAATCTGATTAAAAAAAGGAAAGAGAAAAAGCAAATTGTTAGTCTTGAAAATGAAAAAGGAGAACTCACCACTAATGAAGAGGAAATTAGAACAATAATTAGGAGCTAATTTGCTCAACTTTATGCCAATAAACTCGATAACTTAAATGAAATGGAAGAATACCTTCAAAAATATAGCTTGCCCAGATTAACAGAGGAAGAAGTAAGTAGTCTAAATAGTCCCATCTCCGAAAAAGAAATAGAACAAGCTATTAACCATCTCCCTAAGAAAAAATTCCCAGGATCAGATGAATTTACATGTGAATTCTACGAAACAATTAAAGAACAACTAACTCCAATGCTATATAAACTATCTGAAAAAATAGGGATTAAAGGAGTCCTACCAAATTCCTTTTATGACACAGACATGTTACTGATACCTAAACCAGGTAGATTAAAAACTGAGAAAGAAAACTATAGACCAATCTCCTTAATGAATATTGATGCTAAAATCTTAAATCATCCCCAGGATAATACACTATGATCAAGTAGGATTTATAACAGGAATGCAGGGCTGGTTTAATATTAGGAAAACTATTAGTATAATTGACCATTTTAATAATCAAATTAATAAAAACCATATGATCATCTCAATAAATGCAGAAAAAGCATTTGATAAAGTCCAACATCCATTCCTACTAAAAATGCTTGAAAGTATAAAATAAATGGACTATTCCTTAAAATAATAAGGAGCATATATTTAAAACCATCAGTAAACATCATATGTAATGGCGATAAACTAGAACCTTTCCCTGTAAGATCAGGAGTGAAACAAGGTTGCCCACTATCACCATTACTATTCAATATTGTATTAGAAATGCTAGCCTCTGCAATAAGAATCAAGAAAGAGATTCAAGGAATTAGAGTAGGAAATGAGGAAATCAAACTATCACTCTTTGCAGATGACATGATGTTATACTTAGAGAACCCCAAAGACTCTGCTAAAAAGCTATTAGAAATAATTCAGAACTTTAGCAAAGTTTCAGGATACAAAATAAATCCACATAAATCCTCAGCATTTTTATACATTACCAACACAATCCAACAACAAGAGAAACAAAGAGAAATTCCATTCAAAATAACTGTCGATAGTATAAAATATTTGGGAATATATCGACCAAAGGAAAGTCAGGAATTATATAAGCAAAATTACATAACACTTGCCACAAAAATAAAGTCAGAATTAAATAATTGGAAAGACATTAAGTGCTCTTGGATAGGCCAAGCGAATATAATAAAGATGACAATACTCCCTAAACTAATCTATTTATTTAGTGCTATACCAATCAGACTCCCAAGAAACTATTTTAATGACCTAGAAAAAATAACAACAGAATTCATATGGAAGAACAAAAGGTCTAGAATTTCAAAGGAAGTAATGGAAAAAAATTAAATGAAGATGGTCTAGCTGTACCTTATCTAGAACTGTATTATAAAGCAACAGTCACCAAAAACATTTGGTATTGGCTAATAGATTAGGTTCACAGGGCAAGATAGTGAATAAAAATAACAATATAGTGTTTGACAAATGCAAAGATCCCAACTTTTGGGATAAGAATTCATTATTTGACAAAAACTGCTGGGAAAACTGGAAATTAATATGGCAGAAACTAGGCATGGACCCACATTTAACACCACATAGTAAGATAAGGTCAAAATGGGTCCAAGATTTAGGCATAAAGAATGAGATCATAAATAAATTAGAAGAACATAGGATAGTTTACCTCTCAGACTTGTGGAGGAGGAAGGAATTTGTGACCAAAGGAGAACTAGAGATCATTAATGATCAGAAAATAGAAAATTTTGATTACATCAAATTAAAAAGTTTTTGCACAAACAAAACTAATGCAAACAAGATTAGAAGGAAGTAACAAATTGGGAAAACATTTTTACAGTTAAAGGTTCTGATAAAGGCCTCATCTCCAAAATATACAGAGAATTGACTTTAATTTATAAGAAATCAAGCCATTCTCCAATTGATAAATGGTCAAAGGATATGAACAGACAATTTTCAGATGATGAAATTAAAACTATTTCCACTCATATGAAAGAGTGTTCCAAATCATTATTGATCAGAGAAATGCAAATTAAGATAACTCTGAGATACCACTACACACCTGTCAGATTGGCTAAGATGACAGGAACAAATAATGATGAATGTTGGAGGGGATGTGGAAAAACTGGGACACTGATGCATTGTTGGTGGAGTTGTGAAAGAATCCAACCATTCTGGAGAACAATCTGGAATTATGCCCAAAAATTTATCAAAATGTGCAGTGTTAGTACTGGGCTTATAGCCCAAGGAAATACTAAAGAAGGGAAAGGGACCTGTATGTCCCAAAATGTTTGTGACAGCCCTTTTTGTAGTGGCTAGAAATTGGAAAATGAATGGATTTCCATCAATTGGAGAATGGTTGGGTAAATTATGGTATATGAATGTTATGGAATATTATTGTTCTGGAGGAGGAATACAGAGAGGCTTGGAGAGACTTACATCAGCTGATGCTGAGTGAAACAAGCAGAACTAGGAGATCATTATACACTTCAACAATGATACTGTATGAGGATGTATTCTGATGGAAGTGTATATCTTCAGCATAGAGAAGAGCTAATCCAATTCCAATTGATCAATGATGGACAGAATTAGCTACACCCAGAAAAGGAACACTGGGAAATGAATATAAACTGAGCATTTTTTTTTGTTTTTCTTCCCAGATTATTTTTACCTTCCGAATACAATTCTTCCTTTGCAACAACAACAACAAAATTCGGTTCTGCACATATATATTCTACCTAAGATATACTATAAGATATTTAATATATATGGGAATGCCTGCCATCTAGAGGAGGGAGTGTAGGGAAGGAGGGGAAAATTTGGAACAGATAATGTTCGGAAGGGATAATGTTGTAAAAAAAAAAAAATTACCTATTCATATGTACTGTCAAAAAATGTTATAATTATAAAATTAATATAAAAAAAGAAAAATGTTTGTAATTGTGTTCAAATAATTCCTGTATTTGTTTTGGAAGATAAACTCCCAAGTATTTTATATTGTAAAGTTAATTTACATTGAATTTCTTTTCTTTCTCTTGCTAATGGGTTTTGTTAGTAATTTAAATAAATAATGATTGAGTGGTTTATTTTAAACTACAATTTTATTAAAGTTAATTATTTCAACTAGCTTTTTACTTAATTTTCTAGCATTATCTAAGTATATCATCATATCATCTGCAAATACTAACAATTTTGAATTTCTTCATTACATATTGTTATTCTTTTAATCTTGTTTTCTTCTCTTATTGCTGTAGCTAGTATTACTAATATAATATTAGATAAAAGTGGTGATGATGACCGTATTCTCCTCTCATATCACATATCTTTCTTTCTGATTTCCTAAGCTATCTTTAATAATAATATCTAACTGATTTTTTTTTGGTGTTTCTGCCACTCCAGAATTCTGTTTAAAGTGTTATTTTCAAATTGTTTGCAGAGGAATGTTTAGAGAACTAGATTGAGAGCTTGTTTTACCTTGCCACCTTGGCTCTGCTCCTGGAATTTTTCAATTATATTAAAATTTTTAACATTTTTTAAAATGCTGAATTCCAAAATCTCTTCTTCCCACCTAACTCACTGAGAATGCAAACAATATAATATATTATATATGTGAAACTACATAAAACATTTCCATATCAACTATGTTGCAAAACACAGGAAAAAAATGCAAGAATTTTAAAAAGTAAAAAAAGAAGTATAATTAATTGTGCACTCAGTACACTTCATTTTGTACTCAGAATGATCAAGTCATTAACAGTTAATCATAATATAATGGGGGCTTGGCCAAGGACCTATTGGTGGCCAAAGAGAATCAAAGTGGTTTTGATATAAGCAATGGTCCTTAAGAAAGAAATCTAGTCAGTAAAGCCCAACATATGTTGGAAGATTCAGAGGTGCAAAAGAAAAGAAAAATAAATGTTTTTAAGAGCATTTGTAGCCAGTTCCAATGATCTTGTAATAGAAAGAGCCATCTGTATTCAGAGAGAGTGGAGACTAAGCATGGATCACAACATAGTATTTTTGCTTTTTTTTTTTTTTTTGCTTGCATTTTGTTTTCTTTCTCATTTTTCCTTTTTGATATGATTTTTTGTGCATAATGACAATTATGGGAAAATGTATAGAATAATTGCACATGTTTAACATAGATTGGATTACTTACTAACTAAGAGGAAGTGAGGAAAAGGAGGGGAAAACTTGTTACACAAAGTTTTGCAAGGGTGAATTTTGAAAATTATTTATACATATGTTTTGAAAATTAAAAAAAGCATTTGTAGGTGAGAGTATGATAGTCTATGTAGACAGGGGAGGGAAAGGGAGAGAAGGAAGGAAGGAAGGAAGGAAAAAAGAAGGAAGGAGGGAAAGAAGGAAGAAATGATGGAGGGAAGGAAGGAAAGAAGGGAGGGAAGGAAGGAAAGAAGAAATGATGGAGGAAAGGAAGGAAGGGAAGAAGAGAAGAAGAAAGAAAAAAGGAAGGAAGGAAGAAAGGGAAAAGTAAGAAATGAAGGAAGAAAGAGAGGGAGGGAGGAAGAGAGGAAGGGAGGAAGGGAGAAAGGAGTCTTCTAACTCATCAATTCCAGTTTGTGGGTCAGTTTTATTATAGAGATTGTTGTTTGTCCTTGTTCTGGAAGAGGACCATGACATCAGGGAGGTGATGCCATGACATACAAGTAAATTGGATTTAAGTAGAGAGAGACTGAGGTCTCACCCATTCATCGATTTAAGGCTGGTAGCAATTAGGCAAAGAATCTCCACTTTCACTTTTGTTTGGGCCCCAATTAACTCAGATTGAACATAAATAGATATTATGTCTATTTTGGCCAGAAACCCTGAGGGTCTTAGCTTCCAAGATTTATTTATTTAGATTTTGCCCTTTTTGGACTAAGTGAAAAAGAAATTTCTTTGCCTCCATAGGTTAAAAAGCCCAAGGTCTCCCATTTCATCCAGGGCCATTTCCAGTCATTTTTACCTGATTGATTCCAATTCACTTGCATGTCTATGGTATCACCTCCCTCATATTATAACCCTCTTTGAGGATGAAAGACAAACAACAGTTCAATATGGCTTTTACTGTGTCCAGGGTTTTCCTTGTTCTAGTCACTTCACTTTGTATCAGTCATGTAGGACTTTCCGGGTCTTTCTGAAACCATCTTGCTTGTCATTTCTTATAGCACAATGATATTCCATAACAGTAATATACACCTACTTCTTCAGCCATTCTCTAATGCTTTGCATAGACACAATTTAAAAACAATAAATTAATATGAGATTTGTAGATAGTAAAAAGAAGGATTTTTAAGAAAAGAAGATACTAAGATGAGGGTGCAAAGGACAAAGTGAGGCCCTTAGTGGGAGCTAGTATTTGATATGAGTCTTTTTTTGTTTTGATATGAGTCTAAATGGAATCTGGGAAATTAAGAAGTGGAATTGTGAAGGAAGATTATTCCCATAATAAGGGAAGAACAATTCACAGATTTTGAGGGGGGGAATAAAGGATTGTGTTCAAGGAATACCATGTAAGGCAAGTATATCTAAATTAAAGAATATGTAGAGGGGGATAAGATGTAAGATAATGTAATGATGGGATGGAGTCAGGTTATGAAAAACTCTTAACTGCCAAACAGAGGTGTCCAGAGCTGATCCTGCTGCAGGTAACAGATTGCCATTGGAGCTCACTGAGTAACAGTGGTGAGCAGGGCAGTGTAATATGATTGGAATACAGTCAAAGGGATAGCAACAACAGAGGCATAAATAAGACCATACCAACATGCTTTGGGTTGCTATGATAATGATAAAACTTTCATTTTAAATCAAGATGTCATATCCTTTTATTTGTGAAAAACCAAAAATTAAATATTATTTTCATCTTACTGCATCATGGAAATAATCCTTGGTTCTTGAAGGCTTTATTAGTGGACTGGAAATGAATAATAATAATAAAAGTTGAATTTATATAGTGCTTTGAGCTTTACAAAATATTGTACCTACATTATTTCACTTGCATATAATAATCCTATCAAATTAGCATGTTATGTTAGCTATTATCATCCTTTTTTTTTTTTTTTTTTTTTTTTTGCTGAGGCAATTGGGGTTAAATGACTTGCCCAGGGTCACACAGCTAGGAAGATGTTAAGTGTCCGAGGTTAGATTTGAGCTCAGGTCTTCCTGACTTCAGGGATGGTACTCTATCCATTGCACCACCTAGCTATCCCATCCCCATTTTTTTAAATGAGAAAAGTGAGGTTCAGGAAATTTAATGACTTATCCATGGTAACACACTATCAGATCAGAGATTGGAACCAATCTTAGGTCTCTTCCAAATCCAAATATAGCTTTCTTCCTATTCCATAATCTTGCCTCTGCCCAACTCATTTAAGCTAGAATAGTTTAGCAATAGACTGCCTAATTTCTATCTAAAAATTTACTTAGCTAAGCTTGGAGAGGATTGGCTTCTAATTGATAAAGGGTTTTTTATTTTTTATTTTTTTATTTTTTTCATCCAAAACAGTTCACAAAACCATTCTACTAAGACATGAAGGAGCTGTGATCTGTGTGGGTTGAAAGATTACTTAAACTAATCCTTGAAGTATTGAAATATTTAGAAAGAAGATCTTTTGTTAGTACTATAATTGTGCTTGAGGGACAAAAGCTGTGTTTAAGAGGCTACATAACATTGTAGATACAGTGGTAATTTGAGAGACTAGAAGTTCTAGGTGTGAATCCAAACTACTACTTGCTAGCTCTGTGACCTTAATGGATGACCTAATCTCTCTGATTCTTAATTCTCTTATCAATAAAAGTGGGATAAAAACACCTATACCTATCTCATAAGGTAGGTTGTTGCAAGACACCATGCTATATAACTCAAAACTCAAAGGCTGCCAGACATGAATGAATTATTTTATGTTACATGCTTTGTTTTGGAAACCTAAAAGAGCTATATAAATGTAAATTATTATTAGGAAGAATATACCCCCATGTAAACACTTTAGAGAGTGAGAAAGACCACTAAAACTGTCAGAATTAAAATGTTCACAACTTCAGTTAAAAATTCAATGAATCCTCCTTTGTTTTAATTTAAATTTTAGTACTGTAACTTTTAAATGTGAAGAAATAGCCAGATGGTTTGGTGGGCTAGAAATATAGACTCAACATTCAGAACCACCCTCCTCCTCACAAAACTGCCTTATTAATGTTAAATGCAAATAATAATAATAAAAACAACTCATATTTATATGGTGCTTATTATGTGCCAAGCACAGTGCTGTGTCTCACAATTATTATCTCAATCGATAATCATAAGAACTAGAAAACAGATGCTATCATTACCCTCATTCGGCAAAGAAGAAAGCTGAGACAAATGGAAGTTAAATTATTTATCCTGAATGACAAAGCTAGTAAGTGTCAGAGGCTATATTTGAACTCAGGTCCTCCTGACTTCAGGTCCAATATACTAGCCAATGCATCACTTAGGTATACCTGAAATATCACCATGATCTGCACTTTTAAAAATTCTGGTCAATATTATCAAAGAATGAATGGGTGAGGGAATGCTAGTAGTTGTTATTTTACATGATGGTGATTGCTTTACATTGTGTTGAGAAAGAATTCCTTGTTTGTCCCCTGATAGAAGTCCTAGAAACCTAATTGACTTAATTACATGATGTTAAGAGAGGAATTATAGTGTACACGCCAAGAGGGCCACAGATGTCATTTTGAATTATTTTTCCTAGTAGTAACTGTTTTCACGTAGAGGGAAAATAAACAAAAACACCTCATCTGGAAACAAAAGTGTTCTATTGTTACCTTAGCAGCCTGTGTGTATGAAATGACAATCAGCTACTGTGCTGGGATTCAAGGTCAAGTTAACTGTGAAAAGCAGTTCTCATCATGTATGTTGACAATGAGTGACAGTAAGAGAGGGGATGGAGGATATGGTTCCAACTCCTACTCATGGGCAATCAAAAGAGGATTAATGGAATTCAATTCTGGCTTTAACTTATATTGAAAATATACTACCTGGAAGAGAATAAGGATAGATTTGGGTAGTATGACAGATATTTGTTCCAAATGGAATGAAACTTTAGTTAAAATCTCACACGTAAGGACTTTTGAGGGTTGTTGAAAAGGATAGGAGATAGAAAAGAAAATTATTTAAATAAAGCCAAATGGTTTCTTAGGGGCTTCTTATAGTGAAATATAATAATGGCTTTTGTATAGTAGGAAAAGGAAGCATAAACAAAAAGAGCAGAATGCTAGACTCTAGAATCAGGATAAAATGGCTTAAATATTTCCTCTAATACTTATGAGCTATGTAATCCTGGGCACAACATTTAATTTTTATATGACTCAGCTTATTCTCAGGGATAAATTTTTTTATCCTGTGTTGAGGAATTTTCACACTAAGATTTTGTGGCACTGATAAAGTTATCTCCCACATTCAAATGTATAAAAATTAACATTGACTATTTATTGACATGCGTTCTACTCCATCATTTTCAATTTAATGATGTAAAACTGAGCCACTGCTAGTATTAATCATTTCTATCAGGATGACTTTCCTGCTGTCTCATGACCATTTTATTAAATGATGATTATAATCCTTCATGTTTCTAAGGTCCTTATCTTGTGGAATTTTCTCTTAATATTATGTTTTCATAAACTTCATGAAGGCAGAAGCTTGAGTGTCCTGTTCAGTTCTGGATGTCTTAGGTACCCCGAACAAAGAAACCAAGTTGGAGGAGAGATTGAGCCTATGTAAAATCAAGACCAGATGAAGGAACTGGGGATATTAGCTTTGGGAAGAGAAAACATCAGAATATTTCTTCCAGTTAGGAGATAAGCTCCCTCAGGTCAGGGTGGGCATTATTGTTTTTAATAATTTGATGGTAAGGTTTTTACCTTTTTTTTTTTTTTTTTTTTTTAGCACTTAGTGTTTATGCGGCTCTATTGGCTCTTCTTAGTTCTCTCTGAAACAATATGTATGTCTTCCATGTTTCTCAGAATTCCTCATATTTGTTATTTTTACAGCAAAAAATATTTCATTACATTTATATACCACAGTTTATTCAAATGTTATTCAATAGGTCTTTCCCTTTTTTCTTTCTTCCTTTCTCATTTCTTTTTTATTTTCTCTCTCTCTCTCTCTCTCTGTCTCTCTGTCTCTCTCTCTCTGTCTCTCTCTCTCTGTCTCTCTCTCTTTCTCTCTCTCTTTCTCTCTCTCTCTCTATCTCTCTGTCTTCTTTACTTCATTTTTCCCTTATTTTTTCTTTCTCCAGAGTCACTAGAAGTATTTTGGTATATTCTCAGGCTTTCTTCTTTTCTTTGCCCTGCTTAAAGTTATATATTCAGTAGTGAGACTGCTGGGTCAAAGGGTTTGGACAGTGAGATAACTTTTTCAGAAAATTTCAAATTGTTTTCTAGAGGTGACATATTGGAGACAAATGTTCTGAACCAGCAACCCAGTTTCTTGACCCACTATCATCTAATTTTAAAATAGCTTGTTAAAGATAAGACAACAATTTGACTTGAAAAGATTTGAAACTTATCTCATCTATAACAATCTGTTTTGCTACACTTTATGTAAAGAGCAAAGTGGATAGAAACAAAATTATTTGTGGCTGAGTAACTCAATCCTATCAAAAATGTTTGTATTTTATCAACATAGGGCAATATGTTATCAAAGTTCTGTCTAAATAATTGATATCTTCATCTACCAGTACAGAGAACAATTATAGATTCACATAGAGAAGAACCAAACTATAGAATCCTCCCAATCCAAAACTACTTCTTTAGCTTTATGAGAAGCAATTCAAATGCATGGTAGTCCACTTAATTATTTGAAGGCTCCAATAAATGCCCTTCTGTTGGCATTGGCAAATCATGCTTTCATGCTTGCAGATCATGCTTTCTTCAATTACCTGTTAAATGAATATTCATTATTACACATTTGCTTCTCTGACACATTTTCTGGCAAACTGCTGGAGTCTGAGTCTAGATGTTACTTAATGAGACTGGCAGTTGGAAACTCAAATCATCTTTATGACTTCTGTGGATTTTACCAGCTGCCAGTGAATGATATTACTTTCCCATGATTAGCCAATGACAAATGACTCTTTTCTTTTTCATCCTTTTCCCCAGAGTGATATTGATGCAGTAGAGAAAGAAAAATTCCAGAAAAAAATACTGCATCCTTGGCCATACTTGAGTAGACTACTAAAATAAAAAAAAAGATTGATCTATAAAGGCAAAAGGCCTGAGCAAGCCAAGACAAGCTATTGGGTTGGAATAAAATTGGCTTCATTATGGGCAACAAAGTGTCACAAAAAGCAATATATCCTTTTAGAATCAAGATTATTGCAAAAACTGCTTCATTACCTGTGGGATTCTTGACTCTCCTACTCAGGTATTGATACAGATCAAGGATAAGAACAGTTTGATTTGGATACCTTGATCTGTTTGTGGTAGAATAAAATAATGACCATGGAGCAAGTAAGCAGAATTGTGTATGTAGAAGAAGCATCATTAGTAGAATTAGATATTGTCAGAATGATATTCTCCAAATCCAATCTAGGTTTTCTGCTAAATTAGAACAAAAATAAGAGCAATAATTTGGAAGACAAAAATCAAACAAGTTTAGAGATAGTACAAAGCTGGAATGGATAGCTAGCTAGCACATTAAATGGTAGTCAAAATACAGAAAGATTTTTGGCGGACTAAAATGTTTGGCCAAATCATATGAGGTGAAATTTATTATAGATAAATAAAACTCGTGTTTTGTTTTGTTTTTTTTGTGGTTGTTGTTGTTGTTTTGTTTAAAAAGATGATTTCACAAGCACAACGTTGTTAATGCATAGTTCCAGCAGAGTTTCCAAAGGAGGGGTTTTTGGTGAACATGTTCAATAAGAATAATCATGTTATTGGGTAGGCAAAATTTTATTTTTTTATTAAAGTTTTTTATTTTCAAAACATTTGCATAGATAATTTTCAACATTCACCCTTGAAAAATCTTGTGTTCCAAATTTTTCTTCCTCTCTTCTATCCACCCCTTCCCCTAGAAGGAAATAATGCAATATATGTTAAACATGTACAATTCTTCTACAAATATTTCCACAATTATCATGCTGCATAAGAAAAATCAGGTCAAAATGGAAAAAAATGAGAAAGAAAACAAAATGCAAGCAAACAACAACAACAAAGTGTTATATTATGCTATGAACAACACTCAGACCCCACAGAACTCTCTCTTGATGCAGATGTCTCTTTCCATTACAAGACTATTAAAACTGGCCTGACTCACCTTGCTGCTGAAAAGAGCCATGTCCATTAGAATTGATCATCGCATAGTTTTGTTGTTGCCATATATAATGATCTCCTGGCTCTAATCCCTTCACTCAGCATCAGTTCATGTAAGTCTCTCCAGACCTCTCTAAAATCATCCTGCTAATCATTTCTTATAGAACAATAATATTCCATGACATTCATATTCCATCATTTATTCAGCCATTCCCCAACTTATGGGCATCTACTCAGTTTCTAGTTCCTTGTCACTACAAAAAGGGATGCCACAAACATTTTTATACATGTGGGTCTTTTTCACTTTTTTATGATCTCTTTGAGATACAGATTTGTAGAGACACTGTTGAATCAAAGGGTATGCAGAGTTTGATAGTCCTTTGGTCATAGTTCCATACTCCAGAATGACTGGACCAGTTCATGACTCCACCAATAATGTATTAGTGTCTCCATTTTCTGATATCCCTTCCAACATTCATTATTATCTTTTCTCATATTAGGATAGGAAAAATGTTAAAAAAAAAAAAAAGGCAATGTGACTTTAAACTGAATTAAGATGATGGAACCATAGACCTCAAGCTAGAAGAAATTACAGCAACCTTTTAGTCTGATCTCTTCATTTTCTTCATTTTTATAGTTGAGGAGACTAAATTCAACTTAGAGAGGTTACGTGACTTTACTAAATTTCTACAAGTAATAGTAGTTGTTGTTAATCCTTCATTTTCAAAGAGAACCAATAATACCATGGGGTGATGCTTTAATCGCAAATGCATATTCCCTCTGTAAGGGCCTGTTTTATTTTGCTTGTCCTGACAAATACCAGGCAAGAAAATTCACAGGTAACTAAGTTGTTAGTCATAACTTTGGATAGTGAATTGTCCCCACAATAAGTTGCAAAAAAGTAAAAATGGGATGAAAATCATATGACCCTCTGGATTTTCATTAGTTGAGGAAAATGAGCACCTAAAAATGTCCTAAACACCCCCCAAAGAAAAATGGAAGAGATATAGCTTAAGACTATTCTTGTTTAAAAAATATATAAATATAAATATAAATAAATAAATAATAAAAATTAAAAATAAAATAAATAAATTAAATAGGTGGCACAGTGGATAGAGCACCAGCCTTGAATTCAGGATGATCCAAGTTCAAATCTGGTCTCAGACACTTAACACTTCCAAGCTGTGTGACCCTGGGCAAGTCACTTAACCCCAGCCTCAGGGGAAAAAAAAACAAAAAACTATTCTTGTTTAGAAGTCAGGGGGACTTAACCTGTGGTCTGTATGAAATGTTACAACATTATGAGTTTATATTCTTATATGTGTGATTCTTCATCACACAAACTTTCAAAATCCTGACTTTCTTTCAAAGATTGGCTTATGTTCCACTTCCTAAAGAAACTGTTTCCTGAACCCTCTATTGTTAGTTATCACATGAATTCATGTCCTTGTATACTATATTCACTGAATGGTTCAGCTAGAATTTGGGAGATGGATGCCAAAGCCACTTCTCGGATGACCTCTCCAATTGATCAAGGACAGGTAGACTTAGAGATGACAAACCTGACCCAATGCTCTCCCCAAGGGAAGCTCATTTGTATTCCTTGTCATTGGGGACCGCCAAGTATGGCTAGGTCATTCTACTCTTTCATTCCCTCCTGGAACCCATCAAAAGTTTGTTGTCCATATTTTATAACTTGGACAATTTGTTAAGCCCTGGTGCTTCACAGTGAACTGCCTGCCTGGCAAGCTGATTTATTACCAGTCAAGACTGTGGTAGATGCTGTAGATAACTTCAATTCCAAATCATCCCTAGCACCATTTGCAAGAGCAAGTGACAAGGATATGGGAAGGCTGAGGCTCAAAGCAGGAAAGGAGCTTGCCTATCACTATACAGAGAGACTATCTGACCTGAAAATAGATTCCCAAGTGGATATACTTTACTCCAGTAAACACTGATTCCCCTCAAAACTTCAAGATGAATCACAGCTGCCAAACTAAGATTAGAACTGCTCTGAGGAGGAGCATTCAGAGAAAATACATTGGTTATGCAGTTAAATTGGCAGAGTTCAAATTTTGACTCCAATATTTACTTATGGGAAAGTACTCAACTTTTGTTTATTTCACTTCATCTATAAAATTGAGGAACTGGATGTCATAACTTCTAAGGTCCCTTGCAGTTCTAAGTCTAATAAACAGGGATTTAGTTTGGCTGGATAACAACAAGGCTTTTCTCCACCTCAAAACTTAATTTCAAGTTTTCATAGTGCAAAGTCATGTCTAAATTGTAGCCAAAATCAATTCAATCCATTTTCAGCCTTTGTCTAGGTAGTGCTATTTCTCACACAACCTTTCAGCATCCTTACTTCCTTCAAAGATTGGCTTGTGTTCCATTTCCTAGAGGAAGTAGTTCCTCTTCCCTCAATTATTTGTTTTCACATGAATGCTAGTACCTTTATACTGTATTCATTAAATGAAATGGCAGCTCTATGAGAGCAAACAATAGTCATCTTTTTTGCTTTTGTTTCACTAGTGCTTTGCAAAGATCCTTGTCCTTGTTAGGTATCTAATGACAATTTAAACTGTGTTTTATTGAATTTGTATCATACTGAGCTGATCTATATTGTGTTGATTTGAATTCTGATGTGTTTTCTAGGGTTAACTTACCTTGGAATTTGTCAAAATTTCTCTCTCTCTCTCTCTCTCTCTCCTTTTTTCTTTTTACTGAGACATTTGGGGTTAAGTGGCTTGCTCAAGGCCACACTGCTAGGAAATAGTATCTGATTCAGATTTGAACTCAGGTGCTCCTTACTTAAGGACTTATGTTGTACAAAATGACTTTCTTTTTATAGGGAAAACATAATGTTCATCTGGTGAAAAAGGTAGCTTATTTATCCTACACACACACACACACACACACACACACACACACACACACACACACAGCTTATTAAAAGCTGCCTATCAGTAAATGTATAGAGTTCAACTTGTACCTGAGTAGAAACCTTTGCAATAGTATACCTGATAAGGGGTCATCTAAAGCAAGGGGTCATTCAACCTTTACTTGAAGACATCCAGTGGGAGGAACCTTGTACCTTACAGGGAATTTCATCACACTTTGGCAAATCTCTTTGAGAGTTGCAGTTTTCTCCCTCTCTTATCTCAAGCCACAATCTTTCTGTTTTCAGTTCTTTTCTCATTGTTCTTAGTTCTTTCTAGTGAGTCCAAAAAAAATAAGCCAAACTCCTCTTAGTCATCTCAACCTTTCAAATACTTGAAGATAGTTAATTGCCCCTCTCTTCAATAGACTTACTGTTCCCAGAATCATTCTTCAAATGGATCTTATATTACATAATTTTGAAAACTTTTACTGTTTCTCCCCTTCCTGTCTTCAGGGGAACACATTCCTTGAGATCCTTTTTACTTCCATGATTCCCATCTCCAAAATGTGATGAACTGAATATAATATTATAAATTAGGTCTAAACAGTGCAAAAAGCAGCAGGACTGTGTCCAACTGAGTCCTGGACATTTTGATTCTCTTAATTCAATTGTATATTAAAGACCAATGATCAGCTTGCAACCCAAAGTCTCAGGACTTTCCCCCAATAAAGTCCTGCATAGGTAGCCCTTCCTTATCTCAAATATATGAAATTGATTTTTTTTGCATGAAATAATAAGACTTTACATTTATTTTTATTGATAGCTAGCATTTATATAGAATTTTAAAGCTGTGAATTTTTAAAAATGTTTTTAATTTAATTTTATTTTTATTTGATCCTTGGACAGCTGGGGGGGGGGCAGTGAATAGAGTGACAAGATTCAACTTTCTGAGTTCAGATCTGGTCTCGGATACTTACTAGCTCTAGGACCCTAGACAAGACACTAAACTCTGCTTACCTTAATATATTATAGATGTTTTCTCATCTGTAATATAGGAAGGAAATGACAAGTCGAGTCTAGTGTCTTTGACAAGAAAACTCCAAATCAAGTCATGAAGAGTCATACACAATTGAAACTGAAATATGATTCTTACAGCCAACCTGTGACATAAGTATTTTTATTGTTATCCCTATTTTGCTAATGAAGAAATAAAGATTAAGTAACATTGAGGTTCAAACAGTTAATTAAGGTCTGGACCAATATTCAAACTTTGGTCTTTCTTAACTTTAAGTCCAGCCGTACCACTTAACTGCTACTAAATTTCATCTTATTTATTTCACCCTACTGGCATTTAAAAAAAGATACTGATTCATCCATTTAGTACATTTGCTATCCCTTAAATGATTCAGATATCTTCAGCATATTGAATTTCTCTTGCTTAGATGTTTTAAACAGGTAACGAATAGCTTAAGATAATTTTTTAAGTAAATGGGGAATTTATACTGAAACTATTGAATGCATTTGAAATCTCTTCATTCAAAATGGTTGGAAAGGAATTGAGCTATAGAATTAAGAGTATGCTCAGTCTGGGCCTTCAAGCTAAGAGTAATAATTAGTGTATGCACCATAAAACTAGGTTTTAATTAAATACATCCTCAAATGGGGAAATTGGAAGTTTTATGGAGTGCCGTATATATAGAACATTTTCAAAATGGTATTGATATCCAGGGAAATGCCAAAATTAACTAGAAAGTTAACAAATGTAATTCACATATGGTATTATAAAATGGATACAACTGAGAATAATAATAGTAATAAGCAGAACTTTTTTTTATTCTTCCCCTAAAATTATGGTTGATAATGAAGGAAAGGGAAAAAAACAGTATGCAGTTCTGAGATAATTTATGGGAAATTGCATGACGATTATAGGATTTAAAGATGGATTGAGCCTCAGAAGTCATTCAATGCAATCCTTTTATTTCATAGAGGTAGAAAGAGAGGGACAAAGTGATTTAACTAAGATCACACAGTGAGTAAGTGTTATTTATTATTATTTCCAGGCTGCCTTTTGGAAGCCAAAGTGGACTAGAAAAAAATATTCTAGAGTTGCAGAGTTCCTCAAGGCTAGCTACACAATTGTAGAGAAAATAGGAAGCCAGTGCATAATGAACCCAAGCTTCATTGTACCCAAAATGGCTTCTGACTTGTGTCTACTGATTACTTAAAAGGGGCTGAGAGGCCAGGGTGAGAGCATTCAAGGAATATTTTAGAACAAAGTCAAGGCAATAGAAATTTTAAACTTGTTGGAACATGTTTAGCAATTTGCTTTCTGGTTGGTATTAATTTGATGTGCCAACACTTCAGAATTTTTTAAATGAATATATAGATAGGATTCAGTTGTTATCATTGTCAGCTTTGAAAAGGTTGTGTATGAGTGTGTGTGTGTGTGTGTGTGTGTGTGTGTGTGTGTGTGTGTGGATGTACAGGGAGCCCTTCTAATACTAAATATCTTCTAATACAAACCTTGAAAACTTACCTAATAAATTTCTTCTAACATAGTCAAAGTACTTGAATTATCTTCAAAACTATATCTGAGATTTTATTTTATAAAAACCTGGTGATCTTTTCAACAATGAGAAGATTCAGTCCAGTTCCAATAGACTTGTCATGAAGAGACTCATCTGCATCTATAAAGAGGGATATGGGGACTGAATGTAGTTTACAACATAGCATTTTCACCTTTTTTATTATTTGCTTTCTTTTTGTTTTCTTTCTCATTTTTCTCCTTTTGGTTAGATTTTTCTTGTCCTGCATGATAAATGTGGAAATATATATGTATGTATAAGAATTGTCCGTATTTAACATATTTTGGATTACTTGCTGTCTGGGGTGGGGGGAAGAGGGAGAAAAATTTAGAACACAAGATTTTGCGAGGGTAAATATCAAAAATTCTTTTTGTATACATTTTGAAAATGAAAAGATGTTATTTTAAAATTGCAAGCTTGGCAAATTGAAAGGGGTAATGTCTCCCAGAAATGATGGGAAGCACTCAGAATAAAAGATATTGCTTATAGGCTAACAATTAGAACATATGAATTCAAATCCTACCCTTTACACTTACTGCTATTTGATAATGAGCAAGTCATTTAATTTCTGTAAGCTAGTTTTGTAATCTGTAAAAGAAATTAATAACCCTAAACATACCTGTCTTACATGGTTTTACAAGAATCAAATGAGATAAAATAGCACATTGGATTTAAAATATATATTTTAAATGCTAAAGAAATGTCAGAAGTCATTATTAAATGAATTATCTAAAGCCCTATAACAGCTCAGTAGAAGAGTATAGTTTCAACTCCATTCAACAAGAATTTTTATAGCACCTACTACGTGCTAGATAATGGTCAGTGTTGCTAGGAAAATAAAGGCTAAGAATTCCAATAGTCTTGTGATGGAGAGCACCATTGGCATCCAGAAGGGCTAGGGACTGAATATGGATCACAAGATAGTACATTTTGTTGTTCTTTGTGTTTTTCCTTTCTCGTTTTTCTCTTTTTGATTTGATTTTTCTTATGTTGCACTATACATGAGGAAATGTATATAGAAGAATTGCACATGTTTAACATATATTGGTTTACTTGCTTTCTAGGGGAGGAGTTGGGAAGAAGGGAGGAAGAAAAATTTGGAACACAAGATTTTGCAAGGGTGAATATTGAAAACTATCTTTGCATATATTTTGAAAATAAAAAGCCATTGTGAACTTTAAAAAGAAAATAAAGACTAAGGTGAAACAGTTCCAATCTTCAAAGAGCTTACATTCTACTAAGAGGAACAGCACATAGATAGAGAAGGGAAATAGGAATAGGGATATGGAATACACTTTTGAGTTTATTTGATATAGGGAACTCATAGATAAGGTGACTTCTTCCATTTTCTCTACAACATGACTAAAGTTTTATAACCCATGAGAAGATTTCTAGAACTAAATCTATAATCTTGTGTTCTCAATACTTTTCTGTCAGTCAATAAGCATTTAAATATCTATGTCTGTATGTTGGTTAGCCAAAGAAAAATAAGAAATCATCCTTCATTTTAAGGAGCTCACAGTTTTGGTCAGTCAATTAATCACCAAGATTGCAGATGTTCAATGAAAGTGAGAAAAGCACTGGAAAATTAAAATATTGTAAATATATATATATATAGAAAGAGATTGACTTGATTTCCAAATCATGACAGTGTGATGCTATTGAGAGATGCCAAAGTTGAAGCAAGAGGACTTGAGATCAGATCTTATCACAGATACTTATTAATATGACTTATATGACATAACCTTAGAGAATTTGCTTAAAGTTTTTCAGCCTTTTATAAGTGTTTTTTGTCATCTGTTAAGAAAGAGTGTTCTAGATAGCACTAGAAATCCCTTCTCTCTCCAAATCCATATTCCTATAAATAATTTTAGTTAATATTAAATGAATAGATAGATATGCATGTGTACATATACATATGTATATATGTATATGAAAGTATATATAAATATATAATATGCATATATGTAAAATGTGGCATAAAATATTTTGTAGATAAAATAAAAATAGATTTCCAGGAGCCAAGTTGGAGGAATAAGCAGTAAATCACCATAACTCTCCCAGATTCGCCTCCAAACAACGATAAAATAGTATCCACAAATTGCAGAATAGCAGAACCAGCAAAAAGATGCAACGAAGCAATTTTTTTTGCCTAAGAGACATCTATAAGAAAGGTTCATTTTGCTCAGGCAAAAAGGAAAGCCATCAATTGGGGAATAGCTTTTTTAAACTTCTGTTTCTAATTCATATTGGCTGTGTGGTCTTGGGCAAGTCACTTAAACTCATATCTCCTTTCCTCAGTTTCTGAACTGTTGTAGATCTTTATAAACAGAAATTAAGGAAGTTTCTCCACCAGGAGTTCCCTATATGCATGAAATAATAAGATAAGAAACTTAGAGGTTTAGAGCTAGAAAGGTCTTGAACTATCATTCAATCCAACCATTCCATTTTGTAGAGAAGGAAACTGAGACCCAGAGAGAGGAGAGCCTTAGCCCAACATTGCATACATAATAAGGGTCAGGGGCAGAATTCGAATCTCTGTCCTCTGACTCTTTTTGCTTTTATCCTTGTACCTTTGCATTTCCAACCACTGCCACAAGTAAAGGTTTTAAAAAGGATTGTTAAAGGTGAAAGTTCTCCATCTACTATTATCACCACCATTTTTTCCATCATTAAACTCAAAAAACTTGGAATGAATAATCAATTTTTTTTTACTCTGTTATCTCCTATATTCACTCCACGGTCATCACCTATTACATCAGCTTTCTTCAATTCATTATATCCTTTGAATTTGTCTTTGTCAGCTGTACCTCATAGTTTTTATATCCTGAGTATTTTATTTTAATCAGCTTCTCATTTGGCCTCCTATTCTTTAACTTCTTCAAATCTGAGTCATATGAATGTGCTACTTGATTAATGTTATTAAAGAATTCTCTTATCATGTTACCCTCAGAATAAAAATCAAAATAAGGTCAAAATGGGTTCATGATCTACACATAAATAATGATATTATAAACAAACTAGGAGGGGCAGCTAGGTGGCCCAGTGGATAGGGCACCAGCCTTGAATTCAGGAGGACCCGAGTTCAAATCTGGTCTCAGAAACTTAACACTTCCTAGCTGTGTGACCCTGGGCAAGTCACTTAACCCCAGCCTTAAAAAAATAAATAAATAAATTAGGAGAACATAGGATAGTTTATCTCTCTTATTTGTGGAGGAGGAAGGGATTTGTGATCAAAGAAGAATTAGAGATCATTATTGATCATTATTGATCATAAAGCAGACAATTTTGATTATACTAAATTAAAAAGTTTTTGCACAAACAAAACTAATGCAGACAATATTAGAATGGAAACAATAAAAGCAATAAACTGGGAAAACATTTTTATAATCAAAGAATCTGATAAAAGCTTCATTTCTAAGATATATAGAGAATTGACTCAAATTTATAATAGTTCAAACCATTTTCCAATTAATAAATGGCCAAAGGATATGAGCAGACAATTTTCAGATGAGGAAATTGAAACTCTTTGTAGCCACATTAAAAGGTTCCAAATCACTATTGATCAGAGAAATGCAAATTATGACAATTCTGAGATACCACTACACATCTGTCCAATTGGCTAAGATAACAGGAAAAGATAATGACAAATGTTTGAGGGGATATGGGAAAACTGATACATTGTTGGTGGAACTTTGTATAGATCCAACGATTCCAGAGAGCAATTTGGAACTATGTTCAAAAAGTTATCAAACTGTGCATACCCTTTGATCCATCAGTGTTTCTACTAGTATTATATCCCAAAGAGATCCTAAAGGAGGCAAAGGAACCCACATGTACAAAAATGTTTGTGGCAGTACTCTTTGTAGTGGCAAGAAACTGGAAACTGAGTGGATGCTTATCAATTGGAGAATGGCTGAATAAGTTATGGGATATGAATGTTATAGAATATTATTGTTCTGTAAGAAATGGCCAGCAGGATGAATATAGAGAGGTTTGGAGAGACTTGCATGAACTGATGATGAATGAAATGAATAGAACCAGAAGATCGCTGTACACTTCAACAACAATGTTGTATGAAGATGTATTCTGATGGAAGTGGATATCTTCAACATAAAGAAGATCCAACTCACTTCCAGTTGATCAATGATGGACAGCAACTACACCACGAGAAGGAACACTAGGAAGTGAATGTAAATTGTTAGCACTACTTTCTATCTACCCAGGTTACTTATACCTTCGGAATCTAATACTTAATGTGCAACAAGAAAAATGTATCTAGGTTATACTGTAACACATGTAAAATGTATGGGATTGCCTGTCATCTAGGGGAGGGAATAAAGGGAGGGAGGGGATAATTTGGAAAAATGAATACAAGGGATAATGTTATAAAAAAAATTACTCATGCATATATACTGTCAAAAAATTATAATTATAAAATTAAAAAATAAAAAATAACCAAAAAAAAGAAAAGAAATGGCCAGCAGGATGAATATAGAGAGGCTTGGAGACACTTACATGAACTGATGCCAAGTGAAATTAGCAGGACCAGGAAATCACTATACATGGCAACAACAAGACTATATGATGATCAATTCTGATGGACATGGTGATGAAGAGAACCATTTACACCCAAAGAGAGAACAATGGGAACAGAGTGTGGAAAAACAAGATAGCATTCTCACTTTCTCTGTTGTTATTTGCTTGCATTTTGTTTTCTTTCTCAGTTTTTGTTTTTCTTCCTTAGTTTTTCTTTTTCTTCCTTCTCATCTGATTTTTCTTGTTCAAGATAACTATTTAAATATGTATACATATATTGGATCTAATATGTATTTCAACATATTTAACATGTATTGGACTACCTGCCAGCTGATGGAGGGGGTGGGGGGAAAGAGAAGAAAATTTGGAACAAAAGGTTATGCAAGGTTCAATGCTGGAAAAACTACTCATGCATATGCTTTGTAATTAAAAACCTTTAATTTAAAAAAAAAAATCACATTTGTCCCAAAGTATAATGGTTTACCTTGAGAAGTGATATGTTGCCTCTCTTTAGAAATGTTCAAGTAGGGGGGATTGCTTAGAACATTATTATTGAATTGTGTTCTTGAATTTTTATAGATATCTTTTGTTTTAAACATTTTCATTTCCAATATCTCTTTCCTTTTCTAGGAAATATCTGTTATTCCAGATGAATTTTGTTGTTATTTTATCTAGGTCAGTAAAATAGTTTCTTTGGAGTGTGATTGGTATAGCATTAAATAAATAGATTGATTTAAGAAGTATTCTCATCATTATTATATTTGTTTTACCTATCTATAAGCACTTGATATTTTTCCAGTTGCTTAGATCTGACTTTATTTGTGTGGAAAGTGTTTTGTAGTTTTGCTTATATAGTTCCTGACTTTCCCTTGGCAGATAGATTCCAAAATTTTATATTACCAACAGTTATTTTAAATGGAATTTCTCTTTGTAGCTCTTGCTGTTGGATTTTGTTAGTGATGTATAAGAATGCTGATGATTTATGTGGATTTATTTTGTTTACTGCAACTTTACTAAAGTTGTGGATTATTTTGAATATCTTTTTAGTTGATTCTCTGAGGTTTTCTAACTATATCACTCTTTTTTTCTTCTCTTATTGCCAAGGCTAGCATTTCTAATATAATATTGAATAGCAATGGTGATAGTGGGCAACCTTGTTTTACCCCTGATCTTAATGGTAATGGTTCTAGTTTATCCCCGTTACATATGATGCTTGCTGATGGTTTTAAATAGATGCCATTGACTATTTTAAGGAAAAGTCCATTTATTCCTATACTCTCCAGTGTTTTTAATAGGAATGAGTGTTAAATTTTATCAAATGCTTTTTCTGCATCTATTCAGATAATCATATGGTTTTTGTTAATTTGGTTATTGATATAGTCAATTATGTTGATAGTTTTCCTAATATTGAACCAGCCCTGCATTCCTGATATAAGTCCTACTTAGTCATGGTGTATTATCCTAGGGATAATTAACTGTAATCTCTTTGCTAATATTTTATTTAAGATTTTTGCATCAATATTCATTAGGGAGATTGATCTATAATTTTCTTTTTCTGTTTTTGTCCTACTTGGTTTAGGTATCAGTACTATGTCTGTTTCATAAAAATAATTTGGTAGGAGTCCTTCATTTCCTATTTTTTCAAATAGTTTATATAGTACTGGAGTTAATTGTTCTTTAAATGTTTGATAGAATTCACATGTAAATCCATCTGGTCCTGGGGATTTTTTCTTAGGGAGTTGATTAATAGCTTGTTCTATTTCTTTTTTCTAAAATGGGACTACTTAGGTATTTCTTTTTCTCTTCTGTTAATCTGAGCAATCTATATTTTTCATAAAACCAATATCAATCAATAGGTTTTTTTTTAGTTTTAATTTTATTGATTTCTTCTTTTATTTTTAGAATTTCAAGTTTCGTATTTGATTGGGACTTTTCATTTTGTTCTTTTTCTAGCTTTTTTTATTTGCAAGCCCAATTTATTGATCTTCTCTTTCTCTATTTTATGCAAGTTAGCATCTAGAGATATAAAATTGCCCCTTATTACCACTTTGGCTGCATCCCACAAATTTTGGTATGTTGTTTCATTGTCATCATTCTCTTGGATGAAATTATTGATTGTGTCTATGATTTGCTATTTCACCCATTTATTCTTTAGGATAAGATTATTTGGTGTCCAATTTCTTTTTGGTCTATTTTCCCCTAACCCATTATTGAATGTAATTTTTATTTCATTGTGATCTTAAAAAATGCACTTAGTATTTCTTCATTTGATTTTGTGATCTTTGTGTCCTAATATATGGTCAATTTTTGTATAGGCTCCATGAACTGCCGAGAAGAAAGTGTACTACTTTCTGTCTCTTCAATTTTCTTCAAAGATCTATCATATCTAGTTTTTCTAGTATTCTATTTACTTCTTTAAATTCTTTTTTTATTTTGTGGTTTCATTTATCTAGTTCTAAGAGTGCAATGTTGAGATCTCCCTCTATTATAGTTGTGTTGTCTATTTCTTCTTGTAACTCTCTTAACTTCTCCTTTAGGAATTATATGCTACACCACTTGGTGCATATATGTTTAATATTGATATTGCTTCATTATCTATGGTACTCTTTAGTAAGATATAGTTTCCTACCTTATCTCTTTTAATTAGGTGAATTTTTGCTTTTGCTTGATCTGACTTTAGGATGGCTATCCCTGATTTTTTTTTACTTCCCTGAAACATAAAACATTATGCTTCAGCTTTCTGCCTTTACTCTGTATATATAACTCTGCTTTAAATGTCTTTCTTGTAAACAACATATTGTTGGATTCTGGCTTTTAATCCAGTCTGCTATCTGTTTATGTTTTATGGGAGAATTAACCCCATTCACATTTGCAGTTAAAACTACTAATTCTGTATTTCCTGCCATCTTATTAACCCCAAATTATACTTTTCTTTTTCCTTTTCCCTTTTCCCTCTTCCCCAGTATTTTACTTGTGAGCACTACTTGCCTGAAGCAATCTTGCCCCTTTATAGACCCTCCCTCTTTCTTATACCTTTCCCCTACTATATACTTATAGTATATGTATATATACTACTTATACTTTAACCCTACTATTTCTCTTTTTCCTTCTATTTAGCCTACCTCTTCCTTTTCCCCTTTCCCTCCCACTTTTCTATAAGATGAGAGATGTTTCTCCATGACACCAAATATATCTAATACTCTTTCTTTGGGCTAAATCTGATGAGAGTGAGATTGATACAATATTTGTTACCCTTCATTCTTTCCCTCAATTATTATGTTTTCTTTGCCTCTTCCTGAGATGTAAGTTCCCTCATTTTACCTCCACTTTCCCATTTTTTGTCACAATCCCTTTTCCATCTCTAGTTTATTTTTTATAATATAACAGTAAAATCATATTATCCATGTACTCTCAATGTATACCCATAAAAGAAATATAGTTCTCAAGAGGGTTTTTTAACACCTTTTTTTGTTTAGCTCTGGTCTTTTCATCAAAAATAAATGGAATTCATCAGTTTCATTGAATGTCCATCTTCTCTGAAAGAAAATGCTCAGTTTAGCAGGATAATTTATTTTTGGCTGCATTCCAATTTCCTTCGCCTTTTGGAATATCTGATTCCAGGCCCCTCGATTCTTTAAAGTGGAAGCTGCTAGGTTCTGAGTAGTCCTTATTGTGGCTCCTTGGTATTTGAATTATTTCTTTCTGGCTCTTTGTAATATTTTTTCCTTGGCCTGATAGTTCTCAAATTTAGCCATGATATTACTTGAGGTTTTAATTTTGGGGTCTCTTTCAGGAGGCATTCAGTAAATTCTTTCAGTGGTCATTTTACCTTCTGTTTCTATGCTATCTGATGATTTCCTGAAAGATAGTATCTTTTTTCATTATGTATTTCAGGGAGTCTTATAATCCTTAGATTGTCTCTCCTAGATCTATTTTCCAGGTCAGTTGTTTTCCAAATTAGGTATTTTACATTTTTTTTCTTTTTTTTTTTTTTTTTTTTTTTTTGGTTTTGCTTGATTGATTCTTGTTATCTCATTGAGTCATTCATTTCCATTTGTTCAATTCTGAATTTTATTGAATTATTTTCTTCATTTCCTTTTTTTTTACTTCTTTTTTGTATTTGTCCAATTGAATTTCTAAATGAGTTGTTTTGTTCTATGGAAATTTTTTCTATTTCACAAATTCTGTTTTAAGGACTTATTTTCTTTTTCTGTTTCACAAATTCTGTTTTTCTGGGAGTTGCTTTCTTGTTCTATTTTATCAAATTTGTCTTTTAATAAGTTTTATGCTTTTTCTATTTCACTAAGTCTATTTTGTAGTGAATTTTCTTCAGATAGTTTCTGTGTTGCCAAATTTTTCATTTCCTTTTCCCATTTTTCTTTTAGCTCTCTTTTAAGATCCTTTTTACTTTCTTTTAGGAAAGCCTTGTATGATGGGAACCAGATTATATCACCTTTTGATGCTTTATCTGGAGATAATCTGCCTTTAGTCTCCTGAATGTTGGAAATCTGTTCTTCTCTTTCACCATAAAGCTGTCTACTGTCAGAATCCTCTTTACTTTTTTGCTATTTTTTTAAGTTAAGGTCTGCCTTTAGGGTGGGGGAGGTTTTCCAAGCAGTGGCAGCTATGCTTGATTAATGCTGATTCACACCCAGTGCTAGGTAGGCATGGCCAGATCCCATGAGATTCTGGCATTTCAGGGTTCACTGTTGATTTTCTGTCCATTGTAACCTCTAGCAGATTTTCTGTGTTTGTGTTGGATGTTTTATAACTTCTCTGCTGATCTATTGGATTGCAACTAGAGCAGAGTGGCCAACACTGCTATAGATTCCTGTAGATTCCTCCCAACAGATTCTCTACCATGTGGAATCAGTACTGCCCCAGGACTCTGTTCTGTCTGTGCTGGTGTTTGTGGTCAGCTGTCTATGTTAGGCTGCCTCCCTCCCATTTCTAATTGAAACAGACCTTTTCTGGGGATCTTTGAAATTATCTTCTGCTGGTAATTTTTGCACTCCAATATTTGTGGGTTCTGCCAGTCCAGAGCTAATTCAGACCCTGGATTTTCTATTATGTATGAGGGTTGTAGAGAAGTCTTCTTTGGGGTCCACCCAGACAAATGTGATTATTATTAAGTTTCTTTTTTCCTCAAACTTCGAATTGAAATCTGCCTTTCTTGTACCCATTTCCAAAGAGAATAATGTTTACCCTTTTGTATGATGACTTCTCAAGTACTTCAAGGCAGTTTTCATGTCTACCATTAAGCCTTTGGTTCTTCAGTTTTAAGCACCCAAAATGCTTTCATATATCACCTTCCTCCTCTCTAATTTCTATAGAGCCTCTCCCAGGATTCTGCACATAATAGGTCCTTCCATGTTCTTAGCAGAGCTTACACATAATAGGTATCCAATAATATGTGATGAATGATGAAAGGATGATTGAATGAACTCCTGAGATGTGCAGGTACATTAGATAAGTAGCCATTCACTGTAATTAACCCAGAGATCACAAAGAGAGAAAAAAGTTAGCATTTGTCAATTTAATATTCACTCCAGGAAAGTACCATCTATCATCTAGGTACATCAAGGCGTTATATCCTTTCTGATTAAGATAGTCTTAAATGAATGTTTAATGACAGAACACTGCGTCCCTGTGGATTTCAAAACTGCAAATTAGGCCGGCCGACTCTGTCAGAAACATCTGTCTGCTTCCATATGTGTCTCTCAAAGCCTAAGAGAGGTGATCCTTCACAGGGCCTTTGCAGATGTGCCAGAGTGGTGGAAGGGAAAGATTTTATGAGATGCTGCTCTGCCTTTGTGAATGGGGACAGGTTGAGTTCCTTCTGTCTCAAGAAAGATGTGCTAATGATTTGACATCCTTGTCATGAAAGAAAAAAAAAACAGAAATGGATGTTATTGTAGGCAGAAAATACTTGGGTTCAAATCCTGAATGGGATCAAATTCTGGATGGGAGACAACTTCACTCCTTTGGGATTCTGTAGTCTGGATAATAAAAAGTTCATCACAATATTCTTACCACCTTCCTAGAGCTGTTATAACAAATCAGATTATGCATAGAAATGA
The DNA here is from genome assembly GCF_048593235.1 of Sminthopsis crassicaudata. NCBI lineage: Eukaryota > Metazoa > Chordata > Mammalia > Dasyuromorphia > Dasyuridae > Sminthopsis > Sminthopsis crassicaudata. The sequence goes on from NC_133619.1 coordinate 627,351,261, forward strand.
CCTTGCACAGTTTAAAATCACTACATAAAAAGTCTGCTTTTGCTGTAGCCTGGTAAAAATCAAAATAAACATTTATACCAGGTATATGAGTATAAATGATACAAATCTGGAGCCAGGAAGAATTGAATTCAAGTTTATCCTGGCACATACTGAGACTGTGAGCAAGGTACTTGATTTTTAGTCCTCTAGGTAGGTCTCTAAAGCTACAAATTTTAGAGAAATCATTGAACTGCTCTGATTGAGGGTTTTTCCCCCTTATTTATCAACTACCTTTATCATAAAGTACAACTCCAATCCCTTTTGTGATGTATGCATGGTGTTTTAAGGCTAGAAAAATACTTTGCAGATTGTTATGCCACTTGATCCTATTAGGATAATTCTGTTGAGTGAATGTTATTATTATTCACATTTTTTTAAAATGAGAAATCTAAGGCTGAGAAAGATTGAGTGATTTTTTTTTCCAATCAGTCAGTGTGTAAGGCCAGGGATTAGAACAGAGCTCTTCTAGACTCTAAGTCCATTGCCCTTTCCATTATAACTGTTAGCAGATTCATGTGGGGTCAAAAGAACAGGGAATCTAGCTAGAATCAGTGGAGCTGGGTCAAATTTTGATTGTCATGCTTACTCCCAGTATGATCCTAGACAAGTCAATCTCCTTGGGTCTGAGATTTCTTCCTTATCTATAAAATGAGGAGTTTAGGCTAGATTTATGTAAAGGGCTGGAACTGAGCAAATGCACTTGGATAATGGAGCATGTGAGACTAATTGCCAATTGGACAATTCTCTATTAACATGTTTGAAGGACAGGAATGCAGGGCTGGTTTAATATTAGGAAAACTATTAGTATAATTGACCATATTAATAATCAAATTAATAAAAACCATATGATCATCTCAATAGATGCAGAAAAGGCATTTGATAAAATCCAACATCCATTCCTACTAAAAACGCTTGAGAGTATAGGAATAAATGGACTATTCCTTAAAATAATAAGGAGCATATATTTAAAACCTTCAGTAAACATCATATGTAATGGTGATAAACTAGAACCTTTCCCTGTTAGATCAGGAGTGAAACAAGGTTGCCACTATCACCATTACTATTCAATATAGTACTAGAAACTCTAGCCTTGGCAATAAGAGCCGAGAAAGAGATCCAAGGAATTAGAGTAGGAAATGAAGAAATCAAATTGTCACTTTTCGCAGATGACATGATGGTATACTTAGAGAACCCCAAAGACTCTGCTAAAAAGCTATTAGAAATAATTCAGAATTTTAGCAAAGTCGCAGGATACAAAATAAATCCACATAAATCCTCAGGATTTTTATACATTACCAACACAATCCAACAGCAAGAGATACAAAGAGAAATTCCATTCAAAATAACAGTCGATAGTATCAAATATTTGGGAATATATCTACCAAAGGAGAGTCAGGAATTATATGAGCAAAATTACAAAACACTTGCCACAAAAATAAAGTCAGATTTAAATAATTGGAAAGACATTCAATGTTCTTGGATAGGCCGAGCGAATATAATAAAGATGACAATACTCCCCAAACTAATCTATTTATTTAGTGCTATACCAATCAGACTCCCAAGAAACTATTTTAATGACCTAGAAAAAATAACAACAAAATTCATATGGAAGAATAAAAGGTCGAGAATTGCAAGGGAACTAATGAAAAAAAAAGTCAGAGGAAGGTGGTCTAAGTGTACCTGATTTAAAGCTATATTATAAAGCAACAGTCACCAAAACCATTTGGTATTGGCTAAGAAATAGACTAGTTGATCAGTGGCATAGGTTAGGTTCACAGGACAAGATAGAGAATAAAAATAGCAATCTAATCTTTGACAAACCCAAAGATCCCAAATTTTGGGATAAGAATTCATTATTTGACAAAAACTGCTGGGAAAACTGGAAATTAGTATGGCAGAAACTAGGCATGGACCCACATTTAACACCACATACTAAGATTAGATCAAAATGGGTCCAAGATTTAGGCATAAAGAACGAAATCATAAATAAATTGGAGGAACATGGGATGGTTTACCTCTCAGACATGTGGAGGAGGAAGGAGTTTGTGTCCAAGGGAGAACTAGAGACCATTATTGATCACAAAATAGAACATTTTGATTACACCAAATTAAAAAGTTTCTGCACAAACAAAACTAATGCAAACAAGATTAGAAGGGAAGTAACAAATTGGGAAAACATTTTTACAGTTAAAGGTTCTGATAAAGGCCTCATCTCCAAAATATACAGAGAATTGACTTTAATCTATAAGAAATCAAGCCATTCTCCAATTGATAAATGGTCAAAGGATATGAACAGACAATTTTCAGATGATGAAATTAAAACTATTTCCACTCATATGAAAGAGTGTTCCAAATCACTATTGATCAGAGAAATGCAAATTAAGACAACTCTGAGGTATCATTACACACCTGTCAGATTGGCTAAGATGACAGGAACAAATAACGATGAATGTTGGAGGGGCTGTGGGAAAACTGGGACACTGATGCATTGTTGGTGGAGTTGTGAAAGAATCCAACCATTCTGGAGAGCAATCTGGAATTATGCCCAAAAAGTTATCAAAATGTGCATACCCTTTGACCCAGCCATACTACTACTGGGCTTATACCCCAAGGAACTACTAGAGAAGGGAAAGGGTCCTGTATGTGCCAAAATGTTTGTGGCAGCCCTTTTCATAGTGGCTAGAAGCTGGAAGATGAATGGATGTCCATCAATTGGAGAATGGTTGGGTAAACTATGGTATATGAATGTTATGGAATATTATTGTTCTATAAGAAATGACCAACAGGAGAAATACAGAGAGGCTTGGAGAGACTTACATCAACCGATGCTGAGTGAAACGAGCAGAACCAGAAGATCATTATACACTTCAACAATGATACTGTACGAGGATGTATGCTGATGGAAGTGGATTTCTTCAACATAGAGAAGAGCTAATCCAATTCCAATTGATTAATGATGGAAAGAACCAGCTACATCCAGAAAAGGAACACTGGGAAATGAATGTAAACTGTTATTTTTACCTTCTGAATCCAATTCTTCCTGTGCAACAAAAAATTCGGTTCTACACACATATATTGTATCTAAATTATACTGTAATATATTTAACATATATAAGACTGCTTGCCATCTGGGGGAGGGGTTTGGGGGAGGAAGGGAAAAAATCTGAATAGAAGTAAGTGCAAGGGATAATGTTGTAAAAAATTACCCATGCATATGTACTGTCAAAAAATGTTATAATTATAAAATAAAATTTAAAAAAAAAAAAAAAAAAAACATGTTTGAAGGATGACCCTCCCCAATTATTCCATGCTGGCTGGATCGGTGGGTGTGGACAAAGAAGGGGAAGTGACATGAATGGGTAAAGTAGGAGGAGGAAATTGGGTCATTCTCCTGGTGGTGGAGAGAGGAAGGAGGTGTGGAGATTGCTAGATCTAATCCCCTGACCACAAAAAGACCAAGAATAAAGACTTTTGATTATCCTGACTCCATCTGATCCTGGGAAGAAAGGGTCCCCACAGATTTAGACCCTAAGGTTCCTTCCATCACTAGATGAATAATTTTGGAATTATTTATACAAAGCAAAGCTGTCTCTGCTGCAAGCAATCCACTGGAGGAGAGATTAGAAGCCTAGAATAATGTGTTTTGTGTGTGAATCCAAACCTGGAATTTCCACCAGTGTGGAAAGTCCTTCCATTGTTCAGTAGTTTATAATTTCAAGAGTTATCTGGAAAGATGTTGAGTACTTTGCTGAAGGTCATAGACTTATGTTGGTGCTGAGACTTGCACCCAGGTCTTTTTCTACTTTCACATGAAATCAAATCAACAAAACTGCCAATCAACATAGACTATTAAATACACCTGAATAAAACTGAAGTTCTCCACTGTACAGAAATAGGGAATGGAAATCTATGTAGGCTAAGTCTTTCTCAAAATTCTTTGGTCTTTGTCCCACTTCCTTTTTTTTTTTTTTTTTCTTTTCTAAGAGAAATGAAAAAAAAAATTCCACAAAGGAAGGAAGCAAAAGAAGCTTGAAGGATGGAGAGCCCCATATGAGCAATCAAATCAAATCTGGATTCCTTTTAAAATAAACGTTTATGTTTAAAATGCACTTCCTATTTGGCAAATCACTTCTGGTCCATTCATATGGTGCACAATGTAATACAAAACACATCTATTTGATATGACAATGCTGGTGATGTACTGTCTTCAGTCATGAATAAACAGTAGCTTGCAGCCAAGATAAGGGGCTGCTTATACATTGCTAATAGGGATTGGAATTACAGTGAAATTCTAAATGGACAGTACTTATGGTAATTAGTTAAAAACCACTGACTGAAACAAAATCCTTGAGTTAAAGGCACATCACTCAGGATTTCAGACTTCATTAAAATGAGAACTACTGATGCTCCAGGAAAATTGTCTTGTTTTACTTACCGTTTTTTGTGCTTATCTGCAGAACCACCTGAGGGCTTGCAGCTGTTTGCTGTACCTAAAGATTTGGTATCTATTCTTCCCCCTTTCTTTCATGAGCCTTGGTGGAATCTGATCCTAGGCATTGTCATTGCCCTGGGACCAAAGTTGGCTTTTTGCAAACATGGAAATATTCTAGAACTGGAGAGGAAATTCAACGTAAAACAGAATGGTCAGAATAATTAATAATAATAGTTAATGTTTATATTGCTTTTAAGTTTGCAAAGTACTTTATATATGTTATCTCCTTTGATCCTTATAATAAGCCTGGTATAGATTCTGTTATCATCCTCATTTTTTTTAGATGAAGAAACTATAATAAAAATATTAATGACTTGCATAGGGTCACATGGCTCAGTGATTGAGGTAGGATTTTATTTAATTCAGATCTTTCTCACTCTTAAATTTAATATTTTATCTACTTTGCCACCTATATGGCAAAGGATTTGAAGTTAGGTGACTTCCATTCCTATGAGACTTACTACTTGTGGGATCCTGGACAAGTCACTAAACTACTCAGCTTCTCCTCATCTGTAAATTGAAAAGATTGGGCAAAATCTTTTAAATTCTTTTCAGCTCTAAGTTGATAGTTCTATGATCCTATTTGAACCAATTCCATGCAATAAGCATTTATTATTTACTATGGGCCAAGCACAGTATTAGGCATTGAGCCCAAAACAACACAAACAAGGAGACCCTGACTTCAAAAAGCTGTCATTCTTCATGGTTAGAATAGAAAGAGGATTGCTATGTGTATATACATAAACAGGTATATATATATATATATATATATATATATATATATATATATATATATATATATATATATATAATCAGCCTTTTTTTTCTTCTTTTCTTTTCTTTCTTCCTTTCCTCTCTCCCTCTCATCTTCCTTTTTTTCCTTTTCTTATTTCCTTCCTCTTTTCCTTCCTTGCTTTTCTTCCTTCCTTCCTTCCTTCTTTTGCTTTTTCCCCCCTTTCTTTCATCTATTTATCTCTTTATATGTTTTATATATATATATAGTTTATATTTTGGTATATTTACTGTATTATGATACATATATATATATAAATACTATATATTCTATCTTTAGAATGTCAGCCCTGTTGTCATTTTATCTTCTATTTCTATGAATATATGTGTATATATGTATTTGTGTATATATACACACTCATATACATTATATATGTCTATATAGACATATACATGTATATACATATGCATATGTACATATATAGATACATATAAATATATGCATACAAACATACCTATATCTATATCTATATCTCTGTGTGTATATATACATGTGCATATATATATATATATATACATATATATATATGAACTCATTTATCTTGCTACTTCCCCTTCTACAGATCACAACATATTCATGCCTTTAGATTCTTGATGATAATTTTCTGTAAATGCTTCATAAAGAATCCTTCATTATTATTATTTGCCTCTTTAAGGTTCAAAAAAGGAGAAATGTTGGTAGAAATGAGAGAACAGCAGTGACAAGAGTCCACTATACTTTGCTGGATGTTTTATCTCCTGAAAATGGTTCTAGATTACTGATTCAGAAGGCTCCCCACCCTGCTGGTGGGGAGTGGGCCAGTAGGCCCTGCTCCAGCCTGAGCCCTCCCACCAGGGCTCCAGATTTTCAACCAGGAGGTGGGGACTTAATTCTGATTCTGCCACTTACTATGATTTAGTAACCTCAATTAATCTTAATTGTCTTAGTTTCCTAAACTGACGAATATATTATTACCTTTTATAAGATCTCCCTTCTAACTTCAAATTTTGATAAATAGAAAAGGCAATGATGGAAACCTCCTAAATGTAGAAGTGATTTCATAAAATCCATGAAAAAGAGAGGTTAGGATTCCATTGTCAGTGAGCTAGTAAGCATTTATTATTTATTATATGTCAGGCCCTATGATCAAGCTGAGGAAACAAAGAAAAGAAAAAAATGGCCATAGTGCTTGTCCTTAAGAAGCTAACATCCTAATGAAGGTGAGAACAAACAACTGTATTTATATAAAGAAATCCAGAATAGATAAGAATTGGTGGAAAGTAATATCAGAAGGAGAGTTCTGAGAGAGATGGTAAAGACAATAAAAAGCCTTCTAAAAATTGTGGGCTTGGCAATGTCTTCACACTGTCAAATTTTGAAGCTTTTGAAGGCCCATGGACATTCTGGATGTGATGTCAGAAAGTTCTATCTAAGTGAAGAGGCTTTTGCCCAAACCAGCCATAACATGGTGCTCATTGTGGCCTTAGTAATAGAGAGAAAATGTCAACTACCAATGTAATGATATAGAGTCTTAGAGGTCATCTATTTATTCTGCATATTTTTACAATATGTATTTAAATATGTTTCTCTGGATATATGTGGTATCCCCCAATAGCAGTTAACTCACTGGGACAGGGATGGATTAATTTCTAATTTTTATCAGTCCTTGACATATATAAGATACTTAATGATTGGTGGAATCAATACTAGGAAAACAAATCTCAACAATAAAACACAAAAGTGTTCAACTGTCTTTTATTTGAAAACATTCAGTGAGGAAGAACTGACTCCCTCCCAAAGACATGTTGGTCTACTTTTGGACAGCACTCATTATTGTGAAGATTTTCCTAACAGTGATCTTAAATCTTCCTTTATTTTGATTTCCAGCTTCTTCCCCTTGCTCCCAGTTGTACCCACTTTAAATGTATTCTGTACATGTTTGTCAAATTGGATTGAATCATGACAATTTAGTCAGCTTAGCAAATGTGTTCCAAGGTCCATTGACCAAAAGTGCTAATTCAACTCAACAAATGTTTGTTAATCCATCTTTGCACCAACCATTCTACTTTCTGGGATAAGTAAGAAATAGAAAAAAAAAACAGACAGAAAGAAAAGCCAGAAATAGTTCTGGCCACAAGGAGTTTATATTCAATTACAAAGAAGCTGTTATCAAAAAGTTGTCTAAATAGGGATGTATGACTTTTCAAAATATTTATTTGAATAATCAACTTTCTTTCTTATCCTGCATATTTTATTTTATTAATTGAAAATCATAATTATGAGATGGGCCCATAGATTTTTCCCAGACTGCCCAAGGAGTGCATGACACAAAGAAGTCAAGAACCTTTGCTTTATACATAATCTTTCCACTAAAAGCAAGGGGAAGAAAATCATAATGTCAAGTGTCATACCAAATGACTGTTGTTTACATATTTCAATAGAACATAAGATCCCCGAAGCCAGCATCTGCTTTACTTTGTTCTCTCTTAACCCAGAACCTGGCATATTGTTGAAACAAAAATGCTTATTTGGACTGATGTAAACTGAATTCATGCAAATTGCTCAGAATTCTGCATCCCTAGGAGCCATTCAGTAAGGTATTTATCAGCAGTTAGGCTTTGGATGAATGACCAAAAAGGCATCTGTAAAGGAACAACATGTCATTTGTTGTCTTTAAATAGTCATGAGAGAAAGCTTTTCATACAGAGAAATTTGTTTCCTCCACTGGAACATTAAGAACTATGAGATTCAATTGATTTCATCAGAATTCTTGAGACAGGAGGAAAACAGTCTCTTGGTGAACATCCGCTCAAGGCTGATGCACAGGTCAAGTAGCATGGGTTGGGAGAATAGGGTCTCTTCTGTTGTTGTTGTTGTTAGAGTCCATTTGATAGCCAAATCATAGCACTGTGAACAAAGGCATTACTTTTCTATTCTTCCATACTTTGCTATCACCCTGGAGAGACTTAGGACCTTGATTGAGTCAGTGCTAACTGTTCTCAGAGACAGCTATTGATTTCTTTCTCTTTTTTTTCTAAATGGAGAGTAGGAGATGATTGCATGGGAGAAAAGGGGCAATAAGGGGAGATATCAAAGGAGGTTTGCTCACTTCAAGAATCTGTGCCATCTGTCATCCTAATACATTTCCCATTTTTCATGATATTTCTATCTACCCTTTTACAGCATCCTAAAGATTACTGGGACTTTCCATCTACCCTAGAGCTATACCCTTTAGTAGTAAGCTTAGAAGTTTACCAGCTGTAGAACACAGACAAGTCACTTAACCATTTGATTTCTTTATCTACAAAATGGGGGTGATAATAGCACTTACTTCCCATGGTTTTAGCTAGGATAAAATAAAATAAGATTTCTAAACTGCTTTGGAAACTGAAACATTATATAAATGCTAACTATTAGAATGTGATAATAGGATGATGATAAGAAATATCTTGCTTTTACATTTTTGTCCACATTGTTTAGGATTGTATGTTGTAAAACATTTGTCTCTTTTCATTATTTCATTGGGTCATTCATTCATTCATTCAGACAAAAATTTGCTTAGAGATGACCTAGGCTAGGGAGAAATTACCTAATCCCATTTCTTCATTTTATAAATGACTAAACTTTCTAGAGAGTTTAAAGGATTTTTTCAAGGTCATGTAGTAAGCAGCAAGTTCAGGACTCAAACCCAAATCAAAAACAGTGTCCCTTCCACTCTACCACTGGGAGTTGGATGGTGATAAACAATTATACAGAGGCTATTGTGTGCCAGACACTTTGCTAAGTGTTTTTACAAATATGATTTCATTTGATTCTCCTAACAATCCTTTGAGGTAACTGCTATTATTATCCCCATTTTACAATTAAGGTACTGAAGTAAATAGAAGGTAAGTGACTTTTTTAGGATCACATAACTAGTAAATGTTTGATTTCAGATTTGAATTCGAGTTTTCCTGACTCCAGGCCTAATGTTCTATCCACTGAACCACCAGCTGCCTATTATGTTTGAAAAAGAGAGGAGACATCAAGGATCTCTCCCAAATTCCCTGGCTTCAAAATGTCCTCTGACTTCCACAAATGCCCATTCATTGAAGGTAGAATGTTTGTTCATTTCAGCTTTTTTAAAGTGGTGCAATTTGGGAAGCTGTTTAACTATATCAATAAAATGTGTTCACTTTATCTGAAGTTTACTTTCAAAGAGGCTCTCTACCCAAGGGTGACCTGGCAGATGGATGTTCTGTTTCCAAATATAGAGCAGCTAAGAATATAACAATCACCCACAAAGGGTCATGGTTCCTCTGAATGAATATTTGGTCTGCTGCTTTTGATGACCTTGGAGATTGTCTATTTCTATGAACTTGGATAAGTCCCTCCTTTCTGTGAACAACTTCCCCCATCTTTAAACAGAGGACTATGGACCAAATGGAATAGAGATTTCCTCCTAATCGGACATTCCATGTTCTAGGCTCCTTCTTATCTCTGACATTAATGTCCTTTTTAATTCTGACATTTTCTGTTCTTAGGCATCTTCTAGCTCAGTTGTTTTGTACTTTAAAATCCTTCCCAGCTGGAAGATGCTTTATCTTAAAGCCCCTCTCAACTCTGATATTCTCTGTTCTAAGGCCCCTTCCAATTTTAACATTCTTTGTTCTAAGACCCTTCTTAGCTCTGACATTTCTTGTTCTAAGGGTCCTTCCTGATATTCTCTCTTCTAGGATTCTTTTTATCACTAATATTTTCTGTTCCAGAGATCCCTTTCTAGCTCTTCTATGTGTTATTCTAAGCTCCTTCTCAGCTATAACATGTTCTGTTCCAAGATTCCTTCCAGCTCTGATGGTGTATATACTAAGGCTAATTCCAGCTGACATCCTGTTTTCTAAGATGCTTTTAAATGCTGACATCCCACATTCTATGAGCCCTCTAAGTTCTCATGTGTTAAGGTTTTGTGACCTAAAATCTCAGATTTAAGTTGCTTAAGCAGCTTAAGGTTCCCCTCCTCCCAGATGGAAAAGGCCAATATCATTTCTGCAGGGAAGCAGAGAGAAGGACACAACAAAATACCAATCATTCTGAATGGAATTGGTGATAAAAAACCTTTTCACTAAGGCTTGTCAGGGGCAGAGAAATTAACCACCAGATCCAATGATGGAAAATGGTGACTCTTGCTATGAGATTTCACTTGCAGGAATACAGTGTGTCATTTATTAGCTTGACTGTGTTATATTGTTTCCTATAACGATAAGTCTAAATGAATCTTTAATGACTGAGCACTGTATCTCTACAGACTTGGAAGTGGCAAATTAAACTGGCCATCTCCATCTGGAACATCTGTTTGCTTCCAGAGCTGTCTGTTACAGACTGAGTGGGTGATCCTTTAAAGAGATAGTAGAAACGGCTAGGTGACACAGTGGATAAGAGCACAGAAGTCAGGAGGACCTGAATTCAGACACTTAACAGTTACGAGCTGTGCAATCCTGGGTTGTTCACTTAACCCTGATTGCCTTGCAAAGAAGGAAACAAAGAAACAAACAAATAAACGAATGAGTGATGAAGTACATAAAGAACTTGTGAAAATATGGGATATGGGATTTTAGATGGTAGGAGAGAAGGTCATTTTAAATGTTGATTGTAGCAAAATAACTGTTTGGACATGTTTACTTATATTGTAGTTAATTTATACTTTAATATATTTAACATTTATTGGTCAACCTGCCATCTGGGGGAGGGGATGGGGGGAAGGAGAGGAAAAATTGGAACAAAAGGTTTAGCAGTGGTCAATGTTGTAAAATTACCCATGCATATATCTTGTAAATAAAAAGCTATAATAAAAATAATTTTAAAAATTTTTTAAAAATTGTAAATGTTGGTGGTACCAGTGACCCAAAATGTTTAAATGGAAAGGTACTTGATAGAGAAAAATAAAGAGACTCAGGGCTGAGCTAGACTTTTTGGGAAATTACTTTCCTTTTTTGAGCCTCAGTTTCTTTATCTATAAACTAGGGAGTTGAACTATGTGACCTTTAGACTACTTTCAATTTATGGAATGTAAAAATAATTTAGTCACTGAAGAACTTGACTTGAAATTTAAATAAAAATTACCTGAATTCAGGTCCTGTCTCAGATATATCCTAGCTGTTTCACTCTCCATTCTCTATCTCTTCTTCTTTAAAATGGGGATAATAATAGAACCTAACTTGGATTTTTTGGAATGATTGGATGAGATAATGAATGAAAAGCATTTTTAAACAATCAAAGAATGATTAAAAATCAGTTATCATCATCATTTTCCGATTTTAGGCAGCAAAATTTACTGTAATGATATGGAGTTAGGAGATAAGATTTCAAATCTAGTCTACATATAATATGGAGTTTCTGTGTTTTCTGTTAACATGAGTTTTGAATAAAGGTGAGGGAGCAACACGGGTTGCTATTATGATAAAAAGAAATAAGATATAATAGCCTCAAGTTTATAATATATGATATATACCTATAAATATGTTATAACATATGACATACACACATATATGCATATAAATATGTTAAAGCAACTGATGGATGTTTAACCTAAAAATAGTCTAAAGAAGTTAACAATCTGTGAATGTTTGAAGAGTTGTCACAACCTTGATGTGCAAATAGACCTGTTTCATTTGGTCCCATAAGAACTATGATCAATGAGTGAAAGTTTCAAATAGGAAAAAAAATAGATTCAATATGTGTAAAGTAGGTAGGTGCATAAGGGATAAAGTGCCAAGCTTGAAATCAGGAAAACCTATCTTCCTGAGTAAAAACCTCTCCTCAAACTCCTACTGGCTCTGTGACACTGGACAAGTTACTTTACCCTGTTTGCCTCAGTTTTCTCATCTGTAAAATTATCTAGAGAAGAAAATGGCAAACTACTTCAGTATCTTTGGCAAGAAAATCCCAAATGGGGTCAACTACAAATTCTGTAATGATAAAAATTTTCCCAAAATAAAATGATCCTTCTAGGGAAACAATATGTTTCTCCTGATCAGAAGTTTTTAAACAGAAGAATATTGTATAGGGAGTACTTTTCAGATATGGGTGAGACTATATCATCAAGGAAACATTTTGTAATTCTGAAATTCTATGATGATGATACAAGATTTACTTTAGCTCTCAACTTCAGGGAACATTGCCATTCTAGTTGTCCATCACAATAAGATTATCAGGAATGTGAAATTGTGAGAACAACAATGACTGTTTTCTATAATTTCTCCTTGTGTAGAATTAGTCTGAGTATATCAGTGGACCTTTGTGTAAGGGCCCTTTAAATGGGTAGTACCACAGCACAACAGGAGATTTGAGTGTCCCTGAGGTATTCTCTGTGGATATTAGGACTGCCCTGGGGGTGGGATCTTGGCCATATTGAGATAGCTTCATAATGGGTGACAACTCTTTCGCTGATTGGCTGTGTGTGTGACCTCACAGGCCCTTTATAAGCCCACTGCAGACAGCAGTCGCTCTCTTTAACCTGGCTCCCTAATCTGGGGTAGCCAAGCCAAGCCAAGCTGATGGATAGCAGAGAGAAGTAAGAAGTCTGGTAGTGAACACATGGGTCTTCAGACCAGGTGTTCACTAGGGAACCAACAAGTCAGGGCATTATGTGAGTAGGTATAATAAAGGCTTTTAAGATTACACGTGGCTGTTCTTGAGTGCGCTACCGGTTATTAAACTATAATTCAAGAGATCATGGCCAGAGAACTTTGAAGGCCTCAGAAGAGGAGAGTCGAATAGAGTTGACACTGCAAAGGTCAGTGGTCAAAGGTACTCTGTTGGGCTTAGGGCAAACTAGTAATTGTAACTGCCAGGAGGGAATGTAACACCTTTGTCTGGTCTCAAGGGTCTATATGAATAATTTAATTGAAGAAGAATTGCTTGAGTATTTACTATGGGTCAATTAACCAAAAACAACATTACAAAGTTGATAATCTCCTTAAAGTCAAGGGCTAACTCCATCCAACATTTGTATTCCAAATGCTTGGCAGAATAAGTGGTACATAATAAGCACTTAAAAAAATAAATAAATGAATGCTTTTCCATCCATTTATACAGGGTCTTTCCTCTCAAGAGAAAAGCAGGCATGCAAATAAATGTTCTTTGACTTCCTGTGACCACATTTGGGGCTTTCTTGGCAAAAATACTAGAGTAGTATTTCCTTTTCCCACTCATTTTACAGATAAGGAAACTGATGAAAATAGGGTTAAGTGACTTGTCTATGTCAATATCTAGTAAGTGTCTGAGCCTAGATTTGAACTCAGGAAGATGAGTCTTTCTAACTCCAGGCTCAGTATTCTATCCATTGTGTCCTTTGAATTTTGATGTGATATAAAATATATGGGATTGCCTGTCATCTAGGGGAGAGAGTAGAGGAAGGGAGGGGATAATTTGGAAAAAATGAATACAAGGGATAATGTTATTTAAAAAATTTACTCATGCGTATATACTGTCAAAAAATTTAAAAAATAATAAAAAAAAGAATTTTGATGTGAAATGAAAGACTGTAGGAGTTCAGGAGGTAAAATAATCAACAGTAGAATTGCACAAAATTACAGAATCTATAAGGGATCCATCTAGGCTATCTTGGTCCTAAACAAGAATATTCTTAACAAAATTCCAAATAGTGAATTCCTGTCCTCAAATACCAACAAGGAGAGTGGGGGGCACCCATTATTTCCCAAGAGAGTCTATTCTACATCTGAATAGCTATAATTATTGAGAAGCTCTTCCTGACATCTTTGCCAAACTGGACCTCTTTGCAATTTTCCCACACTGATCCTTTGAAGTCAAACAGAAAAAAAAATAATCCCACTTCAACAAGATAGCCCTTTGAATGTCCAAAGACAATTATCTTATTTTCAACTTATGTTTCAATAAACTAAACCTCCTCAGTCTCTTAAATCCATCTTCACCAATGTAGTTTGGAGATTTTTTACCATCCTGGTTTATTTCCTCTTGAACTCTCCATTTTATCATCAACACTAATGCTAAAATATGCCTATATCAAGAAAGCTTTATAGGAATACAAGTAAAATATCTGAACTGGATCTTGAAAGACAGATGTTATCTCTGGAGTGTCTGGATTATGAAGAAAGGACACATTTCAGGTATGAGGAATTTTATGACTAAATAGCAGTACTGAACAAGTATATCATGTGTCTGTAGAATGTGAGAAAAATGATTATTCATAGCCAATGATTTTGGGAGATTCAGAGTTTCCCCTATTTTATAAAGTCCCAATTTTAAAAGGTTTAGTCTCTTTAAGGAAATTATTGATAATAAGATTGGATTCAGATTCCATCCAGGTGGGAAAACCATTGTGCTCTACTCAGATGTGGATAAATTCTTTAAGTAGATCGTCTAAGGCTGGGAGTAATTTAGAAGTAAATGACATAATTGAATATCATAGATTCAATCCCTCATTGTAGTATTCATTTTTTGCCAATTATTAATCAATCAAAATTTTTGCCATTCTGAGGGAACACTCTTCTACCAGTGGGTATATGAGCCCGCCACCTGATTGTTTTTTTGGTCTGAGTGAGATGATAAAATTACAATCCTTTTATTAATAAATATGTTGGCATTATTAATGAAATGACTCAAATACCCAGAAATAATGTCTTTTAAATCTTTTTAAATGTCACAGATGAGACAATAATCTTATTTGCCTGGACCCTGAATGAAGAAAAATGGAGATATAGAATCAGATTTTAAATTGGAAGAGACCTTAGGATACCTAAATCATCTCCTCATTTGACAGATGAAAAAAATCAAGATCTCTGAGTGTTAAAGTATGTTTTCCAAGATCCTCAAAGTAATTATTGAGAGTTTTTGTATTCAAACACAAGTTTTCTGAATCATAATCTAGACTACATACAACAAAGCTAAAATGGCAGACTGAACCAGATTGTTGAAGGGCTTTTATAACAAGAAGAAGACTTTGAATTTGATCCAACAAGTTATGGGAAGTCACTGGAGATTTTAAAGCACAGTGGTAATAATTATATTTGAGTACTTTTAATGCTAACCTAAAGCATTATTATAGAATATTAAAAATGCAACTTCTTCTTTCCCTATGTTTTTCTTTTTCTAATTCTTCTTTCACATATTGTGTTCTTCCTATCCCATTAAAACAGTCATAGGGAGGGAGCCATGGACAGTAGAAAGAGTACTAGCCCCGGAGTCAGGAGACACCTGGATTTGAATGAAGTCTCTGACACCAAATACTTGTGTCACTTTTAAGAAGTTATCCAACTATTCTTTACTTTGGTTCCATCATCTGTAAAATGGGAGCACCAATATAATGAGTTTTTCCTAGGGTTGTTACAACTGCTTTTTAAATCATAAAATATAAACACACATTATGATTTATTGATTTGTTATCATGAGGAAAGGATCATTTATCCTAGAGCACAAATTTGTTAGACTCCTCATTCCCTCTTCCAAGGGCAATAGCATCTCAAATACAACAGAGACAGTCAGCTATAGTGAACAGCATGGTAAATTTGAAATCAGAAAGAAAGGGGTCTCCTCCTGCCTATGACACTTAATACTAGTATAAACCTGGACAAGTAGCACTAAGTCTCTGACCCTCATTTCCACATCAATAAAATGAAAATAGACTAGGTAATCTCCAAGGTCTGAATTTATGAATTCATGTCTAATTTTCATTGCAAAATGTACAATTTTCCTCTTCCCTTTCTTAAAAGAAAGATCAAACATCCCAAGGCAGGTGGAGAGAATGGGGTTTGGTACTTTGAAATCCATTGCCCATTCTAATATCCTCTCCCTACCTTTAAGGCTGTTTCTGCATTTCACTTACATTCATTGGTAACAAAAAAATCTCTCCATAGCCCTGAATTCTTTGCTATGAACACAAATGTTCAGATCTTTGCCCTTGTTAAATTATGACTTCTGGAAAGTACCAGGAAAACAGTCTTTTATCTATCTTTTAAAGTTCGGGTTGAAACTGCAAGATGATATGCAGGACAAATTCTTCTTATGTCATTTCTCAGGAGAACTGATTTTGCATTATTCCCCATCAAGTGTGAAAGAGAAGGAAGAGAAAATGAATAGTTCTTCCCATAATCCTCAGATGAGGTTAAAAAAAAGGATTTGATTCCTGGAAAAACCTGTTTGACATAAAATAATATTTCAGGGATGAACAGAGCTGGGAATTTCTCAGAGTTAAACTGAGGAACTAAATTCTATAGAAAGCTTTCTTTTCCCTTCCATACTCCATGCCCACTTAATAGCTAGCATTTATATAGTACTTTAAGATTTGCAAAACACTTTATAGATATTATGTCATTTAATCATCGCAGCAACCGTGAGAGTTAAGGGGTACTATAATCCTAATTTTACACTTGAGAAAATTGAGGCAAACAGAGGCTAGGTGACTTAGCCATGATAATGCAGCTAGTTGATGTCTGAGGCTGAATTTGAAGTTATTCTTCCTGATTTAAGTCCAGTGTTCTAACCATTCAGATTGTTTTATGATATATCTCTTCATATCATTAATATTTTCTCCCCCTTTTAATTTCCCTTATAAATTACTGACATTAGGACATAGTGAATAATATTTGGGAACATGGGGAAGGACCAGTTCATATATTCTCCCCTTAGATACTCACCATCTATATGACTATGGTCAAATAACTCAATTTCTCAAAGTCTCAGCTTCCTCACCTGTAAAATAAATGTAAAATTAGTATTTACTAATAGCATTGTTAGGGAGTAGGTGGTACAGTGTGTAAAGTTCTGGAACTGAGATTGGAAAGATTTGAGTTCCAATTTTGTCTTGAGCATTTACTAACCACATGACCCTGGGAAAGTCCTTTATTACCTCATCTGTTATGGAAGTAATTGGTTATTTTCAAGAAAAATGGAGATAGCATATCTAAAGCACTGTGTAAGCTTTAAAATGCTATGTAGATACTAGCTATTATTGTGTGAGTCAAATAAGGCACTATTATAAAGTACTTTGCCAATGTTAAAGATTGTATGACTGTTTATCATCGTCATCATCATCATCATCACCATCATCAAAGACATATAATATGTAAATGAATAAATAACAGCCTTTTGTAATTTCACTTAAGCATTATGATGGAAGTTCATAGAAAGCTTCCTTGGCACATCATCATCACTATTTTCATCATCATTGTCTCCAGGATCGTTATTATTCATTCTGTTTTTGTTGTTTTTCTATAAGATTTTCTCAATAGAATTTAAACTCTTTGAGAACATCATCTATTTCATAGTTTTTATGGCTTTGTATAACCAGTCATTAACAATTTATCTTGCCCATAATAGATATTTAATGAATTCAAACAATGGAACATCTTGCTAGAGAAGCAGGAGAATATAATAGAAAGAGTATTGAACCTAATGTCAGGAAGGCTTGGATTGGAATCCTGCCTTAGACAATTATTGCCTATGTAACTCTGAGAAAGTCTCTCTATATTTCTGAGACTCAGTTTTCCCATCTGTTAACTGGACAGTGGTATAATGATTGCCATTGGAGGCACTCTCTAAATGTACCAGACCCCCAAGTCTTCCCTGAGCACAGCCTTGTTCAAATGCTAAATGTACACTTGTTGCCAAAATGATTATTTTATTGAGAGCTCACACAGGGCATGTGGTCACAAAGTGGTCAGAAAAAATGATAGAAAGGACACTATCCAGGTCTCTTTTTAGAACTTTAGAATTGATTTTATGATGTAGGATACACTGGCATAGGACCACCCAGCATGACGTGCCTTCCTCAGAGAAGGTGATATGCTCTATAAGCAAAGCAGAATTGAATTAGCTTAGAAGAAATATGAGATGAATAAGGTTAGGAAAGCCACCCCAAATGTCCATAGGAACCATTTTTGTCCAAGCTGCGGCAGAGCATTCTATGCTTATATTGGTAAGCCACAGATGGACACTCTGTAGCTCAATGCTAACATAATGATATCATTTTGTTCCTCTTGGAGAATGAAAGACAACAACCTACCCTAACCTAGCCAGACCCCCATTAAATATAATAATAGCTTCTGGCTCCCAGGGATGTTAAAAGATTGGCAGATTGTTTCCTGAAGATCAAGCTTGGAGAACTATAGTAACCACATCAGGTTACACAGCTAGTAAGCATAGAAGCCAGAGAGTGTGCTTGTGATAAGTGCAGTGTTCTGTCCATTACCCTGGGCTTCCACTTTGCAGGTGATTTCAGCAAAGTCCAGGTCTAGCCACTGGTTCAGAAAAAAAGTGAACTCTCATGAAATAAAACTACAGAGGAAGGACATGAGAAGTGCCAGTGGGAGAGACAGAAAATATCCTTTTTGGTCTTCCATTACTCTGACCAAAAAGTATTATAGTGTCAGAGGACTCCAAAATTCAATCTTTAATTTACTGTGAACCAAACCTTGGCACTTCCAATATGCTCAGATTAAACACTGAGTAGATATGATTTTAAAGCTAAAATTCAAAGATCTATTTGTTTCTGTAAGCATAGCTATCTCATTCACTTGAAAAGATCAATACTGGGATTTTACTTGAAGAGACTTTCATGGGAATGGTGTGTGTGTGTGTGTGTGTGTGTGTGTGTGTTTGTGTGACACAAATGTTTATACCCTATTGTTTATATTAGATTGAAGCTTTGCTCAAAAAGATATCCCATAGAATGCCTGCCATCTAGGGGAGGGGGTGGAGGGAAAGAGGGGAAAAATTCGGAACAGAAGGGAGTACAAGGGATAATGTTGTTAAAAAAAATTACCTATGCATATGCACTGTCAAAGAAAATGTTATAATTATAAAAATTAATAAAAAATATATATCCCATAACATGTTAGAATATTTAATGAGAAGAGGAAAGCAGGCTAGGTCACATTTAAGAAGTTTTACAGTAGTTTTAATGACCTTCTATATTCTCTTTAGGGGGAAAAATATCTATTGTAATACTATCATTTAAAGTGATATTATAGAATTGGTCTTTGAACAATTAAAGTCAAAAGGCACTGAAAGAGCAATGAAGAAGCTCCTAATAGATCTCAATAGGCTATTATATAACTTTGGGGGGAATAAGTTTTCTGTGACATAATTCTCTCTGCCAAGAAAACCAGTATCCTCTCTGTAACTTGGAGATTTGCTTAGTTTCCTGGAGATATTGCAAGGTCAAGAGGCTTACATAGGTGTTAAAGGCAGGAACTCTACCAAGGTCTTCTGATTCTCTGTGCCATTCATTACTGCCTGCAAGATGATGCCTTTTGTTTAATACAAGGGAAGAAGTGAAACAACTTATAGGATGTCATCAGGAACCTGTAATATAAGAAAAAGAGATGGGTGCTTAATGGGGTGAGAGAAAGGAATGGCCAATTACTTCCTGTTGTATTCAATTGATCTATACCAATTGGATAAACCCTCCTGGGGACAGAAAATGTCTTATACTTCCATTTGCATTACCCTGCCTAGTACAATACCTGTCATATAATAAGTGCTTTGTAAATGCAGGTTAATCATTGGTTAATTCACGTACCATCAAAAGAGCTAGAGAAGGAACTTCTGGAATTGGGTAGATGCCACAATGGAAGAATATTTGGAAGATCTAGAGAAGACTTTTATTAGGTTAGAAAAAATTGGGTCATTGCTAACAACATTGTTAGTAGAGGATATAATACTAGAGAAATGACAGATCCATTATGGTAAAAACATGATTAGAGAATAATGTACAATTTATTTGAGAGAAGGGCTTCTTGTTTGTATCCTAGAGTTTAACATTATAACTCCTGCATAGAGGACACCTAGACCACATAGTGAATAGGGTACTAGACCTAGAGCCAGGAAAACCTTAGTTCAAATCTAGCATCAGATAATTATTAGTTACTTGACCTTGGGCAAGGCATGTAAATTTTGTCTTCCTCACTTTCCTAAGCAGTAAAGGGAAGATAATAATAGTCCCAATACTTCTTATATCTATTGTATTAGAAGTAAATATTTGTATACTGCTTAGCCAAATGACTGACACATAAAATGTGCTTAATTAATGATTTTCTTTACTACCATAATAAATATTTGTTGTTTAAAAAATGTCATTTCCACATTAAAAAAATCACTAGATAGAATTAAGTCTACTCATCTATTATAAGAAGACTTTACACTATAATAATATCATGGGGCCATTATAGGCCCCATGAATGACATTCCTGCTCATTCCAAAAATCTTAATATTATGTAGAATTCCAGCTGGTATGCTTTTTTTCCTTTTCCATTGATAGTTGAGAGCATTATGTTGACAATGCTGTTTCTCTAACATTTTGTATCTTGTGAGTGGCCTAAACCTATAAACAGCCAGCCTTTGGAAGGATTTCACTGCAGTAAAAATGTCCTTATGGCAAATTACAGCATGGAAATTGATTTTATAAAGAATAAAAAAAAAAAACCCAAAGCAAAACAAAACAAAATCCCAAATAAAACCCTAATCCAAGATCAATGACTTTGAAATCATACTGAAAGTATTTTGTTGAAAATCTCCCTCTTGGTGATTTGATGTTGACTAAATATCTATTTTCACCATTATGATCTGACTTTCCCAAAACTCATCAGTCTTTTCTGGTTTATTTTTCCATGTTTAACCTGACAGCTATTCTTGAAAAATAGCTGCAGCAGAAGGGTGTAAGAATGCAGAAAGTTTCAAAATAACTCGTCTCCATTGCCCTGGAGAAATTGATTGGTGTGTTGAAATTCATAATGTATAAATTTTTTTTAGCTCTTTTAGAAAACACATGCTGACTTTCCTTCTATTCAATCTAAGTTTTTTCATTCTTTTCTGGGGCTGATGATGGTGGAGGGAGCCTAAAGATGATGTCCTTAGAGAAGCACCATGTATAGTAGATAAATAACTGACTAAAAATATTTTATTTTTAACTTATGGAATAAAACAAGTACATCCATAATGTGGTATAATAAAAAAGATGATTGCACATAAAACTGCAAATCTATTATGTACAACTTACTATTTCTTTTGAATATATAAGATAGAAAACTGACCTGGGATTTAGGAAGACTTCAAATTTTGCTCTGATAAATACTGGCTATAAGCAGATGAGGTGACTTATTTGTTCCCCTAGACAACTCTCTATAAGGTAAATTGCTGAACACGTTCAAATTCAGATTGGAACTTGAAGAAATTCCCTTAATGGAAATTCCCTATTCTGGTGTAATCAAAGGTGTGATTTTAAAGTGCCCCAAAAAGTCTATCGATACCAATCATCAACCATCATCAACAATAATTCCAACAATAGCAACAACAAAAACTATCAACACTGACTACCAACAGTCATTAATAACAATTTGAACAATAACAAAAGTATCAAAAAGGAGAATGATTTGTCCCTCAACCCATGGGTAATAAGTGGAAAACATGGTATTTGAACATAAGTCCAGATTTCTACAAATAGCAACTCTGTCTACCTTTGCATTGCATCCATACTCTTAGTAAAAATATCTTCATGAATAAATAGCATTCTCCAATGAAAGGCTTTATTCCTCCAAGGAGAAAATGTAAGAATGTCATGATTTCATCATTGCACATAAAGATCTGAGAGAGTTCAGGGCTGAACTTAAAAAAAAATATGTTTCTCTTGTATCTCTAGGGCTGAGTGCATTTTCTTTAAGCTGTGAAACACTAATAAATAGACTGCCACCAGTGCTGGATGAGTCACCTCCCTCTATCGTACTTCTGACCTCCATTCATTTTTTCCTTTATGTCATTCTCCCCACCTTTCTTCTTGCTTTTCTCCCTCCTTTTTTCCATTTCTCTATCCCTTATAAAGAATCAAACATTGGATACATAAACACACAAAAAATATAAATATTTTAAAAAGCACTTAAAGTTTTAATCAGGTTTTGGAGAGGAGGGAGGGAAACGCTATCTCTACATGCCGTTTTACACAGTTGATAAAATGTTTGACATTTACTGGGTCTTAATGAATTTTGCCTAACGGCTCCCCTTTAAAATGCCACTCCAGATCCCCCATCTATGAGTTTTAAAAAGCACTTGTCCTACAAAATGTTATCATTACTAAAAATATTAAGCTGTAACTTCATTTATTCAGAGTAGCCATATAATTTTGTTGGAATACAAATTACTACTTTGAAGGCACAAGCAGCAAGGGTTCCCACTTGAGGATGTTGGAGCTTGGGAAGAAAGGAGTGTCTCTAGAGACATTTATTTATGAACTCTGATCTCTTCTCACTCCTTGTTTTTTCAATAACATCCATTTGCTTTCACTGAGCTTCCCCTTAGTAATATACAGCAAATAAATAAAAACATAACCAAAGGCTTTTTGTTCTAAAAGTAGCTATTTTTGACTGGTATTTCATCCTGGTATTTTGGCCAAATTCACATAGCTAATAGGTGTTCATGATAGATCCAAACTCACAACTTTCTGACTTTGAGTTCATCCTTTTATCCAAGACCCTGCCTGGATGAGTACTTATCCCATTACTTACCTCCCACACTATAATATTCCATTACAGTTAAATGCCAAAAGAAAAATAACTTTTTCCTTTAAAAGGGAATTTACATTTCAGTAGGACATAACAGAATCAGTGACTCTACAAGGGGAAGATCCTCAGAGTTTCTGGCCAAAGCAAAAATTACTATTATTTAAATTCAATTTAAATCAATCAGGACCCAACAATGACCAAATGGGACTTGGCCTAGGATTTATTGGTAGCTAATTTGAATCAAAATGATTTTGGTTTAAGGCCTGGCCCTTGAGAAAGAAATTTAGTCAATAAACCCTAAGATATCTCAAGAGGGTTTAAAGGTACAAAGAAGAAACAAAAATGCTTTTAAGAGCATCTGTAGGTAAGAGTATGATATACTATGTAGACAGAGAGAGGGAAGGAGGGAAGGAGAGAAGAAAAGAAGGAAGAAAGGAAAGAAGGAAGAAGAGATTCTTTGCTTCAATTGCTTCCTAACCTTAATCATCAAATGGATGCTGCCTCAATCAAACTGAGACCTATTGAAGACAGCTTAAAAGGCCAAGGTCTCCTATTTCATCCGGTGTCATTTTTAGTGATCCAGATATGGCCACTGGACCCAGATTGCTCTGGAGGGGAAAGTGAGGCATTTGACCTTGCACAGCCCTCACTTAAATCCAGTTCACTTGCATGTCATAGCATCACTTTCCTGATGCCATGGTTCTCTTAGGGAACAAAGGACTAAAACAACAACAGCAAATACAACCTGGTGGACCAGGAGTCACGCTGAAAAACGGTCTAAGTTTGGATTCATATCTTTCTCCTCTTACTTATTATTTGAGTGATTTCTGGTGAGCTGTTTCACTTTTCAGTGCTTCAGTTTTCTCATTTGTAAAATGAGAAGATGCAGGATATGATGTGTTTCTCAACTGACAAGAAGACCACGAGCTAGGAAGACAACTGATTGTGAAGAACTTTGACATAGTTTACTCTACCATCAATATGTTTCTTGCCATTTTATTATAAGGGTATTTGCAATTTGAATTCTTTAGAGATAAAAGTTTCATTAAAACACACACACACACACACACACACACACACACACACACACACACACACAAACATTCCATCAATTGGGAAAAGAGTTTTTTAGAAGATAGGATTAGGCAGAAATGCATATTTTAGAATCACTAGATGTACAATTTTCAGAATTGAATCCAAATGGTCATTTTCTTCCTATTCACTTACTATATAGCTCATGGTCCATCCTCAATTCTCATTTTAGAGAGAGGCATGTTAATGTTGGGAGTTAGCAGTGCTAAGAGCATACTTTTGCCCCTGGCATTTATTAGCTATATGATCTTGGAAGAGTCATAGTCTTTTTCATTCTCAACTGGATAATGGAGATAATAGCAGCATCTACTTCCCAGGGTTGTTGTGAGGATCAAAGGAGACCATACATGCAAATGTTTGACAAACCTTAAAGCACTATGTCAGCTCTTAAGATAGTTATTAGATTTAAAGAGCTCTGTAGGCTTTACAGTGGTCCATAAATGTAAAAAAAATATTCAAAGACTATATGTTTATCATTTCTTGACAATAAGGGAAGAAGCAGTCAATTTAGCAAAACAGAATTTCATCTTAAAGGTTATCCCCCAAAAGGATTTTTCTAATGTAATAAAAATGACTGACATTTCGATAGAGCATTTAATTTTGCAAAATGTTTTCTATATTGTTTTAGTTGATCTTTATGATTTTATGGGGTAGGTGTTCTTATTATTTCTATTTTACAAATGAAGAAATTGAGGTTTAAGAAGGTATTTTTTCTGGCTTTCCTCCATTCCTTTTCCTTAATTTCACTTGACTTCCCTGGCTTTCTTTAAGCTTCAACTAAATACCTATCTTTTATAGATCATATCTCTGTTAATTAGTACCTATTTATCCGGTATATAACTTCATTTGTAGATATTTGCATGTTTTCCAGATCATAAGTTTCTTGAGGGTAAGAATGTTCTTTTGATTCTTTGTGGCTTTCCCTCAGCACAGTTTAAAAACATTTATAAAGGTCAAATCCTCCTATTGCATCCAGGGGCATTGCCAGTCATTTTGATCTATGTCACTGGACCAAACAGCTCTCAAAGAGAAAGTGAGGCTGGTAACTTTGTATAGCTTTCCTTCCCTTACATCCTATCCACTTGCATGAAATGGCATCATTTCCCTAATTGTTTTGGTTCTCTCTGAGAACATAGGACAAAGAACAACCTGGCACACAGTAGGTACTTAATAAATATTAATTCACATATGCAACAATGTAGACTGGAAATGACCTTACATTTTTCAAAGACTACCATTGTAACGTAAGTCCTTGCCATTATTCTTCTAAGATGAAATGGCTTCTTGATGCACTGTCTCAATGATACAATGTTTATTAGCCAAGAGTCAGCTCATATATAGGAACTTAAATATTTGTGAGTTGCAAATTTCCTACCAGGCCAGATATTCCTTGCTCATACTATTCCATGAACATATCCAGTTATATAGTTTCCTTCATTCTCTTAATTTCCTCTTTTCTTAATTATTTATGCACCAAAATCAGGTAAAACAACAACAGCAACAAAAGCAAACAAACAAATAAAAAACCCAATATTTATTTATTTGAGGGACTACATAATGGCTTCATTGTACTATTTTCCTACTGTCCTAGAGAATAGCTAGTAACTAACAATAATTTGAATATGCTATGAAATCACTAAGATAATTTTATCTTCCCTTGACTATGTCTCTGCAAATAGCTACTAGGGAATTCATTTGTTTTATATGAGACAAAACAGAGTAAGGTGACTGAGGCAAAAAAAAAAAAAAAAAAAAAAAAAGCTTTGAATGTTTTGTCAAGGGTCACATGATTACTAAGTGTCTGAGGTCAGACTTGAAATCAGAGAAATAAGTCTTCCTAATTCCAGGACAAGTGCTTTCTGTGCCATCTAGCTGCCCCTCAGCAAATAAGAAATGTTGGATACTTTGGAAGTAGCCCTAAAAGACACTAAAATTAAAGTGGACTTGGAAAAGATACTTGTAGAGTGTTCTAGGTTATCAAAGACTTGAAGGATGTCAGAGAAATTAAAAGACAAAGATATAGAAAGAGAATATACCAGACATAAGGAATAGATGGTGAAAATGTTCAGAATAAATAGATGGAGGAGTAGTAAAAGCAAGGAACAATGGTGTCTCATTGGATCACAGACTATGCAGAAGATAGAAAACTATAATACAATTTGTAAAGGAAGGAAGAATTCAGATTGGGAAAGGCTTTAAAAACCAGGGGGGTTTATATCTGACCCTGCAAGTGAAACAGAGTCACTGGAGTTTATTGATTATGGAGTTACAGGGTCAAGTCAGAGCTTTAGAAACATCCCTTTGGCAGGTGAGTAGAGAATGAAGTTGAATGGGAGGGGATGAGGAACTTGCACCAGGCAGACAAACCAGCCAACTATTGCAATAGCCAATTCACAAAATGGTAAAGTTCTGCATCAGGGTGACAACAATGTCAGGAGAAAGTAGAATATATCTATACAATTATTTTTATCTATCTATCATCATCTACCTATCTGTCCAGATTATCTATCTATCTGAGGGCCATTTTAGTGACCCTGATCTATATTTTGCCACTGGATCTACATGAGTTCTGAAAGAGAGAATGAGGCTGGTGACTTTGCACAACTCTGTCTCACTAAAATTCTATTCACCTGTAAATTAAAACATTACATTTCTAATGTCATTGGTCCTCTTCAAGAATGAAGAATAAACAACAGTCTATAAATCTATGATATTAAGCACATAAAAATTGATACTCCTTGGAAACAGATTATATAGGGAAGAAGAGAGAGAGTGAAGAATCAGGGATGACCTAAATTTGAGTATAGGTATCTGGGAGGGTGATCGTTCCTTTAAAATTAATAAAAGGCTCAGAATGGGGGTGGGTTAGCATAAAGATGAATTCAATTTTAGACATGCTGAATCATAGATGTCCCTGAAACATTCATGGAAAAAATGGTCATTTTTTATTGTAATTCGGTAAAGTGAAAAATGGAACCCAATGTTCCTTAAATGCTCTTCTAATTCTAACATATTGTAAATCAAAATAGAGTTATATGATTTCACAAATACTAAAAGATGCATCAAGAATGTTCATCCTTTGGCCACGGAAAGCAATTAATAGGGATCATGGTGTGTCGCTTGCCATTAAGTGTAGTCAGCATCATCTAATTTTATTTTTACATTAAAAAGAAAAATAGCTTCACAAAGAAATCTGGAAACATTTCAACTGACCTCTAAAGTAAGGATACATTGCTCTAATTTGTCATGTCTTCATTCATAAAAACTTAAGAGTTGGAAGAGACTTCAGTTTCCATCTAGTCCAACCCATTATACCTCCCCCAATGGATCTCCTCTACAACAAACCCAATAAACAGTCACACCAATTCTGAGTGAAGATCTTGAAGATGGATAACCTATCATTTCCTGAACAGCCCATTGTCCTTCTTGACAGATCCAATAAGGTGTGCTATTATAATGAATAAAAAATTGCCTCACCGGGACTTGAACTCATTGTTTCTAGTTTTAGGTTGTAGAGGAAAAGTAAATAAACCCCTTCTCTTAATAACAACCATACAAACACATGAAGATAGTTAACATTGTTGGTGCTAGATTGGGAAAGGTTTTAAATTCTAGTCAGAGGGAATGGTTTTCTTCTAGAAGTCACTGAAATGTCTTAAGCAAAAAAAAAAAAAAAAAAAAGACAATCAGAATTCTGCTCCAAAAATACCAATTTCCATTAGCTGCATGGTGAATGAATTGGAGAGAAGAGAGACTAGAGACAAGGAAAACAAATGTGGTGGAACAGGTGATGAAGGTCTAAGGATAATGAACCAAAATGCAAAGATGGATTATAAAGCTTTGCTGTAAAATCACTTTCCAGAGATGTTTTGGTGTTGCATGGACACACTCTGAATAGGACAGTGCATGACTTTCGTAGCCTGAACAGACAACCCAGAGATATGTAGTAGATAGAACCCAACTTTTCTCCAACTTTTATTGTCTATGACTCTGGGCAAGTCACAAGAACTTTCTTTGCCTCAATTTTCTGATATGGAAAATGAGATGTTTGGACTCAATGACTTTCGAAGTTTTCTCTAAATCTGTCTCTGATCCTTCAAGAACTTCATTCTTGAAGCTCTCTAGACAATTGAGTCTTACAATCCTAGGAGTAATTCCTAAAATGTACACCAAATCTTTACAAAAAAAAACAATTCTGATTTCAAAAATAATTTTCTATAAGAATAAAATGACTGGATCCCAAGTAGATATCATTTATTATAAAAATATAAAAATGAAAAAAAGACTTGTAAGTAGGTAGTGGACTGAAAACTCATTTTTAGTCACTAGACTGATAGAAGGTCAAGGAAATGAATGTAAACTTAGGCTGCATTAAAGGAAACAAAACTCAGAGTGAAGAGTTTATCTCAATATATTTTGGGGGAATTATAGTGCAATCTTCCCTATTCAAACAATATTTTGAAAATTGTGTTCAGTTTCTGAGTATAACATTATGGTAAAGATATTTATAATCTGGAGAACACCTAGAGAGTCATTAGAGTGGTGGCAGGCCTTGGCTGCATGCCACATAAATATCAAATGAAGGGTACAGAGGTGGTTAGTCTGGAAAAAGAAAGACTTAAAGAGTTCTCATTTGGAAGATGCCCAAGAATAACAACAATGAACAGAAGTCGCAAAGTGTCAATTTTATGTTTAATATCACTGGAAAATTTCTTAACTTTAGAGATGTCTAAATATGGAATGGGCTGCTTTGGGAGTTAATGGCTTGCTGTTCATTGGAAATCTTCGATCACAGGCTGGATGGTCACTAGTTAATATGATAAAGAGATGATTTGTGGGATGTAATTATCTCTAAATTCCATTCTACCTCTCAGATTCTGTGTCTTTTAGATTTCAAATGGGAAAAGAATTCCAAAATTTCAGAGTTGGAAATAAATGTGGATCTATTTACTTTTAGCCTATATTCTTTATATCAGGTCAGTTGCTACAGCCATTATATATATACATATATATATACATATATATATATATATATATGTATATATATACACCCCTCACTATCTTTGTGTCAGGATAATACCCCATCTCCTCAAAATGTTTAGAATTCAAAACATTTTGACTTCTAAAATCATTATCAAATTAATATTGCCAGCATCAGTGGAAAGGATGAATCCATCTACGCCCCTATGGTTCCACTCATTATCTTTCTGACTTTCCAAATTAAAATACCCCTCTTCTACATGCATTATCTCCTCCATTAAAATGTAAGTTTCTTGAAAGCAGTGATTGCTTCTTCACATACTTACAGCGCACTGTTTTGAAGATAAATGATAATTAATGCATTTTTAATGTATTCATTCATTTTTATATAACCATGTTTTCTTACCCTTGCCCCTCATTCAAAAGACTGAGCAGCTCATGACATTAGTACAGTATTATTTTTGAGGAATTCTCAAGAAAACTAAATTATAGCAATCTTACTTCTCTAGTCATAAGGCAGTTTTCACCCTCATTGACTGGTACTTACTATTCAGGATTTAAGAGCATCTCAAGTCTGCTGGACCCCAAACAAATCCCCAAAATGTGAGTTTTACTTTAAAACTAGAGGCTTCAATTAAAACATGGTAATAACAGGCCAACCTATGAAGATGGAATGAGATACTCTCAAAAAGGAAGGGATTATTGACTTGTTTCTAGGTATATTTATTCACTTCCTAAGCAAATAACCTTGACACTGCTGTCTTGCTTCCAAAACAATGAACCATGAGTATGGAGCTTTCCTAATATATCAATAAGTGGCAGTTCCCCCACATAAATACAGCCTTCACTCCATGGTGACCAAATTGTACTTTGTCAAAGGAGTACTTATATTCTTTTGCTAGAAAGACACCAGGGTGAGTAATAGCAGCTGCTGCCAAATATCAAGCCTAGTCTATAATGTTCTTTGACTTATTTTGAGAACTTAAAACCATATATATGTATCTTTTTTTCCTGGAGAAAATGAATTATTCTTTGAAAGTTAGTCACTCTCTCAGGGCCACAGTATAGAAAATTAGATTTTAATAGCTTTAAAATTGAGGTTCTCTAGGTCAATATGACTAGGTACTTGAAAGAAAATGACAAATCTATTACTAGAAAATCAAACATTTTGTTGCTCATCAGAGAGGCAGGGAAAAGATAGCAAATATTGTCTTCCATAAATTTGGAGCTTTGGAAGAGAAGGGGTAATGTGAAGGAGCTCCAAGTTATCTGGAGGAAGGTTATTCTCAGACTTCAAAGGAATGAAGATTTGCAGGTTCAGAGTTGGAAATAATTCCAGAAACCTTCCAATTTATGTCATGCTACTGGCTCAAGCAAATGTCATCCTAACATATAATGAAATCAGATTCCCCTAACTGCTGATCTCCATCTTTTCCTTGAAAAATTCTAATGAGGTGAAATTTTCTATCTACCAAGAAAACTAATTGTACTTTTCAATGATGCTATAACCCTTTGCTTGCCAGCCACCTTAAATCTGCTTCTCTTCAGCTTTCATCCATTCCTCTTACCTCTGTCAAAGAAAGAATTTCAGTCATCCCTCCCTCACTGTCTCTTATTTAATTATTTTCATGCATCTTGCATTATTCTTTTTATAATTACTTCTTCTTCTTCTTCTTCTTCTTCTTCTTCTTCTTCTTCTTCTTCTTCTTCTTCTTCTTCTTCTTCTTCTTCTTCTTCTTCTTCTTCTTCTTTCTCTCTCTCTCTCTCTCTCTCTCTCTCTCTCTCTCTCTCTCTCTCTCTCTGTATATATTATATATGTGTGTGTGTGTGCATATTGTCTACTAACATAGAACATAAGGTCCTTGAAAGTAAAGCTTGTTTTGTTCCATGTCTTTGAATATCCTGTACTTGGAATAGTGTTTGGCACAACCTTTCTTTGTTGTTCAATTTTATCCAACTCTCATAACCCATTTTTGGGTTTTCTTGGGGAAAATATTGGAATGACTTGCTATTTCCTTTTTCAGCTCATTTTGCAGATGAGCAAATGGAGGCAAACAGTGTTAGATGACTTGTCCAGAGTCACAAAGCTAGTAAAGATGTGAGATCAGATTTGAATCCCAGATCTGTCACACTATCCACTGTTTTGCCTAACTTGACTCACAGTAAGTGATGAATAAATGCTTATTCAGTGATAGATTGCCTGTTACCTTTTTTAAATGACATTTTTTTCATATTTGAAGACAGATATACTAATATTATTACTTATAAAACTTTTATGTTGCACTTTAAGATTTACATATCATTTTGCAAATATTACTTGATATAATCACAACAACAGTGAGAAGGGCTATTTTAATCCTTATTATACAGATGAGGAAACTGAGATACATACCAATATT
Source organism: Sminthopsis crassicaudata (assembly GCF_048593235.1). NCBI lineage: Eukaryota > Metazoa > Chordata > Mammalia > Dasyuromorphia > Dasyuridae > Sminthopsis > Sminthopsis crassicaudata. Next base: position 627,382,543 of record NC_133619.1, read on the forward strand.
TTTTTCCTGAAGTGTTTTGTTCATAATCAAAAAATCAGTAAATGTCTGAGAACATATTTGAACTCTGGTCTTCCTGATTGCAGATCCAGTGCTCTGCCTCCTAAACTTTCTCTTCTGTAGGTTAAACAGCCCCAGATAGAGAGGTTCTTGTTTAATCAAGGGAGAATTTCTATTCTAGCTACCTGCTGATAGGAAAATGTATTGATATTGGAAGATAATTGAATAGAATTTATACATAATGTATTTATGCATATGTATACATGCATATGCACATATATATGTATATAAAATTCCATAGCCATCTTTTGACTGTATGACTATAAAATTATCAATTTTGTTTGAATAACCTAACATTGGTAAAGCTTTTTTCTTATGAACAATTAAGATCAACTAAAACACTGAATACCTCTAATATCATAACTAGAGGCAATTTTGACCTTTGGTGCTCAAAAAATGGGACAGAATTAAAATTATGAAAGGAAAATATGATTTCATAACAAAAACATTCATATGGGAGTGTCATGCTCATAATGCTATGTAAATGACTAAAATAATATTTTAAACATTCATAAGTAATATATCTGTGCATTATACATCAAAAATTTTAAAATGTTTATAAGAACTTTATCCACACAGGCAGCACAATAATTGATTACTTTCTGGACAAAGAGAACATTGTACACATTAACAACAAGATTATGTGATCTACTGTGATAGACTTGCCTTTTCTTAGCAATGTAGTAGTTCAAGGTAATTCCAATAGAGTTGTGATGGAAAGTGCCATCAGCATCCAGAGAATGTGGAGATAGAATGTGGATCAAAGGATAGTATTTTCACCTTATTTTGGCTATTGCTTGTTTTTTTTTCTCATGTTTTTTTTTCCTTTTCCAGCTTGTACAGCATGAAAAATATAGTAATATATTTGCACATATTTAACCTATATAGGATTGCTTGCTGTTTAGGGGAGGGGACAATAAGGGAGGGAAGGAGAAGAATTTGGAACACAAAGTTTTACAAAAATGAATGTAGAAAACTGTCTTTGCATGTATTTGGAAATACTATTAAAAATCCTAACTGAAAAAAAATCAATTATTTTTCTGGAATGTTGCCAGGAATTGAAATCAAGCTCACTTACTTAGAGTCTGAAGATTCTACCCTCTCTCCACTTTCTCTCTGTCTCTGTTTCCCACTGTTTCTCTGTCTCTCTCTCTCTCTTTCTTTCTCTCTCTCTCTCTCTCTCTCTCTCTCTCTCTCTCTCTCTCTCTCTCTCTCTCTCTCTCTCTCTCAAATTAAGATAGTATTTACCCCTTTCTTCTTCTTCACTTTTCAAAGATCAGTTCTAATTGTGATTTAGCCACTAAGTGAGCCATTTCATTCATTATCTTGGGATGCAGTCAGGGTATGCATGGATAACCGTTTAACAACTGCCCACCACCTCCTCTCAAAAAAAAAAATGAAAAAAATGACAATATTGTAAAGTTTTATCTGTATTATTTACATATTCATTACTTCTTTAATTCTAGACTAGAGGTGTCAAACACATAGTGATCTATGTGGCTTTATAAGTCACTGTGTAGCCTTTGGGGATACTCATGTACCATATAATGTCCCTTTTTTCTGAGTTTGACACCTTTGGCCAGACAATGAACAGAACAATAAATCAAGTTCTGCCAATTTCCAAGGTGTAAGTATTCACTTTGAGAATTTAACATTGAATTTTCATATCCAGTTTTAGCTGGCTCCAGCATACTTCTGAATGTAATTCGTCTGGTCTTATTGAATTGAATCTATCAAAGACTGATTAATCTTTTCTTCTTATCTTCCTCTTTATTGTTTATTGGTCTTTATCTGATTTCTAAACAAACAAAAAAAAGCAAAGAAAAATGTAATTTTCTCTCTAAAATGTAATGTTCTCTGTTGAGGTTTTCTTGGGGTCTCTGGAGGCAGCCTTCATTTCAGTTCAGTAATTACCACACCAGTAGGCAGGGGTTAAAGTCTCCTTTCCAGGGCCTGGTTAGATTTCTTAGAAATCTACCTCTCTCCTTGGTTCCGAGAGCTTGAGATCCTTCTACCAGTTCTTTCCCTCTACCAGCTTCTGCCTCTAGCTCTCTCTGAATGTCAATCCTGGCTAAGGCTTCTAGCTTATATGATGCACACTGAGTATACACCAATCATTACATGACTAGGAAACCATTATTTGTTGTAGGATTAAATCAATGCTAAACTAGATTTAACCACAGTCTCCTCGATTCCATTTAGTACTTTGTTTCAAGTTCTGGCTCATAACATGAAAAAACCAACCTTATTCTATATGGAGATGTTTAACATCAATAGCCTGCCCATTTAGTGATGAATTATTGCTCATAACAATCCATGAAACAAAGAAAAATATAAAATGACATTTAGCCTCATGCAACCCCCATTTAGAGACAGTGATAAAACAAAGTGTCAAGAGAATGATAGGATTCACAAGATTTTAAAATGCCTATTGTTAGGTTAGCTATTAGTCCTCTCAGTGTGAAAGGTGCTTGTCCAATAATTAATGAGGAGACATGTTACTGGAAGAATGAGATGACATTATGACATTCTTAAGATAAATGGAACTAGAAGAAAAAGAAAGTAAGCTGAAACTATATAGAAAGCTGACTCATAGGTTTTCTTTGGTGTGGTAAATAAAGAAGCTGGCAAAATTGGTTCTATCATATGCCCAAAGGAAAACCAAATATATAATTTTATGGAACAATCGGTCGATTCATCTGGCAGTATTGATGATGAATGCTTGCAAAAAGTACACCATGAAAATATGCAAATAATTGCAGCTTGTGGGCCAATATCTGATATAAGAAACAGAGAAATAAAAAATGATTAGCTCATTTTTAAATTGAATGAATATCAGAATTCATGCAAAACCTAAAGTCAAAATGAAAATTAAATATATGAATATGGGCATTTATAGATAAATCTATACCTCTACTTAATTATGGCATGGAATTATCTTACAAATGGGAATTTTGATTTGGAAAAAAGAGAAATAGCTGGTGAAATTACAATCATTTCTAAAATAAACAAAGTAAATCAATTACAAAAGATAACACAGGTCTGGAAACTGCCCTATTCATTCTTTGCCAAAGTGACAGACATGGTAGTGAAGGGCAATAGTGGTTTAAAATACTTACTTAGTTGCAAAATCTCTTGAAAAAGAATAGTCAAAGATTATGTAAAGTATCATCTGATAAAACTGTAGGAAGCACAAGGGGAAAAAAAGCCAAAGAAAACAAATTTAATGAAATCTTGGTCAGAGAATCAATGAAGCAAAGTCATATTAAGGACATTTCATATGCAACTAAAAAGAGAGCCATAAGATAAAAAAATGAAAAACATCTGCTTTTTAGTAGCAAAGTTTTCATTAGCAAGGATGGTGAAATCACTACATTTAGGCTTTGAAATCTCAGTGCTAAATATGCTACGCAAGAAAATGGAAATGACAATGAAAGGGATAATAAAGATGAGAAAAACAACTAGATTAGACTAAATAATTTTTGAGGGCCTTAAGGAATCAATTTACTTTTCTAGCTTTTAGAAGCTCTAGTTGCTTTCAAAACTCAGTCTGTTGCATTTTTTTAAATATGAGGGCTTTATTGATCTTTTCAGTCTTGACTTTATATATTCAGTTTGTATATGTTTATACATGTATATATGTATTATGTATGTGCATATATGTGTGTATATATTATCTCTCTAGATAGAATATGATATCATCCTGGATGAGATTGTTTCTTTTTATATTTATATCCACAGATTGAGGCAACCTTCTTTTCCCATTGTAAACAATTAATAAATGTTGATTGATTTCTATAATAGAATATATAAAGTGTATCATAAACATTCAGATCTTATTAATACCAAAATAATAAAACAATTAAAAGAATCAGTAATTCCAAAATAATCAATAAGTATTTGTATCTGTTATGAACTGGGCACTCTGCTAGACAGGATAGAAAGGAAAAGATGAAATAATTCTTACTGGTAAGAAGCTTATATTCTCATATGTAAGAGGAAAAAGAAAAGAATGAAGGATAAATGGAAAGGAGGGAAAAAAAGAAGGAAGGAAAGAAGGAAGGAAGAAGGAAAGAAGGAAGGAAGGAGGGAAGGAAGGAAGGAAGGAAGGAAGCAAGGAAGGAAGGAAGGAAGGAAGAAGGAAGGAAGGAAGGAGGGAAGGTGAAGAAAGGCAAGAAAAGAAGTGAGGAAGTAAGGAAGGGAAGGGAGGGATAAAGAAAGGAATGAATCAAAGGAAAGAAGTGAGGGACAGAGTAGGGAAGATGAAAGGAAAGAATAAAAGGAAAGAACAAAAAATGAAGGAAGGAGAGAAAGAAGCAGTCATTTATTAAATGCCTGTTATGAGATATGCACTGTACGAATTGCTTTACAAATACATCACTTTACCCAAACCCATAATTGCTGGGAGTTATGTGTTACTGTCTGCATTTTGTAGTTGAGGAAACTAAGGCCGACAAAAGACTTATCCAGAGTCATACAGGTAACTATCTGAATCTTTCTGATTTCATGCCAAGTACTGTCTCCTTTGTGCCACTTATTTTGGGAAGGCAACATTTATACATGAAAATATGTATAGCATAGATTTAAAAAAATGATGACTGCAAATGAACACAAGATGCCTAATGAAAAGTAGTTAGGGAAGGAAAGTATAATTACTTGAGAATTTCAGGCTTTTCAAGAAGAAGGTGGAACTTGAGTTATTGTCCAAAGGAAAGAGAAAAATTACATGACATGCAAATGAGAAAGGCATGGGTGGATACCTGTACCATGGCATGGAGATAAGGGATGAAATGCTGTGCATGAAGTACAGAGACAAGACCAAGTGTATCAGTCATAGAGTTTGATAAGGAAAGTAATTGATAATAAAGTTGGGAAAATAATCATAATAATAACAACAACATTTATATAGTGCTTTAAGGTTTACAGAACACACAATTCTCTCTATATACACACATATACATGCAAATATATATATATGTGTGTGTGTGTGTATATCGTATATATATATAAATAATATAGTCCCGTCTCTGTTTTGCTTTAAGTAAAAAATGAAATGATATATACTTATATATATATATATATATATATATATATATATATATATATATATAGTCCCTTCTCTGTTTTGCTTTAAATAAAAAATGAAATTATATATATATATGCATATATATATATGCTGGATATAGATAACCCTTTCATATATATCTATGAGAGAGAAAGAAAAAGAAAGAGAAAGGTGAAAAAGAGAGAGAGAGAGAGAGAGAGAGAGAGAGAGAGAGAGAGAGAGAGAGAGAGAGAGAGAGAGAGAGAATGAGTGTTTATGGCAAAACTGAGTAGAAAGGAATTATTGTTATACCAGTTTTGCAGATGGAAAAGCTTAGGTTGAGAAAGTTTTATCAAATAACTAGTATATATCTGAGCCAGGATTTGAATTCAGGTCTTCTTAACTTGTAAGGGGCCAGAACTTTGCAGAAAAGTTCAGTGATGATCATATGATGTGATCTTGAAGTCCTTTAATATATTTTTCCATTTTATTTATTTTTTATTATAGCTTTTTATTTACTAGAAATCTGCATAGGTAATTTTCAGCATTTACAATTGCAAAACCTTTTGTTCCAACTTTTCCTCTCCTCCACTCCCCAGATGACAGCTTGACCAATACATGTTAAATATGTTAAAGTATGAGTTAAATAAAATATATGTATACATATCCAAACAGTTATTTCTTTCAATATCCTTTGCGACCTCTCTTGAATGGATTCGCTATTTTTTTTTGTTCATTTGTCCATTCATACTTAAAACAAATATTTAAAGTGTCTACTTTGACTGGAATGAATGCAGATTAATACAGTATACTTAGCATAAAAAACAAAGCAAACAAAACTTTATTTCTGGGCATCAGATTCTATTGGTTTGAGGAAGTATCAGAAACAGCCTCAAATATTGTATGAACCAGATCAGGTGACCTGAAGAAAAATAGGAGTCACAAAGGAGTAAAAAGACAGAGAACAGTGTTTTTTTTTAAATCCTTAACAAATCAGTTGGAGGAGCTGATCAAACAAAAATCATTTACAAAGATTTTATTTTTTTTTTATATAAAGAAGACAAGATGCACTCAACAGTAAGTGATAAATAGGAGAATTATTGCAGCAGTTGACAAGAATGATCCTTATAGAGCAACATTAGGATTTTTTTTTGTTTGTGTCTATTCCAGAAGGTAATACTGTGGAACCTTTGTATTATAACACAGAAGATGTAGATAAGCCAGGAGTATTCTAACCCTGGAAGATGCAACAATGGTGCCTGAGTCATTGGGGAAATCATTGCATATCCTCTGAGTCAGTTCCAGAGGAAAGATCAGAAAAAAGACAATGAATTACAATCAAAACAGAACCCCAGAAGGTTGATCACTAATTTAAAAGTAGTGCCAGATACTGAAGTTCCCAGACACTAAGATGGGCTCGAATAATGAGTCACATTAATGAAATATTCCTAAAATAGACTCCATCAATTGTTCCAGAAGTTATAGGGCCTCCCTATAACCTATTGAATAAACTATTAACTCCTCTGCTATTTAAATCTCTTCAAAATCTTAATTCTTCTGCCTACTTTTGTAGGCAGACACTTCACTCCCAAGCATTTAATGTTCCAGACAAACTGACCTGCTTTTACATAGAATTCTTTTTTTTGTACATGACTTTTTGATATCTCACATCCATGCCTTTGCATAGACTGTGCTCTCTATCTGGAATTCACTATCTCTTCTCCTTCAATTCTAGAATCCATAGCTTTCTTCAAGCCATATCTCAGATTCTACAAAGATTTATCCTGATATTTCCAGTTTTATTCTCTATAATAAATAACTTTGTCTATATTTTACCTTCACATATCTGGCTACATGTTCCACAGAAAATAAAATAAAGTATGAATTCCATAAGAACAGGGAATTTTAAATTTAAATTTTTGTATCTCCAGCATTTAGCATGATTTTGCAATTGATAAGCACTAAATATATATTTTTTTGATTGAATGATTAAATGATAAAAATCTCCAGACAAAGATTATATATAACATAACTCCTTTTCAGGAGAGATAATGGTGTGGTTAATAATGTTATTAATCACTAGCAAGACAAAACAAATCACAAACTGTATTACAAAATGGTACCATCAAAACAATCTGGTACTGGTTACAAAATATAGCAGTGGACCAGTGGAATAAATAGAATAGGTACACACTAAATCATATTAAATGAGCACAGAAATATAGTGTTTGGTAAAACCAAAAATTGAAGACATAAAAGAAAAGGGAAAGAACTTCTTTGTAATATGTATATAATAAATTTTGTGTTAGCAAAAAATTTTAAATTGAGAGGATAACATCAATTAGAGAATAGTTAAAGAAGTTGTCATATATAATCATGATATAATGCTATTGAAATATATAAAATTACAAAAAGTATGCTTTCAGAAAAATCTGGGAAGACTTAAATGTACTGATGCAAATAATAGCAATATTACATGATGACCATGAGGGACTTAGCTTTTCTCAGCATTAAAATGATTCAAGATACTTCTGTAGAATTTATGATGAAAAATGCTGTACACCTCCAGAGAAAGAACTGATTGAGTCTGAATATATTTTTAATTAATTTTATAATTATAATTTTTGACATTACATGTGAATAGGTGATTTTTTATAGCATTATCCCTTGTACTCACTTCTTTTCTGAATTTTCCCCTCTCTCCCTCTGCTGCCTCCCCTATATGACAGGCAATCCCATACATGTTAAATTTTTAAGTATGTCCTAGATACAATATATGTGTGTAAAACCAAATTTCTTGTTGCATTGTAAGAATTGAAGTCTGAATACATTTCTACACATACAATTTTTTCCTTTTTTTGTCTGTTTTCTTTCATAACATGACTAATCTGGAAATAAGTTTTCATGACTACGTATGTACAATCTATGTCTAATTCCTTTCTTTCTCAAAAAAGGGGTGGGAGAGGGAGGGAAGGAGAAAATTTGTGACTCATTTTTTAAAAATGTTAAAATTATTTTACATGCAATTAGAAAATTATAAAATGTTAAAATAATAATAATAATAATAATAATAACAATAATAATAATAATAGTTACTTCCAATCATTATATTTTCTCCAAGGATTTAAAAATAGATTGAAAAGGGGATGGTTCCTGATTAATGGAGAAAAGAAGGTCAAAGAAGCTCCACTGTAGTTGTTTAAGGGCACTCTCAGCCTTGGGTAAGGGAGCATGTAAAGACATAAAATAGATATCATTTTATTTTTTTATTATTAATTTTATATTTATAAATTTTTTGACATTACATATGCATGGATAATTTTTTTATGCAACATTATCCCTTGTACTCATTTCTTTTCCGAATTTTCCCCTCTCTCCCTCTACCCCCTCCCTTACATGACAGGCAATCCCATACATGTTAAATGTGTTACTGTAATTACTGTATATCCTAGATACAATATATATGTGTAAAATGGAATTTCTTTTTCCATGGTAAGAATTGGAGTCTGAATACATTTTTATACGTACATTTTTTCCCTTTTTTTGTCTGTTTTCTTTCATGACATGACTAATCTGGAATTATGTTTTCATCACTACAAATGTACAATCTATATCTAATGCCTTTCTTTCTCAACAAAGGGGTGAGAGAGGAAGGGAAGGAGAAAATTTGTGACTCATTTTTTTAAATGTTAGAATTATTTTACACTCAATTAGAAAAACATAAAATATTAAAATAATAACAATTGCTGTCCATCACTATATTTTCTCGTGACATGTAAAAATAGATAGAAAAGGGGATGGTTCCTGATTAATGAAGAAAAAATATCAAAGAAACTGCACTGTAGTTGTTTAGGGGCACTCTCAAGCTTAGGTGAGTGAGCAAGTGAAGACATAAAATAGATATCATAATTTTCTTTTTATTATTAATTTTATAGATATAATTTTTAACTTTATATATGCATGGGCAAATGTTTACAGCATTATCCCTTATACTCACTTCTTATCTGAATTTCCCCCTACCACCTTCTACCCACTCCCCTAGATGACACACAATCATGCATGGTATATGTGTTACAGTATATCCTAGATACAATATATGTGTGTAAAACCGAAATTCTTATTGCACAATAAGAATTGGATTCAGAAGGTAAAGGTCACCTGGGTAGAAAGACAATAGTGCAAACAGTTTACACTCAATTCCCAGTGTTCCTTCTCTGGGTGTATCTGATTCTGTCCATCATTGGATATCATGATTTTCTATCTCTGTATGCTTCCCCATGAATAGGGGATCATTGTTTCCTCTTGGAAGGCATAGTCTTCATGTCAGCCGGTTGTGGCAACTGAGAAATAATGTCTAGGAAAACAAGCTGCACGACATAAGTGCTGTCAGGCTTTCTGCCTTCAGAACCTGCTGTTTGCAAGCAATATCAGGATTGGCCCACATGCATCAAGGCTATCTCCGAAAGAGCACGGAGAGTTCCAAAGGCCCAGTTTCTGTCTCTCTTGGCTGAAGTCACCAGACTGCAGTGGTTCCTCTCCCCCAAGAAAACAAAAGCAAGCTACCCAGTCTAAAATTGACTAAATTCTAAATTTTCTAAATTTAAACTCTAATTTCTAAATTTTGACTCAGTAGAAACCTGGGTTTAGATCGTGCTTCCTAATATTTATTAGTTCTATTGGCAAATCAATTTGCCTCTCTGATCTCAGTTTCCTCATGTGTAAGAAAGAAGTTGAACTAAAAGATTTTCCTATTCCCTTCTGGTGCTAAACTGATGGTTCTAATTTATATGTATGTATGTATCATGTTTATAACTGAAGGACAGGTAGGTGGTGCAGTGTATAGATTAGTGGACCTGGAGTCAGCAAGATTTATTTTCCTGAATTCAGATATTCCCTAGCTGTGTGATTCTGGACACATCCCTTCAACCTGTCTGCCTCAGTTTCCTAACATGTAAAATTGCTGGAGAAGGAAAGGCCAAACTATGTGGGTAATTTTTCCAAAAACACCCCAGATGCGGTAACAAAGAGTCAGACATTACAGACTGCACAAGAAGAATACATGTGCCGCTATAGGTACACATTGTTATCTTCCTTTAGAATAATTCCTACTTGTAAGATTGCTGTTCCTAGCACCTAGCACAGTATCTCCAACATAGTAAGTGTTTAATTAATGCACATTGATTGATCAAATCTGTGGAATCTTTTTCCAGCTTTAAATGGAATATTCTAGTGTTTCTAAACCACATTGGACCCTTCAAAGATAATAAGTAACTTTGGAGAGCTATGGCTGGGAGGTTTGGAACAACCTTTCTATTCATTGTCTCCTTTCAACCTCCCAACAACATAGACCTTACAGTTATTAACATTGTCATTTTATAGACAAGAAAGCAGTCTTAAAGAGATTGAGGCCCTTGTTCATGGTCGTGTAGACAGGTAGTAGCAGAAGCAGTTTTTTTTAAGTCTTTATTTCATGCCCTGTGCTCAAACACCTGTGCTGTGCAAATATGGATATCATTGAAAGCACTGGCTCGATGTCAGTGAGAATTATGAGGATGGAGCTCATGGAAACCCACAGAGGGTAGGTACTCTTCTTTCATGGGAAAACTGGCCGCCTGTAACCAAAACTAGCCCCCTCCTCATTTTTTCCTCCCTGCTTTTGGCAGCCTTAGGCTTTCTTGCCAGCCCTCAACTTTCATCAGCCTCAGTTTCTCTCCCTATTTTCCATGTATCATATCAAATTTACTCATTTAATTAATAGTAACGTTTCTGAGTCTGGGATAAGAGTAAAATATTTTGATTGCCCATTTCACTCAGACTGCATATCATAAATGTAAATATATCACATTTTCATTCTGTTTATTTTGGTTTTGTTTGTGTTTGTTTTTTTTTTTCTTTTTTGTTTGTTTTTTTGTTTATTTATTTATTTATCTATTTATTCACTTATTTCTTTATTCATTCATTCATTCATTCGTTTGTTTGTTTATTTATTTTCTTGATTTACAGCCCCAGTGGCAGCCACTGGGCAAGCATCGGCAGAGAACATGATTGTGTGCGCGCAGAGACCCTCCCCACTGTCCGGCTTGTCAGATGTCCACCATGTCCAGCAAGTTGGAGAGGTGCCGCTCCCAGACGAGCTCCTCCTGTCGAGTGCGCTCAATCAGGCTTTCTAAGTGTCTCAGCTTGTGGGTCAGAGAGCCGCCCATGGCCGGGGCCGGCCTCCGCCCCTCGGCGGCCTTCTGGTCCCGGGGGCTGTTGGGCGCTGACCCTCGGAGGACGGGCCGCAGAGCCTGAGGCGTCGATAGGAGAGCTTGAGGAAGGTAGACGGGGAGGGGGCTGGAGTCCGGGCCCTGCTCGGCGTCTCCCGACAGCCAGTGACGCAGCTGCTGTTCGAACCTCCTGCTCTCCTCCTTCTCCAGCTGCAGGCTGGCGGCCAGGCGCCCCGGGAGCTAGCTCCTCGGCCGAGGCGGGGCGGGCCAGCTCCTGGGCGTCGGGCACGCGGCCGGTTTGGCCGCTGTCGGGGGCCCTGGTCCGCCGTAGGGAACGTGGAGCCACGACGGGGAGAGGCTCTTGGCGGAGCGCCAAGGCTTTAGGCCCAAAGGTCGGCGGGCGGGCCGCTGCACCACCTCCTTGTGGGTCTGCAGCCGGGCGTGTGCCCAGGCCCCGGGGACCTGGTAGCTTTGTAAGTGGCTCTTGAAAAAGTAGACGCAGATGTGCCCATCTTGGCTCAGAGCCTCTGGCGTGACGGGCAGACTGGGAGGCTTCCAGTCCCGCAGCTTGTGATTAATGCACAGAGCGATGATGTCATCCCACGGAATCTCCTCCCCACGGGGCCCCGTGTCGCCCAAGGCCCCCAGGTCTTGGTTCGTCCACTTGGCGTACGTCCGACTCAGGAGGTTGTCCAGCTGAGACTGCAGGATGGGCTGCGTCTGGCCACAGCTCGGGATCTGCGAGACGTAGCGGGAGATGGCGTTGCACGCCAGAGGCCAAGGAGCGCCCGGGGCGGGGAGGTCCACGGGGGGCAGCTGCAAGGAGAGAACGACCTTCTTCAGCCAGGCCAGGTGGCCGGGCGCGTTCCAGCGCAGGGGAGGAAGCAGCTTGTTGCCGCCCGGCTCGGCGAACTCCGTGATGGGCCAGGACAGCTGGCAGAGCTGCTCGGAGGAGGCCACGTCCGCCAGGAAGTGCAGCACGCCGTTGAAGAGCTCGATGATGGCGCCGGGCTCCTGCCAGGCCAGGCCGGCCACACGCCGCTCCTTGCGGTCCTGGAAGAAGCGCTCGCTGAACTCGCGCCTGACGCCGTCCTCGATGTACTGGGGCAGGGTCTGGCAGCAGAGCTCCGGGGAGCTGGGGCAGCGAGACACCAGCCACTGGACGGCCTGCGACACCCTGTTGGTGCCTTGGACATCGTTGACGGCAGCTGGGATCTCCAAGACCGTGTAATCCGAGAGAAGCTGCGAGGAAAGCAAGTCCCGAAGCCTCAGACCCTCCTCCGCGTCCCTCACGCTGGCCCCCTCGCGGCCGGGCACCAGAACCACCAGGGGCACCGGGGGCTGCAAGGGCTTGGCCTGCAGCAGCTGTTGGAGCCGCAGCAGGGCCGAGAGCCAGGACGCGTCCTCCTCGGCCGCCACCACACTCTTGCCGCGGGGGGGCAGCACGAAGAGAAGGCCGCTGGTGCCCAGAAGGGCCTTCTGCGTCTCCGTGGCATCCAGGGCCCAGTCGCTCAACAGGCCGTGGGCCACCTTAATGCACACGTTGACCCGGACCGCTCGAGCCCCTTTGGGGCTCCAGGCCTTCAGCAGGGTCAGCGTCTGGATCCCCTGGGAAGCGTGACGGGCCCCCTTTTGGAAATCTTCCCCACCCATGAACTTGACCTTCAGCCAAGTCTCTAGCATCCTGCTGGGATAGCCAGAGGCGGGCTCTTCACTGTCGGCCTCTTCACCGTCCGGCAGCGCCAACACCAGCTTCCAGAACACCTGTTCCCGCTGCCCAGGGTAATGCTCGGCGACGAGGGCCGGCAGGTCCAGAGGGCTCCACACCGCTTCACTGAGCAATTGCTGGTAGAAAGAGTGAACCTTCATTGGATGGATCGTCTTGTTTCTCGTCCACTGTAACCTGGTGCAGGAGAGCCCCAGTTTTCCCGGGTGCCCCAGATCCGGGACTCCTTTGGCCAGGCGCTCTTTAGCAAGGGGACACTGGGCACGGGGGCCCAAGGCCTGCAATCCGTTGCTGAGGTCCACACGGCAGGGGGCCGCGGGGAATGGTCTCCTCTGTCTCTGGAGTTTTTTCCGCGCTGCCAGGGCTTTCCTCCACCTCTGCCAGTATTGACAGAGGCCCTGAAGTTCCTGCAGGGTCTCTCGGGCACTCTGGAAAATCTCCTCTGGCAAGAAGAGATCCATGAGGCGATCGCAGACGTCTTCAGAGCAGCGGGCCACACAGGCCCTCCTCTCGGTCTCCAGGGCGCTCTCCAGCTCCTGGGCCCGTCTTTGTTCTTCAGCTCTCTTCTGTTCTTCTTGAATTCTTGCTCTTTCTTCCTTCAGTTCCTCAGCGGCGGTCTGCCTCAGCATGTCCCCGGTGGTGGTGGCCAGGAGCTCCTCCGTGAGCACTTGGGAAAGCCTCCAGGCCGCAGCGGCGTAGGCAGCTCCGGCCTGGCCGACTTCTTCATAGTAGCCTCTGAGGACGTCCCGGGCAAGGTCTTCCACGACCCCCACGAGGTCCGAGTCGGTGTAGCTCGGCCGAGGCCGGGGAGCAGGCAGCTCGGGCCGCCCCACGGGCTGGAAGCCAGATGACGAGGCAGCCCCTGGCAGGACAGGGCCGGGAGCCCCGAGGGCTGGCGGCAGCCCGGCGCTCTGGGTCAGCAGCGGCTGAGGCAGGGGCGGGCAGGGCTGCGGCGGAACACACAGCGCCAGCGCTTCGGTCCCAGGGCTGCCTTCTTCCAGCTTGCCGCCTCCCCCCCTCTCCACAGCGGGTTTCTGTCCACGCGGAGCAGACTCGGGGGCCGCGCTCTCGCCCACGTATTCGTTGTGGGTGTTGAAGCTACACGCCGGGATGTGACGAGGGACGGGGGGTAACGGCCCCCCATTCACCACTTCTCCAACGGAGACGGTGAGCTTCTCGGTGATCAAAGGGCACTTCTTTGCCTTGGCTGAGCCCCCGGCTTCCAAGAAGGCGGACCGCTTCAGCTCCACGCAGCCATCAGACACCGCGAGGCCACAGGAAGTCAAGAAGTCGCTGGCTTCCTGGGCATCTCGAAACAGTAACATGGGCACCAGGTGATCCACCGGAAAGCGTGTGGATCTCCGAGCGCTCCCCGTGTAGGCCACGAGGAGAGCCCGCAATGCCTCTTTCCGGATCTGATGGAAGTAGCAGTGCAGGAGGCAGGCGTTGAGGTAGGAGGCAGAGCGCACCAGCTTGAAGAACCGGACAAAGTTGTTGCTGTTCACAACCGCCAAAGCCTGCACCGCAAATTTCACCTCGGGGGAGTTTCGCACCTCGGGCCGGAACTGCTGCACCTCTCTCAGAATGTCGCCCTGGTGGAGATGGAGCAGAACTTGGTAGCCTCGGAATTCCGCTTCCCGCGCACAGAGGACGCCCTCGTCGGCCAGGTCCTGGTACATCTCCTTAAGGCTCTGCAGGCACTTGGTCATGTTCTCCTGGTTAATCTTGGCGTCGAAGGAGCCCACGGGCTCCTCACACATCGAGTGCGCACAGTGGATGTGGAAGCGGGTGCACTTCTCCATCAGCGACACGGTGAGCGGGTCACCGAGGTGCTGCTGGGTGATGTCCTTCCTGATGGCGCGGGTCCTGTTCCACACAAAGTCGTACCAGTCGCGCGAGCTCCCTTCCCTCCGGTCCAGGACCTGAGTGACCAGGTAGTCCATGGTCATGCCCAGCACCCCGGAAGGACGCAGCTCCTGAGGCAGAGGCTCCTCCTGGTCAGCGGAGGAGCGGCTGTATTCCTTGATTGCCGCCGCGTGGTCCACCTGATCTGTGCCAGGGATCACTTCGAAAGAGCTCAGCTGCTTCCTGCTCTCTCTCATGTAGCGCTCTTTCTCAGGACACATGTCCCGGCACGTGCCCCAAAAGCCTTTGGCTTGGTCCAGAGCCGTTCTCTTCCCGCGAGCTTGCCTCAGGATCTTATCCCTCCGGTCCAGGAGGCGGTACTTGTCCTCCGACGTCTCGGCCACCGCGCCCATCAAGGTGCTCAGGCTGCTCACTGACAGTCCCGGCAGGTCTGAGCTCGGGATCTCAGGCCCACAATCCAAGGGCTCCCCCTCAGACTGCAGAGACTCGGGCTGCCTCGATTTCTTCACTGGACAACTCTTCCCGAGAAGGCTGCTGCTCTGGCCAGTTGCAGGTCTCCAGAGGGCTTTGGGCAGCGGGGAGCGCTGGAAACCAGAGTCTTCCCAGCTCTGACTCGCTATTTTCTCCTTTGGGAAAAAGGTCTTCTTCCTGGGACTTCTGTTGTTCTCGCGCCAAAAGAGGAGGACTCTGTGCAAGCCTTTCCCTTTCCCTTTCTTCCGAGCCCGGGCTCCAGAGGCGTGGTCCCAGAAGGGCACAGAGCCGAGCTTGCCTCGGCGCCGGGGATGGATGCGCCGCACCTTCCTCAATCGGCCAAAGTGCTCCTGCAGGATGGCTCTGTCCTTGAGGTAGTTGGGGATCTTCTTGCACTGAATGGCGGGGAGCTCGCTGGGGGACAGGCTGCTCGAGCTCTCCACGCTCTCCTTCTTCCCTCCGCGGCGGGAAGGGGTAGCCCTGCAGGCGGACACTTCCTGGCTCCTTTTGCCACCCATCTCCTCTTCCTTCAGCCGGGGGGCGAACAACGTGGACCAGGTGGCTCCCGCTCCAGCGCTTTGCTCCGTCTCACTGGATTCTACACTGCCCACTTCCTTTTTCATTCCTGTGCTTCCCAGGTGGCCGCCTCCTTTGTTACTCCTCAGCGTGTCCTGCAGCGTCCCCCCGAACGAGCCGCCAGCCCGTGGGCGAGCCAGGCGAGGAGGGCGCTTCTTTCGAGGATGATCTCCCTGGGACAAGAGCTGCATGTCCTCCACACAGTCGTAATCTCGTCTCCTGGGTGAGCCGTCGTGCTCTTTCTTCCTTTTCGGCCCCTTCACGTGGCCAGAGAGCGACCCTCCGTGGCCAGCAGCATCTCCCCTTCCTAGCTTGCCCTCTGCTTTGCTCCTAGGAAAGGGCTCCCCTCCAGAGCCCGAGGAGGCGAAGCTCGTGAAGCCGCTCCCTGAACTCCCAAATGCTGGTTTAGGGCCCCTCTTTTCCTCCTCCACATTCTGACTTGGAGAGGCAAAAGTGGAGGAGGGAGGCTTGCTAGATGCGTTGGAGAAAGGAAGACTCGGGCTGCTGCCTGAGCTGCTTGAGCCCTGGGAAAACGTGAAGGAACCCAGCGCCTCAGGCCCCCCACTAACTGGGAGGGAGAAGGGGAAAGAGGCCGGACTGATGTCGCTCTCCATCTTCTCCGGCTCCGATTGGGCCCCAAAGATTGGTCTGAAGACTGAGCCTTCAGGAGCCTTAAAGCTGAACTCGGATGCCCCCAAACTACAGCCGGATGCCTTCCGGCTACGGTGTCCAAAGCCCGGGGTGCTGGGGAAAGTTCCGTTGTTGGTGGGCATCTTGAAACTAAATCCCGATGCACTGGGGGTTGCAGAAGGCGCCTCGAAAACAGGAGCCTGGGGGCCTCCGGAGGTGCTCGGGAATCCGAGCTTAGAACCTGAGGAAGACTGGGTCCCCCAAGAAGTCTGGGCCAATCCCGTGCTCTGCCCCGAGCCCACGGCGCTCGGGCTGGTGCCTGAGCTGCTTGAGCCCTGGGATAACGTGAAGCAGCCCAGCGCCTCAGGCCCCCCACTAACTGGGAGGGAGAAAGTGAAAGAGGCCGGACTGATGTCCCTCTCCATCTTCTCCGGCTCCGATTGGGCCCCAAAGATTGGTCTGAAGGTTGTGCTTTCAGGAGCCTTAAAGCTGAACTCGGATGCCCCCAAACTACAGCCGGATGCCTCCCGGCTACGGTGCCCAAAGCCCGGTTTGCTGGGGAAAGCTCCGAGGTTGGTGGGCATCTTGAAACTAAATCCAGACGCACTGGGGGTTCCAGAAGGCGCCGTGCATTCAGGAGCCTGGGGGGCTCGGCAGGTGGCCGGGAATCCGACCGTGGATCCTGAGGAACACTGGGTCCCCCAAGAAGTCTGGGCCAATCCCGTGCTCTGCCCCGAGCCCACGGCGCTCGGGCTGGTGCCTGAGCTGCTTGAGCCCTGGGATAACGTGAAGCAGCCCAGCGCCTCAGGCCCCCCACTAACTGGGAGGGAGAAAGTGAAAGAGGCCGGACTGATGTCCCTCTCCATCTTCTCCGGCTCCGATTGGGCCCCAAAGATTGGTCTGAAGGTTGTGCTTTCAGGAGCCTTAAAGCTGAACTCGGATGCCCCCAAACTACAGCCGGATGCCTTCCGGCTACGGTGTCCAAAGCCCGGGGTGCTGGGGAAAGTTCCGTTGTTGGTGGGCATCTTGAAACTAAATCCCGATGCACTGGGGGTTGCAGAAGGCGCCTCGAAAACAGGAGCCTGGGGGGCTCCGGAGGTGCCCGGGAATCCGAGCTTAGAACCTGAGGAAGATTGGGTCCCCCAAGAAGTCTGGGCCAATCCCGTGCTCTGCCCCGAGCCCACGGCGCTCGGGCTGGTGCCTGAGCTGCTTGAGCCCTGGGATAACGTGAAGCAGCCCAGCGCCTCAGGCCCCCCACTAACTGGGAGGGAGAAAGTGAAAGAGGCCGGACTGATGTCCCTCTCCATCTTCTCCGGCTCCGATTGGGCCCCAAAGATTGGTCTGAAGGTTGTGCTTTCAGGAGCCTTAAAGCTGAACTCGGATGCCCCCAAACTACAGCCGGATGCCTTCCGGCTACGGTGTCCAAAGCCCGGGGTGCTGGGGAAAGTTCCGTTGTTGGTGGGCATCTTGAAACTAAATCCCGATGCACGGGGGGTTCCAGAAGGCGCTGCGAAGACAGGAGCCTGGAGGGCTCCGGAGTTGGCCGGGAATCTCAGCGTAGATCCTGAGGAAGACTGGGTCCCCCAAGAAGTCTGGGCCAATCCCGTGCTCTGCCCCGAGCCCACGGCGCTCGGGCTGGTGCCTGAGCTGCTTGAGCCCTGGGAAAACGTGAAGGAGCCCAGCGTCTCAGGCCCCCCTCTAACTGGGAGGGAGAAAGTGAAAGAGGCCGCACTGATGCGGCTCTGAGTCTTCTCCGGCTCCGATTGGGCCCCAAAGATTGGTCTGAAGACTGAGCTTTCAGGAGCCTTAAAGCTGAAGTCGGATGCCCCCAAACTACAACCCGATGCCTCCCGGCTACGGTGCCCAAAGCCCGGTTTGCTGGGGAAAGCTCCGAGGTTGGTGGGCATCTTGAAACTAAATCCAGACGCACTGGGGGTTCCAGAAGGCGCCGTGCATTCAGGAGCCTGGGGGGCTCGGCAGGTGGCCGGGAATCCGACCGTGGATCCTGAGGAACACTGGGTCCCCCAAGAAGTCTTGGCCAATCCCGTACTCTGCCCCGAGCCCACGGCGCTCTGGCCAAAAAGCCAGGACTGACCGAATCGAAATGGTGGCTGAACCTGGAACGTTCCCAGGGAGCCACTGGTAGAAGAGGAGAGCAAAGAAATCACTTCCTCCTCTAAGTTTGTCTTCATCGCGGCCATCCCAGCAGCTCCTGGAAGCACGCACAGAAGGACAGGCAGACAAAGGTAGACGCCGAAAGGAATCAGACTTACCTGGCTTTCCCGGAAGTCAATCCTACCTGTGAATCTCCACAAGCCGGCTTTTCCTTTAGTCCTTGTGAATCTGCTCTTCTCCAAGTGTCCCCAGTCAGCACCAAAGTGGAATCTCAGATGCTCTTCTTCCTGAATGCTGGCTCCTTAAATCCTCCCAGAGAAGGGGCTTGTGGGAGGGAACTCCTTCTAGACCAATGAGCAAGCCCTTTGAAAGGTGTTAACTCCTTTCAGCATCCTGAAAGTGTCAAGTGCTTTTAAAGGTGCGAACGAAAGGTCTGAATTCTGCCCTACAGAATTGTTAGGTACCTACTTAGCACCCAGGAAGGAACCTAGCTAGCATTCCCCCCTTTCTTTTGATTTAGCACATAGGGTGGTCATGACCTTGAAACAGGTAGACATTGCCCCAAAAGTTATCAAACTGTGCATACCCTTTGATCCAACAGTGCTACTACTGGGCTTATATCCCAAGGAACTACTAAAGAAGGGAAAGGGACCTGTATGGGCCAAAGGGTTTGTGGCAGCCCTTTTTGTAGTGGATTGAAAGTGGAAAATGAATGGATGCCCATCAATTGGAGAATTCTTGGGTAAATGATGGTATATGAATGTTATGGAATGTTATTGTTCTGTAAGAAGTGACCAGCAGGATGAATAAAGAGAGGCTTGGAGAGACTTACATCACCTGATGCTGAGTGACTTGAGCAGAACTAGGAGATCATTATACACTTCAACAATAATACTGTATGAGGATGTATTGTGATGGAAGTGGATATCTTCAACATAGAGAAGATCTAATCCAGTTCCAGTAGATCAATGATGAACACAATCAGCTACACCCTGAGAAGGAACACTGGGAATTGAGTATAAACTCCTTGCATTTTTTGTTTTTCTCCCCAGGTTATTTTTGCCTTCCGTATCCAATTCTTCCTTTGCAACAACAACGACAACAACAACAAGATTCGGTTCTGAACATATATATTGTATCTAGGATATACGATAACATACTGAATATGTATGGGAATGCCTGCCATCCAGGGGAAGGAGTGGAGGGAAAGAGGGGAAAATTCGGAACAGAAGAGTGTACAAAGGGTAATATTGTAAAAAATTACCTATGCATATGTATTGTCAAAAACATTATAATTGTAAAATTAATCAAAAAAATAATCAAAAAAAAAGAAAGAAATATATGTACCATATATATGTACCAAAAAGTTTGTGGCAGCCCTTTTTCTAGTGGATAGAAACTGGAAAATGAATGAATGCCCATCAATTGGAGAGTGGTTGGGTAAATTATGGTATATGAACCTTAAGGAATATTATTGTTCTGTAAGAAATGACCAGCAGGATGAATACAGAGAGGCTTGGAGAGACTTACATCAACTGATGCTGAGTGAAACGAGCAGAACCAGGAGATCATTAGACACTTCAACAACAATACTATGTGAGGATGTATTTTGATGGAAGTGGCTATCTTCAACAAAGAGAAGATCTAACTCAGATCCAATTGATCAATGA
Source organism: Sminthopsis crassicaudata (assembly GCF_048593235.1). Lineage (NCBI taxonomy): Eukaryota > Metazoa > Chordata > Mammalia > Dasyuromorphia > Dasyuridae > Sminthopsis > Sminthopsis crassicaudata. The sequence continues at coordinate 627,402,904 of NC_133619.1, forward strand.
GGGAGAGATTCAGCTACATTCAGGGAAGGAACACATGCAAATAGTTGTAAACTGTTTGCTTTTTTTTGTTTTTCTTCTCAGGTGATTTGTACCTTCTGAATCTAATTCTTCCTTTGCAACAACAACAACAACAACAACAACTACTACAACAAAATTCGGTACTGCACACATATATTGTATCTTGGATATACTAGAACATATTTAATATGTATGGGAATGCCTGCCATCTATGTGACGGGGTGGAGGGAAGGAGGGGAAAACTCAGAACAGAAGGGAGTAAAGGGATAATGTTGAAAAAATTACTTATGCATATCTACTTTCAAAAAAATGTTATAAGTATAAAATTAATTTAAAAAATTAAAAAAAAAGAAACAGGAATACATAAATCCATTACTATGGGAGATATTACACATAATTACATAAATTACACAAATACATAGCATCATAACACATGCTGGAAGTGATGTAACCAATAACATGATGAAATAGTCATAAATTGAGAATTTATACATGTCCATAAGTCTTAGAAATAGTCCAAAGGGAATCCATTCTCCATTAGTTCATGTGCCAATAATCCAATAATTCCTACAAGTTTTGAAACCCTACAATAGACTCATTAACAATTTTTTATCTCAAGGAATCAATGCTCTCTGCTGGTTTTCAAGTACTTTAACAGTTTTATCTTGTATTAAGGAATCTAATGATTCCTGCTGGTTTTAAAGTTCTTTAATAGTCTCTTTATCAGCCATGCTCTTTCAGTGTCAGATGTTTCTTAGATCTTCTCTTTCTTTTAAGTTTTTGCTCATTTTCTTTCTATCTCCAGGCGCTTGTTGCCATCCATCTGTTTCCTTCTCCACCTGTTTCCTCATGTCTGTTAAAATATAAGCAAACCCTCTCTCCCAGGTAGTTAACCTACCTAATTTCCCCTTCTTTTGACCACTTTCTAAATCTCTTCTCATCATCTGGCAATCACATTGGAGCTGTTGGCATTGGACACAGCCCCATTGGTTTAAAAGGCATGTATTCTCCCCAGGTGAATTTCTCTCCATTTCTGATATCTGATTGCTTTTTGGCTGACTGATCAGGTAATCCCTTTCTTCCGTATGATAACTTTTCATCTGATAGATTACAGCAGAGTCCAAGACTATTTGGGTGTAACTTCAGTTGCCATCTTGCCCCATGTATCTTTTCATTGTGTTCTTGGAGCTGGGCCTCACCTCTCATTTCTCTGGGTCAGTGTACATTCTGAGGCCCAGTGGAAGCCCTTGTGACAATTTGGACATGGGGTTTTAGGTCTTCTTTCACCCTGTCTTCTCACTCTATCTTCTTATCTACACTGAGCTCTTAGATGTCCAACTTTTCCACATTGAAAACATCAACGAGTTTCCCTAAAAATCCTTTGCCAGGAAGGACCCTGTCTTTCCATGTTCTTCATAGTCTGAGCATAATGAGAATTGCTGCCCACTGTAGCACAGCTTCTTATGATCTCCTCTAAAGAAGCATCTTTGTCTAGTCCCCATAGAATTCTTTTGCAAATCTCATTGGCATTTTCCATAGCCAAATGTCTAGTCATTATTTCTGTAGCTGCATTTTCTCCAATACTTCTTTTGAGAGCAGTTAGCAGACATCCCACAAAATCCGCAAAAGGTTTATTGGGACCTTGCTCTATTTTAGTGAAAGCCTCCCTTCGATCTTTCTGTCTGGGGAGAGAACCCCAAGCTTTTATTGCAGCCTTAGAAATTTGCTCATACACTCTTATGGGATAATCAATCTGTTCTGAATTTTCTCCATACTGACCTTCACCTGCTAGTTGGTCAAAAGTCAATTGTGTGTTAACTCCTATTTCCCTATTGCCTCTGACTTGAATCCTACATAATTCATGAAATTCTCAAAGCCACAACAAGTTTTGTCCAGGTTCTGAACATGTCCCTGCTATGGATTTCCAATCACTTGGGGTTAGGATTTCATAAGACAAATGAACTATTAACATCTTAACATAAGATGATGTGGCTCCATAAAGGGTGTAACCTTTTTTTTTCAAATCCTTCATTTTATCCAAATTAAAAGGAGTGTCACTTCTCTTTTTTTGATCTGAAGAGTCAATCTCTTCAATTCCAGGCTATGCATCTATAAAATCTCTTACATCCTGTTCTTCTTCTTAGCCTTAATCAATGCTTTTTCTAATCTTGTCAGGCTGCTTAACAGGCAATTCTGCTTGTGTTTCTGCCTCTTCCCCTCCTCCTCCTTCTTCCAACACTGAAGGGTTAATTGAGGGAGGAGATGGGAAATGCTCCTGTTGCTCAAAATTGTATTTAACTCCATTGTTATCTGATTCATCCTTCTCACCTTGTTTAGTTGACCCCTCCCCCTTTTGCTCCTTCTTCTTTTTCCTTTTTCTATAACTTATATAATTTCCTAAAACCAGTTGAATTCTGTTGTATGTTTGAAGTGTGTCTTTCTTTTTATTCATTTAATAATTATAATTTTTTTGACATATGAATAGGTAATTTATAACATTATTCATTGCACTTTTCCGAATTTTATCCTCCTTCCCTCCACCACCTTCCCTAGTTGGCAGGCATGCCCATACATATTAACTATGTTATAATGTATCCTAGATACCATATATGTATGCAGAATCGATTTTTGTTGTTGTTGTTGTTGTTGTTATTGTTGCAATGGAAGAAATGGATTCAGAAAGTAAAAATAAACTGGGAAGAAAAACAAAAAGTGCAAATGGTTTTCACTCATTTACCAGTGATCCTTCTCTTAGTGTAGCTGATTGTGTCAATCTTTGATCAATTGGATGTGAGTTAGATCTTTTCTTGGTGAAGATGTCCACTTCCATCAGAATACATCCTCTTCACACAGTATTGTTCTTGAAGTGTATAATGATCTCCTGGTTCTGATCATTTCACTCAGCATCAGTTGATGTAAGTCTCTCCAAGACTCTCTGTATTCATCCTGCTGATAATTTCTTTTTTTTCTTGTTTCTTTCTTTCTTTTTTTTTTAATAGGTGTTGAATTTAGTTTTTATTTTTTTTACTCTTTTAAAATTAATTTTATAATTATAATTTTTGACAGTATATAAGGATGAGTAATTATTTTTTATAGCATTATCATTTGTATTCATTTTTCCAAATTTTCTCCTCCCTTCCTCTACTTCCTCCCCTAGATGACAGGCAGCCCCATACAATATCACATGTGTTAGAGTATGACCTAGATACAATATATGTGTATAAAACCAATTTTCTTGTTGTACATTAAGAATTGGATTCCGAAGGTATAAGTAACCTGGTTAGAAAGGCAGTAGTGCTAACAGTTTACATTCAATTCCCAGTGATCTTTCTCTGGGTGTTGTTGTTTCTGCTTGTCATTGATCAATTGGAAGTGAGTTGGATCTTCTGTATGTTGAAGATATCCACTTCCATCAGAATATATCTTCATACAGTATTGTTGTTGAAGTGTATAGTGATCTTCTGGTTCTGCTCATTTCACTCAGCATCAGTTGATGTAAGTCTCTCCAAACCTCTTTGTATTCATCCTGCTGGTCATTTCGTACAGAACAATAATATTCCAAAACATTCATATGCCATCATTGACCCATCCATTCTACAATTCATTTTCTAGTTTGTAGGCACTACAAAAACGGCTGCCATAAATGTTTTGGCACATACTGGTCCCTTTCCCTTCTTTAGTATTTTCTTTGCGATATAAGTCCTGTAGTAGCACTGTGGGATCAAAGGGCATGCACAGTTTGATAACATTTTCGGCATAATTCCAGATTGCTCTCCAGAATGGTTGGATTCTTTCACAACTCCACAAACAATGCATCAGTGTCCCTGTTTTAGCACATCGCCTCCAACATTCATCATTATTTGTTCCTGTCATCTTAGCCAATCTGACAGGTGTGTAGTGGTATCTTAGAGTTGTCTTCATTTACATTTCTTAGATCGAATCCAGTTCCAAATGATCAATGATGGACAGAATCAGCTGCACCCAGAGCAGGGACACTGGGAAATGAGTGTAAATTGTTTACATTTTTTGTTTTTCTTCCCAGGTTTTTTTTGCCTTCCAAATCCAATTATTCCTTTACAACAAGAACAACAACAAAAAAATCCAGTTCTCCACATATATATTGTATCTAGGATATATTATAACATACTTAATATGTATTGTAATGCCTGTCTTCTAGGGGAGGGAGTGGAGGGAAAGAGGGGAAATTTTGGAACAGAAGAGTGTACAAAGGGTAATGTTGTAAAAAATTACCTATGCATATGTATTGTCAAAAATATTATAATTATAAAATTAATTTAAAAAAATTTTAAAAATTGCATTTCTCTGATCAATAGTGATTTGGAACACTCTTTCATATGAGTGGAAATAGTTTCAATTTCATCATCTGAAAATTGTCTGGTCATATCCTTTGACCACTTTTCAATTGGAGAATGGCTTGGTTTCTTTTAAATTAGAGTCAATTCTCTGTATATTTTGGAGATGACTCCCTTATCAGAACCTATAATTGTAAAAAAAAAAAAAATGTTTTCCCAATTTGTTACTTCCCTTCTAATCTTGTTTGCATTAGTTTTGTTTGTACAAAAGCTTTTTAATTTGATGTAATCAAAATTTTCTATTTTGTGATCAATAATGATCTCTAGTTCTCCTTTGGTCACAAATTCCTTCCTCCTCCTTCCTTCCTCAGACACAAGTCTGAGAGGTAAGCTATCCTATGCTCCTCTAATTTATTTATGATCTTGTTCTTTATGCCTAAATCATGGACCCATTTTGATCTCATCTTAGTATGTGGTGTTAAATGTGGGTCCATGCCTAGTTTCTGCCTTACTAATTTCCAGTTTTCCCAGCAGTTTCTGTCAAAAAAAGATTTCTATTCCCCAAATTTTGGATCTTTGGGTTTATCAAACATTAGATTAATATTTTTATTCACTATCATGTCCTGTGAACCTAACCTATTCCACTGATCATCTAGTCTGTTTCTTAGCCAATACCAAATGATTTTAGTGACTGATGCTTTTTAATATAGTTTTAGAACACGTCCAGTTAGGCCACCTTTGTTTGATTATTTTTTTTAATTAATTCCCTTGAAATTCGTGACCTTTTGTTTTTGCATATGCACTTTGTTGTTGTTGTTGTTGTTGTTGTTGTTGTTATTGTTGTTTTACCTAGGTCTTTAAAATAGTTTTTTTGGAGTCTGTTATAGCGCTAAATAAATAGATTAGTTTAGGGAGTATTGTCACCTTTATTATATTTGCTCGGCCCATCCAAGAGCACTTAATATTTTTCCAGTTGTTTAAATCTGACTTTATTTTCGTGGCAAGTGTTTTGTAATTTTGCTCATATAATTCTTGACTTTCCTTTTGGAGATAGATTCCTAAAGATTTTATACTAGCAAATGTTATTTTGAATGGGAATTCTCTTTGTTGCTCTTGCTGTTGGATTGTGTTGTTAATGTATAAAAATGCCGAGGATTTATGTGGATTTATTTTGTATCCTGCAACTTTGCTAACGTTACAAATTATTTCTAATAGCTTTTTAGCAGAACCTTGGGGTTTTCTAAGTATACCATCATATCATCTGCAAAGAGTGATAGTTTGGCTTCCTCACTACCTACTCTACTTCCTTTAATCTCTTTCTGGGGTCTTATTGCCCAGCCTAGCATTTCTAATGCAATATTGAATAGTAAAGTGATAGTGGACACACTTGTTTCAGCCCTGATCTTAATGGGAATGGTTGCAGTGTTTCCCCAATACATATGATTATTGATGATTTTAAATAGATGCTACTGATTATTTTAAGGAAAAGTCCATTTATTCCAATATTCTCAAGTGTTTTCCATAGAAATGGATGTTGGATTTCATCAAATGCCTTTTCTGCATCTATTGAGATGATCATATGATTTTTGTTAATTTGGTTATTAATATGGCCTATTATACTGAACATTTTCCTGATATTGGACCAGCCCTGCATTCCTGGTATAAATCCTACTTGATCATGATGTATTATCCTGGGGAGAGTCTTTTTGCTAATAGCTCATTTAAGATTTTAGCATCAATATTCATTAGGTAGAATGGTCTATAGTTTTCTTTCTCCATTTTCAACCTGCCTGGTTTGGGTATCAGTACCATGTCTGTGTCATAACAGGAATTTGGCAGGACTCCTTCATTCCCTATTTTTTCAAATAGTTTATATAACCTTGGAGCTAATTGTTCTTTGAATGTTTGGTAGAATTCACCTGTAAATCCATCTGGCCCAGGGGATTTTTTCTTAGGGAGTTGATGAATAGCTTGTTGTATTTCTTTTTCTGAAATGGGACTATTTAAGCAATTTACTTCATCCTCTGTTGATCTTGGAAGCCTATATATTTTGGAAGTAGTCATCCAGTTCCCTTAGGTTATCGAATTTTTTGGCATAAAGTTGGGCAAAGTATCTCCTGATTATTGTTCTAATTTCCTCTTTATTAGTGGTGAATTCTCCCTTTTCATTTTTAAGACTAACCCTTTGATCTTCCTCTTTCCTTTTTTAATCAGATTTACTAAGGGCTTGTCTATTTTGTTGTTTTTTTCATACAATCAACTCTTAGTTTTATTGATTTGTGCTATCACTATTGGCATTATCCTGCTACTGGGTTCTGCCTAGTAGTGTTTTCTCATTCCTCCCCATGCCTCATGGTGTCTTTTCCCTTAGGATACTAAACTCCTCCATGGAATATTCCCACTTCATGGTGTATTCTCATTCTTCTGATTAACTGGGAACTCCACTAGGGAACTTGTATTTTCCCTTGTTGATTTTTAAAACCCCTTTCTTTGTGAGCAGTATGCTCTCCAGATACTATTTCATATTTGCCAGTTTTAGTATCTATTTAACTTCTTCATATTGTTCATAATCTCTTCCAATAAACACAATTATCATTTGACAAGGAGAAAACTCTTGTGGATTCATCGTACATGCCTTGCACCTTGTATTTTAAACGAGGAATTGGCACTGAACCCCAACATTTGGTGCCAAAACTCATCAATTGCTACACTTCCCAACCTCATCATTTTGTGTCAGACTTCAGTCTTATCTTATCGCTAGTACATTCAGATGATGATCATATGATGTGATCTTGAAGTCCTTTAATCTCTTGTTTTTTATCTTTTATTTATTTATTCATTCATTCATCTGTATATTTATGTATTTATGTATTTGTTTGTTTGTTTATCTATCTATTATTATAGCATTTTATCTACAAGATATCTGCATTGACAATTGCAAAACCTTTTATTCCAACATTTCCCCTCCTTTCCCTCTCCCCTCCCCCACATGACAGGTTGACCAATACATGTACAATATATTAAAGTATTATTCAAATATAATGTATCTATCCATGTCCAAACAATTGTTTCCTTCTATATCTTTTTTGACCTATGTTTAATTTGCTCTCTCTCTCTCTCTCTCTCTCTCTCTCTCTCTCTCTCTCTCTCTCTTTTTGTTCATTTGTTCATTCATACTTTCAACAAATATTTAAAGTGTCTACTTTGACTGGAATGAATGCAGATTAATACAGTATACTTAGCATAAAAAAAACTTTATTTCTGGGCATCAGTTTCTATTGGTTTGAGGAAGTATTAGAAACAGCCTCAACTATTGTATGACCCAGATCAGGTGTCCTGAAGAAAAATAGGAGTTACAAAGGAGTAAAAATATAGAGAAGCGTGTTTTTCAGGGAAAAAGAAAATCCTTAACAAATCAGTTGGAGGAGTTGATCAAAGAAAAATCATTTACAAAGATTTTATTTTTTTTTTAAATAAAGAAGACAAGATGCACTCAACAGTAACTAATAAATAGGAGAATTATTGCAGCAGTTGAGAAGAATGATCCTTATAGAGCCATCTAAGGATATATTGTTTGTTTGTGTCTCTTCCAGAAGATAGTACTGTGGAACCTATGCATTATAGCACAGAAGATGTAGATAAGCCAGAAGTATTCTAACTCTGGAAGATGCAAAAATGGTTCCTGAGTTATTAGGGAAATCATTGCATATCCTGTGAGTCCCTTCCAGAGGAGAGAACAGAAAAAAAGACAATGAATTACAATCAAAACAGAACCCCAGAAGGTTGATCACTAATTTAGAAGTAGTGCCAGATACTGAAGTTCCCAGACACTAAGATGGGCTCGAATAATGAGTCACATTAATGGAATATCCTTAAAATATACTCCATCAACTTTTCCAGAAGTTATAGGGCCTCCTTATAGCCTGTTGGATCAACAATTAACTCCTCTTTTTCAATCTCTTCAAAATCTTAATTCTTCTGCCTACTTTTGTAGGCTATACTACACTTCACTCCCAAGCATTTTATGTTCCAGACAAACTGGCCCGCTTTTACATAGAATTATTTTTCTTGTACAGAACTTTTTGATCTCTCACCTCCGTGCCTTTGCATAGGGTGTGCTCTCTACCTGGAATTCATTATCTCTTCTCCTTCAACTCTAGAATCCATAGCTTCCTTCAAGCCATATCTCAGATTCTACAGAAGATTTATCCTGATATTTTCCAGTTCTGTTCTCTACATTAAATTACTTTGTCTATTTCCCCCCTTCACATATCTGGCTACATGTACCACAGAAAATAAAATAAAGAATAAATTCCCTGAGAACAGGGGACTTTACATTAAAAATTGTGTATCTCCAGCATTTAGCATGACTTTCCAATTAATAAGCACTCACTAAATGTATGTGTATTGATTCCATGATTGAATGAGAAAAATCTCCAGGCAAAGATTATATGTAACATAACTCATTTTCAGGAGAGATAGTGGTATGGTCAATAGCATCATTAATCGCTAGCAAGACAATCCAAATCTCAAAATGGTAACCATCAAAACAATCTGGTACAGGATACAAAATAAAGCAGTGGACAAGTGAAATAAATAGAATAGGCACACAATAAATCGTATTAAATGGACGTAGCAATATGTTTGGTAAAACCAAAAAATTTAAGCGATTACATACAAGGGAAAGAACTTCTTTGTAATATGTATATAGATATACACACACAAATAATTAAAATTGAGAGGGTAACGTCAGTTAGAGAATAGTTGAACATATATAATCATGATGTAATACTATTGAAATATATAAAATTACATAAAGCATGCTTTCAGAAATATCTGGGAAGACTTAAATTTACTGATGCAAAGTGAAGCAAGCAGAACCAGAGCAAAATACACAATAACAGCAATATTGCATGATGATCATGAGGGACTTAGCTTGTTTCAGCATTAAAATGATTCAAGATACTTCTGTAGTATTTATGATGAAAAATGCTATACACCCCCAGAGAAAGAACTGATTGTGTCTGAGTCCATTTCTTTTTTTTTTTTTAATTTTATAATTATAATTTTTGATAGTACATATGCATGGGCGATTGGATTCAGAAGGTAAAGGTAACCTGGGTAGAAAGACAATAGTGCAAACAGTTTACACTCAATTCCCAGTGTTCCTTCTCTGGGTGTATCTGATTCTGTCCATCATTGGATATCATGATTTTCTATCTCTGTATGCTTCCCCATGAATAGGGGATCATTGTTTCCTCTTGGAAGGCATAGTCTTCATGTCAGCCGGTTGTGGCAACTGAGAAATAATGTCTAGGAAAACAAGCTGCACGACATAAGTGCTGTCAGGCTTTCTGCCTTCAGAACCTGCTGTTTGCAAGCAATATCAGGGTTGGCCCACATGCATCAAGGCACAAGGCTATCTCCGAAAGAGCACGGAGAGTTCCAAAGACCCAGTTTTTGTCTCTCTTGGCTGAAGTCACCAGACTGCAGTGGTTCCTCTCCCCCAAGAAAACAAAAGCAAGCTACCCAGTCTAAAATTGACTAAATTCTAAATTTTCTAAATTTAAACTCTAATTTCTAAATTTTGACTCAGTAGAAACCTGGGTTTAGATCGTGCTTCCTAATATTTATTAGTTCTATTGGCAAATCAATTTGCCTCTCTGATCTCAGTTTCCTCATGTGTAAGAAAGAAGTTGAACTAAAAGATTTTCCTATTCCCTTCTGGTGCTAAACTGATGGTTCTAATTTATATGTATGTATGTATCATGTTTATAACTGAAGGACAGGTAGGTGGTGCAGTGTATAGATTAGTGGACCTGGAGTCAGCAAGATTTATTTTCCTGAATTCAGATATTCCCTAGCTGTGTGATTCTGGACACATCCCTTCAACCTGTCTGCCTCAGTTTCCTAACATGTAAAATTGCTGGAGAAGGAAAGGCCAAACTATGTGGGTAATTTTTCCAAAAACACCCCAGATGCGGTAACAAAGAGTCAGACATTACAGACTGCACAAGAAGAATACATGTGCCGCTATAGGTACACATTGTTATCTTCCTTTAGAATAATTCCTACTTGTAAGATTGCTGTTCCTAGCACCTAGCACAGTATCTCCAACATAGTAAGTGTTTAATTAATGCACATTGATTGATCAAATCTGTGGAATCTTTTTCCAGCTTTAAATGGAATATTCTAGTGTTTCTAAACCACATTGGACCCTTCAAAGATAATAAGTAACTTTGGAGAGCTATGGCTGGGAGGTTTGGAACAACCTTTCTATTCATTGTCTCCTTTCAACCTCCCAACAACATAGACCTTACAGTTATTAACATTGTCATTTTATAGACAAGAAGCAGTCTTAAAGAGATTGAGGCCCTTGTTCATGGTCGTGTAGACAGGTAGTAGCAGAAGCAGTTTTTTTTAAGTCTTTATTTCATGCCCTGTGCTCAAACACCTGTGGCTGTGCAAATATGGATATCATTGAAAGCACTGGCTCGATGTCAGTGAGAATTATGAGGATGGAGCTCATGGAAACCCACAGAGGGTAGGTACTCTTCTTTCATGGGAAAACTGGCCGCCTGTAACCAAAACTAGCCCCCTCCTCATTTTTTCCTCCCTGCTTTTGGCAGCCTTAGGCTTTCTTGCCAGCCCCTCAACTTTCATCAGCCTCAGTTTCTCTCCCTATTTTCCATGTATCATATCAAATTTACTCATTTAATTAATAGTAACTTTTCTGAGTCTGGGATAAGAGTAAAATATTTTGATTGCCCATTTCACTCAGACTGCATATCATAAATGTAAATATATCACATTTTCATTCTATTTATTTTGGTTTTGTTTGTGTTTGTTTTTTTTTTCTTTTTTGTTTGTTTTTTTGTTTATTTATTTATTTATCTATTTATTCACTTATTTCTTTATTCATTCATTCATTCATTCGTTTGTTTGTTTATTTATTTCCTTGATTTACAGCCCCAGTGGCAGCCACTGGGCAAGCATCGGCAGAGAACATGATTGTGTGCGCGCAGAGACCCTCCCCACTGTCCGGCTTGTCAGATGTCCACCATGTCCAGCAAGTTGGAGAGGTGCCGCTCCCAGACGAGCTCCTCCTGTCGAGTGCGCTCAATCAGGCTTTCTAAGTGTCTCAGCTTGTGGGTCAGAGAGCCGCCCCATGGCCGGGGGCCGGCCCTCCGCCCCTCGGCGGCCTTCTGGTCCCGGGGGCTGCTGGGCGCTGACCCTCGGAGGACGGGCCCCGCAGAGCCTGAGGCGTCGATAGGAGAGCTTGAGGAAGGTAGACGGGGAGGGGGCTGGAGTCCGGGCCCTGCTCGGCGTCTCCCGACAGCCAGTGACGCAGCTGCTGTTCGAACCTCCTGCTCTCCTCCTTCTCCAGCTGCAGGCTGGCGGCCAGGCGCCCCGGGAGCAGCTCCTCGGCCGAGGCGGGGCGGGCCAGCTCCTGGGCGTCGGGCACGCGGCCGGTTTGGCCGCTGTCGGGGGCCCTGGTCCCGCCGTAGGGAACGTGGAGCCACGACGGGGAGAGGCTCTTGGCGGAGCGCCAAGGCTTTAGGCCCAAAGGTCGGCGGGCGGGCCGCTGCACCACCTCCTTGTGGGTCTGCAGCCGGGCGTGTGCCCAGGCCCCGGGGACCTGGTAGCTTTGTAAGTGGCTCTTGAAAAAGTAGACGCAGATGTGCCCATCTTGGCTCAGAGCCTCTGGCGTGACGGGCAGACTGGGAGGCTTCCAGTCCCGCAGCTTGTGATTAATGCACAGAGCGATGATGTCATCCCACGGAATCTCCTCCCCACGGGGCCCCGTGTCGCCCAAGGCCCCCAGGTCTTGGTTCGTCCACTTGGCGTACGTCCGACTCAGGAGGTTGTCCAGCTGAGACTGCAGGATGGGCTGCGTCTGGCCACAGCTCGGGATCTGCGAGACGTAGCGGGAGATGGCGTTGCACGCCAGAGGCCAAGGAGCGCCCGGGGCGGGGAGGTCCACGGGGGGCAGCTGCAAGGAGAGAACGACCTTCTTCAGCCAGGCCAGGTGGCCGGGCGCGTTCCAGCGCAGGGGAGGAAGCAGCTTGTTGCCGCCCGGCTCGGCGAACTCCGTGATGGGCCAGGACAGCTGGCAGAGCTGCTCGGAGGAGGCCACGTCCGCCAGGAAGTGCAGCACGCCGTTGAAGAGCTCGATGATGGCGCCGGGCTCCTGCCAGGCCAGGCCGGCCACACGCCGCTCCTTGCGGTCCTGGAAGAAGCGCTCGCTGAACTCGCGCCTGACGCCGTCCTCGATGTACTGGGGCAGGGTCTGGCAGCAGAGCTCCGGGGAGCTGGGGCAGCGAGACACCAGCCACTGGACGGCCTGCGACACCCTGTTGGTGCCTTGGACATCGTTGACGGCAGCTGGGATCTCCAAGACCGTGTAATCCGAGAGAAGCTGCGAGGAAAGCAAGTCCCGAAGCCTCAGACCCTCCTCCACGTCCCTCACGCTGGCCCCCTCGCGGCCGGGCACCAGAACCACCAGGGGCACCGGGGGCTGCAAGGGCTTGGCCTGCAGCAGCTGTTGGAGCCGCAGCAGGGCCGAGAGCCAGGACGCGTCCTCCTCGGCCGCCACCACACTCTTGCCGCGGGGGGGCAGCACGAAGAGAAGGCCGCTGGTGCCCAGAAGGGCCTTCTGCGTCTCCGTGGCATCCAGGGCCCAGTCGCTCAACAGGCCGTGGGCCACCTTAATGCACACGTTGACCCGGACCGCTCGAGCCCCTTTGGGGCTCCAGGCCTTCAGCAGGGTCAGCGTCTGGATCCCCTGGGAAGCGTGACGGGCCCCCTTTTGGAAATCTTCCCCACCCATGAACTTGACCTTCAGCCAAGTCTCTAGCATCCTGCTGGGATAGCCAGAGGCGGGCTCTTCACTGTCGGCCTCTTCACCGTCCGGCAGCGCCAACACCAGCTTCCAGAACACCTGTTCCCGCTGCCCAGGGTAATGCTCGGCGACGAGGGCCGGCAGGTCCAGAGGGCTCCACACCGCTTCACTGAGCAATTGCTGGTAGAAAGAGTGAACCTTCATTGGATGGATCGTCTTGTTTCTCGTCCACTGTAACCTGGTGCAGGAGAGCCCCAGTTTTCCCGGGTGCCCCAGATCCGGGACTCCTTTGGCCAGGCGCTCTTTAGCAAGGGGACACTGGGCACGGGGGCCCAAGGCCTGCAATCCGTTGCTGAGGTCCACACGGCAGGGGGCCGCGGGGAATGGTCTCCTCTGTCTCTGGAGTTTTTTCCGCGCTGCCAGGGCTTTCCTCCACCTCTGCCAGTATTGACAGAGGCCCTGAAGTTCCTGCAGGGTCTCTCGGGCACTCTGGAAAATCTCCTCTGGCAAGAAGAGATCCATGAGGCGATCGCAGACGTCTTCAGAGCAGCGGGCCACACAGGCCCTCCTCTCGGTCTCCAGGGCGCTCTCCAGCTCCTGGGCCCGTCTTTGTTCTTCAGCTCTCTTCTGTTCTTCTTGAATTCTTGCTCTTTCTTCCTTCAGTTCCTCAGCGGCGGTCTGCCTCAGCATGTCCCCGGTGGTGGTGGCCAGGAGCTCCTCCGTGAGCACTTGGGAAAGCCTCCAGGCCGCAGCGGCGTAGGCAGCTCCGGCCTGGCCGACTTCTTCATAGTAGCCTCTGAGGACGTCCCGGGCAAGGTCTTCCACGACCCCCACGAGGTCCGAGTCGGTGTAGCTCGGCCGAGGCCGGGGAGCAGGCAGCTCGGGCCGCCCCACGGGCTGGAAGCCAGATGACGAGGCAGCCCCTGGCAGGACAGGGCCGGGAGCCCCGAGGGCTGGCGGCAGCCCGGCGCTCTGGGTCAGCAGCGGCTGAGGCAGGGGCGGGCAGGGCTGCGGCGGAACACACAGCGCCAGCGCTTCGGTCCCAGGGCTGCCTTCTTCCAGCTTGCCGCCTCCCCCCCTCTCCACAGCGGGTTTCTGTCCACGCGGAGCAGACTCGGGGGCCGCGCTCTCGCCCACGTATTCGTTGTGGGTGTTGAAGCTACACGCCGGGATGTGACGAGGGACGGGGGGTAACGGCCCCCCATTCACCACTTCTCCAACGGAGACGGTGAGCTTCTCGGTGATCAAAGGGCACTTCTTTGCCTTGGCTGAGCCCCCGGCTTCCAAGAAGGCGGACCGCTTCAGCTCCACGCAGCCATCAGACACCGCGAGGCCACAGGAAGTCAAGAAGTCGCTGGCTTCCTGGGCATCTCGAAACAGTAACATGGGCACCAGGTGATCCACCGGAAAGCGTGTGGATCTCCGAGCGCTCCCCGTGTAGGCCACGAGGAGAGCCCGCAATGCCTCTTTCCGGATCTGATGGAAGTAGCAGTGCAGGAGGCAGGCGTTGAGGTAGGAGGCAGAGCGCACCAGCTTGAAGAACCGGACAAAGTTGTTGCTGTTCACAACCGCCAAAGCCTGCACTGCAAATTTCACCTCGGGGGAGTTTCGCACCTCGGGCCGGAACTGCTGCACCTCTCTCAGAATGTCGCCCTGGTGGAGATGGAGCAGAACTTGGTAGCCTCGGAATTCCGCTTCCCGCGCACAGAGGACGCCCTCATCGGCCAAGTCCTGGTACATCTCCTTAAGGCTCTGCAGGCACTTGGTCATGTTCTCCTGGTTAATCTTGGCGTCGAAGGAGCCCACGGGCTCCTCACACATCGAGTGCGCACAGTGGATGTGGAAGCGGGTGCACTTCTCCATCAGCGACACGGTGAGCGGGTCACCGAGGTGCTGCTGGGTGATGTCCTTCCTGATGGCGCGGGTCCTGTTCCACACAAAGTCGTACCAGTCGCGCGAGCTCCCTTCCCTCCGGTCCAGGACCTGAGTGACCAGGTAGTCCATGGTCATGCCCAGCACCCCGGAAGGACGCAGCTCCTGAGGCAGAGGCTCCTCCTGGTCAGCGGAGGAGCGGCTGTATTCCTTGATTGCCGCCGCGTGGTCCACCTGATCTGTGCCAGGGATCACTTCGAAAGAGCTCAGCTGCTTCCTGCTCTCTCTCATGTAGCGCTCTTTCTCAGGACACATGTCCCGGCACGTGCCCCAAAAGCCTTTGGCTTGGTCCAGAGCCGTTCTCTTCCCGCGAGCTTGCCTCAGGATCTTATCCCTCCGGTCCAGGAGGCGGTACTTGTCCTCCGACGTCTCGGCCACCGCGCCCATCAAGGTGCTCAGGCTGCTCACTGACAGTCCCGGCAGGTCTGAGCTCGGGATCTCAGGCCCACAATCCAAGGGCTCCCCCTCAGACTGCAGAGACTCGGGCTGCCTCGATTTCTTCACTGGACAACTCTTCCCGAGAAGGCTGCTGCTCTGGCCAGTTGCAGGTCTCCAGAGGGCTTTGGGCAGCGGGGAGCGCTGGAAACCAGAGTCTTCCCAGCTCTGACTCGCTATTTTCTCCTTTGGGAAAAAGGTCTTCTTCCTGGGACTTCTGTTGTTCTCGCGCCAAAAGAGGAGGACTCTGTGCAAGCCTTTCCCTTTCCCTTTCTTCCGAGCCCGGGCTCCAGAGGCGTGGTCCCAGAAGGGCACAGAGCCGAGCTTGCCTCGGCGCCGGGGATGGATGCGCCGCACCTTCCTCAATCGGCCAAAGTGCTCCTGCAGGATGGCTCTGTCCTTGAGGTAGTTGGGGATCTTCTTGCACTGAATGGCGGGGAGCTCGCTGGGGGACAGGCTGCTCGAGCTCTCCACGCTCTCCTTCTTCCCTCCGCGGCGGGAAGGGGTAGCCCTGCAGGCGGACACTTCCTGGCTCCTTTTGCCACCCATCTCCTCTTCCTTCAGCCGGGGGGCGAACAACGTGGACCAGGTGGCTCCCGCTCCAGCGCTTTGCTCCGTCTCACTGGATTCTACACTGCCCACTTCCTTTTTCATTCCTGTGCTTCTCAGGTGGCCGCCTCCTTTGTTACTCCTCAGCGTGTCCTGCAGCGTCCCCCCGAACGAGCCGCCAGCCCGTGGGCGAGCCAGGCGAGGAGGGCGCTTCTTTCGAGGATGATCTCCCTGGGACAAGAGCTGCATGTCCTCCACACAGTCGTAATCTCGTCTCCTGGGTGAGCCGTCGTGCTCTTTCTTCCTTTTCGGCCCCTTCACGTGGCCAGAGAGCGACCCTCCGTGGCCAGCAGCATCTCCCCTTCCTAGCTTGCCCTCTGCTTTGCTCCTAGGAAAGGGCTCCCCTCCAGAGCCCGAGGAGGCGAAGCTCGTGAAGCCGCTCCCTGAACTCCCAAATGCTGGTTTAGGGCCCCTCTTTTCCTCCTCCACATTCTGACTTGGAGAGGCAAAAGTGGAGGAGGGAGGCTTGCTAGATGCGTTGGAGAAAGGAAGACTCGGGCTGCTGCCTGAGCTGCTTGAGCCCTGGGAAAACGTGAAGGAACCCAGCGCCTCAGGCCCCCCACTAACTGGGAGGGAGAAGGGGAAAGAGGCCGGACTGATGTCGCTCTCCATCTTCTCCGGCTCCGATTGGGCCCCAAAGATTGGTCTGAAGACTGAGCCTTCAGGAGCCTTAAAGCTGAACTCGGATGCCCCCAAACTACAGCCGGATGCCTTCCGGCTACGGTGTCCAAAGCCCGGGGTGCTGGGGAAAGTTCCGTTGTTGGTGGGCATCTTGAAACTAAATCCCGATGCACTGGGGGTTGCAGAAGGCGCCTCGAAAACAGGAGCCTGGGGGGCTCCGGAGGTGCCCGGGAATCCGAGCTTAGAACCTGAGGAAGATTGGGTCCCCCAAGAAGTCTGGGCCAATCCCGTGCTCTGCCCCGAGCCCACGGCGCTCGGGCTGGTGCCTGAGCTGCTTGAGCCCTGGGATAACGTGAAGCAGCCCAGCGCCTCAGGCCCCCCACTAACTGGGAGGGAGAAAGTGAAAGAGGCCGGACTGATGTCCCTCTCCATCTTCTCCGGCTCCGATTGGGCCCCAAAGATTGGTCTGAAGGTTGTGCTTTCAGGAGCCTTAAAGCTGAACTCGGATGCCCCCAAACTACAGCCGGATGCCTTCCGGCTACGGTGTCCAAAGCCCGGGGTGCTGGGGAAAGTTCCGTTGTTGGTGGGCATCTTGAAACTAAATCCCGATGCACGGGGGGTTCCAGAAGGCGCTGCGAAGACAGGAGCCTGGAGGGCTCCGGAGTTGGCCGGGAATCTCAGCGTAGATCCTGAGGAAGACTGGGTCCCCCAAGAAGTCTGGGCCAATCCCGTGCTCTGCCCCGAGCCCACGGCGCTCGGGCTGGTGCCTGAGCTGCTTGAGCCCTGGGAAAACGTGAAGGAGCCCAGCGTCTCAGGCCCCCCTCTAACTGGGAGGGAGAAAGTGAAAGAGGCCGCACTGATGCGGCTCTGCGTCTTCTCCGGCTCCGATTGGGCCCCAAAGATTGGTCTGAAGACTGAGCTTTCAGGAGCCTTAAAGCTGAAGTCGGATGCCCCCAAACTACAACCCGATGCCTCCCGGCTACGGTGCCCAAAGCCCGGTTTGCTGGGGAAAGCTCCGAGGTTGGTGGGCATCTTGAAACTAAATCCAGACGCACTGGGGGTTCCAGAAGGCGCCGTGCATTCAGGAGCCTGGGGGGCTCGGCAGGTGGCCGGGAATCCGACCGTGGATCCTGAGGAACACTGGGTCCCCCAAGAAGTCTTGGCCAATCCCGTACTCTGCCCCGAGCCCACGGCGCTCTGGCCAAAAAGCCAGGACTGACCGAATCGAAATGGTGGCTGAACCTGGAACGTTCCCAGGGAGCCACTGGTAGAAGAGGAGAGCAAAGAAATCACTTCCTCCTCTAAGTTTGTCTTCATCGCGGCCATCCCAGCAGCTCCTGGAAGCACGCACAGAAGGACAGGCAGACAAAGGTAGACGCCGAAAGGAATCAGACTTACCTGGCTTTCCCGGAAGTCAATCCTACCTGTGAATCTCCACAAGCCGGCTTTTCCTTTAGTCCTTGTGAATCTGCTCTTCTCCAAGTGTCCCCAGTCAGCACCAAAGTGGAATCTCAGATGCTCTTCTTCCTGAATGCTGGCTCCTTAAATCCTCCCAGAGAAGGGGCTTGTGGGAGGGAACTCCTTCTAGACCAATGAGCAAGCCCTTTGAAAGGTGTTAACTCCTTTCAGCATCCTGAAAGTGTCAAGTGCTTTTAAAGGTGCGAACGAAAGGTCTGAATTCTGCCCTACAGAATTGTTAGGTACCTACTTAGCACCCAGGAAGGAACCTAGCTAGCATTCCCCCCTTTCTTTTGATTTAGCACATAGGGTGGTCATGACCTTGAAACAGGTAGACATTGCCCAAAAAGTTATCAAACTGTTCATACCCTTTGATCCAGCAGTGCTACTACTACTGGGCTTATATCCCAAGGAACTACTAAAGAAGGGAAAGGGACCTGTATGGGCCAAAGGGTTTGTGGCAGCCCTTTTTGTAGTGGATTGAAAGTGGAAAATGAATGGATGCCCATCAATTGGAGAATGCTTGGGTAAATGATGGTATATGAATGTTATGGAATGTTATTGTTCTGTAAGAAGTGACCAGCAGGATGAATAAAGAGAGGCTTGGAGAGACTTACATCACCTGATGCTGAGTGACTTGAGCAGAACTAGGAGATCATTATACACTTCAACAATAATACTGTATGAGGATGTATTGTGATGGAAGTGGATATCTTCAACATAGAGAAGATCTAATCCAGTTCCAGTAGATCAATGATGAACACAATCAGCTACACCCTGAGAAGGAACACTGGGAATTGAGTATAAACTCCTTGCATTTTTTGTTTTTCTCCCCAGGTTATTTTTGCCTTCCGTATCCAATTCTTCCTTTGCAACAACAACGACAACAACAACAAGATTCGGTTCTGAACATATATATTGTATCTAGGATATACGATAACATACTGAATATGTATGGGAATGCCTGCCATCCAGGGGAAGGAGTGGAGGGAAAGAGGGGAAAATTCGGAACAGAAGAGTGTACAAAGGGTAATATTGTAAAAAATTACCTATGCATATGTATTGTCAAAAACATTATAATTGTAAAATTAATCAAAAAAATAATCAAAAAAAAAAAGAAAGAAATATATGTACCATATATATGTACCAAAAAGTTTGTGGCAGCCCTTTTTCTAGTGGATAGAAACTGGAAAATGAATGAATGCCCATCAATTGGAGAGTGGTTGGGTAAATTATGGTATATGAACCTTAAGGAATATTATTGTTCTGTAAGAAATGACCAGCAGGATGAATACAGAGAGGCTTGGAGAGACTTACATCAACTGATGCTGAGTGAAACGAGCAGAACCAGGAGATCATTAGACACTTCAACAACAATACTATGTGAGGATGTATTTTGATGGAAGTGGCTATCTTCAACAAAGAGAAGATCTAACTCAGATCCAATTGATCAATGAGGGAGAGATTCAGCTACATTCAGGGAAGGAACACATGCAAATAGTTGTAAACTGTTTGCTTTTTTTTGTTTTTCTTCTCAGGTGATTTGTACCTTCTGAATCTAATTCTTCCTTTGCAACAACAACAACAACAACAACAACAACAACTACAACAAAATTCGGTACTGCACACATATATTGTATCTTGGATATACTAGAACATATTTAATATGTATGGGAATGCCTGCCATCTATGTGACGGGGTGGAGGGAAGGAGGGGAAAACTCAGAACAGAAGGGAGTAAAGGGATAATGTTGAAAAAATTACTTATGCATATCTACTTTCAAAAAAATGTTATAAGTATAAAATTAATTTAAAAAATTAAAAAAAAAGAAACAGGAATACATAAATCCATTACTATGGGAGATATTACACATAATTACATAAATTACACAAATACATAGCATCATAACACATGCTGGAAGTGATGTAACCAATAACATGATGAAATAGTCATAAATTGAGAATTTATACATGTCCATAAGTCTTAGAAATAGTCCAAAGGGAATCCATTCTCCATTAGTTCATGTGCCAATAATCCAATAATTCCTACAAGTTTTGAAACCCTACAATAGACTCATTAACAATTTTTTATCTCAAGGAATCAATGCTCTCTGCTGGTTTTCAAGTACTTTAACAGTTTTATCTTGTATTAAGGAATCTAATGATTCCTGCTGGTTTTAAAGTTCTTTAATAGTCTCTTTATCAGCCATGCTCTTTCAGTGTCAGATGTTTCTTAGATCTTCTCTTTCTTTTAAGTTTTTGCTCATTTTCTTTCTATCTCCAGGCGCTTGTTGCCATCCATCTGTTTCCTTCTCCACCTGTTTCCTCATGTCTGTTAAAATATAAGCAAACCCTCTCTCCCAGGTAGTTAACCTACCTAATTTCCCCTTCTTTTGACCACTTTCTAAATCTCTTCTCATCATCTGGCAATCACATTGGAGCTGTTGGCATTGGACACAGCCCCATTGGTTTAAAAGGCATGTATTCTCCCCAGGTGAATTTCTCTCCATTTCTGATATCTGATTGCTTTTTGGCTGACTGATCAGGTAATCCCTTTCTTCCGTATGATAACTTTTCATCTGATAGATTACAGCAGAGTCCAAGACTATTTGGGTGTAACTTCAGTTGCCATCTTGCCCCATGTATCTTTTCATTGTGTTCTTGGAGCTGGGCCTCACCTCTCATTTCTCTGGGTCAGTGTACATTCTGAGGCCCAGTGGAAGCCCTTGTGACAATTTGGACATGGGGTTTTAGGTCTTCTTTCACCCTGTCTTCTCACTCTATCTTCTTATCTACACTGAGCTCTTAGATGTCCAACTTTTCCACATTGAAAACATCAACGAGTTTCCCTAAAAATCCTTTGCCAGGAAGGACCCTGTCTTTCCATGTTCTTCATAGTCTGAGCATAATGAGAATTGCTGCCCACTGTAGCACAGCTTCTTATGATCTCCTCTAAAGAAGCATCTTTGTCTAGTCCCCATAGAATTCTTTTGCAAATCTCATTGGCATTTTCCATAGCCAAATGTCTAGTCATTATTTCTGTAGCTGCATTTTCTCCAATACTTCTTTTGAGAGCAGTTAGCAGACATCCCACAAAATCCGCAAAAGGTTTATTGGGACCTTGCTCTATTTTAGTGAAAGCCTCCCTTCGATCTTTCTGTCTGGGGAGAGAACCCCAAGCTTTTATTGCAGCCTTAGAAATTTGCTCATACACTCTTATGGGATAATCAATCTGTTCTGAATTTTCTCCATACTGACCTTCACCTGCTAGTTGGTCAAAAGTCAATTGTGTGTTAACTCCTATTTCCCTATTGCCTCTGACTTGAATCCTACATAATTCATGAAATTCTCAAAGCCACAACAAGTTTTGTCCAGGTTCTGAACATGTCCCTGCTATGGATTTCCAATCACTTGGGGTTAGGATTTCATAAGACAAATGAACTATTAACATCTTAACATAAGATGATGTGGCTCCATAAAGGGTGTAACCTTTTTTTTTCAAATCCTTCATTTTATCCAAATTAAAAGGAGTGTCACTTCTCTTTTTTTGATCTGAAGAGTCAATCTCTTCAATTCCAGGCTATGCATCTATAAAATCTCTTACATCCTGTTCTTCTTCTTAGCCTTAATCAATGCTTTTTCTAATCTTGTCAGGCTGCTTAACAGGCAATTCTGCTTGTGTTTCTGCCTCTTCCCCTCCTCCTCCTTCTTCCAACACTGAAGGGTTAATTGAGGGAGGAGATGGGAAATGCTCCTGTTGCTCAAAATTGTATTTAACTCCATTGTTATCTGATTCATCCTTCTCACCTTGTTTAGTTGACCCCTCCCCCTTTTGCTCCTTCTTCTTTTTCCTTTTTCTATAACTTATATAATTTCCTAAAACCAGTTGAATTCTGTTGTATGTTTGAAGTGTGTCTTTCTTTTTATTCATTTAATAATTATAATTTTTTTGACATATGAATAGGTAATTTATAACATTATTCATTGCACTTTTCCGAATTTTATCCTCCTTCCCTCCACCACCTTCCCTAGTTGGCAGGCATGCCCATACATATTAACTATGTTATAATGTATCCTAGATACCATATATGTATGCAGAATCGATTTTTGTTGTTGTTGTTGTTGTTGTTATTGTTGCAATGGAAGAAATGGATTCAGAAAGTAAAAATAAACTGGGAAGAAAAACAAAAAGTGCAAATGGTTTTCACTCATTTACCAGTGATCCTTCTCTTAGTGTAGCTGATTGTGTCAATCTTTGATCAATTGGATGTGAGTTAGATCTTTTCTTGGTGAAGATGTCCACTTCCATCAGAATACATCCTCTTCACACAGTATTGTTCTTGAAGTGTATAATGATCTCCTGGTTCTGATCATTTCACTCAGCATCAGTTGATGTAAGTCTCTCTAAGACTCTCTGTATTCATCCTGCTGATAATTTCTTTTTTTTCTTGTTTCTTTCTTTCTTTTTTTTTTTTAATAGGTGTTGAATTTAGTTTTTATTTTTTTTACTCTTTTAAAATTAATTTTATAATTATAATTTTTGACAGTATATAAGGATGAGTAATTATTTTTTATAGCATTATCATTTGTATTCATTTTTCCAAATTTTCTCCTCCCTTCCTCTACTTCCTCCCCTAGATGACAGGCAGCCCCATACAATATCACATGTGTTAGAGTATGACCTAGATACAATATATGTGTATAAAACCAATTTTCTTGTTGTACATTAAGAATTGGATTCCGAAGGTATAAGTAACCTGGTTAGAAAGGCAGTAGTGCTAACAGTTTACATTCAATTCCCAGTGATCTTTCTCTGGGTGTTGTTGTTTCTGCTTGTCATTGATCAATTGGAAGTGAGTTGGATCTTCTGTATGTTGAAGATATCCACTTCCATCAGAATATATCTTCATACAGTATTGTTGTTGAAGTGTATAGTGATCTTCTGGTTCTGCTCATTTCACTCAGCATCAGTTGATGTAAGTCTCTCCAAACCTCTTTGTATTCATCCTGCTGGTCATTTCGTACAGAACAATAATATTCCAAAACATTCATATGCCATCATTGACCCATCCATTCTACAATTCATTTTCTAGTTTGTAGGCACTACAAAAACGGCTGCCATAAATGTTTTGGCACATACTGGTCCCTTTCCCTTCTTTAGTATTTTCTTTGCGATATAAGTCCTGTAGTAGCACTGTGGGATCAAAGGGCATGCACAGTTTGATAACATTTTCGGCATAATTCCAGATTGCTCTCCAGAATGGTTGGATTCTTTCACAACTCCACAAACAATGCATCAGTGTCCCTGTTTTAGCACATCGCCTCCAACATTCATCATTATTTGTTCCTGTCATCTTAGCCAATCTGACAGGTGTGTAGTGGTATCTTAGAGTTGTCTTCATTTACATTTCTTAGATCGAATCCAGTTCCAAATGATCACTGATGGACAGAATCAGCTGCACCCAGAGCAGGGACACTGGGAAATGAGTGTAAATTGTTTACATTTTTTGTTTTTCTTCCCAGGTTTTTTTTGCCTTCCAAATCCAATTATTCCTTTACAACAAGAACAACAACAAAAAAATCCAGTTCTCCACATATATATTGTATCTAGGATATATTATAACATACTTAATATGTATTGTAATGCCTGTCTTCTAGGGGAGGGAGTGGAGGGAAAGAGGGGAAATTTTGGAACAGAAGAGTGTACAAAGGGTAATGTTGTAAAAAATTACCTATGCATATGTATTGTCAAAAATATTATAATTATAAAATTAATTTAAAAAAATTTTAAAAATTGCATTTCTCTGATCAATAGTGATTTGGAACACTCTTTCATATGAGTGGAAATAGTTTCAATTTCATCATCTGAAAATTGTCTGGTCATATCCTTTGACCACTTTTCAATTGGAGAATGGCTTGGTTTCTTTTAAATTAGAGTCAATTCTCTGTATATTTTGGAGATGACTCCCTTATCAGAACCTATAATTGTAAAAAAAAAAAAATGTTTTCCCAATTTGTTACTTCCCTTCTAATCTTGTTTGCATTAGTTTTGTTTGTACAAAAGCTTTTTAATTTGATGTAATCAAAATTTTCTATTTTGTGATCAATAATGATCTCTAGTTCTCCTTTGGTCACAAATTCCTTCCTCCTCCTTCCTTCCTCAGACACAAGTCTGAGAGGTAAGCTATCCTATGCTCCTCTAATTTATTTATGATCTTGTTCTTTATGCCTAAATCATGGACCCATGTTGATCTCATCTTAGTATGTGGTGTTAAATGTGGGTCCATGCCTAGTTTCTGCCTTACTAATTTCCAGTTTTCCCAGCAGTTTCTGTCAAAAAAAGATTTCTATTCCCCAAATTTTGGATCTTTGGGTTTATCAAACATTAGATTAATATTTTTATTCACTATCATGTCCTGTGAACCTAACCTATTCCACTGATCATCTAGTCTGTTTCTTAGCCAATACCAAATGATTTTAGTGACTGATGCTTTTTAATATAGTTTTAGAACACGTCCAGTTAGGTCACCTTTGTTTGATTATTTTTTTTAATTAATTCCCTTGAAATTTGTGACCTTTTGTTTTTGCATATGCACTTTGTTGTTGTTGTTGTTGTTGTTGTTGTTGTTATTGTTGTTTTACCTAGGTCTTTAAAATAGTTTTTTTGGAGTCTGTTATAGCGCTAAATAAATAGATTAGTTTAGGGAGTATTGTCACCTTTATTATATTTGCTCGGCCCATCCAAGAGCACTTAATATTTTTCCAGTTGTTTAAATCTGACTTTATTTTCGTGGCAAGTGTTTTGTAATTTTGCTCATATAATTCTTGACTTTCCTTTTGGAGATAGATTCCTAAAGATTTTATACTAGCAAATGTTATTTTGAATGGGAATTCTCTTTGTTGCTCTTGCTGTTGGATTGTGTTGTTAATGTATAAAAATGCCGAGGATTTATGTGGATTTATTTTGTATCCTGCAACTTTGCTAACGTTACAAATTATTTCTAATAGCTTTTTAGCAGAACCTTGGGGTTTTCTAAGTATACCATCATATCATCTGCAAAGAGTGATAGTTTGGCTTCCTCACTACCTACTCTACTTCCTTTAATCTCTTTCTGGGGTCTTATTGCCCAGCCTAGCATTTCTAATGCAATATTGAATAGTAAAGTGATAGTGGACACACTTGTTTCAGCCCTGATCTTAATGGGAATGGTTGCAGTGTTTCCCCAATACATATGATTATTGATGATTTTAAATAGATGCTACTGATTATTTTAAGGAAAAGTCCATTTATTCCAATATTCTCAAGTGTTTTCCATAGAAATGGATGTTGGATTTCATCAAATGCCTTTTCTGCATCTATTGAGATGATCATATGATTTTTGTTAATTTGGTTATTAATATGGCCTATTATACTGAACATTTTCCTGATATTGGACCAGCCCTGCATTCCTGGTATAAATCCTACTTGATCATGATGTATTATCCTGGGGAGAGTCTTTTTGCTAATAGCTCATTTAAGATTTTAGCATCAATATTCATTAGGTAGAATGGTCTATAGTTTTCTTTCTCCATTTTCAACCTGCCTGGTTTGGGTATCAGTACCATGTCTGTGTCATAACAGGAATTTGGCAGGACTCCTTCATTCCCTATTTTTTCAAATAGTTTATATAACCTTGGAGCTAATTGTTCTTTGAATGTTTGGTAGAATTCACCTGTAAATCCATCTGGCCCAGGGGATTTTTTCTTAGGGAGTTGATGAATAGCTTGTTGTATTTCTTTTTCTGAAATGGGACTATTTAAGCAATTTACTTCATCCTCTGTTGATCTTGGAAGCCTATATATTTTGGAAGTAGTCATCCAGTTCCCTTAGGTTATCGAATTTTTTGGCATAAAGTTGGGCAAAGTATCTCCTGATTATTGTTCTAATTTCCTCTTTATTAGTGGTGAATTCTCCCTTTTCATTTTTAAGACTAACCCTTTGATCTTCCTCTTTCCTTTTTTAATCAGATTTACTAAGGGCTTGTCTATTTTGTTGTTTTTTTCATACAATCAACTCTTAGTTTTATTGATTTGTGCTATCACTATTGGCATTATCCTGCTACTGGGTTCTGCCTAGTAGTGTTTTCTCATTCCTCCCCATGCCTCATGGTGTCTTTTCCCTTAGGATACTAAACTCCTCCATGGAATATTCCCACTTCATGGTGTATTCTCATTCTTCTGATTAACTGGGAACTCCACTAGGGAACTTGTATTTTCCCTTGTTGATTTTTAAAACCCCTTTCTTTGTGAGCAGTATGCTCTCCAGATACTATTTCATATTTGCCAGTTTTAGTATCTATTTAACTTCTTCATATTGTTCATAATCTCTTCCAATAAACACAATTATCATTTGACAAGGAGAAAACTCTTGTGGATTCATCGTACATGCCTTGCACCTTGTATTTTAAACGAGGAACTGGCACTGAACCCCAACATTTGGTGCCAAAACTCATCAATTGCTACACTTCCCAACCTCATCATTTTGTGTCAGACTTCAGTCTTATCTTATCGCTAGTACATTCAGATGATGATCATATGATGTGATCTTGAAGTCCTTTAATCTCTTGTTTTTTATCTTTTATTTATTTATTCATTCATTCATCTGTATATTTATGTATTTATGTATTTGTTTGTTTGTTTATCTATCTATTATTATAGCATTTTATCTACAAGATATCTGCATTGACAATTGCAAAACCTTTTATTCCAACATTTCCCCTCCTTTCCCTCTCCCCTCCCCCACATGACAGGTTGACCAATACATGTACAATATATTAAAGTATTATTCAAATATAATGTATCTATCCATGTCCAAACAATTGTTTCCTTCTATATCTTTTTTGACCTATGTTTAATTTGCTCTCTCTCTCTCTCTCTCTCTCTCTCTCTCTCTCTCTCTCTCTCTCTCTCTTTTTGTTCATTTGTTCATTCATACTTTCAACAAATATTTAAAGTGTCTACTTTGACTGGAATGAATGCAGATTAATACAGTATACTTAGCATAAAAAAAACTTTATTTCTGGGCATCAGTTTCTATTGGTTTGAGGAAGTATTAGAAACAGCCTCAACTATTGTATGACCCAGATCAGGTGTCCTGAAGAAAAATAGGAGTTACAAAGGAGTAAAAATATAGAGAAGCGTGTTTTTCAGGGAAAAAGAAAATCCTTAACAAATCAGTTGGAGGAGTTGATCAAAGAAAAATCATTTACAAAGATTTTATTTTTTTTTTAAATAAAGAAGACAAGATGCACTCAACAGTAACTAATAAATAGGAGAATTATTGCAGCAGTTGAGAAGAATGATCCTTATAGAGCCATCTAAGGATATATTGTTTGTTTGTGTCTCTTCCAGAAGATAGTACTGTGGAACCTATGCATTATAGCACAGAAGATGTAGATAAGCCAGAAGTATTCTAACTCTGGAAGATGCAAAAATGGTTCCTGAGTTATTAGGGAAATCATTGCATATCCTGTGAGTCCCTTCCAGAGGAGAGAACAGAAAAAAAGACAATGAATTACAATCAAAACAGAACCCCAGAAGGTTGATCACTAATTTAGAAGTAGTGCCAGATACTGAAGTTCCCAGACACTAAGATGGGCTCGAATAATGAGTCACATTAATGGAATATCCTTAAAATATACTCCATCAACTTTTCCAGAAGTTATAGGGCCTCCTTATAGCCTGTTGGATCAACAATTAACTCCTCTTTTTCAATCTCTTCAAAATCTTAATTCTTCTGCCTACTTTTGTAGGCTATACTACACTTCACTCCCAAGCATTTTATGTTCCAGACAAACTGGCCCGCTTTTACATAGAATTATTTTTCTTGTACAGAACTTTTTGATCTCTCACCTCCGTGCCTTTGCATAGGGTGTGCTCTCTACCTGGAATTCATTATCTCTTCTCCTTCAACTCTAGAATCCATAGCTTCCTTCAAGCCATATCTCAGATTCTACAGAAGATTTATCCTGATATTTTCCAGTTCTGTTCTCCTACATTAAATTACTTTGTCTATTTCCCCCCCTTCACATATCTGGCTACATGTACCACAGAAAATAAAATAACAGAATAAATTCCCTGAGAACAGGGGACTTTACATTAAAAATTGTGTATCTCCAGCATTTAGCATGACTTTCCAATTAATAAGCACTCACTAAATGTATGTGTATTGATTCCATGATTGAATGAGAAAAATCTCCAGGCAAAGATTATATGTAACATAACTCATTTTCAGGAGAGATAGTGGTATGGTCAATAGCATCATTAATCGCTAGCAAGACAATCCAAATCTCAAAATGGTAACCATCAAAACAATCTGGTACAGGATACAAAATAAAGCAGTGGACAAGTGAAATAAATAGAATAGGGCACACAATAAATCGTATTAAATGGACGTAGCAATATGTTTGGTAAAACCAAAAAATTTAAGCGATTACATACAAGGGAAAGAACTTCTTTGTAATATGTATATAGATATACACACACAAATAATTAAAATTGAGAGGGTAACGTCAGTTAGAGAATAGTTGAACATATATAATCATGATGTAATACTATTGAAATATATAAAATTACATAAAGCATGCTTTCAGAAATATCTGGGAAGACTTAAATTTACTGATGCAAAGTGAAGCAAGCAGAACTAGAGCAAAATACACAATAACAGCAATATTGCATGATGATCATGAGGGACTTAGCTTGTTTCAGCATTAAAATGATTCAAGATACTTCTGTAGTATTTATGATGAAAAATGCTATACACCCCCAGAGAAAGAACTGATTGTGTCTGAGTCCATTTCTTTTTTTTTTTTTAATTTTATAATTATAATTTTTGATAGTACATATGCATGGGCGATTGGATTCAGAAGGTAAAGGTAACCTGGGTAGAAAGACAATAGTGCAAACAGTTTACACTCAATTCCCAGTGTTCCTTCTCTGGGTGTATCTGATTCTGTCCATCATTGGATATCATGATTTTCTATCTCTGTATGCTTCCCCATGAATAGGGGATCATTGTTTCCTCTTGGAAGGCATAGTCTTCATGTCAGCCGGTTGTGGCAACTGAGAAATAATGTCTAGGAAAACAAGCTGCACGACATAAGTGCTGTCAGGCTTTCTGCCTTCAGAACCTGCTGTTTGCAAGCAATATCAGGGTTGGCCCACATGCATCAAGGCACAAGGCTATCTCCGAAAGAGCACGGAGAGTTCCAAAGACCCAGTTTTTGTCTCTCTTGGCTGAAGTCACCAGACTGCAGTGGTTCCTCTCCCCCCAAGAAAACAAAAGCAAGCTACCCAGTCTAAAATTGACTAAATTCTAAATTTTCTAAATTTAAACTCTAATTTCTAAATTTTGACTCAGTAGAAACCTGGGTTTAGATCGTGCTTCCTAATATTTATTAGTTCTATTGGCAAATCAATTTGCCTCTCTGATCTCAGTTTCCTCATGTGTAAGAAAGAAGTTGAACTAAAAGATTTTCCTATTCCCCTTCTGGTGCTAAACTGATGGTTCTAATTTATATGTATGTATGTATCATGTTTATAACTGAAGGACAGGTAGGTGGTGCAGTGTATAGATTAGTGGACCTGGAGTCAGCAAGATTTATTTTCCTGAATTCAGATATTCCCTAGCTGTGTGATTCTGGACACATCCCTTCAACCTGTCTGCCTCAGTTTCCTAACATGTAAAATTGCTGGAGAAGGAAAGGCCAAACTATGTGGGTAATTTTTCCAAAAACACCCCAGATGCGGTAACAAAGAGTCAGACATTACAGACTGCACAAGAAGAATACATGTGCCCGCTATAGGTACACATTGTTATCTTCCTTTAGAATAATTCCTACTTGTAAGATTGCTGTTGCTAGCACCTAGCACAGTATCTCCAACATAGTAAGTGTTTAATTAATGCACATTGATTGATCAAATCTGTGGAATCTTTTTCCCAGCTTTAAATGGAATATTCTAGTGTTTCTAAACCACATTGGACCCTTCAAAGATAATAAGTAACTTTGGAGAGCTATGGCTGGGAGGTTTGGAACAACCTTTCTATTCATTGTCTCCTTTCAACCTCCCAACAACATAGACCTTACAGTTATTAACATTGTCATTTTATAGACAAGAAAGCAGTCTTAAAGAGATTGAGGCCCTTGTTCATGGTCGTGTAGACAGGTAGTAGCAGAAGCAGTTTTTTTTAAGTCTTTATTTCATGCTCTGTGCTCAAACACCTGTGCTGTGCAAATATGGATATCATTGAAAGCACTGGCTCGATGTCAGTGAGAATTATGAGGATGGAGCTCATGGAAACCCACAGAGGGTAGGGTACTCTTCTTTCATGGGAAAACTGGCCGCCTGTAACCAAAACTAGCCCCCTCCTCATTTTTTCCTCCCTGCTTTTGGCAGCCTTAGGCTTTCTTGCCAGCCCTCAACTTTCATCAGCCTCAGTTTCTCTCCCTATTTTCCATGTATCATATCAAATTTACTCATTTAATTAATAGTAACGTTTCTGAGTCTGGGATAAGAGTAAAATATTTTGATTGCCCATTTCACTCAGACTGCATATCATAAATGTAAATATATCACATTTTCATTCTGTGTTTATTTTGGTTTTGTTGTGTTTGTTTTTTTTTTTTTCTTTTTTGTTTGTTTTTTTGTTTATTTATTTATTTATCTATTTACCCACTTATTTCTTTATTCATTCATTCATTCATTCGTTTGTTTGTTTATTTATTTTCCTTGATTTACAGCCCCAGTGGCAGCCACTGGGCAAGCATCGGCAGAGAACATGATTGTGTGCGCGCAGAGACCCTCCCCACTGTCCGGCTTGTCAGATGTCCACCATGTCCAGCAAGTTGGAGAGGTGCCGCTCCCAGACGAGCTCCTCCTGTCGAGTGCGCTCAATCAGGCTTTCTAAGTGTCTCAGCTTGTGGGTCAGAGAGCCGCCCATGGCCGGGGCCGGCCTCCGCCCCTCGGCGGCCTTCTGGTCCCGGGGGCTGTTGGGCGCTGACCCTCGGAGGACGGGCCGCAGAGCCTGAGGCGTCGATAGGAGAGCTTGAGGAAGGTAGACGGGGAGGGGGCTGGAGTCCGGGCCCTGCTCGGCGTCTCCCGACAGCCAGTGACGCAGCTGCTGTTCGAACCTCCTGCTCTCCTCCTTCTCCAGCTGCAGGCTGGCGGCCAGGCGCCCCGGGAGCAGCTCCTCGGCCGAGGCGGGGGCGGGCCAGCTCCTGGGCGTCGGGCACGCGGCCGGTTTGGCCGCTGTCGGGGGCCCTGGTCCCGCCGTAGGGAACGTGGAGCCACGACGGGGAGAGGCTCTTGGCGGAGCGCCAAGGCTTTAGGCCCAAAGGTCGGCGGGCGGGCCGCTGCACCACCTCCTTGTGGGTCTGCAGCCGGGCGTGTGCCCAGGCCCCGGGGACCTGGTAGCTTTGTAAGTGGCTCTTGAAAAAGTAGACGCAGATGTGCCCATCTTGGCTCAGAGCCTCTGGCGTGACGGGCAGACTGGGAGGCTTCCAGTCCCGCAGCTTGTGATTAATGCACAGAGCGATGATGTCATCCCACGGAATCTCCTCCCCACGGGGCCCCGTGTCGCCCAAGGCCCCCAGGTCTTGGTTCGTCCACTTGGCGTACGTCCGACTCAGGAGGTTGTCCAGCTGAGACTGCAGGATGGGCTGCGTCTGGCCACAGCTCGGGATCTGCGAGACGTAGCGGGAGATGGCGTTGCACGCCAGAGGCCAAGGAGCGCCCGGGGCGGGGAGGTCCACGGGGGGCAGCTGCAAGGAGAGAACGACCTTCTTCAGCCAGGCCAGGTGGCCGGGCGCGTTCCAGCGCAGGGGAGGAAGCAGCTTGTTGCCGCCCGGCTCGGCGAACTCCGTGATGGGCCAGGACAGCTGGCAGAGCTGCTCGGAGGAGGCCACGTCCGCCAGGAAGTGCAGCACGCCGTTGAAGAGCTCGATGATGGCGCCGGGCTCCTGCCAGGCCAGGCCGGCCACACGCCGCTCCTTGCGGTCCTGGAAGAAGCGCTCGCTGAACTCGCGCCTGACGCCGTCCTCGATGTACTGGGGCAGGGTCTGGCAGCAGAGCTCCGGGGAGCTGGGGCAGCGAGACACCAGCCACTGGACGGCCTGCGACACCCTGTTGGTGCCTTGGACATCGTTGACGGCAGCTGGGATCTCCAAGACCGTGTAATCCGAGAGAAGCTGCGAGGAAAGCAAGTCCCGAAGCCTCAGACCCTCCTCCACGTCCCTCACGCTGGCCCCCTCGCGGCC
The DNA here is from genome assembly GCF_048593235.1 of Sminthopsis crassicaudata. NCBI lineage: Eukaryota > Metazoa > Chordata > Mammalia > Dasyuromorphia > Dasyuridae > Sminthopsis > Sminthopsis crassicaudata. Next base: position 627,435,425 of record NC_133619.1, read on the forward strand.
GGGCACCAGAACCACCAGGGGCACCGGGGGCTGCAAGGGCTTGGCCTGCAGCAGCTGTTGGAGCCGCAGCAGGGCCGAGAGCCAGGACGCGTCCTCCTCGGCCGCCACCACACTCTTGCCGCGGGGGGGCAGCACGAAGAGAAGGCCGCTGGTGCCCAGAAGGGCCTTCTGCGTCTCCGTGGCATCCAGGGCCCAGTCGCTCAACAGGCCGTGGGCCACCTTAATGCACACGTTGACCCGGACCGCTCGAGCCCCTTTGGGGCTCCAGGCCTTCAGCAGGGTCAGCGTCTGGATCCCCTGGGAAGCGTGACGGGCCCCCTTTTGGAAATCTTCCCCACCCATGAACTTGACCTTCAGCCAAGTCTCTAGCATCCTGCTGGGATAGCCAGAGGCGGGCTCTTCACTGTCGGCCTCTTCACCGTCCGGCAGCGCCAACACCAGCTTCCAGAACACCTGTTCCCGCTGCCCAGGGTAATGCTCGGCGACGAGGGCCGGCAGGTCCAGAGGGCTCCACACCGCTTCACTGAGCAATTGCTGGTAGAAAGAGTGAACCTTCATTGGATGGATCGTCTTGTTTCTCGTCCACTGTAACCTGGTGCAGGAGAGCCCCAGTTTTCCCGGGTGCCCCAGATCCGGGACTCCTTTGGCCAGGCGCTCTTTAGCAAGGGGACACTGGGCACGGGGGCCCAAGGCCTGCAATCCGTTGCTGAGGTCCACACGGCAGGGGGCCGCGGGGAATGGTCTCCTCTGTCTCTGGAGTTTTTTCCGCGCTGCCAGGGCTTTCCTCCACCTCTGCCAGTATTGACAGAGGCCCTGAAGTTCCTGCAGGGTCTCTCGGGCACTCTGGAAAATCTCCTCTGGCAAGAAGAGATCCATGAGGCGATCGCAGACGTCTTCAGAGCAGCGGGCCACACAGGCCCTCCTCTCGGTCTCCAGGGCGCTCTCCAGCTCCTGGGCCCGTCTTTGTTCTTCAGCTCTCTTCTGTTCTTCTTGAATTCTTGCTCTTTCTTCCTTCAGTTCCTCAGCGGCGGTCTGCCTCAGCATGTCCCCGGTGGTGGTGGCCAGGAGCTCCTCCGTGAGCACTTGGGAAAGCCTCCAGGCCGCAGCGGCGTAGGCAGCTCCGGCCTGGCCGACTTCTTCATAGTAGCCTCTGAGGACGTCCCGGGCAAGGTCTTCCACGACCCCCACGAGGTCCGAGTCGGTGTAGCTCGGCCGAGGCCGGGGAGCAGGCAGCTCGGGCCGCCCCACGGGCTGGAAGCCAGATGACGAGGCAGCCCCTGGCAGGACAGGGCCGGGAGCCCCGAGGGCTGGCGGCAGCCCGGCGCTCTGGGTCAGCAGCGGCTGAGGCAGGGGCGGGCAGGGCTGCGGCGGAACACACAGCGCCAGCGCTTCGGTCCCAGGGCTGCCTTCTTCCAGCTTGCCGCCTCCCCCCCTCTCCACAGCGGGTTTCTGTCCACGCGGAGCAGACTCGGGGGCCGCGCTCTCGCCCACGTATTCGTTGTGGGTGTTGAAGCTACACGCCGGGATGTGACGAGGGACGGGGGGTAACGGCCCCCCATTCACCACTTCTCCAACGGAGACGGTGAGCTTCTCGGTGATCAAAGGGCACTTCTTTGCCTTGGCTGAGCCCCCGGCTTCCAAGAAGGCGGACCGCTTCAGCTCCACGCAGCCATCAGACACCGCGAGGCCACAGGAAGTCAAGAAGTCGCTGGCTTCCTGGGCATCTCGAAACAGTAACATGGGCACCAGGTGATCCACCGGAAAGCGTGTGGATCTCCGAGCGCTCCCCGTGTAGGCCACGAGGAGAGCCCGCAATGCCTCTTTCCGGATCTGATGGAAGTAGCAGTGCAGGAGGCAGGCGTTGAGGTAGGAGGCAGAGCGCACCAGCTTGAAGAACCGGACAAAGTTGTTGCTGTTCACAACCGCCAAAGCCTGCACTGCAAATTTCACCTCGGGGGAGTTTCGCACCTCGGGCCGGAACTGCTGCACCTCTCTCAGAATGTCGCCCTGGTGGAGATGGAGCAGAACTTGGTAGCCTCGGAATTCCGCTTCCCGCGCACAGAGGACGCCCTCATCGGCCAAGTCCTGGTACATCTCCTTAAGGCTCTGCAGGCACTTGGTCATGTTCTCCTGGTTAATCTTGGCGTCGAAGGAGCCCACGGGCTCCTCACACATCGAGTGCGCACAGTGGATGTGGAAGCGGGTGCACTTCTCCATCAGCGACACGGTGAGCGGGTCACCGAGGTGCTGCTGGGTGATGTCCTTCCTGATGGCGCGGGTCCTGTTCCACACAAAGTCGTACCAGTCGCGCGAGCTCCCTTCCCTCCGGTCCAGGACCTGAGTGACCAGGTAGTCCATGGTCATGCCCAGCACCCCGGAAGGACGCAGCTCCTGAGGCAGAGGCTCCTCCTGGTCAGCGGAGGAGCGGCTGTATTCCTTGATTGCCGCCGCGTGGTCCACCTGATCTGTGCCAGGGATCACTTCGAAAGAGCTCAGCTGCTTCCTGCTCTCTCTCATGTAGCGCTCTTTCTCAGGACACATGTCCCGGCACGTGCCCCAAAAGCCTTTGGCTTGGTCCAGAGCCGTTCTCTTCCCGCGAGCTTGCCTCAGGATCTTATCCCTCCGGTCCAGGAGGCGGTACTTGTCCTCCGACGTCTCGGCCACCGCGCCCATCAAGGTGCTCAGGCTGCTCACTGACAGTCCCGGCAGGTCTGAGCTCGGGATCTCAGGCCCACAATCCAAGGGCTCCCCCTCAGACTGCAGAGACTCGGGCTGCCTCGATTTCTTCACTGGACAACTCTTCCCGAGAAGGCTGCTGCTCTGGCCAGTTGCAGGTCTCCAGAGGGCTTTGGGCAGCGGGGAGCGCTGGAAACCAGAGTCTTCCCAGCTCTGACTCGCTATTTTCTCCTTTGGGAAAAAGGTCTTCTTCCTGGGACTTCTGTTGTTCTCGCGCCAAAAGAGGAGGACTCTGTGCAAGCCTTTCCCTTTCCCTTTCTTCCGAGCCCGGGCTCCAGAGGCGTGGTCCCAGAAGGGCACAGAGCCGAGCTTGCCTCGGCGCCGGGGATGGATGCGCCGCACCTTCCTCAATCGGCCAAAGTGCTCCTGCAGGATGGCTCTGTCCTTGAGGTAGTTGGGGATCTTCTTGCACTGAATGGCGGGGAGCTCGCTGGGGGACAGGCTGCTCGAGCTCTCCACGCTCTCCTTCTTCCCTCCGCGGCGGGAAGGGGTAGCCCTGCAGGCGGACACTTCCTGGCTCCTTTTGCCACCCATCTCCTCTTCCTTCAGCCGGGGGGCGAACAACGTGGACCAGGTGGCTCCCGCTCCAGCGCTTTGCTCCGTCTCACTGGATTCTACACTGCCCACTTCCTTTTTCATTCCTGTGCTTCCCAGGTGGCCGCCTCCTTTGTTACTCCTCAGCGTGTCCTGCAGCGTCCCCCCGAACGAGCCGCCAGCCCGTGGGCGAGCCAGGCGAGGAGGGCGCTTCTTTCGAGGATGATCTCCCTGGGACAAGAGCTGCATGTCCTCCACACAGTCGTAATCTCGTCTCCTGGGTGAGCCGTCGTGCTCTTTCTTCCTTTTCGGCCCCTTCACGTGGCCAGAGAGCGACCCTCCGTGGCCAGCAGCATCTCCCCTTCCTAGCTTGCCCTCTGCTTTGCTCCTAGGAAAGGGCTCCCCTCCAGAGCCCGAGGAGGCGAAGCTCGTGAAGCCGCTCCCTGAACTCCCAAATGCTGGTTTAGGGCCCCTCTTTTCCTCCTCCACATTCTGACTTGGAGAGGCAAAAGTGGAGGAGGGAGGCTTGCTAGATGCGTTGGAGAAAGGAAGACTCGGGCTGCTGCCTGAGCTGCTTGAGCCCTGGGAAAACGTGAAGGAACCCAGCGCCTCAGGCCCCCCACTAACTGGGAGGGAGAAGGGGAAAGAGGCCGGACTGATGTCCCTCTCCATCTTCTCCGGCTCCGATTGGGCCCCAAAGATTGGTCTGAAGACTGAGCCTTCAGGAGCCTTAAAGCTGAACTCGGATGCCCCCAAACTACAGCCGGATGCCTTCCGGCTACGGTGTCCAAAGCCCGGGGTGCTGGGGAAAGTTCCGTTGTTGGTGGGCATCTTGAAACTAAATCCCGATGCACTGGGGGTTGCAGAAGGCGCCTCGAAAACAGGAGCCTGGGGGCCTCCGGAGGTGCTCGGGAATCCGAGCTTAGAACCTGAGGAAGACTGGGTCCCCCAAGAAGTCTGGGCCAATCCCGTGCTCTGCCCCGAGCCCACGGCGCTCGGGCTGGTGCCTGAGCTGCTTGAGCCCTGGGATAACGTGAAGCAGCCCAGCGCCTCAGGCCCCCCACTAACTGGGAGGGAGAAAGTGAAAGAGGCCGGACTGATGTCCCTCTCCATCTTCTCCGGCTCCGATTGGGCCCCAAAGATTGGTCTGAAGGTTGTGCTTTCAGGAGCCTTAAAGCTGAACTCGGATGCCCCCAAACTACAGCCGGATGCCTCCCGGCTACGGTGCCCAAAGCCCGGTTTGCTGGGGAAAGCTCCGAGGTTGGTGGGCATCTTGAAACTAAATCCAGACGCACTGGGGGTTCCAGAAGGCGCCGTGCATTCAGGAGCCTGGGGGGCTCGGCAGGTGGCCGGGAATCCGACCGTGGATCCTGAGGAACACTGGGTCCCCCAAGAAGTCTGGGCCAATCCCGTGCTCTGCCCCGAGCCCACGGCGCTCGGGCTGGTGCCTGAGCTGCTTGAGCCCTGGGATAACGTGAAGCAGCCCAGCGCCTCAGGCCCCCCACTAACTGGGAGGGAGAAAGTGAAAGAGGCCGGACTGATGTCCCTCTCCATCTTCTCCGGCTCCGATTGGGCCCCAAAGATTGGTCTGAAGGTTGTGCTTTCAGGAGCCTTAAAGCTGAACTCGGATGCCCCCAAACTACAGCCGGATGCCTTCCGGCTACGGTGTCCAAAGCCCGGGGTGCTGGGGAAAGTTCCGTTGTTGGTGGGCATCTTGAAACTAAATCCCGATGCACGGGGGGTTCCAGAAGGCGCTGCGAAGACAGGAGCCTGGAGGGCTCCGGAGTTGGCCGGGAATCTCAGCATAGATCCTGAGGAAGACTGGGTCCCCCAAGAAGTCTGGGCCAATCCCGTGCTCTGCCCCGAGCCCACGGCGCTCGGGCTGGTGCCTGAGCTGCTTGAGCCCTGGGAAAACGTGAAGGAGCCCAGCGTCTCAGGCCCCCCTCTAACTGGGAGGGAGAAAGTGAAAGAGGCCGCACTGATGCGGCTCTGCGTCTTCTCCGGCTCCGATTGGGCCCCAAAGATTGGTCTGAAGACTGAGCTTTCAGGAGCCTTAAAGCTGAAGTCGGATGCCCCCAAACTACAACCCGATGCCTCCCGGCTACGGTGCCCAAAGCCCGGTTTGCTGGGGAAAGCTCCGAGGTTGGTGGGCATCTTGAAACTAAATCCAGACGCACTGGGGGTTCCAGAAGGCGCCGTGCATTCAGGAGCCTGGGGGGCTCGGCAGGTGGCCGGGAATCCGACCGTGGATCCTGAGGAACACTGGGTCCCCCAAGAAGTCTTGGCCAATCCCGTACTCTGCCCCGAGCCCACGGCGCTCTGGCCAAAAAGCCAGGACTGACCGAATCGAAATGGTGGCTGAACCTGGAACGTTCCCAGGGAGCCACTGGTAGAAGAGGAGAGCAAAGAAATCACTTCCTCCTCTAAGTTTGTCTTCATCGCGGCCATCCCAGCAGCTCCTGGAAGCACGCACAGAAGGACAGGCAGACAAAGGTAGACGCCGAAAGGAATCAGACTTACCTGGCTTTCCCGGAAGTCAATCCTACCTGTGAATCTCCACAAGCCGGCTTTTCCTTTAGTCCTTGTGAATCTGCTCTTCTCCAAGTGTCCCCAGTCAGCACCAAAGTGGAATCTCAGATGCTCTTCTTCCTGAATGCTGGCTCCTTAAATCCTCCCAGAGAAGGGGCTTGTGGGAGGGAACTCCTTCTAGACCAATGAGCAAGCCCTTTGAAAGGTGTTAACTCCTTTCAGCATCCTGAAAGTGTCAAGTGCTTTTAAAGGTGCGAACGAAAGGTCTGAATTCTGCCCTACAGAATTGTTAGGTACCTACTTAGCACCCAGGAAGGAACCTAGCTAGCATTCCCCCCTTTCTTTTGATTTAGCACATAGGGTGGTCATGACCTTGAAACAGGTAGACATTGCCCAAAAAGTTATCAAACTGTTCATACCCTTTGATCCAGCAGTGCTACTACTACTGGGCTTATATCCCAAGGAACTACTAAAGAAGGGAAAGGGACCTGTATGGGCCAAAGGGTTTGTGGCAGCCCTTTTTGTAGTGGATTGAAAGTGGAAAATGAATGGATGCCCATCAATTGGAGAATGCTTGGGTAAATGATGGTATATGAATGTTATGGAATGTTATTGTTCTGTAAGAAGTGACCAGCAGGATGAATAAAGAGAGGCTTGGAGAGACTTACATCACCTGATGCTGAGTGACTTGAGCAGAACTAGGAGATCATTATACACTTCAACAATAATACTGTATGAGGATGTATTGTGATGGAAGTGGATATCTTCAACATAGAGAAGATCTAATCCAGTTCCAGTAGATCAATGATGAACACAATCAGCTACACCCTGAGAAGGAACACTGGGAATTGAGTATAAACTCCTTGCATTTTTTGTTTTTCTCCCCAGGTTATTTTTGCCTTCCGTATCCAATTCTTCCTTTGCAACAACAACGACAACAACAACAAGATTCGGTTCTGAACATATATATTGTATCTAGGATATACGATAACATACTGAATATGTATGGGAATGCCTGCCATCCAGGGGAAGGAGTGGAGGGAAAGAGGGGAAAATTCGGAACAGAAGAGTGTACAAAGGGTAATATTGTAAAAAATTACCTATGCATATGTATTGTCAAAAACATTATAATTGTAAAATTAATCAAAAAAATAATCAAAAAAAAAGAAAGAAATATATGTACCATATATATGTACCAAAAAGTTTGTGGCAGCCCTTTTTCTAGTGGATAGAAACTGGAAAATGAATGAATGCCCATCAATTGGAGAGTGGTTGGGTAAATTATGGTATATGAACCTTAAGGAATATTATTGTTCTGTAAGAAATGACCAGCAGGATGAATACAGAGAGGCTTGGAGAGACTTACATCAACTGATGCTGAGTGAAACGAGCAGAACCAGGAGATCATTAGACACTTCAACAACAATACTATGTGAGGATGTATTTTGATGGAAGTGGCTATCTTCAACAAAGAGAAGATCTAACTCAGATCCAATTGATCAATGAGGGAGAGATTCAGCTACATTCAGGGAAGGAACACATGCAAATAGTTGTAAACTGTTTGCTTTTTTTTGTTTTTCTTCTCAGGTGATTTGTACCTTCTGAATCTAATTCTTCCTTTGCAACAACAACAACAACAACAACAACTACTACAACAAAATTCGGTACTGCACACATATATTGTATCTTGGATATACTAGAACATATTTAATATGTATGGGAATGCCTGCCATCTATGTGACGGGGTGGAGGGAAGGAGGGGAAAACTCAGAACAGAAGGGAGTAAAGGGATAATGTTGAAAAAATTACTTATGCATATCTACTTTCAAAAAAATGTTATAAGTATAAAATTAATTTAAAAAATTAAAAAAAAAGAAACAGGAATACATAAATCCATTACTATGGGAGATATTACACATAATTACATAAATTACACAAATACATAGCATCATAACACATGCTGGAAGTGATGTAACCAATAACATGATGAAATAGTCATAAATTGAGAATTTATACATGTCCATAAGTCTTAGAAATAGTCCAAAGGGAATCCATTCTCCATTAGTTCATGTGCCAATAATCCAATAATTCCTACAAGTTTTGAAACCCTACAATAGACTCATTAACAATTTTTTATCTCAAGGAATCAATGCTCTCTGCTGGTTTTCAAGTACTTTAACAGTTTTATCTTGTATTAAGGAATCTAATGATTCCTGCTGGTTTTAAAGTTCTTTAATAGTCTCTTTATCAGCCATGCTCTTTCAGTGTCAGATGTTTCTTAGATCTTCTCTTTCTTTTAAGTTTTTGCTCATTTTCTTTCTATCTCCAGGCGCTTGTTGCCATCCATCTGTTTCCTTCTCCACCTGTTTCCTCATGTCTGTTAAAATATAAGCAAACCCTCTCTCCCAGGTAGTTAACCTACCTAATTTCCCCTTCTTTTGACCACTTTCTAAATCTCTTCTCATCATCTGGCAATCACATTGGAGCTGTTGGCATTGGACACAGCCCCATTGGTTTAAAAGGCATGTATTCTCCCCAGGTGAATTTCTCTCCATTTCTGATATCTGATTGCTTTTTGGCTGACTGATCAGGTAATCCCTTTCTTCCGTATGATAACTTTTCATCTGATAGATTACAGCAGAGTCCAAGACTATTTGGGTGTAACTTCAGTTGCCATCTTGCCCCATGTATCTTTTCATTGTGTTCTTGGAGCTGGGCCTCACCTCTCATTTCTCTGGGTCAGTGTACATTCTGAGGCCCAGTGGAAGCCCTTGTGACAATTTGGACATGGGGTTTTAGGTCTTCTTTCACCCTGTCTTCTCACTCTATCTTCTTATCTACACTGAGCTCTTAGATGTCCAACTTTTCCACATTGAAAACATCAACGAGTTTCCCTAAAAATCCTTTGCCAGGAAGGACCCTGTCTTTCCATGTTCTTCATAGTCTGAGCATAATGAGAATTGCTGCCCACTGTAGCACAGCTTCTTATGATCTCCTCTAAAGAAGCATCTTTGTCTAGTCCCCATAGAATTCTTTTGCAAATCTCATTGGCATTTTCCATAGCCAAATGTCTAGTCATTATTTCTGTAGCTGCATTTTCTCCAATACTTCTTTTGAGAGCAGTTAGCAGACATCCCACAAAATCCGCAAAAGGTTTATTGGGACCTTGCTCTATTTTAGTGAAAGCCTCCCTTCGATCTTTCTGTCTGGGGAGAGAACCCCAAGCTTTTATTGCAGCCTTAGAAATTTGCTCATACACTCTTATGGGATAATCAATCTGTTCTGAATTTTCTCCATACTGACCTTCACCTGCTAGTTGGTCAAAAGTCAATTGTGTGTTAACTCCTATTTCCCTATTGCCTCTGACTTGAATCCTACATAATTCATGAAATTCTCAAAGCCACAACAAGTTTTGTCCAGGTTCTGAACATGTCCCTGCTATGGATTTCCAATCACTTGGGGTTAGGATTTCATAAGACAAATGAACTATTAACATCTTAACATAAGATGATGTGGCTCCATAAAGGGTGTAACCTTTTTTTTTCAAATCCTTCATTTTATCCAAATTAAAAGGAGTGTCACTTCTCTTTTTTTGATCTGAAGAGTCAATCTCTTCAATTCCAGGCTATGCATCTATAAAATCTCTTACATCCTGTTCTTCTTCTTAGCCTTAATCAATGCTTTTTCTAATCTTGTCAGGCTGCTTAACAGGCAATTCTGCTTGTGTTTCTGCCTCTTCCCCTCCTCCTCCTTCTTCCAACACTGAAGGGTTAATTGAGGGAGGAGATGGGAAATGCTCCTGTTGCTCAAAATTGTATTTAACTCCATTGTTATCTGATTCATCCTTCTCACCTTGTTTAGTTGACCCCTCCCCCTTTTGCTCCTTCTTCTTTTTCCTTTTTCTATAACTTATATAATTTCCTAAAACCAGTTGAATTCTGTTGTATGTTTGAAGTGTGTCTTTCTTTTTATTCATTTAATAATTATAATTTTTTTGACATATGAATAGGTAATTTATAACATTATTCATTGCACTTTTCCGAATTTTATCCTCCTTCCCTCCACCACCTTCCCTAGTTGGCAGGCATGCCCATACATATTAACTATGTTATAATGTATCCTAGATACCATATATGTATGCAGAATCGATTTTTGTTGTTGTTGTTGTTGTTGTTATTGTTGCAATGGAAGAAATGGATTCAGAAAGTAAAAATAAACTGGGAAGAAAAACAAAAAGTGCAAATGGTTTTCACTCATTTACCAGTGATCCTTCTCTTAGTGTAGCTGATTGTGTCAATCTTTGATCAATTGGATGTGAGTTAGATCTTTTCTTGGTGAAGATGTCCACTTCCATCAGAATACATCCTCTTCACACAGTATTGTTCTTGAAGTGTATAATGATCTCCTGGTTCTGATCATTTCACTCAGCATCAGTTGATGTAAGTCTCTCCAAGACTCTCTGTATTCATCCTGCTGATAATTTCTTTTTTTTCTTGTTTCTTTCTTTCTTTTTTTTTTAATAGGTGTTGAATTTAGTTTTTATTTTTTTTACTCTTTTAAAATTAATTTTATAATTATAATTTTTGACAGTATATAAGGATGAGTAATTATTTTTTATAGCATTATCATTTGTATTCATTTTTCCAAATTTTCTCCTCCCTTCCTCTACTTCCTCCCCTAGATGACAGGCAGCCCCATACAATATCACATGTGTTAGAGTATGACCTAGATACAATATATGTGTATAAAACCAATTTTCTTGTTGTACATTAAGAATTGGATTCCGAAGGTATAAGTAACCTGGTTAGAAAGGCAGTAGTGCTAACAGTTTACATTCAATTCCCAGTGATCTTTCTCTGGGTGTTGTTGTTTCTGCTTGTCATTGATCAATTGGAAGTGAGTTGGATCTTCTGTATGTTGAAGATATCCACTTCCATCAGAATATATCTTCATACAGTATTGTTGTTGAAGTGTATAGTGATCTTCTGGTTCTGCTCATTTCACTCAGCATCAGTTGATGTAAGTCTCTCCAAACCTCTTTGTATTCATCCTGCTGGTCATTTCGTACAGAACAATAATATTCCAAAACATTCATATGCCATCATTGACCCATCCATTCTACAATTCATTTTCTAGTTTGTAGGCACTACAAAAACGGCTGCCATAAATGTTTTGGCACATACTGGTCCCTTTCCCTTCTTTAGTATTTTCTTTGCGATATAAGTCCTGTAGTAGCACTGTGGGATCAAAGGGCATGCACAGTTTGATAACATTTTCGGCATAATTCCAGATTGCTCTCCAGAATGGTTGGATTCTTTCACAACTCCACAAACAATGCATCAGTGTCCCTGTTTTAGCACATCGCCTCCAACATTCATCATTATTTGTTCCTGTCATCTTAGCCAATCTGACAGGTGTGTAGTGGTATCTTAGAGTTGTCTTCATTTACATTTCTTAGATCGAATCCAGTTCCAAATGATCACTGATGGACAGAATCAGCTGCACCCAGAGCAGGGACACTGGGAAATGAGTGTAAATTGTTTACATTTTTTGTTTTTCTTCCCAGGTTTTTTTTGCCTTCCAAATCCAATTATTCCTTTACAACAAGAACAACAACAAAAAAATCCAGTTCTCCACATATATATTGTATCTAGGATATATTATAACATACTTAATATGTATTGTAATGCCTGTCTTCTAGGGGAGGGAGTGGAGGGAAAGAGGGGAAATTTTGGAACAGAAGAGTGTACAAAGGGTAATGTTGTAAAAAATTACCTATGCATATGTATTGTCAAAAATATTATAATTATAAAATTAATTTAAAAAAATTTTAAAAATTGCATTTCTCTGATCAATAGTGATTTGGAACACTCTTTCATATGAGTGGAAATAGTTTCAATTTCATCATCTGAAAATTGTCTGGTCATATCCTTTGACCACTTTTCAATTGGAGAATGGCTTGGTTTCTTTTAAATTAGAGTCAATTCTCTGTATATTTTGGAGATGACTCCCTTATCAGAACCTATAATTGTAAAAAAAAAAAAATGTTTTCCCAATTTGTTACTTCCCTTCTAATCTTGTTTGCATTAGTTTTGTTTGTACAAAAGCTTTTTAATTTGATGTAATCAAAATTTTCTATTTTGTGATCAATAATGATCTCTAGTTCTCCTTTGGTCACAAATTCCTTCCTCCTCCTTCCTTCCTCAGACACAAGTCTGAGAGGTAAGCTATCCTATGCTCCTCTAATTTATTTATGATCTTGTTCTTTATGCCTAAATCATGGACCCATGTTGATCTCATCTTAGTATGTGGTGTTAAATGTGGGTCCATGCCTAGTTTCTGCCTTACTAATTTCCAGTTTTCCCAGCAGTTTCTGTCAAAAAAAGATTTCTATTCCCCAAATTTTGGATCTTTGGGTTTATCAAACATTAGATTAATATTTTTATTCACTATCATGTCCTGTGAACCTAACCTATTCCACTGATCATCTAGTCTGTTTCTTAGCCAATACCAAATGATTTTAGTGACTGATGCTTTTTAATATAGTTTTAGAACACGTCCAGTTAGGCCACCTTTGTTTGATTATTTTTTTTAATTAATTCCCTTGAAATTCGTGACCTTTTGTTTTTGCATATGCACTTTGTTGTTGTTGTTGTTGTTGTTGTTGTTGTTATTGTTGTTTTACCTAGGTCTTTAAAATAGTTTTTTTGGAGTCTGTTATAGCGCTAAATAAATAGATTAGTTTAGGGAGTATTGTCACCTTTATTATATTTGCTCGGCCCATCCAAGAGCACTTAATATTTTTCCAGTTGTTTAAATCTGACTTTATTTTCGTGGCAAGTGTTTTGTAATTTTGCTCATATAATTCTTGACTTTCCTTTTGGAGATAGATTCCTAAAGATTTTATACTAGCAAATGTTATTTTGAATGGGAATTCTCTTTGTTGCTCTTGCTGTTGGATTGTGTTGTTAATGTATAAAAATGCCGAGGATTTATGTGGATTTATTTTGTATCCTGCAACTTTGCTAACGTTACAAATTATTTCTAATAGCTTTTTAGCAGAACCTTGGGGTTTTCTAAGTATACCATCATATCATCTGCAAAGAGTGATAGTTTGGCTTCCTCACTACCTACTCTACTTCCTTTAATCTCTTTCTGGGGTCTTATTGCCCAGCCTAGCATTTCTAATGCAATATTGAATAGTAAAGTGATAGTGGACACACTTGTTTCAGCCCTGATCTTAATGGGAATGGTTGCAGTGTTTCCCCAATACATATGATTATTGATGATTTTAAATAGATGCTACTGATTATTTTAAGGAAAAGTCCATTTATTCCAATATTCTCAAGTGTTTTCCATAGAAATGGATGTTGGATTTCATCAAATGCCTTTTCTGCATCTATTGAGATGATCATATGATTTTTGTTAATTTGGTTATTAATATGGCCTATTATACTGAACATTTTCCTGATATTGGACCAGCCCTGCATTCCTGGTATAAATCCTACTTGATCATGATGTATTATCCTGGGGAGAGTCTTTTTGCTAATAGCTCATTTAAGATTTTAGCATCAATATTCATTAGGTAGAATGGTCTATAGTTTTCTTTCTCCATTTTCAACCTGCCTGGTTTGGGTATCAGTACCATGTCTGTGTCATAACAGGAATTTGGCAGGACTCCTTCATTCCCTATTTTTTCAAATAGTTTATATAACCTTGGAGCTAATTGTTCTTTGAATGTTTGGTAGAATTCACCTGTAAATCCATCTGGCCCAGGGGATTTTTTCTTAGGGAGTTGATGAATAGCTTGTTGTATTTCTTTTTCTGAAATGGGACTATTTAAGCAATTTACTTCATCCTCTGTTGATCTTGGAAGCCTATATATTTTGGAAGTAGTCATCCAGTTCCCTTAGGTTATCGAATTTTTTGGCATAAAGTTGGGCAAAGTATCTCCTGATTATTGTTCTAATTTCCTCTTTATTAGTGGTGAATTCTCCCTTTTCATTTTTAAGACTAACCCTTTGATCTTCCTCTTTCCTTTTTTAATCAGATTTACTAAGGGCTTGTCTATTTTGTTGTTTTTTTCATACAATCAACTCTTAGTTTTATTGATTTGTGCTATCACTATTGGCATTATCCTGCTACTGGGTTCTGCCTAGTAGTGTTTTCTCATTCCTCCCCATGCCTCATGGTGTCTTTTCCCTTAAGATACTAAACTCCTCCATGGAATATTCCCACTTCATGGTGTATTCTCATTCTTCTGATTAACTGGGAACTCCACTAGGGAACTTGTATTTTCCCTTGTTGATTTTTAAAACCCCTTTCTTTGTGAGCAGTATGCTCTCCAGATACTATTTCATATTTGCCAGTTTTAGTATCTATTTAACTTCTTCATATTGTTCATAATCTCTTCCAATAAACACAATTATCATTTGACAAGGAGAAAACTCTTGTGGATTCATCGTACATGCCTTGCACCTTGTATTTTAAACGAGGAATTGGCACTGAACCCCAACATTTGGTGCCAAAACTCATCAATTGCTACACTTCCCAACCTCATCATTTTGTGTCAGACTTCAGTCTTATCTTATCGCTAGTACATTCAGATGATGATCATATGATGTGATCTTGAAGTCCTTTAATCTCTTGTTTTTTATCTTTTATTTATTTATTCATTCATTCATCTGTATATTTATGTATTTATGTATTTGTTTGTTTGTTTATCTATCTATTATTATAGCATTTTATCTACAAGATATCTGCATTGACAATTGCAAAACCTTTTATTCCAACATTTCCCCTCCTTTCCCTCTCCCCTCCCCCACATGACAGGTTGACCAATACATGTACAATATATTAAAGTATTATTCAAATATAATGTATCTATCCATGTCCAAACAATTGTTTCCTTCTATATCTTTTTTGACCTATGTTTAATTTGCTCTCTCTCTCTCTCTCTCTCTCTCTCTCTCTCTCTCTCTCTCTCTCTCTCTCTTTTTGTTCATTTGTTCATTCATACTTTCAACAAATATTTAAAGTGTCTACTTTGACTGGAATGAATGCAGATTAATACAGTATACTTAGCATAAAAAAAACTTTATTTCTGGGCATCAGTTTCTATTGGTTTGAGGAAGTATTAGAAACAGCCTCAACTATTGTATGACCCAGATCAGGTGTCCTGAAGAAAAATAGGAGTTACAAAGGAGTAAAAATATAGAGAAGCGTGTTTTTCAGGGAAAAAGAAAATCCTTAACAAATCAGTTGGAGGAGTTGATCAAAGAAAAATCATTTACAAAGATTTTATTTTTTTTTTAAATAAAGAAGACAAGATGCACTCAACAGTAACTAATAAATAGGAGAATTATTGCAGCAGTTGAGAAGAATGATCCTTATAGAGCCATCTAAGGATATATTGTTTGTTTGTGTCTCTTCCAGAAGATAGTACTGTGGAACCTATGCATTATAGCACAGAAGATGTAGATAAGCCAGAAGTATTCTAACTCTGGAAGATGCAAAAATGGTTCCTGAGTTATTAGGGAAATCATTGCATATCCTGTGAGTCCCTTCCAGAGGAGAGAACAGAAAAAAAGACAATGAATTACAATCAAAACAGAACCCCAGAAGGTTGATCACTAATTTAGAAGTAGTGCCAGATACTGAAGTTCCCAGACACTAAGATGGGCTCGAATAATGAGTCACATTAATGGAATATCCTTAAAATATACTCCATCAACTTTTCCAGAAGTTATAGGGTCTCCTTATAGCTTGTTGGATCAACAATTAACTCCTCTTTTTCAATCTCTTCAAAATCTTAATTCTTCTGCCTACTTTTGTAGGCTATACTACACTTCACTCCCAAGCATTTTATGTTCCAGACAAACTGGCCCGCTTTTACATAGAATTATTTTTCTTGTACAGAACTTTATGATCTCTCACCTCCATGCCTTTGCATAGGGTGTGCTCTCTACCTGGAATTCATTATCTCTTCTCCTTCAACTCTAGAATCCATAGCTTCCTTCAAGCCATATCTCAGATTCTACAGAAGATTTATCCTGATATTTTCCAGTTCTGTTCTCTACATTAAATTACTTTGTCTATTTCCCCCCTTCACATATCTGGCTACATGTACCACAGAAAATAAAATAAAGAATAAATTCCCTGAGAACAGGGGACTTTACATTAAAAATTGTGTATCTCCAGCATTTAGCATGACTTTCCAATTAATAAGCACTCACTAAATGTATGTGTATTGATTCCATGATTGAATGAGAAAAATCTCCAGGCAAAGATTATATGTAACATAACTCATTTTCAGGAGAGATAGTGGTATGGTCAATAGCATCATTAATCGCTAGCAAGACAATCCAAATCTCAAAATGGTAACCATCAAAACAATCTGGTACAGGATACAAAATAAAGCAGTGGACAAGTGAAATAAATAGAATAGGCACACAATAAATCGTATTAAATGGACGTAGCAATATGTTTGGTAAAACCAAAAAATTTAAGCGATTACATACAAGGGAAAGAACTTCTTTGTAATATGTATATAGATATACACACACAAATAATTAAAATTGAGAGGGTAACGTCAGTTAGAGAATAGTTGAACATATATAATCATGATGTAATACTATTGAAATATATAAAATTACATAAAGCATGCTTTCAGAAATATCTGGGAAGACTTAAATTTACTGATGCAAAGTGAAGCAAGCAGAACCAGAGCAAAATACACAATAACAGCAATATTGCATGATGATCATGAGGGACTTAGCTTGTTTCAGCATTAAAATGATTCAAGATACTTCTGTAGTATTTATGATGAAAAATGCTATACACCCCCAGAGAAAGAACTGATTGTGTCTGAGTCCATTTCTTTTTTTTTTTAATTTTATAATTATAATTTTTGATAGTACATATGCATGGGCGATTGGATTCAGAAGGTAAAGGTAACCTGGGTAGAAAGACAATAGTGCAAACAGTTTACACTCAATTCCCAGTGTTCCTTCTCTGGGTGTATCTGATTCTGTCCATCATTGGATATCATGATTTTCTATCTCTGTATGCTTCCCCATGAATAGGGGATCATTGTTTCCTCTTGGAAGGCATAGTCTTCATGTCAGCCGGTTGTGGCAACTGAGAAATAATGTCTAGGAAAACAAGCTGCACGACATAAGTGCTGTCAGGCTTTCTGCCTTCAGAACCTGCTGTTTGCAAGCAATATCAGGGTTGGCCCACATGCATCAAGGCACAAGGCTATCTCCGAAAGAGCACGGAGAGTTCCAAAGACCCAGTTTTTGTCTCTCTTGGCTGAAGTCACCAGACTGCAGTGGTTCCTCTCCCCCAAGAAAACAAAAGCAAGCTACCCAGTCTAAAATTGACTAAATTCTAAATTTTCTAAATTTAAACTCTAATTTCTAAATTTTGACTCAGTAGAAACCTGGGTTTAGATCGTGCTTCCTAATATTTATTAGTTCTATTGGCAAATCAATTTGCCTCTCTGATCTCAGTTTCCTCATGTGTAAGAAAGAAGTTGAACTAAAAGATTTTCCTATTCCCTTCTGGTGCTAAACTGATGGTTCTAATTTATATGTATGTATGTATCATGTTTATAACTGAAGGACAGGTAGGTGGTGCAGTGTATAGATTAGTGGACCTGGAGTCAGCAAGATTTATTTTCCTGAATTCAGATATTCCCTAGCTGTGTGATTCTGGACACATCCCTTCAACCTGTCTGCCTCAGTTTCCTAACATGTAAAATTGCTGGAGAAGGAAAGGCCAAACTATGTGGGTAATTTTTCCAAAAACACCCCAGATGCGGTAACAAAGAGTCAGACATTACAGACTGCACAAGAAGAATACATGTGCCGCTATAGGTACACATTGTTATCTTCCTTTAGAATAATTCCTACTTGTAAGATTGCTGTTGCTAGCACCTAGCACAGTATCTCCAACATAGTAAGTGTTTAATTAATGCACATTGATTGATCAAATCTGTGGAATCTTTTTCCAGCTTTAAATGGAATATTCTAGTGTTTCTAAACCACATTGGACCCTTCAAAGATAATAAGTAACTTTGGAGAGCTATGGCTGGGAGGTTTGGAACAACCTTTCTATTCATTGTCTCCTTTCAACCTCCCAACAACATAGACCTTACAGTTATTAACATTGTCATTTTATAGACAAGAAAGCAGTCTTAAAGAGATTGAGGCCCTTGTTCATGGTCGTGTAGACAGGTAGTAGCAGAAGCAGTTTTTTTTAAGTCTTTATTTCATGCCCTGTGCTCAAACACCTGTGCTGTGCAAATATGGATATCATTGAAAGCACTGGCTCGATGTCAGTGAGAATTATGAGGATGGAGCTCATGGAAACCCACAGAGGGTAGGTACTCTTCTTTCATGGGAAAACTGGCCGCCTGTAACCAAAACTAGCCCCCTCCTCATTTTTTCCTCCCTGCTTTTGGCAGCCTTAGGCTTTCTTGCCAGCCCTCAACTTTCATCAGCCTCAGTTTCTCTCCCTATTATTCCATGTATCATATCAAATTTACTCATTTAATTAATAGTAACTTTTCTGAGTCTGGGATAAGAGTAAAATATTTTGATTGCCCCATTTCACTCAGACTGCATATCATAAATGTAAATATATCACATTTTCATTCTATTTATTTTGGTTTTGTTTGTGTTTGTTTTTTTTTTCTTTTTTGTTTGTTTTTTTGTTTATTTATTTATTTATCTATTTATTCACTTATTTTCTTTATTCATTCATTCATTCATTCGTTTGTTTGTTTATTTATTTCCTTGATTTACAGCCCCAGTGGCAGCCACTGGGCAAGCATCGGCAGAGAACATGATTGTGTACGCGCAGAGACCCTCCCCACTGTCCGGCTTGTCAGATGTCCACCATGTCCAGCAAGTTGGAGAGGTGCCGCTCCCAGACGAGCTCCTCCTGTCGAGTGCGCTCAATCAGGCTTTCTAAGTGTCTCAGCTTGTGGGTCAGAGAGCCGCCCATGGCCGGGGGCCGGCCTCCGCCCCTCGGCGGCCTTCTGGTCCCGGGGGCTGCTGGGCGCTGACCCTCGGAGGACGGGCCGCAGAGCCTGAGGCGTCGATAGGAGAGCTTGAGGAAGGTAGACGGGGAGGGGGCTGGAGTCCGGGCCCTGCTCGGCGTCTCCCGACAGCCAGTGACGCAGCTGCTGTTCGAACCTCCTGCTCTCCTCCTTTCTCTCAGCTGCAGGCTGGCGGCCAGGCGCCCCGGGAGCAGCTCCTCGGCCGAGGCGGGGCGGGCCAGCTCCTGGGCGTCGGGCACAGCGGCCGGTTTGGCCGCTGTCGGGGGCCCTGGTCCCGCCGTAGGGGAACGTGGAGCCACGACGGGGAGAGGCTCTTGGCGGAGCGCCAAGGCTTTAGGCCCAAAGGTCGGCGGGCGGGCCGCTGCACCACCTCCTTGTGGGTCTGCAGCCGGGCGTGTGCCCAGGCCCCGGGGACCTGGTAGCTTTGTAAGTGGCTCTTGAAAAAGTAGACGCAGATGTGCCCATCTTGGCTCAGAGCCTCTGGCGTGACGGGCAGACTGGGAGGCTTCCAGTCCCGCAGCTTGTGATTAATGCACAGAGCGATGATGTCATCCCACGGAATCTCCTCCCCACGGGGCCCCGTGTCGCCCAAGGCCCCCAGGTCTTGGTTCGTCCACTTGGCGTACGTCCGACTCAGGAGGTTGTCCAGCTGAGACTGCAGGATGGGCTGCGTCTGGCCACAGCTCGGGATCTGCGAGACGTAGCGGGAGATGGCGTTGCACGCCAGAGGCCAAGGAGCGCCCGGGGCGGGGAGGTCCACGGGGGGCAGCTGCAAGGAGAGAACGACCTTCTTCAGCCAGGCCAGGTGGCCGGGCGCGTTCCAGCGCAGGGGAGGAAGCAGCTTGTTGCCGCCCGGCTCGGCGAACTCCGTGATGGGCCAGGACAGCTGGCAGAGCTGCTCGGAGGAGGCCACGTCCGCCAGGAAGTGCAGCACGCCGTTGAAGAGCTCGATGATGGCGCCGGGCTCCTGCCAGGCCAGGCCGGCCACACGCCGCTCCTTGCGGTCCTGGAAGAAGCGCTCGCTGAACTCGCGCCTGACGCCGTCCTCGATGTACTGGGGCAGGGTCTGGCAGCAGAGCTCCGGGGAGCTGGGGCAGCGAGACACCAGCCACTGGACGGCCTGCGACACCCTGTTGGTGCCTTGGACATCGTTGACGGCAGCTGGGATCTCCAAGACCGTGTAATCCGAGAGAAGCTGCGAGGAAAGCAAGTCCCGAAGCCTCAGACCCTCCTCCACGTCCCTCACGCTGGCCCCCTCGCGGCCGGGCACCAGAACCACCAGGGGCACCGGGGGCTGCAAGGGCTTGGCCTGCAGCAGCTGTTGGAGCCGCAGCAGGGCCGAGAGCCAGGACGCGTCCTCCTCGGCCGCCACCACACTCTTGCCGCGGGGGGGCAGCACGAAGAGAAGGCCGCTGGTGCCCAGAAGGGCCTTCTGCGTCTCCGTGGCATCCAGGGCCCAGTCGCTCAACAGGCCGTGGGCCACCTTAATGCACACGTTGACCCGGACCGCTCGAGCCCCTTTGGGGCTCCAGGCCTTCAGCAGGGTCAGCGTCTGGATCCCCTGGGAAGCGTGACGGGCCCCCTTTTGGAAATCTTCCCCACCCATGAACTTGACCTTCAGCCAAGTCTCTAGCATCCTGCTGGGATAGCCAGAGGCGGGCTCTTCACTGTCGGCCTCTTCACCGTCCGGCAGCGCCAACACCAGCTTCCAGAACACCTGTTCCCGCTGCCCAGGGTAATGCTCGGCGACGAGGGCCGGCAGGTCCAGAGGGCTCCACACCGCTTCACTGAGCAATTGCTGGTAGAAAGAGTGAACCTTCATTGGATGGATCGTCTTGTTTCTCGTCCACTGTAACCTGGTGCAGGAGAGCCCCAGTTTTCCCGGGTGCCCCAGATCCGGGACTCCTTTGGCCAGGCGCTCTTTAGCAAGGGGACACTGGGCACGGGGGCCCAAGGCCTGCAATCCGTTGCTGAGGTCCACACGGCAGGGGGCCGCGGGGAATGGTCTCCTCTGTCTCTGGAGTTTTTTCCGCGCTGCCAGGGCTTTCCTCCACCTCTGCCAGTATTGACAGAGGCCCTGAAGTTCCTGCAGGGTCTCTCGGGCACTCTGGAAAATCTCCTCTGGCAAGAAGAGATCCATGAGGCGATCGCAGACGTCTTCAGAGCAGCGGGCCACACAGGCCCTCCTCTCGGTCTCCAGGGCGCTCTCCAGCTCCTGGGCCCGTCTTTGTTCTTCAGCTCTCTTCTGTTCTTCTTGAATTCTTGCTCTTTCTTCCTTCAGTTCCTCAGCGGCGGTCTGCCTCAGCATGTCCCCGGTGGTGGTGGCCAGGAGCTCCTCCGTGAGCACTTGGGAAAGCCTCCAGGCCGCAGCGGCGTAGGCAGCTCCGGCCTGGCCGACTTCTTCATAGTAGCCTCTGAGGACGTCCCGGGCAAGGTCTTCCACGACCCCCACGAGGTCCGAGTCGGTGTAGCTCGGCCGAGGCCGGGGAGCAGGCAGCTCGGGCCGCCCCACGGGCTGGAAGCCAGATGACGAGGCAGCCCCTGGCAGGACAGGGCCGGGAGCCCCGAGGGCTGGCGGCAGCCCGGCGCTCTGGGTCAGCAGCGGCTGAGGCAGGGGCGGGCAGGGCTGCGGCGGAACACACAGCGCCAGCGCTTCGGTCCCAGGGCTGCCTTCTTCCAGCTTGCCGCCTCCCCCCCTCTCCACAGCGGGTTTCTGTCCACGCGGAGCAGACTCGGGGGCCGCGCTCTCGCCCACGTATTCGTTGTGGGTGTTGAAGCTACACGCCGGGATGTGACGAGGGACGGGGGGTAACGGCCCCCCATTCACCACTTCTCCAACGGAGACGGTGAGCTTCTCGGTGATCAAAGGGCACTTCTTTGCCTTGGCTGAGCCCCCGGCTTCCAAGAAGGCGGACCGCTTCAGCTCCACGCAGCCATCAGACACCGCGAGGCCACAGGAAGTCAAGAAGTCGCTGACTTCCTGGGCATCTCGAAACAGTAACATGGGCACCAGGTGATCCACCGGAAAGCGTGTGGATCTCCGAGCGCTCCCCGTGTAGGCCACGAGGAGAGCCCGCAATGCCTCTTTCCGGATCTGATGGAAGTAGCAGTGCAGGAGGCAGGCGTTGAGGTAGGAGGCAGAGCGCACCAGCTTGAAGAACCGGACAAAGTTGTTGCTGTTCACAACCGCCAAAGCCTGCACCGCAAATTTCACCTCGGGGGAGTTTCGCACCTCGGGCCGGAACTGCTGCACCTCTCTCAGAATGTCGCCCTGGTGGAGATGGAGCAGAACTTGGTAGCCTCGGAATTCCGCTTCCCGCGCACAGAGGACGCCCTCGTCGGCCAGGTCCTGGTACATCTCCTTAAGGCTCTGCAGGCACTTGGTCATGTTCTCCTGGTTAATCTTGGCGTCGAAGGAGCCCACGGGCTCCTCACACATCGAGTGCGCACAGTGGATGTGGAAGCGGGTGCACTTCTCCATCAGCGACACGGTGAGCGGGTCACCGAGGTGCTGCTGGGTGATGTCCTTCCTGATGGCGCGGGTCCTGTTCCACACAAAGTCGTACCAGTCGCGCGAGCTCCCTTCCCTCCGGTCCAGGACCTGAGTGACCAGGTAGTCCATGGTCATGCCCAGCACCCCGGAAGGACGCAGCTCCTGAGGCAGAGGCTCCTCCTGGTCAGCGGAGGAGCGGCTGTATTCCTTGATTGCCGCCGCGTGGTCCACCTGATCTGTGCCAGGGATCACTTCGAAAGAGCTCAGCTGCTTCCTGCTCTCTCTCATGTAGCGCTCTTTCTCAGGACACATGTCCCGGCACGTGCCCCAAAAGCCTTTGGCTTGGTCCAGAGCCGTTCTCTTCCCGCGAGCTTGCCTCAGGATCTTATCCCTCCGGTCCAGGAGGCGGTACTTGTCCTCCGACGTCTCGGCCACCGCGCCCATCAAGGTGCTCAGGCTGCTCACTGACAGTCCCGGCAGGTCTGAGCTCGGGATCTCAGGCCCACAATCCAAGGGCTCCCCCTCAGACTGCAGAGACTCGGGCTGCCTCGATTTCTTCACTGGACAACTCTTCCCGAGAAGGCTGCTGCTCTGGCCAGTTGCAGGTCTCCAGAGGGCTTTGGGCAGCGGGGAGCGCTGGAAACCAGAGTCTTCCCAGCTCTGACTCGCTATTTTCTCCTTTGGGAAAAAGGTCTTCTTCCTGGGACTTCTGTTGTTCTCGCGCCAAAAGAGGAGGACTCTGTGCAAGCCTTTCCCTTTCCCTTTCTTCCGAGCCCGGGCTCCAGAGGCGTGGTCCCAGAAGGGCACAGAGCTGAGCTTGCCTCGGCGCCGGGGATGGATGCGCCGCACCTTCCTCAATCGGCCAAAGTGCTCCTGCAGGATGGCTCTGTCCTTGAGGTAGTTGGGGATCTTCTTGCACTGAATGGCGGGGAGCTCGCTGGGGGACAGGCTGCTCGAGCTCTCCACGCTCTCCTTCTTCCCTCCGCGGCGGGAAGGGGTAGCCCTGCAGGCGGACACTTCCTGGCTCCTTTTGCCACCCATCTCCTCTTCCTTCAGCCGGGGGGCGAACAACGTGGACCAGGTGGCTCCCGCTCCAGCGCTTTGCTCCGTCTCACTGGATTCTACACTGCCCACTTCCTTTTTCATTCCTGTGCTTCCCAGGTGGCCGCCTCCTTTGTTACTCCTCAGCGTGTCCTGCAGCGTCCCCCCGAACGAGCCGCCAGCCCGTGGGCGAGCCAGGCGAGGAGGGCGCTTCTTTCGAGGATGATCTCCCTGGGACAAGAGCTGCATGTCCTCCACACAGTCGTAATCTCGTCTCCTGGGTGAGCCGTCGTGCTCTTTCTTCCTTTTCGGCCCCTTCACGTGGCCAGAGAGCGACCCTCCGTGGCCAGCAGCATCTCCCCTTCCTAGCTTGCCCTCTGCTTTGCTCCTAGGAAAGGGCTCCCCTCCAGAGCCCGAGGAGGCGAAGCTCGTGAAGCCGCTCCCTGAACTCCCAAATGCTGGTTTAGGGCCCCTCTTTTCCTCCTCCACATTCTGACTTGGAGAGGCAAAAGTGGAGGAGGGAGGCTTGCTAGATGCGTTGGAGAAAGGAAGACTCGGGCTGCTGCCTGAGCTGCTTGAGCCCTGGGAAAACGTGAAGGAACCCAGCGCCTCAGGCCCCCCACTAACTGGGAGGGAGAAGGGGAAAGAGGCCGGACTGATGTCGCTCTCCATCTTCTCCGGCTCCGATTGGGCCCCAAAGATTGGTCTGAAGACTGAGCCTTCAGGAGCCTTAAAGCTGAACTCGGATGCCCCCAAACTACAGCCGGATGCCTTCCGGCTACGGTGTCCAAAGCCCGGGGTGCTGGGGAAAGTTCCGTTGTTGGTGGGCATCTTGAAACTAAATCCCGATGCACTGGGGGTTGCAGAAGGCGCCTCGAAAACAGGAGCCTGGGGGCCTCCGGAGGTGCTCGGGAATCCGAGCTTAGAACCTGAGGAAGACTGGGTCCCCCAAGAAGTCTGGGCCAATCCCGTGCTCTGCCCCGAGCCCACGGCGCTCGGGCTGGTGCCTGAGCTGCTTGAGCCCTGGGATAACGTGAAGCAGCCCAGCGCCTCAGGCCCCCCACTAACTGGGAGGGAGAAAGTGAAAGAGGCCGGACTGATGTCCCTCTCCATCTTCTCCGGCTCCGATTGGGCCCCAAAGATTGGTCTGAAGGTTGTGCTTTCAGGAGCCTTAAAGCTGAACTCGGATGCCCCCAAACTACAGCCGGATGCCTTCCGGCTACGGTGTCCAAAGCCCGGGGTGCTGGGGAAAGTTCCGTTGTTGGTGGGCATCTTGAAACTAAATCCCGATGCACTGGGGGTTGCAGAAGGCGCCTCGAAAACAGGAGCCTGGGGGGCTCCGGAGGTGCCCGGGAATCCGAGCTTAGAACCTGAGGAAGATTGGGTCCCCCAAGAAGTCTGGGCCAATCCCGTGCTCTGCCCCGAGCCCACGGCGCTCGGGCTGGTGCCTGAGCTGCTTGAGCCCTGGGATAACGTGAAGCAGCCCAGCGCCTCAGGCCCCCCACTAACTGGGAGGGAGAAAGTGAAAGAGGCCGGACTGATGTCCCTCTCCATCTTCTCCGGCTCCGATTGGGCCCCAAAGATTGGTCTGAAGGTTGTGCTTTCAGGAGCCTTAAAGCTGAACTCGGATGCCCCCAAACTACAGCCGGATGCCTTCCGGCTACGGTGTCCAAAGCCCGGGGTGCTGGGGAAAGTTCCGTTGTTGGTGGGCATCTTGAAACTAAATCCCGATGCACTGGGGGTTGCAGAAGGCGCCTCGAAAACAGGAGCCTGGGGGCCTCCGGAGGTGCTCGGGAATCCGAGCTTAGAACCTGAGGAAGATTGGGTCCCCCAAGAAGTCTGGGCCAATCCCGTGCTCTGCCCCGAGCCCACGGCGCTCGGGCTGGTGCCTGAGCTGCTTGAGCCCTGGGATAACGTGAAGCAGCCCAGCGCCTCAGGCCCCCCACTAACTGGGAGGGAGAAAGTGAAAGAGGCCGGACTGATGTCCCTCTCCATCTTCTCCGGCTCCGATTGGGCCCCAAAGATTGGTCTGAAGGTTGTGCTTTCAGGAGCCTTAAAGCTGAACTCGGATGCCCCCAAACTACAGCCGGATGCCTTCCGGCTACGGTGTCCAAAGCCCGGGGTGCTGGGGAAAGTTCCGTTGTTGGTGGGCATCTTGAAACTAAATCCCGATGCACGGGGGGTTCCAGAAGGCGCTGCGAAGACAGGAGCCTGGAGGGCTCCGGAGTTGGCCGGGAATCTCAGCGTAGATCCTGAGGAAGACTGGGTCCCCCAAGAAGTCTGGGCCAATCCCGTGCTCTGCCCCGAGCCCACGGCGCTCGGGCTGGTGCCTGAGCTGCTTGAGCCCTGGGAAAACGTGAAGGAGCCCAGCGTCTCAGGCCCCCCTCTAACTGGGAGGGAGAAAGTGAAAGAGGCCGCACTGATGCGGCTCTGCGTCTTCTCCGGCTCCGATTGGGCCCCAAAGATTGGTCTGAAGACTGAGCTTTCAGGAGCCTTAAAGCTGAAGTCGGATGCCCCCAAACTACAACCCGATGCCTCCCGGCTACGGTGCCCAAAGCCCGGTTTGCTGGGGAAAGCTCCGAGGTTGGTGGGCATCTTGAAACTAAATCCAGACGCACTGGGGGTTCCAGAAGGCGCCGTGCATTCAGGAGCCTGGGGGGCTCGGCAGGTGGCCGGGAATCCGACCGTGGATCCTGAGGAACACTGGGTCCCCCAAGAAGTCTTGGCCAATCCCGTACTCTGCCCCGAGCCCACGGCGCTCTGGCCAAAAAGCCAGGACTGACCGAATCGAAATGGTGGCTGAACCTGGAACGTTCCCAGGGAGCCACTGGTAGAAGAGGAGAGCAAAGAAATCACTTCCTCCTCTAAGTTTGTCTTCATCGCGGCCATCCCAGCAGCTCCTGGAAGCACGCACAGAAGGACAGGCAGACAAAGGTAGACGCCGAAAGGAATCAGACTTACCTGGCTTTCCCGGAAGTCAATCCTACCTGTGAATCTCCACAAGCCGGCTTTTCCTTTAGTCCTTGTGAATCTGCTCTTCTCCAAGTGTCCCCAGTCAGCACCAAAGTGGAATCTCAGATGCTCTTCTTCCTGAATGCTGGCTCCTTAAATCCTCCCAGAGAAGGGGCTTGTGGGAGGGAACTCCTTCTAGACCAATGAGCAAGCCCTTTGAAAGGTGTTAACTCCTTTCAGCATCCTGAAAGTGTCAAGTGCTTTTAAAGGTGCGAACGAAAGGTCTGAATTCTGCCCTACAGAATTGTTAGGTACCTACTTAGCACCCAGGAAGGAACCTAGCTAGCATTCCCCCCTTTCTTTTGATTTAGCACATAGGGTGGTCATGACCTTGAAACAGGTAGACATTGCCCAAAAAGTTATCAAACTGTTCATACCCTTTGATCCAGCAGTGCTACTACTACTGGGCTTATATCCCAAGGAACTACTAAAGAAGGGAAAGGGACCTGTATGGGCCAAAGGGTTTGTGGCAGCCCTTTTTGTAGTGGATTGAAAGTGGAAAATGAATGGATGCCCATCAATTGGAGAATGCTTGGGTAAATGATGGTATATGAATGTTATGGAATGTTATTGTTCTGTAAGAAGTGACCAGCAGGATGAATAAAGAGAGGCTTGGAGAGACTTACATCACCTGATGCTGAGTGACTTGAGCAGAACTAGGAGATCATTATACACTTCAACAATAATACTGTATGAGGATGTATTGTGATGGAAGTGGATATCTTCAACATAGAGAAGATCTAATCCAGTTCCAGTAGATCAATGATGAACACAATCAGCTACACCCTGAGAAGGAACACTGGGAATTGAGTATAAACTCCTTGCATTTTTTGTTTTTCTCCCCAGGTTATTTTTGCCTTCCGTATCCAATTCTTCCTTTGCAACAACAACGACAACAACAACAAGATTCGGTTCTGAACATATATATTGTATCTAGGATATACGATAACATACTGAATATGTATGGGAATGCCTGCCATCCAGGGGAAGGAGTGGAGGGAAAGAGGGGAAAATTCGGAACAGAAGAGTGTACAAAGGGTAATATTGTAAAAAATTACCTATGCATATGTATTGTCAAAAACATTATAATTGTAAAATTAATCAAAAAAAAAGAAAGAAATATATGTACCATATATATGTACCAAAAAGTTTGTGGCAGCCCTTTTTCTAGTGGATAGAAACTGGAAAATGAATGAATGCCCATCAATTGGAGAGTGGTTGGGTAAATTATGGTATATGAACCTTAAGGAATATTATTGTTCTGTAAGAAATGACCAGCAGGATGAATACAGAGAGGCTTGGAGAGACTTACATCAACTGATGCTGAGTGAAACGAGCAGAACCAGGAGATCATTAGACACTTCAACAACAATACTATGTGAGGATGTATTTTGATGGAAGTGGCTATCTTCAACAAAGAGAAGATCTAACTCAGATCCAATTGATCAATGAGGGAGAGATTCAGCTACATTCAGGGAAGGAACACATGCAAATAGTTGTAAACTGTTTGCTTTTTTTTGTTTTTCTTCTCAGGTGATTTGTACCTTCTGAATCTAATTCTTCCTTTGCAACAACAACAACAACAACAACAACTACTACAACAAAATTCGGTACTGCACACATATATTGTATCTTGGATATACTAGAACATATTTAATATGTATGGGAATGCCTGCCATCTATGTGACGGGGTGGAGGGAAGGAGGGGAAAACTCAGAACAGAAGGGAGTAAAGGGATAATGTTGAAAAAATTACTTATGCATATCTACTTTCAAAAAAATGTTATAAGTATAAAATTAATTTAAAAAATTAAAAAAAAAGAAACAGGAATACATAAATCCATTACTATGGGAGATATTACACATAATTACATAAATTACACAAATACATAGCATCATAACACATGCTGGAAGTGATGTAACCAATAACATGATGAAATAGTCATAAATTGAGAATTTATACATGTCCATAAGTCTTAGAAATAGTCCAAAGGGAATCCATTCTCCATTAGTTCATGTGCCAATAATCCAATAATTCCTACAAGTTTTGAAACCCTACAATAGACTCATTAACAATTTTTTATCTCAAGGAATCAATGCTCTCTGCTGGTTTTCAAGTACTTTAACAGTTTTATCTTGTATTAAGGAATCTAATGATTCCTGCTGGTTTTAAAGTTCTTTAATAGTCTCTTTATCAGCCATGCTCTTTCAGTGTCAGATGTTTCTTAGATCTTCTCTTTCTTTTAAGTTTTTGCTCATTTTCTTTCTATCTCCAGGCGCTTGTTGCCATCCATCTGTTTCCTTCTCCACCTGTTTCCTCATGTCTGTTAAAATATAAGCAAACCCTCTCTCCCAGGTAGTTAACCTACCTAATTTCCCCTTCTTTTGACCACTTTCTAAATCTCTTCTCATCATCTGGCAATCACATTGGAGCTGTTGGCATTGGACACAGCCCCATTGGTTTAAAAGGCATGTATTCTCCCCAGGTGAATTTCTCTCCATTTCTGATATCTGATTGCTTTTTGGCTGACTGATCAGGTAATCCCTTTCTTCCTTATGATAACTTTTCATCTGATAGATTACAGCAGAGTCCAAGACTATTTGGGTGTAACTTCAGTTGCCATCTTGCCCCATGTATCTTTTCATTGTGTTCTTGGAGCTGGGCCTCACCTCTCATTTCTCTGGGTCAGTGTACATTCTGAGGCCCAGTGGAAGCCCTTGTGACAATTTGGACATGGGGTTTTAGGTCTTCTTTCACCCTGTCTTCTCACTCTATCTTCTTATCTACACTGAGCTCTTAGATGTCCAACTTTTCCACATTGAAAACATCAACGAGTTTCCCTAAAAATCCTTTGCCAGGAAGGACCCTGTCTTTCCATGTTCTTCATAGTCTGAGCATAATGAGAATTGCTGCCCACTGTAGCACAGCTTCTTATGATCTCCTCTAAAGAAGCATCTTTGTCTAGTCCCCATAGAATTCTTTTGCAAATCTCATTGGCATTTTCCATAGCCAAATGTCTAGTCATTATTTCTGTAGCTGCATTTTCTCCAATACTTCTTTTGAGAGCAGTTAGCAGACATCCCACAAAATCCGCAAAAGGTTTATTGGGACCTTGCTCTATTTTAGTGAAAGCCTCCCTTCGATCTTTCTGTCTGGGGAGAGAACCCCAAGCTTTTATTGCAGCCTTAGAAATTTGCTCATACACTCTTATGGGATAATCAATCTGTTCTGAATTTTCTCCATACTGACCTTCACCTGCTAGTTGGTCAAAAGTCAATTGTGTGTTAACTCCTATTTCCCTATTGCCTCTGACTTGAATCCTACATAATTCATGAAATTCTCAAAGCCACAACAAGTTTTGTCCAGGTTCTGAACATGTCCCTGCTATGGATTTCCAATCACTTGGGGTTAGGATTTCATAAGACAAATGAACTATTAACATCTTAACATAAGATGATGTGGCTCCATAAAGGGTGTAACCTTTTTTTTTCAAATCCTTCATTTTATCCAAATTAAAAGGAGTGTCACTTCTCTTTTTTTGATCTGAAGAGTCAATCTCTTCAATTCCAGGCTATGCATCTATAAAATCTCTTACATCCTGTTCTTCTTCTTAGCCTTAATCAATGCTTTTTCTAATCTTGTCAGGCTGCTTAACAGGCAATTCTGCTTGTGTTTCTGCCTCTTCCCCTCCTCCTCCTTCTTCCAACACTGAAGGGTTAATTGAGGGAGGAGATGGGAAATGCTCCTGTTGCTCAAAATTGTATTTAACTCCATTGTTATCTGATTCATCCTTCTCACCTTGTTTAGTTGACCCCTCCCCCTTTTGCTCCTTCTTCTTTTTCCTTTTTCTATAACTTACATAATTTCCTAAAACCAGTTGAATTCTGTTGTATGTTTGAAGTGTGTCTTTCTTTTTATTCATTTAATAATTATAATTTTTTTGACATATGAATAGGTAATTTATAACATTATTCATTGCACTTTTCCGAATTTTATCCTCCTTCCCTCCACCACCTTCCCTAGTTGGCAGGCATGCCCATACATATTAACTATGTTATAATGTATCCTAGATACCATATATGTATGCAGAATCGATTTTTGTTGTTGTTGTTGTTATTGTTGCAATGGAAGAAATGGATTCAGAAAGTAAAAATAAACTGGGAAGAAAAACAAAAAGTGCAAATGGTTTTCACTCATTTACCAGTGATCCTTCTCTTAGTGTAGCTGATTGTGTCAATCTTTGATCAATTGGATGTGAGTTAGATCTTTTCTTGGTGAAGATGTCCACTTCCATCAGAATACATCCTCTTCACACAGTATTGTTCTTGAAGTGTATAATGATCTCCTGGTTCTGATCATTTCACTCAGCATCAGTTGATGTAAGTCTCTCCAAGACTCTCTGTATTCATCCTGCTGATAATTTCTTTTTTTTCTTGTTTCTTTCTTTCTTTTTTTTTTTTAATAGGTGTTGAATTTAGTTTTTATTTTTTTTACTCTTTTAAAATTAATTTTATAATTATAATTTTTGACAGTATATAAGGATGAGTAATTATTTTTTATAGCATTATCATTTGTATTCATTTTTCCAAATTTTCTCCTCCCTTCCTCTACTTCCTCCCCTAGATGACAGGCAGCCCCATACAATATCACATGTGTTAGAGTATGACCTAGATACAATATATGTGTATAAAACCAATTTTCTTGTTGTACATTAAGAATTGGATTCCGAAGGTATAAGTAACCTGGTTAGAAAGGCAGTAGTGCTAACAGTTTACATTCAATTCCCAGTGATCTTTCTCTGGGTGTTGTTGTTTCTGCTTGTCATTGATCAATTGGAAGTGAGTTGGATCTTCTGTATGTTGAAGATATCCACTTCCATCAGAATATATCTTCATACAGTATTGTTGTTGAAGTGTATAGTGATCTTCTGGTTCTGCTCATTTCACTCAGCATCAGTTGATGTAAGTCTCTCCAAACCTCTTTGTATTCATCCTGCTGGTCATTTCGTACAGAACAATAATATTCCAAAACATTCATATGCCATCATTGACCCATCCATTCTACAATTCATTTTCTAGTTTGTAGGCACTACAAAAACGGCTGCCATAAATGTTTTGGCACATACTGGTCCCTTTCCCTTCTTTAGTATTTTCTTTGCGATATAAGTCCTGTAGTAGCACTGAGGGATCAAAGGGCATGCACAGTTTGATAACATTTTCGGCATAATTCCAGATTGCTCTCCAGAATGGTTGGATTCTTTCACAACTCCACAAACAATGCATCAGTGTCCCTGTTTTAGCACATCGCCTCCAACATTCATCATTATTTGTTCCTGTCATCTTAGCCAATCTGACAGGTGTGTAGTGGTATCTTAGAGTTGTCTTCATTTACATTTCTTAGATCGAATCCAGTTCCAAATGATCAATGATGGACAGAATCAGCTGCACCCAGAGCAGGGACACTGGGAAATGAGTGTAAATTGTTTACATTTTTTGTTTTTCTTCCCACGTTTTTTTTGCCTTCCAAATCCAATTATTCCTTTACAACAAGAACAACAACAAAAAAATCCAGTTCTCCACATATATATTGTATCTAGGATATATTATAACATACTTAATATGTATTGTAATGCCTGTCTTCTAGGGGAGGGAGTGGAGGGAAAGAGGGGAAATTTTGGAACAGAAGAGTGTACAAAGGGTAATGTTGTAAAAAATTACCTATGCATATGTATTGTCAAAAATATTATAATTATAAAATTAATTTTAAAAAATTTTAAAAATTGCATTTCTCTGATCAATAGTGATTTGGAACACTCTTTCATATGAGTGGAAATAGTTTCAATTTCATCATCTGAAAATTGTCTGGTCATATCCTTTGACCACTTTTCAATTGGAGAATGGCTTGATTTCTTTTAAATTAGAGTCAATTCTCTGTATATTTTGGAGATGACTCCCTTATCAGAACCTATAATTGTAAAAAAAAAAAAAATGTTTTCCCAATTTGTTACTTCCCTTCTAATCTTGTTTGCATTAGTTTTGTTTGTACAAAAGCTTTTTAATTTGATGTAATCAAAATTTTCTATTTTGTGATCAATAATGATCTCTAGTTCTCCTTTGGTCACAAATTCCTTCCTCCTCCTTCCTTCCTCAGACACAAGTCTGAGAGGTAAGCTATCCTATGCTCCTCTAATTTATTTATGATCTTGTTCTTTATGCCTAAATCATGGACCCATTTTGATCTCATCTTAGTATGTGGTGTTAAATGTGGGTCCATGCCTAGTTTCTGCCTTACTAATTTCCAGTTTTCCCAGCAGTTTCTGTCAAAAAAAGATTTCTATTCCCCAAATTTTGGATCTTTGGGTTTATCAAACATTAGATTAATATTTTTATTCACTATCATGTCCTGTGAACCTAACCTATTCCACTGATCATCTAGTCTGTTTCTTAGCCAATACCAAATGATTTTAGTGACTGATGCTTTTTAATATAGTTTTAGAACACGTCCAGTTAGGCCACCTTTGTTTGATTATTTTTTTTAATTAATTCCCTTGAAATTCGTGACCTTTTGTTTTTGCATATGCACTTTGTTGTTGTTGTTGTTGTTGTTGTTGTTGTTATTGTTGTTTTACCTAGGTCTTTAAAATAGTTTTTTTGGAGTCTGTTATAGCGCTAAATAAATAGATTAGTTTAGGGAGTATTGTCACCTTTATTATATTTGCTCGGCCCATCCAAGAGCACTTAATATTTTTCCAGTTGTTTAAATCTGACTTTATTTTCGTGGCAAGTGTTTTGTAATTTTGCTCATATAATTCTTGACTTTCCTTTTGGAGATAGATTCCTAAAGATTTTATACTAGCAAATGTTATTTTGAATGGGAATTCTCTTTGTTGCTCTTGCTGTTGGATTGTGTTGTTAATGTATAAAAATGCCGAGGATTTATGTGGATTTATTTTGTATCCTGCAACTTTGCTAACGTTACAAATTATTTCTAATAGCTTTTTAGCAGAACCTTGGGGTTTTCTAAGTATACCATCATATCATCTGCAAAGAGTGATAGTTTGGCTTCCTCACTACCTACTCTACTTCCTTTAATCTCTTTCTGGGGTCTTATTGCCCAGCCTAGCATTTCTAATGCAATATTGAATAGTAAAGTGATAGTGGACACACTTGTTTCAGCCCTGATCTTAATGGGAATGGTTGCAGTGTTTCCCCAATACATATGATTATTGATGATTTTAAATAGATGCTACTGATTATTTTAAGGAAAAGTCCATTTATTCCAATATTCTCAAGTGTTTTCCATAGAAATGGATGTTGGATTTCATCAAATGCCTTTTCTGCATCTATTGAGATGATCATATGATTTTTGTTAATTTGGTTATTAATATGGCCTATTATACTGAACATTTTCCTGATATTGGACCAGCCCTGCATTCCTGGTATAAATCCTACTTGATCATGATGTATTATCCTGGGGAGAGTCTTTTTGCTAATAGCTCATTTAAGATTTTAGCATCAATATTCATTAGGTAGAATGGTCTATAGTTTTCTTTCTCCATTTTCAACCTGCCTGGTTTGGGTATCAGTACCATGTCTGTGTCATAACAGGAATTTGGCAGGACTCCTTCATTCCCTATTTTTTCAAATAGTTTATATAACCTTGGAGCTAATTGTTCTTTGAATGTTTGGTAGAATTCACCTGTAAATCCATCTGGCCCAGGGGATTTTTTCTTAGGGAGTTGATGAATAGCTTGTTGTATTTCTTTTTCTGAAATGGGACTATTTAAGCAATTTACTTCATCCTCTGTTGATCTTGGAAGCCTATATATTTTGGAAGTAGTCATCCAGTTCCCTTAGGTTATCGAATTTTTTGGCATAAAGTTGGGCAAAGTATCTCCTGATTATTGTTCTAATTTCCTCTTTATTAGTGGTGAATTCTCCCTTTTCATTTTTAAGACTAACCCTTTGATCTTCCTCTTTCCTTTTTTAATCAGATTTACTAAGGGCTTGTCTATTTTGTTGTTTTTTTCATACAATCAACTCTTAGTTTTATTGATTTGTGCTATCACTATTGGCATTATCCTGCTACTGGGTTCTGCCTAGTAGTGTTTTCTCATTCCTCCCCATGCCTCATGGTGTCTTTTCCCTTAGGATACTAAACTCCTCCATGGAATATTCCCACTTCATGGTGTATTCTCATTCTTCTGATTAACTGGGAACTCCACTAGGGAACTTGTATTTTCCCTTGTTGATTTTTAAAACCCCTTTCTTTGTGAGCAGTATGCTCTCCAGATACTATTTCATATTTGCCAGTTTTAGTATCTATTTAACTTCTTCATATTGTTCATAATCTCTTCCAATAAACACAATTATCATTTGACAAGGAGAAAACTCTTGTGGATTCATCATACATGCCTTGCACCTTGTATTTTAAACGAGGAACTGGCACTGAACCCCAACATTTGGTGCCAAAACTCATCAATTGCTACACTTCCCAACCTCATCATTTTGTGTCAGACTTCAGTCTTATCTTATCGCTAGTACATTCAGATGATGATCATATGATGTGATCTTGAAGTCCTTTAATCTCTTGTTTTTTATCTTTTATTTATTTATTCATTCATTCATCTGTATATTTATGTATTTATGTATTTGTTTGTTTGTTTATCTATCTATTATTATAGCATTTTATCTACAAGATATCTGCATTGACAATTGCAAAACCTTTTATTCCAACATTTCCCCTCCTTTCCCTCTCCCCTCCCCCACATGACAGGTTGACCAATACATGTACAATATATTAAAGTATTATTCAAATATAATGTATCTATCCATGTCCAAACAATTGTTTCCTTCTATATCTTTTTTGACCTATGTTTAATTTGCTCTCTCTCTCTCTCTCTCTCTCTCTCTCTCTCTCTCTCTCTCTCTCTCTGTTCATTTGTTCATTCATACTTTCAACAAATATTTAAAGTGTCTACTTTGACTGGAATGAATGCAGATTAATACAGTATACTTAGCATAAAAAAAACTTTATTTCTGGGCATCAGTTTCTATTGGTTTGAGGAAGTATTAGAAACAGCCTCAACTATTGTATGACCCAGATCAGGTGTCCTGAAGAAAAATAGGAGTTACAAAGGAGTAAAAATATAGAGAAGCGTGTTTTTCAGGGAAAAAGAAAATCCTTAACAAATCAGTTGGAGGAGTTGATCAAAGAAAAATCATTTACAAAGATTTTATTTTTTTTTTAAATAAAGAAGACAAGATGCACTCAACAGTAACTAATAAATAGGAGAATTATTGCAGCAGTTGAGAAGAATGATCCTTATAGAGCCATCTAAGGATATATTGTTTGTTTGTGTCTCTTCCAGAAGATAGTACTGTGGAACCTATGCATTATAGCACAGAAGATGTAGATAAGCCAGAAGTATTCTAACTCTGGAAGATGCAAAAATGGTTCCTGAGTTATTAGGGAAATCATTGCATATCCTGTGAGTCCCTTCCAGAGGAGAGAACAGAAAAAAAGACAATGAATTACAATCAAAACAGAACCCCAGAAGGTTGATCACTAATTTAGAAGTAGTGCCAGATACTGAAGTTCCCAGACACTAAGATGGGCTCGAATAATGAGTCACATTAATGGAATATCCTTAAAATATACTCCATCAACTTTTCCAGAAGTTATAGGGCCTCCTTATAGCCTGTTGGATCAACAATTAACTCCTCTTTTTCAATCTCTTCAAAATCTTAATTCTTCTGCCTACTTTTGTAGGCTATACTACACTTCACTCCCAAGCATTTTATGTTCCAGACAAACTGGCCCGCTTTTACATAGAATTATTTTTCTTGTACAGAACTTTATGATCTCTCACCTCCGTGCCTTTGCATAGGGTGTGCTCTCTACCTGGAATTCATTATCTCTTCTCCTTCAACTCTAGAATCCATAGCTTCCTTCAAGCCATATCTCAGATTCTACAGAAGATTTATCCTGATATTTTCCAGTTCTGTTCTCTACATTAAATTACTTTGTCTATTTCCCCCCTTCACATATCTGGCTACATGTACCACAGAAAATAAAATAAAGAATAAATTCCCTGAGAACAGGGGACTTTACATTAAAAATTGTGTATCTCCAGCATTTAGCATGACTTTCCAATTAATAAGCACTCACTAAATGTATGTGTATTGATTCCATGATTGAATGAGAAAAATCTCCAGGCAAAGATTATATGTAACATAACTCATTTTCAGGAGAGATAGTGGTATGGTCAATAGCATCATTAATCGCTAGCAAGACAATCCAAATCTCAAAATGGTAACCATCAAAACAATCTGGTACAGGATACAAAATAAAGCAGTGGACAAGTGAAATAAATAGAATAGGCACACAATAAATCGTATTAAATGGACGTAGCAATATGTTTGGTAAAACCAAAAAATTTAAGCGATTACATACAAGGGAAAGAACTTCTTTGTAATATGTATATAGATATACACACACAAATAATTAAAATTGAGAGGGTAACGTCAGTTAGAGAATAGTTGAACATATATAATCATGATGTAATACTATTGAAATATATAAAATTACATAAAGCATGCTTTCAGAAATATCTGGGAAGACTTAAATTTACTGATGCAAAGTGAAGCAAGCAGAACCAGAGCAAAATACACAATAACAGCAATATTGCATGATGATCATGAGGGACTTAGCTTGTTTCAGCATTAAAATGATTCAAGATACTTCTGTAGTATTTATGATGAAAAATGCTATACACCCCCAGAGAAAGAACTGATTGTGTCTGAGTCCATTTCTTTTTTTTTTTTAATTTTATAATTATAATTTTTGATAGTACATATGCATGGGCGATTGGATTCAGAAGGTAAAGGTAACCTGGGTAGAAAGACAATAGTGCAAACAGTTTACACTCAATTCCAGTGTTCCTTCTCTGGGTGTATCTGATTCTGTCCATCATTGGATATCATGATTTTCTATCTCTGTATGCTTCCCCATGAATAGGGGATCATTGTTTCCTCTTGGAAGGCATAGTCTTCATGTCAGCCGGTTGTGGCAACTGAGAAATAATGTCTAGGAAAACAAGCTGCACGACATAAGTGCTGTCAGGCTTTCTGCCTTCAGAACCTGCTGTTTGCAAGCAATATCAGGGTTGGCCCACATGCATCAAGGCACAAGGCTATCTCCGAAAGAGCACGGAGAGTTCCAAAGACCCAGTTTTTGTCTCTCTTGGCTGAAGTCACCAGACTGCAGTGGTTCCTCTCCCCCAAGAAAACAAAAGCAAGCTACCCAGTCTAAAATTGACTAAATTCTAATTTTCTAAATTTAAACTCTAATTTCTAAATTTTGACTCAGTAGAAACCTGGGTTTAGATCGTGCTTCCTAATATTTATTAGTTCTATTGGCAAATCAATTTGCCTCTCTGATCTCAGTTTCCTCATGTGTAAGAAAGAAGTTGAACTAAAAGATTTTCCTATTCCCTTCTGGTGCTAAACTGATAGTTCTAATTTATATGTATGTATGTATCATGTTTATAACTGAAGGACAGGTAGGTGGTGCAGTGTATAGATTAGTGGACCTGGAGTCAGCAAGATTTATTTTCCTGAATTCAGATATTCCCTAGCTGTGTGATTCTGGACACATCCCTTCAACCTGTCTGCCTCAGTTTCCTAACATGTAAAATTGCTGGAGAAGGAAAGGCCAAACTATGTGGGGTAATTTTTCCAAAAACACCCAGATGCGGTAACAAAGAGTCAGACATTACAGACTGCACAAGAAGAATACATGTGCCGCTATAGGTACACATTGTTATCTTCCTTTAGAATAATTCCTACTTGTAAGATTGCTGTTGCTAGCACCTAGCACAGTATCTCCAACATAGTAAGTGTTTAATTAATGCACATTGATTGATCAAATCTGTGGAATCTTTTTCCAGCTTTAAATGGAATATTCTAGTGTTTCTAAACCACATTGGACCCTTCAAAGATAATAAGTAACTTTGGAGAGCTATGGCTGGGAGGTTTGGAACAACCTTTCTATTCATTGTCTCCTTTCAACCTCCCAACAACATAGACCTTACAGTTATTAACATTGTCATTTATAGACAAGAAAGCAGTCTTAAAGAGATTGAGGCCCTTGTTCATGGTCGTGTAGACAGGTAGTAGCAGAAGCAGTTTTTTTTAAGTCTTTATTTCATGCCCTGTGCTCAAACACCTGTGCTGTGCAAATATGGATATCATTGAAAGCACTGGCTCGATGTCAGTGAGAATTATGAGGATGGAGCTCATGGAAACCCACAGAGGGTAGGTACTCTTCTTTCATGGGAAAACTGGCCGCCTGTAACCAAAACTAGCCCCCTCCCTCATTTTTTCCTCCAGCTTTTGGCAGCCTTAGGCTTTCTTGCCAGCCCTCAACTTTCATCAGCCTCAGTTTCTCTCCCTATTTTCCATGTATCATATCAAATTTACTCATTTAATTAATAGTAACGTTTCTGAGTCTGGGATAAGAGTAAAATAGTTTGATGCCCATTTCACTCAGACTGCATATCATAATGTAAATATATCACATTTTCATTCTGTTTATTTTGGTTTTGTTTGTGTTTGTTTTTTTTTTTTTCTTTTTTGTTTGTTTTTTTGTTTATTTATTTATTTATCTATTTACCCACTTATTTCTTTATTCATTCATTCATTCATTCGTTTGTTTGTTTATTTATTTTCTTGATTTACAGCCCCAGTGGCAGCCACTGGGCAAGCATCGGCAGAGAACATGATTGTGTGCGCGCAGAGACCCTCCCCCACTGTCCGGCTTGTCAGATGTCCACCATGTCCAGCAAGTTGGAGAGGTGCCGCTCCCAGACGAGCTCCTCCTGTCGAGTGCGCTCAATCAGGCTTTCTAAGTGTCTCAGCTTGTGGGTCAGAGAGCCGCCCATGGCCGGGGGCCGGCCTCCGCCCCTCGGCGGCCTTCTGGTCCCGGGGGCTGTTGGGCGCTGACCCTCGGAGGACGGGCCGCAGAGCCTGAGGCGTCGATAGGAGAGCTTGAGGAAGGTAGACGGGGAGGGGGCTGGAGTCCGGGCCCTGCTCGGCGTCTCCCGACAGCCAGTGACGCAGCTGCTGTTCGAACCTCCTGCTCTCCTCCTTCTCCAGCTGCAGGCTGGCGGCCAGGCGCCCCGGGAGCAGCTCCTCGGCCGAGGCGGGGCGGGCCAGCTCCTGGGCGTCGGGCACGCGGCCGGTTTGGCCGCTGTCGGGGGCCCTGGTCCCGCCGTAGGGAACGTGGAGCCACGACGGGGAGAGGCTCTTGGCGGAGCGCCAAGGCTTAGGCCAAAGGTCGGCGGGCGGGCCGCTGCACCACCTCCTTGTGGGTCTGCAGCCGGGCGTGTGCCCAGGCCCGGGGACCTGGTAGCTTTGTAAGTGGCTCTTGAAAAAGTAGACGCAGATGTGCCCATCTTGGCTCAGAGCCTCTGGCGTGACGGGCAGACTGGGAGGCTTCCAGTCCCGCAGCTTGTGATTAATGCACAGAGCGATGATGTCATCCCACGGAATCTCCTCCCCACGGGGGCCCCGTGTCGCCCAAGGCCCCCAGGTCTTGGTTCGTCCACTTGGCGTACGTCCGACTCAGGAGGTTGTCCAGCTGAGACTGCAGGATGGGCTGCGTCTGGCCACAGCTCGGGATCTGCGAGACGTAGCGGGAGATGGCGTTGCACGCCAGAGGCCAAGGAGCGCCCGGGGCGGGAGGTCCACGGGGGGCAGCTGCAAGGAGAGAACGACCTTCTTCAGCCAGGCCAGGTGGCCGGGCGCGTTCCAGCGCAGGGGAGGAAGCAGCTTGTTGCCGCCCGGCTCGGCGAACTCCGTGATGGGCCAGGACAGCTGGCAGAGCTGCTCGGAGGAGGCCACGTCCGCCAGGAAGTGCAGCACGCCGTTGAAGAGCTCGATGATGGCGCCGGGCTCCTGCCAGGCCAGGCCGGCCACACGCCGCTCCTTGCGGTCCTGGAAGAAGCGCTCGCTGAACTCGCGCCTGACGCCGTCCTCGATGTACTGGGGCAGGGTCTGGCAGCAGAGCTCCGGGGAGCTGGGGCAGCGAGACACCAGCCACTGGACGGCCTGCGACACCCTGTTGGTGCCTTGGACATCGTTGACGGCAGCTGGGATCTCCAAGACCGTGTAATCCGAGAGAAGCTGCGAGGAAAGCAAGTCCCGAAGCCTCAGACCCTCCTCCACGTCCCTCACGCTGGCCCCCTCGCGGCCGGGCACCAGAACCACCAGGGGCACCGGGGGCTGCAAGGGCTTGGCCTGCAGCAGCTGTTGGAGCCGCAGCAGGGCCGAGAGCCAGGACGCGTCCTCCTCGGCCGCCACCACACTCTTGCCGCGGGGGGGCAGCACGAAGAGAAGGCCGCTGGTGCCCAGAAGGGCCTTCTGCGTCTCCGTGGCATCCAGGGCCCAGTCGCTCAACAGGCCGTGGGCCACCTTAATGCACACGTTGACCCGGACCGCTCGAGCCCCTTTGGGGCTCCAGGCCTTCAGCAGGGTCAGCGTCTGGATCCCCTGGGAAGCGTGACGGGCCCCCTTTTGGAAATCTTCCCCACCCATGAACTTGACCTTCAGCCAAGTCTCTAGCATCCTGCTGGGATAGCCAGAGGCGGGCTCTTCACTGTCAGCCTCTTCACCGTCCGGCAGCGCCAACACCAGCTTCCAGAACACCTGTTCCCGCTGCCCAGGGTAATGCTCGGCGACGAGGGCCGGCAGGTCCAGAGGGCTCCACACCGCTTCACTGAGCAATTGCTGGTAGAAAGAGTGAACCTTCATTGGATGGATCGTCTTGTTTCTCGTCCACTGTAACCTGGTGCAGGAGAGCCCCAGTTTTCCCGGGTGCCCCAGATCCGGGACTCCTTTGGCCAGGCGCTCTTTAGCAAGGGGACACTGGGCACGGGGGCCCAAGGCCTGCAATCCGTTGCTGAGGTCCACACGGCAGGGGGCCGCGGGGAATGGTCTCCTCTGTCTCTGGAGTTTTTTCCGCGCTGCCAGGGCTTTCCTCCACCTCTGCCAGTATTGACAGAGGCCCTGAAGTTCCTGCAGGGTCTCTCGGGCACTCTGGAAAATCTCCTCTGGCAAGAAGAGATCCATGAGGCGATCGCAGACGTCTTCAGAGCAGCGGGCCACACAGGCCCTCCTCTCGGTCTCCAGGGCGCTCTCCAGCTCCTGGGCCCGTCTTTGTTCTTCAGCTCTCTTCTGTTCTTCTTGAATTCTTGCTCTTTCTTCCTTCAGTTCCTCAGCGGCGGTCTGCCTCAGCATGTCCCCGGTGGTGGTGGCCAGGAGCTCCTCCGTGAGCACTTGGGAAAGCCTCCAGGCCGCAGCGGCGTAGGCAGCTCCGGCCTGGCCGACTTCTTCATAGTAGCCTCTGAGGACGTCCCGGGCAAGGTCTTCCACGACCCCCACGAGGTCCGAGTCGGTGTAGCTCGGCCGAGGCCGGGGAGCAGGCAGCTCGGGCCGCCCCACGGGCTGGAAGCCAGATGACGAGGCAGCCCCTGGCAGGACAGGGCCGGGAGCCCCGAGGGCTGGCGGCAGCCCGGCGCTCTGGGTCAGCAGCGGCTGAGGCAGGGGCGGGCAGGGCTGCGGCGGAACACACAGCGCCAGCGCTTCGGTCCCAGGGCTGCCTTCTTCCAGCTTGCCGCCTCCCCCCCTCTCCACAGCGGGTTTCTGTCCACGCGGAGCAGACTCGGGGGCCGCGCTCTCGCCCACGTATTCGTTGTGGGTGTTGAAGCTACACGCCGGGATGTGACGAGGGACGGGGGGTAACGGCCCCCCATTCACCACTTCTCCAACGGAGACGGTGAGCTTCTCGGTGATCAAAGGGCACTTCTTTGCCTTGGCTGAGCCCCCGGCTTCCAAGAAGGCGGACCGCTTCAGCTCCACGCAGCCATCAGACACCGCGAGGCCACAGGAAGTCAAGAAGTCGCTGGCTTCCTGGGCATCTCGAAACAGTAACATGGGCACCAGGTGATCCACCGGAAAGCGTGTGGATCTCCGAGCGCTCCCCGTGTAGGCCACGAGGAGAGCCCGCAATGCCTCTTTCCGGATCTGATGGAAGTAGCAGTGCAGGAGGCAGGCGTTGAGGTAGGAGGCAGAGCGCACCAGCTTGAAGAACCGGACAAAGTTGTTGCTGTTCACAACCGCCAAAGCCTGCACTGCAAATTTCACCTCGGGGGAGTTTCGCACCTCGGGCCGGAACTGCTGCACCTCTCTCAGAATGTCGCCCTGGTGGAGATGGAGCAGAACTTGGTAGCCTCGGAATTCCGCTTCCCGCGCACAGAGGACGCCCTCGTCGGCCAGGTCCTGGTACATCTCCTTAAGGCTCTGCAGGCACTTGGTCATGTTCTCCTGGTTAATCTTGGCGTCGAAGGAGCCCACGGGCTCCTCACACATCGAGTGCGCACAGTGGATGTGGAAGCGGGTGCACTTCTCCATCAGCGACACGGTGAGCGGGTCACCGAGGTGCTGCTGGGTGATGTCCTTCCTGATGGCGCGGGTCCTGTTCCACACAAAGTCGTACCAGTCGCGCGAGCTCCCTTCCCTCCGGTCCAGGACCTGAGTGACCAGGTAGTCCATGGTCATGCCCAGCACCCCGGAAGGACGCAGCTCCTGAGGCAGAGGCTCCTCCTGGTCAGCGGAGGAGCGGCTGTATTCCTTGATTGCCGCCGCGTGGTCCACCTGATCTGTGCCAGGGATCACTTCGAAAGAGCTCAGCTGCTTCCTGCTCTCTCTCATGTAGCGCTCTTTCTCAGGACACATGTCCCGGCACGTGCCCCAAAAGCCTTTGGCTTGGTCCAGAGCCGTTCTCTTCCCGCGAGCTTGCCTCAGGATCTTATCCCTCCGGTCCAGGAGGCGGTACTTGTCCTCCGACGTCTCGGCCACCGCGCCCATCAAGGTGCTCAGGCTGCTCACTGACAGTCCCGGCAGGTCTGAGCTCGGGATCTCAGGCCCACAATCCAAGGGCTCCCCCTCAGACTGCAGAGACTCGGGCTGCCTCGATTTCTTCACT
This sequence comes from Sminthopsis crassicaudata, assembly GCF_048593235.1. Classification (NCBI taxonomy): domain Eukaryota; kingdom Metazoa; phylum Chordata; class Mammalia; order Dasyuromorphia; family Dasyuridae; genus Sminthopsis; species Sminthopsis crassicaudata. The sequence continues at coordinate 627,478,882 of NC_133619.1, forward strand.
GGACAACTCTTCCCGAGAAGGCTGCTGCTCTGGCCAGTTGCAGGTCTCCAGAGGGCTTTGGGCAGCGGGGAGCGCTGGAAACCAGAGTCTTCCCAGCTCTGACTCGCTATTTTCTCCTTTGGGAAAAAGGTCTTCTTCCTGGGACTTCTGTTGTTCTCGCGCCAAAAGAGGAGGACTCTGTGCAAGCCTTTCCCTTTCCCTTTCTTCCGAGCCCGGGCTCCAGAGGCGTGGTCCCAGAAGGGCACAGAGCCGAGCTTGCCTCGGCGCCGGGGATGGATGCGCCGCACCTTCCTCAATCGGCCAAAGTGCTCCTGCAGGATGGCTCTGTCCTTGAGGTAGTTGGGGATCTTCTTGCACTGAATGGCGGGGAGCTCGCTGGGGGACAGGCTGCTCGAGCTCTCCACGCTCTCCTTCTTCCCTCCGCGGCGGGAAGGGGTAGCCCTGCAGGCGGACACTTCCTGGCTCCTTTTGCCACCCATCTCCTCTTCCTTCAGCCGGGGGGCGAACAACGTGGACCAGGTGGCTCCCGCTCCAGCGCTTTGCTCCGTCTCACTGGATTCTACACTGCCCACTTCCTTTTTCATTCCTGTGCTTCCCAGGTGGCCGCCTCCTTTGTTACTCCTCAGCGTGTCCTGCAGCGTCCCCCCGAACGAGCCGCCAGCCCGTGGGCGAGCCAGGCGAGGAGGGCGCTTCTTTCGAGGATGATCTCCCTGGGACAAGAGCTGCATGTCCTCCACACAGTCGTAATCTCGTCTCCTGGGTGAGCCGTCGTGCTCTTTCTTCCTTTTCGGCCCCTTCACGTGGCCAGAGAGCGACCCTCCGTGGCCAGCAGCATCTCCCCTTCCTAGCTTGCCCTCTGCTTTGCTCCTAGGAAAGGGCTCCCCTCCAGAGCCCGAGGAGGCGAAGCTCGTGAAGCCGCTCCCTGAACTCCCAAATGCTGGTTTAGGGCCCCTCTTTTCCTCCTCCACATTCTGACTTGGAGAGGCAAAAGTGGAGGAGGGAGGCTTGCTAGATGCGTTGGAGAAAGGAAGACTCGGGCTGCTGCCTGAGCTGCTTGAGCCCTGGGAAAACGTGAAGGAACCCAGCGCCTCAGGCCCCCCACTAACTGGGAGGGAGAAGGGGAAAGAGGCCGGACTGATGTCGCTCTCCATCTTCTCCGGCTCCGATTGGGCCCCAAAGATTGGTCTGAAGACTGAGCCTTCAGGAGCCTTAAAGCTGAACTCGGATGCCCCCAAACTACAGCCGGATGCCTTCCGGCTACGGTGTCCAAAGCCCGGGGTGCTGGGGAAAGTTCCGTTGTTGGTGGGCATCTTGAAACTAAATCCCGATGCACTGGGGGTTGCAGAAGGCGCCTCGAAAACAGGAGCCTGGGGGCCTCCGGAGGTGCTCGGGAATCCGAGCTTAGAACCTGAGGAAGACTGGGTCCCCCAAGAAGTCTGGGCCAATCCCGTGCTCTGCCCCGAGCCCACGGCGCTCGGGCTGGTGCCTGAGCTGCTTGAGCCCTGGGATAACGTGAAGCAGCCCAGCGCCTCAGGCCCCCCACTAACTGGGAGGGAGAAAGTGAAAGAGGCCGGACTGATGTCCCTCTCCATCTTCTCCGGCTCCGATTGGGCCCCAAAGATTGGTCTGAAGGTTGTGCTTTCAGGAGCCTTAAAGCTGAACTCGGATGCCCCCAAACTACAGCCGGATGCCTTCCGGCTACGGTGTCCAAAGCCCGGGGTGCTGGGGAAAGTTCCGTTGTTGGTGGGCATCTTGAAACTAAATCCCGATGCACTGGGGGTTGCAGAAGGCGCCTCGAAAACAGGAGCCTGGGGGGCTCCGGAGGTGCCCGGGAATCCGAGCTTAGAACCTGAGGAAGATTGGGTCCCCCAAGAAGTCTGGGCCAATCCCGTGCTCTGCCCCGAGCCCACGGCGCTCGGGTTGGTGCCTGAGCTGCTTGAGCCCTGGGATAACGTGAAGCAGCCCAGCGCCTCAGGCCCCCCACTAACTGGGAGGGAGAAAGTGAAAGAGGCCGGACTGATGTCCCTCTCCATCTTCTCCGGCTCCGATTGGGCCCCAAAGATTGGTCTGAAGGTTGTGCTTTCAGGAGCCTTAAAGCTGAACTCGGATGCCCCCAAACTACAGCCGGATGCCTTCCGGCTACGGTGTCCAAAGCCCGGGGTGCTGGGGAAAGTTCCGTTGTTGGTGGGCATCTTGAAACTAAATCCCGATGCACTGGGGGTTGCAGAAGGCGCCTCGAAAACAGGAGCCTGGGGGCCTCCGGAGGTGCTCGGGAATCCGAGCTTAGAACCTGAGGAAGACTGGGTCCCCCAAGAAGTCTGGGCCAATCCCGTGCTCTGCCCCGAGCCCACTGCGCTCGGGCTGGTGCCTGAGCTGCTTGAGCCCTGGGATAACGTGAAGCAGCCCAGCGCCTCAGGCCCCCCACTAACTGGGAGGGAGAAAGTGAAAGAGGCCGGACTGATGTCCCTCTCCATCTTCTCCGGCTCCGATTGGGCCCCAAAGATTGGTCTGAAGGTTGTGCTTTCAGGAGCCTTAAAGCTGAACTCGGATGCCCCCAAACTACAGCCGGATGCCTTCCGGCTACGGTGTCCAAAGCCCGGGGTGCTGGGGAAAGTTCCGTTGTTGGTGGGCATCTTGAAACTAAATCCCGATGCACGGGAGGTTCCAGAAGGCGCTGCGAAGACAGGAGCCTGGAGGGCTCCGGAGTTGGCCGGGAATCTCAGCGTAGATCCTGAGGAAGACTGGGTCCCCCAAGAAGTCTGGGCCAATCCCGTGCTCTGCCCCGAGCCCACGGCGCTCGGGCTGGTGCCTGAGCTGCTTGAGCCCTGGGAAAACGTGAAGGAGCCCAGCGTCTCAGGCCCCCCTCTAACTGGGAGGGAGAAAGTGAAAGAGGCCGCACTGATGCGGCTCTGCGTCTTCTCCGGCTCCGATTGGGCCCCAAAGATTGGTCTGAAGACTGAGCTTTCAGGAGCCTTAAAGCTGAAGTCGGATGCCCCCAAACTACAACCCGATGCCTCCCGGCTACGGTGCCCAAAGCCCGGTTTGCTGGGGAAAGCTCCGAGGTTGGTGGGCATCTTGAAACTAAATCCAGACGCACTGGGGGTTCCAGAAGGCGCCGTGCATTCAGGAGCCTGGGGGGCTCGGCAGGTGGCCGGGAATCCGACCGTGGATCCTGAGGAACACTGGGTCCCCCAAGAAGTCTTGGCCAATCCCGTACTCTGCCCCGAGCCCACGGCGCTCTGGCCAAAAAGCCAGGACTGACCGAATCGAAATGGTGGCTGAACCTGGAACGTTCCCAGGGAGCCACTGGTAGAAGAGGAGAGCAAAGAAATCACTTCCTCCTCTAAGTTTGTCTTCATCGCGGCCATCCCAGCAGCTCCTGGAAGCACGCACAGAAGGACAGGCAGACAAAGGTAGACGCCGAAAGGAATCAGACTTACCTGGCTTTCCCGGAAGTCAATCCTACCTGTGAATCTCCACAAGCCGGCTTTTCCTTTAGTCCTTGTGAATCTGCTCTTCTCCAAGTGTCCCCAGTCAGCACCAAAGTGGAATCTCAGATGCTCTTCTTCCTGAATGCTGGCTCCTTAAATCCTCCCAGAGAAGGGGCTTGTGGGAGGGAACTCCTTCTAGACCAATGAGCAAGCCCTTTGAAAGGTGTTAACTCCTTTCAGCATCCTGAAAGTGTCAAGTGCTTTTAAAGGTGCGAACGAAAGGTCTGAATTCTGCCCTACAGAATTGTTAGGTACCTACTTAGCACCCAGGAAGGAACCTAGCTAGCATTCCCCCCTTTCTTTTGATTTAGCACATAGGGTGGTCATGACCTTGAAACAGGTAGACATTGCCCAAAAAGTTATCAAACTGTTCATACCCTTTGATCCAGCAGTGCTACTACTACTGGGCTTATATCCCAAGGAACTACTAAAGAAGGGAAAGGGACCTGTATGGGCCAAAGGGTTTGTGGCAGCCCTTTTTGTAGTGGATTGAAAGTGGAAAATGAATGGATGCCCATCAATTGGAGAATGCTTGGGTAAATGATGGTATATGAATGTTATGGAATGTTATTGTTCTGTAAGAAGTGACCAGCAGGATGAATAAAGAGAGGCTTGGAGAGACTTACATCACCTGATGCTGAGTGACTTGAGCAGAACTAGGAGATCATTATACACTTCAACAATAATACTGTATGAGGATGTATTGTGATGGAAGTGGATATCTTCAACATAGAGAAGATCTAATCCAGTTCCAGTAGATCAATGATGAACACAATCAGCTACACCCTGAGAAGGAACACTGGGAATTGAGTATAAACTCCTTGCATTTTTTGTTTTTCTCCCCAGGTTATTTTTGCCTTCCGTATCCAATTCTTCCTTTGCAACAACAACGACAACAACAACAAGATTCGGTTCTGAACATATATATTGTATCTAGGATATACGATAACATACTGAATATGTATGGGAATGCCTGCCATCCAGGGGAAGGAGTGGAGGGAAAGAGGGGAAAATTCGGAACAGAAGAGTGTACAAAGGGTAATATTGTAAAAAATTACCTATGCATATGTATTGTCAAAAACATTATAATTGTAAAATTAATCAAAAAAATAATCAAAAAAAAAGAAAGAAATATATGTACCATATATATGTACCAAAAAGTTTGTGGCAGCCCTTTTTCTAGTGGATAGAAACTGGAAAATGAATGAATGCCCATCAATTGGAGAGTGGTTGGGTAAATTATGGTATATGAACCTTAAGGAATATTATTGTTCTGTAAGAAATGACCAGCAGGATGAATACAGAGAGGCTTGGAGAGACTTACATCAACTGATGCTGAGTGAAACGAGCAGAACCAGGAGATCATTAGACACTTCAACAACAATACTATGTGAGGATGTATTTTGATGGAAGTGGCTATCTTCAACAAAGAGAAGATCTAACTCAGATCCAATTGATCAATAAGGGAGAGATTCAGCTACATTCAGGGAAGGAACACATGCAAATAGTTGTAAACTGTTTGCTTTTTTTTGTTTTTCTTCTCAGGTGATTTGTACCTTCTGAATCTAATTCTTCCTTTGCAACAACAACAACAACAACAACAACAACAACTACAACAAAATTCGGTACTGCACACATATATTGTATCTTGGATATACTAGAACATATTTAATATGTATGGGAATGCCTGCCATCTATGTGACGGGGTGGAGGGAAGGAGGGGAAAACTCAGAACAGAAGGGAGTAAAGGGATAATGTTGAAAAAATTACTTATGCATATCTACTTTCAAAAAAATGTTATAAGTATAAAATTAATTTAAAAAATTAAAAAAAAAGAAACAGGAATACATAAATCCATTACTATGGGAGATATTACACATAATTACATAAATTACACAAATACATAGCATCATAACACATGCTGGAAGTGATGTAACCAATAACATGATGAAATAGTCATAAATTGAGAATTTATACATGTCCATAAGTCTTAGAAATAGTCCAAAGGGAATCCATTCTCCATTAGTTCATGTGCCAATAATCCAATAATTCCTACAAGTTTTGAAACCCTACAATAGACTCATTAACAATTTTTTATCTCAAGGAATCAATGCTCTCTGCTGGTTTTCAAGTACTTTAACAGTTTTATCTTGTATTAAGGAATCTAATGATTCCTGCTGGTTTTAAAGTTCTTTAATAGTCTCTTTATCAGCCATGCTCTTTCAGTGTCAGATGTTTCTTAGATCTTCTCTTTCTTTTAAGTTTTTGCTCATTTTCTTTCTATCTCCAGGCGCTTGTTGCCATCCATCTGTTTCCTTCTCCACCTGTTTCCTCATGTCTGTTAAAATATAAGCAAACCCTCTCTCCCAGGTAGTTAACCTACCTAATTTCCCCTTCTTTTGACCACTTTCTAAATCTCTTCTCATCATCTGGCAATCACATTGGAGCTGTTGGCATTGGACACAGCCCCATTGGTTTAAAAGGCATGTATTCTCCCCAGGTGAATTTCTCTCCATTTCTGATATCTGATTGCTTTTTGGCTGACTGATCAGGTAATCCCTTTCTTCCGTATGATAACTTTTCATCTGATAGATTACAGCAGAGTCCAAGACTATTTGGGTGTAACTTCAGTTGCCATCTTGCCCCATGTATCTTTTCATTGTGTTCTTGGAGCTGGGCCTCACCTCTCATTTCTCTGGGTCAGTGTACATTCTGAGGCCCAGTGGAAGCCCTTGTGACAATTTGGACATGGGGTTTTAGGTCTTCTTTCACCCTGTCTTCTCACTCTGTCTTCTTATCTACACTGAGCTCTTAGATGTCCAACTTTTCCACATTGAAAACATCAACGAGTTTCCCTAAAAATCCTTTGCCAGGAAGGACCCTGTCTTTCCATGTTCTTCATAGTCTGAGCATAATGAGAATTGCTGCCCACTGTAGCACAGCTTCTTATGATCTCCTCTAAAGAAGCATCTTTGTCTAGTCCCCATAGAATTCTTTTGCAAATCTCATTGGCATTTTCCATAGCCAAATGTCTAGTCATTATTTCTGTAGCTGCATTTTCTCCAATACTTCTTTTGAGAGCAGTTAGCAGACATCCCACAAAATCCGCAAAAGGTTTATTGGGACCTTGCTCTATTTTAGTGAAAGCCTCCCTTCGATCTTTCTGTCTGGGGAGAGAACCCCAAGCTTTTATTGCAGCCTTAGAAATTTGCTCATACACTCTTATGGGATAATCAATCTGTTCTGAATTTTCTCCATACTGACCTTCACCTGCTAGTTGGTCAAAAGTCAATTGTGTGTTAACTCCTATTTCCCTATTGCCTCTGACTTGAATCCTACATAATTCATGAAATTCTCAAAGCCACAACAAGTTTTGTCCAGGTTCTGAACATGTCCCTGCTATGGATTTCCAATCACTTGGGGTTAGGATTTCATAAGACAAATGAACTATTAACATCTTAACATAAGATGATGTGGCTCCATAAAGGGTGTAACCTTTTTTTTTCAAATCCTTCATTTTATCCAAATTAAAAGGAGTGTCACTTCTCTTTTTTTGATCTGAAGAGTCAATCTCTTCAATTCCAGGCTATGCATCTATAAAATCTCTTACATCCTGTTCTTCTTCTTAGCCTTAATCAATGCTTTTTCTAATCTTGTCAGGCTGCTTAACAGGCAATTCTGCTTGTGTTTCTGCCTCTTCCCCTCCTCCTCCTTCTTCCAACACTGAAGGGTTAATTGAGGGAGGAGATGGGAAATGCTCCTGTTGCTCAAAATTGTATTTAACTCCATTGTTATCTGATTCATCCTTCTCACCTTGTTTAGTTGACCCCTCCCCCTTTTGCTCCTTCTTCTTTTTCCTTTTTCTATAACTTACATAATTTCCTAAAACCAGTTGAATTCTGTTGTATGTTTGAAGTGTGTCTTTCTTTTTATTCATTTAATAATTATAATTTTTTTGACATATGAATAGGTAATTTTATAACATTATTCATTGCACTTTTCCGAATTTTATCCTCCTTCCCTCCACCACCTTCCCTAGTTGGCAGGCATGCCCATACATATTAACTATGTTATAATGTATCCTAGATACCATATATGTATGCAGAATCGATTTTTGTTGTTGTTGTTGTTGTTGTTATTGTTGCAATGGAAGAAATGGATTCAGAAAGTAAAAATAAACTGGGAAGAAAAACAAAAAGTGCAAATGGTTTTTCACTCATTTACCAGTGATCCTTCTCTTAGTGTAGCTGATTGTGTCAATCTTTGATCAATTGGATGTGAGTTAGATCTTTTCTTGGTGAAGATGTCCACTTCCATCAGAATACATCCTCTTCACACAGTATTGTTCTTGAAGTGTATAATGATCTCCTGGTTCTGATCATTTCACTCAGCATCAGTTGATGTAAGTCTCTCCAAGACTCTCTGTATTCATCCTGCTGATAATTTCTTTTTTTTCTTGTTTCTTTCTTTCTTTTTTTTTTTTTTAATAGGTGTTGAATTTAGTTTTTATTTTTTTTACTCTTTTAAAATTAATTTTATAATTATAATTTTTGACAGTATATAAGGATGAGTAATTATTTTTTATAGCATTATCATTTGTATTCATTTTTCCAAATTTTCTCCTCCCTTCCTCTACTTCCTCCCCTAGATGACAGGCAGCCCCATACAATATCACATGTGTTAGAGTATGACCTAGATACAATATATGTGTATAAAACCAATTTTCTTGTTGTACATTAAGAATTGGATTCCGAAGGTATAAGTAACCTGGTTAGAAAGGCAGTAGTGCTAACAGTTTACATTCAATTCCCAGTGATCTTTCTCTGGGTGTTGTTGTTTCTGCTTGTCATTGATCAATTGGAAGTGAGTTGGATCTTCTGTATGTTGAAGATATCCACTTCCATCAGAATATATCTTCATACAGTATTGTTGTTGAAGTGTATAGTGATCTTCTGGTTCTGCTCATTTCACTCAGCATCAGTTGATGTAAGTCTCTCCAAACCTCTTTGTATTCATCCTGCTGGTCATTTCGTACAGAACAATAATATTCCAAAACATTCATATGCCATCATTGACCCATCCATTCTACAATTCATTTTCTAGTTTGTAGGCACTACAAAAACGGCTGCCATAAATGTTTTGGCACATACTGGTCCCTTTCCCTTCTTTAGTATTTTCTTTGCGATATAAGTCCTGTAGTAGCACTGAGGGATCAAAGGGCATGCACAGTTTGATAACATTTTCGGCATAATTCCAGATTGCTCTCCAGAATGGTTGGATTCTTTCACAACTCCACAAACAATGCATCAGTGTCCCTGTTTTAGCACATCGCCTCCAACATTCATCATTATTTGTTCCTGTCATCTTAGCCAATCTGACAGGTGTGTAGTGGTATCTTAGAGTTGTCTTCATTTACATTTCTTAGATCGAATCCAGTTCCAAATGATCAATGATGGACAGAATCAGCTGCACCCAGAGCAGGGACACTGGGAAATGAGTGTAAATTGTTTACATTTTTTGTTTTTCTTCCCACGTTTTTTTTGCCTTCCAAATCCAATTATTCCTTTACAACAAGAACAACAACAAAAAAATCCAGTTCTCCACATATATATTGTATCTAGGATATATTATAACATACTTAATATGTATTGTAATGCCTGTCTTCTAGGGGAGGGAGTGGAGGGAAAGAGGGGAAATTTTGGAACAGAAGAGTGTACAAAGGGTAATGTTGTAAAAAATTACCTATGCATATGTATTGTCAAAAATATTATAATTATAAAATTAATTTTAAAAAATTTTAAAAATTGCATTTCTCTGATTAATAGTGATTTGGAACACTCTTTCATATGAGTGGAAATAGTTTCAATTTCATCATCTGAAAATTGTCTGGTCATATCCTTTGACCACTTTTCAATTGGAGAATGGCTTGATTTCTTTTAAATTAGAGTCAATTCTCTGTATATTTTGGAGATGACTCCCTTATCAGAACCTATAATTGTAAAAAAAAAAAAATGTTTTCCCAATTTGTTACTTCCCTTCTAATCTTGTTTGCATTAGTTTTGTTTGTACAAAAGCTTTTTAATTTGATGTAATCAAAATTTTCTATTTTGTGATCAATAATGATCTCTAGTTCTCCTTTGGTCACAAATTCCTTCCTCCTCCTTCCTTCCTCAGACACAAGTCTGAGAGGTAAGCTATCCTATGCTCCTCTAATTTATTTATGATCTTGTTCTTTATGCCTAAATCATGGACCCATTTTGATCTCATCTTAGTATGTGGTGTTAAATGTGGGTCCATGCCTAGTTTCTGCCTTACTAATTTCCAGTTTTCCCAGCAGTTTCTGTCAAAAAAAGATTTCTATTCCCCAAATTTTGGATCTTTGGGTTTATCAAACATTAGATTAATATTTTTATTCACTATCATGTCCTGTGAACCTAACCTATTCCACTGATCATCTAGTCTGTTTCTTAGCCAATACCAAATGATTTTAGTGACTGATGCTTTTTAATATAGTTTTAGAACACGTCCAGTTAGGCCACCTTTGTTTGATTATTTTTTTTAATTAATTCCCTTGAAATTCGTGACCTTTTGTTTTTGCATATGCACTTTGTTGTTGTTGTTGTTGTTGTTGTTGTTGTTATTGTTGTTTTACCTAGGTCTTTAAAATAGTTTTTTTGGAGTCTGTTATAGCGCTAAATAAATAGATTAGTTTAGGGAGTATTGTCACCTTTATTATATTTGCTCGGCCCATCCAAGAGCACTTAATATTTTTCCAGTTGTTTAAATCTGACTTTATTTTCGTGGCAAGTGTTTTGTAATTTTGCTCATATAATTCTTGACTTTCCTTTTGGAGATAGATTCCTAAAGATTTTATACTAGCAAATGTTATTTTGAATGGGAATTCTCTTTGTTGCTCTTGCTGTTGGATTGTGTTGTTAATGTATAAAAATGCCGAGGATTTATGTGGATTTATTTTGTATCCTGCAACTTTGCTAACGTTACAAATTATTTCTAATAGCTTTTTAGCAGAACCTTGGGGTTTTCTAAGTATACCATCATATCATCTGCAAAGAGTGATAGTTTGGCTTCCTCACTACCTACTCTACTTCCTTTAATCTCTTTCTGGGGTCTTATTGCCCAGCCTAGCATTTCTAATGCAATATTGAATAGTAAAGTGATAGTGGACACACTTGTTTCAGCCCTGATCTTAATGGGAATGGTTGCAGTGTTTCCCCAATACATATGATTATTGATGATTTTAAATAGATGCTACTGATTATTTTAAGGAAAAGTCCATTTATTCCAATATTCTCAAGTGTTTTCCATAGAAATGGATGTTGGATTTCATCAAATGCCTTTTCTGCATCTATTGAGATGATCATATGATTTTTGTTAATTTGGTTATTAATATGGCCTATTATACTGAACATTTTCCTGATATTGGACCAGCCCTGCATTCCTGGTATAAATCCTACTTGATCATGATGTATTATCCTGGGGAGAGTCTTTTTGCTAATAGCTCATTTAAGATTTTAGCATCAATATTCATTAGGTAGAATGGTCTATAGTTTTCTTTCTCCATTTTCAACCTGCCTGGTTTGGGTATCAGTACCATGTCTGTGTCATAACAGGAATTTGGCAGGACTCCTTCATTCCCTATTTTTTCAAATAGTTTATATAACCTTGGAGCTAATTGTTCTTTGAATGTTTGGTAGAATTCACCTGTAAATCCATCTGGCCCAGGGGATTTTTTCTTAGGGAGTTGATGAATAGCTTGTTGTATTTCTTTTTCTGAAATGGGACTATTTAAGCAATTTACTTCATCCTCTGTTGATCTTGGAAGCCTATATATTTTGGAAGTAGTCATCCAGTTCCCTTAGGTTATCGAATTTTTTGGCATAAAGTTGGGCAAAGTATCTCCTGATTATTGTTCTAATTTCCTCTTTATTAGTGGTGAATTCTCCCTTTTCATTTTTAAGACTAACCCTTTGATCTTCCTCTTTCCTTTTTTAATCAGATTTACTAAGGGCTTGTCTATTTTGTTGTTTTTTTCATACAATCAACTCTTAGTTTTATTGATTTGTGCTATCACTATTGGCATTATCCTGCTACTGGGTTCTGCCTAGTAGTGTTTTCTCATTCCTCCCCATGCCTCATGGTGTCTTTTCCCTTAGGATACTAAACTCCTCCATGGAATATTCCCACTTCATGGTGTATTCTCATTCTTCTGATTAACTGGGAACTCCACTAGGGAACTTGTATTTTCCCTTGTTGATTTTTAAAACCCCTTTCTTTGTGAGCAGTATGCTCTCCAGATACTATTTCATATTTGCCAGTTTTAGTATCTATTTAACTTCTTCATATTGTTCATAATCTCTTCCAATAAACACAATTATCATTTGACAAGGAGAAAACTCTTGTGGATTCATCATACATGCCTTGCACCTTGTATTTTAAACGAGGAACTGGCACTGAACCCCAACATTTGGTGCCAAAACTCATCAATTGCTACACTTCCCAACCTCATCATTTTGTGTCAGACTTCAGTCTTATCTTATCGCTAGTACATTCAGATGATGATCATATGATGTGATCTTGAAGTCCTTTAATCTCTTGTTTTTTATCTTTTATTTATTTATTCATTCATTCATCTGTATATTTATGTATTTATGTATTTGTTTGTTTGTTTATCTATCTATTATTATAGCATTTTATCTACAAGATATCTGCATTGACAATTGCAAAACCTTTTATTCCAACATTTCCCCTCCTTTCCCTCTCCCCTCCCCCACATGACAGGTTGACCAATACATGTACAATATATTAAAGTATTATTCAAATATAATGTATCTATCCATGTCCAAACAATTGTTTCCTTCTATATCTTTTTTGACCTATGTTTAATTTGCTCTCTCTCTCTCTCTCTCTCTCTCTCTCTCTCTCTCTCTCTCTCTCTCTCTTTGTTCATTTGTTCATTCATACTTTCAACAAATATTTAAAGTGTCTACTTTGACTGGAATGAATGCAGATTAATACAGTATACTTAGCATAAAAAAAACTTTATTTCTGGGCATCAGTTTCTATTGGTTTGAGGAAGTATTAGAAACAGCCTCAACTATTGTATGACCCAGATCAGGTGTCCTGAAGAAAAATAGGAGTTACAAAGGAGTAAAAATATAGAGAAGCGTGTTTTTCAGGGAAAAAGAAAATCCTTAACAAATCAGTTGGAGGAGTTGATCAAAGAAAAATCATTTACAAAGATTTTATTTTTTTTTTAAATAAAGAAGACAAGATGCACTCAACAGTAACTAATAAATAGGAGAATTATTGCAGCAGTTGAGAAGAATGATCCTTATAGAGCCATCTAAGGATATATTGTTTGTTTGTGTCTCTTCCAGAAGATAGTACTGTGGAACCTATGCATTATAGCACAGAAGATGTAGATAAGCCAGAAGTATTCTAACTCTGGAAGATGCAAAAATGGTTCCTGAGTTATTAGGGAAATCATTGCATATCCTGTGAGTCCCTTCCAGAGGAGAGAACAGAAAAAAAGACAATGAATTACAATCAAAACAGAACCCCAGAAGGTTGATCACTAATTTAGAAGTAGTGCCAGATACTGAAGTTCCCAGACACTAAGATGGGCTCGAATAATGAGTCACATTAATGGAATATCCTTAAAATATACTCCATCAACTTTTCCAGAAGTTATAGGGCCTCCTTATAGCCTGTTGGATCAACAATTAACTCCTCTTTTTCAATCTCTTCAAAATCTTAATTCTTCTGCCTACTTTTGTAGGCTATACTACACTTCACTCCCAAGCATTTTATGTTCCAGACAAACTGGCCCGCTTTTACATAGAATTATTTTTCTTGTACAGAACTTTTTGATCTCTCACCTCCGTGCCTTTGCATAGGGTGTGCTCTCTACCTGGAATTCATTATCTCTTCTCCTTCAACTCTAGAATCCATAGCTTCCTTCAAGCCATATCTCAGATTCTACAGAAGATTTATCCTGATATTTTCCAGTTCTGTTCTCTACATTAAATTACTTTGTCTATTTCCCCCCTTCACATATCTGGCTACATGTACCACAGAAAATAAAATAAAGAATAAATTCCCTGAGAACAGGGGACTTTACATTAAAAATTGTGTATCTCCAGCATTTAGCATGACTTTCCAATTAATAAGCACTCACTAAATGTATGTGTATTGATTCCATGATTGAATGAGAAAAATCTCCAGGCAAAGATTATATGTAACATAACTCATTTTCAGGAGAGATAGTGGTATGGTCAATAGCATCATTAATCGCTAGCAAGACAATCCAAATCTCAAAATGGTAACCATCAAAACAATCTGGTACAGGATACAAAATAAAGCAGTGGACAAGTGAAATAAATAGAATAGGCACACAATAAATCGTATTAAATGGACGTAGCAATATGTTTGGTAAAACCAAAAAATTTAAGCGATTACATACAAGGGAAAGAACTTCTTTGTAATATGTATATAGATATACACACACAAATAATTAAAATTGAGAGGGTAACGTCAGTTAGAGAATAGTTGAACATATATAATCATGATGTAATACTATTGAAATATATAAAATTACATAAAGCATGCTTTCAGAAATATCTGGGAAGACTTAAATTTACTGATGCAAAGTGAAGCAAGCAGAACCAGAGCAAAATACACAATAACAGCAATATTGCATGATGATCATGAGGGACTTAGCTTGTTTCAGCATTAAAATGATTCAAGATACTTCTGTAGTATTTATGATGAAAAATGCTATACACCCCCAGAGAAAGAACTGATTGTGTCTGAGTCCATTTCTTTTTTTTTTTAATTTTATAATTATAATTTTTGATAGTACATATGCATGGGCGATTGGATTCAGAAGGTAAAGGTAACCTGGGTAGAAAGACAATAGTGCAAACAGTTTACACTCAATTCCCAGTGTTCCTTCTCTGGGTGTATCTGATTCTGTCCATCATTGGATATCATGATTTTCTATCTCTGTATGCTTCCCCATGAATAGGGGATCATTGTTTCCTCTTGGAAGGCATAGTCTTCATGTCAGCCGGTTGTGGCAACTGAGAAATAATGTCTAGGAAAACAAGCTGCACGACATAAGTGCTGTCAGGCTTTCTGCCTTCAGAACCTGCTGTTTGCAAGCAATATCAGGGTTGGCCCACATGCATCAAGGCACAAGGCTATCTCCGAAAGAGCACGGAGAGTTCCAAAGACCCAGTTTTTGTCTCTCTTGGCTGAAGTCACCAGACTGCAGTGGTTCCTCTCCCCCAAGAAAACAAAAGCAAGCTACCCAGTCTAAAATTGACTAAATTCTAAATTTTCTAAATTTAAACTCTAATTTCTAAATTTTGACTCAGTAGAAACCTGGGTTTAGATCGTGCTTCCTAATATTTATTAGTTCTATTGGCAAATCAATTTGCCTCTCTGATCTCAGTTTCCTCATGTGTAAGAAAGAAGTTGAACTAAAAGATTTTCCTATTCCCTTCTGGTGCTAAACTGATGGTTCTAATTTATATGTATGTATGTATCATGTTTATAACTGAAGGACAGGTAGGTGGTGCAGTGTATAGATTAGTGGACCTGGAGTCAGCAAGATTTATTTTCCTGAATTCAGATATTCCCTAGCTGTGTGATTCTGGACACATCCCTTCAACCTGTCTGCCTCAGTTTCCTAACATGTAAAATTGCTGGAGAAGGAAAGGCCAAACTATGTGGGTAATTTTTCCAAAAACACCCCAGATGCGGTAACAAAGAGTCAGACATTACAGACTGCACAAGAAGAATACATGTGCCGCTATAGGTACACATTGTTATCTTCCTTTAGAATAATTCCTACTTGTAAGATTGCTGTTGCTAGCACCTAGCACAGTATCTCCAACATAGTAAGTGTTTAATTAATGCACATTGATTGATCAAATCTGTGGAATCTTTTTCCAGCTTTAAATGGAATATTCTAGTGTTTCTAAACCACATTGGACCCTTCAAAGATAATAAGTAACTTTGGAGAGCTATGGCTGGGAGGTTTGGAACAACCTTTCTATTCATTGTCTCCTTTCAACCTCCCAACAACATAGACCTTACAGTTATTAACATTGTCATTTTATAGACAAGAAAGCAGTCTTAAAGAGATTGAGGCCCTTGTTCATGGTCGTGTAGACAGGTAGTAGCAGAAGCAGTTTTTTTTAAGTCTTTATTTCATGCCCTGTGCTCAAACACCTGTGCTGTGCAAATATGGATATCATTGAAAGCACTGGCTCGATGTCAGTGAGAATTATGAGGATGGAGCTCATGGAAACCCACAGAGGGTAGGTACTCTTCTTTCATGGGAAAACTGGCCGCCTGTAACCAAAACTAGCCCCCTCCTCATTTTTTCCTCCCTGCTTTTGGCAGCCTTAGGCTTTCTTGCCAGCCCTCAACTTTCATCAGCCTCAGTTTCTCTCCCTATTTTCCATGTATCATATCAAATTTACTCATTTAATTAATAGTAACGTTTCTGAGTCTGGGATAAGAGTAAAATATTTTGATTGCCCATTTCACTCAGACTGCATATCATAAATGTAAATATATCACATTTTCATTCTGTTTATTTTGGTTTTGTTTGTGTTTGTTTTTTTTTTTTTCTTTTTTGTTTGTTTTTTTGTTTATTTATTTATTTATCTATTTACCCACTTATTTCTTTATTCATTCATTCATTCATTCGTTTGTTTGTTTATTTATTTTCTTGATTTACAGCCCCAGTGGCAGCCACTGGGCAAGCATCGGCAGAGAACATGATTGTGTGCGCGCAGAGACCCTCCCCACTGTCCGGCTTGTCAGATGTCCACCATGTCCAGCAAGTTGGAGAGGTGCCGCTCCCAGACGAGCTCCTCCTGTCGAGTGCGCTCAATCAGGCTTTCTAAGTGTCTCAGCTTGTGGGTCAGAGAGCCGCCCATGGCGGGGCCGGCCTCCGCCCCTCGGCGGCCTTCTGGTCCCGGGGGCTGTTGGGCGCTGACCCTCGGAGGACGGGCCGCAGAGCCTGAGGCGTCGATAGGAGAGCTTGAGGAAGGTAGACGGGGAGGGGGCTGGAGTCCGGGCCCTGCTCGGCGTCTCCCGACAGCCAGTGACGCAGCTGCTGTTCGAACCTCCTGCTCTCCTCCTTCTCCAGCTGCAGGCTGGCGGCCAGGCGCCCCGGGAGCAGCTCCTCGGCCGAGGCGGGGCGGGCCAGCTCCTGGGCGTCGGGCACGCGGCCGGTTTGGCCGCTGTCGGGGGCCCTGGTCCCGCCGTAGGGAACGTGGAGCCACGACGGGGAGAGGCTCTTGGCGGAGCGCCAAGGCTTTAGGCCCAAAGGTCGGCGGGCGGGCCGCTGCACCACCTCCTTGTGGGTCTGCAGCCGGGCGTGTGCCCAGGCCCCGGGGACCTGGTAGCTTTGTAAGTGGCTCTTGAAAAAGTAGACGCAGATGTGCCCATCTTGGCTCAGAGCCTCTGGCGTGACGGGCAGACTGGGAGGCTTCCAGTCCCGCAGCTTGTGATTAATGCACAGAGCGATGATGTCATCCCACGGAATCTCCTCCCCACGGGGCCCCGTGTCGCCCAAGGCCCCCAGGTCTTGGTTCGTCCACTTGGCGTACGTCCGACTCAGGAGGTTGTCCAGCTGAGACTGCAGGATGGGCTGCGTCTGGCCACAGCTCGGGATCTGCGAGACGTAGCGGGAGATGGCGTTGCACGCCAGAGGCCAAGGAGCGCCCGGGGCGGGGAGGTCCACGGGGGGCAGCTGCAAGGAGAGAACGACCTTCTTCAGCCAGGCCAGGTGGCCGGGCGCGTTCCAGCGCAGGGGAGGAAGCAGCTTGTTGCCGCCCGGCTCGGCGAACTCCGTGATGGGCCAGGACAGCTGGCAGAGCTGCTCGGAGGAGGCCACGTCCGCCAGGAAGTGCAGCACGCCGTTGAAGAGCTCGATGATGGCGCCGGGCTCCTGCCAGGCCAGGCCGGCCACACGCCGCTCCTTGCGGTCCTGGAAGAAGCGCTCGCTGAACTCGCGCCTGACGCCGTCCTCGATGTACTGGGGCAGGGTCTGGCAGCAGAGCTCCGGGGAGCTGGGGCAGCGAGACACCAGCCACTGGACGGCCTGCGACACCCTGTTGGTGCCTTGGACATCGTTGACGGCAGCTGGGATCTCCAAGACCGTGTAATCCGAGAGAAGCTGCGAGGAAAGCAAGTCCCGAAGCCTCAGACCCTCCTCCACGTCCCTCACGCTGGCCCCCTCGCGGCCGGGCACCAGAACCACCAGGGGCACCGGGGGCTGCAAGGGCTTGGCCTGCAGCAGCTGTTGGAGCCGCAGCAGGGCCGAGAGCCAGGACGCGTCCTCCTCGGCCGCCACCACACTCTTGCCGCGGGGGGGCAGCACGAAGAGAAGGCCGCTGGTGCCCAGAAGGGCCTTCTGCGTCTCCGTGGCATCCAGGGCCCAGTCGCTCAACAGGCCGTGGGCCACCTTAATGCACACGTTGACCCGGACCGCTCGAGCCCCTTTGGGGCTCCAGGCCTTCAGCAGGGTCAGCGTCTGGATCCCCTGGGAAGCGTGACGGGCCCCCTTTTGGAAATCTTCCCCACCCATGAACTTGACCTTCAGCCAAGTCTCTAGCATCCTGCTGGGATAGCCAGAGGCGGGCTCTTCACTGTCGGCCTCTTCACCGTCCGGCAGCGCCAACACCAGCTTCCAGAACACCTGTTCCCGCTGCCCAGGGTAATGCTCGGCGACGAGGGCCGGCAGGTCCAGAGGGCTCCACACCGCTTCACTGAGCAATTGCTGGTAGAAAGAGTGAACCTTCATTGGATGGATCGTCTTGTTTCTCGTCCACTGTAACCTGGTGCAGGAGAGCCCCAGTTTTCCCGGGTGCCCCAGATCCGGGACTCCTTTGGCCAGGCGCTCTTTAGCAAGGGGACACTGGGCACGGGGGCCCAAGGCCTGCAATCCGTTGCTGAGGTCCACACGGCAGGGGGCCGCGGGGAATGGTCTCCTCTGTCTCTGGAGTTTTTTCCGCGCTGCCAGGGCTTTCCTCCACCTCTGCCAGTATTGACAGAGGCCCTGAAGTTCCTGCAGGGTCTCTCGGGCACTCTGGAAAATCTCCTCTGGCAAGAAGAGATCCATGAGGCGATCGCAGACGTCTTCAGAGCAGCGGGCCACACAGGCCCTCCTCTCGGTCTCCAGGGCGCTCTCCAGCTCCTGGGCCCGTCTTTGTTCTTCAGCTCTCTTCTGTTCTTCTTGAATTCTTGCTCTTTCTTCCTTCAGTTCCTCAGCGGCGGTCTGCCTCAGCATGTCCCCGGTGGTGGTGGCCAGGAGCTCCTCCGTGAGCACTTGGGAAAGCCTCCAGGCCGCAGCGGCGTAGGCAGCTCCGGCCTGGCCGACTTCTTCATAGTAGCCTCTGAGGACGTCCCGGGCAAGGTCTTCCACGACCCCCACGAGGTCCGAGTCGGTGTAGCTCGGCCGAGGCCGGGGAGCAGGCAGCTCGGGCCGCCCCACGGGCTGGAAGCCAGATGACGAGGCAGCCCCTGGCAGGACAGGGCCGGGAGCCCCGAGGGCTGGCGGCAGCCCGGCGCTCTGGGTCAGCAGCGGCTGAGGCAGGGGCGGGCAGGGCTGCGGCGGAACACACAGCGCCAGCGCTTCGGTCCCAGGGCTGCCTTCTTCCAGCTTGCCGCCTCCCCCCCTCTCCACAGCGGGTTTCTGTCCACGCGGAGCAGACTCGGGGGCCGCGCTCTCGCCCACGTATTCGTTGTGGGTGTTGAAGCTACACGCCGGGATGTGACGAGGGACGGGGGGTAACGGCCCCCCATTCACCACTTCTCCAACGGAGACGGTGAGCTTCTCGGTGATCAAAGGGCACTTCTTTGCCTTGGCTGAGCCCCCGGCTTCCAAGAAGGCGGACCGCTTCAGCTCCACGCAGCCATCAGACACCGCGAGGCCACAGGAAGTCAAGAAGTCGCTGGCTTCCTGGGCATCTCGAAACAGTAACATGGGCACCAGGTGATCCACCGGAAAGCGTGTGGATCTCCGAGCGCTCCCCGTGTAGGCCACGAGGAGAGCCCGCAATGCCTCTTTCCGGATCTGATGGAAGTAGCAGTGCAGGAGGCAGGCGTTGAGGTAGGAGGCAGAGCGCACCAGCTTGAAGAACCGGACAAAGTTGTTGCTGTTCACAACCGCCAAAGCCTGCACCGCAAATTTCACCTCGGGGGAGTTTCGCACCTCGGGCCGGAACTGCTGCACCTCTCTCAGAATGTCGCCCTGGTGGAGATGGAGCAGAACTTGGTAGCCTCGGAATTCCGCTTCCCGCGCACAGAGGACGCCCTCGTCGGCCAGGTCCTGGTACATCTCCTTAAGGCTCTGCAGGCACTTGGTCATGTTCTCCTGGTTAATCTTGGCGTCGAAGGAGCCCACGGGCTCCTCACACATCGAGTGCGCACAGTGGATGTGGAAGCGGGTGCACTTCTCCATCAGCGACACGGTGAGCGGGTCACCGAGGTGCTGCTGGGTGATGTCCTTCCTGATGGCGCGGGTCCTGTTCCACACAAAGTCGTACCAGTCGCGCGAGCTCCCTTCCCTCCGGTCCAGGACCTGAGTGACCAGGTAGTCCATGGTCATGCCCAGCACCCCGGAAGGACGCAGCTCCTGAGGCAGAGGCTCCTCCTGGTCAGCGGAGGAGCGGCTGTATTCCTTGATTGCCGCCGCGTGGTCCACCTGATCTGTGCCAGGGATCACTTCGAAAGAGCTCAGCTGCTTCCTGCTCTCTCTCATGTAGCGCTCTTTCTCAGGACACATGTCCCGGCACGTGCCCCAAAAGCCTTTGGCTTGGTCCAGAGCCGTTCTCTTCCCGCGAGCTTGCCTCAGGATCTTATCCCTCCGGTCCAGGAGGCGGTACTTGTCCTCCGACGTCTCGGCCACCGCGCCCATCAAGGTGCTCAGGCTGCTCACTGACAGTCCCGGCAGGTCTGAGCTCGGGATCTCAGGCCCACAATCCAAGGGCTCCCCCTCAGACTGCAGAGACTCGGGCTGCCTCGATTTCTTCACTGGACAACTCTTCCCGAGAAGGCTGCTGCTCTGGCCAGTTGCAGGTCTCCAGAGGGCTTTGGGCAGCGGGGAGCGCTGGAAACCAGAGTCTTCCCAGCTCTGACTCGCTATTTTCTCCTTTGGGAAAAAGGTCTTCTTCCTGGGACTTCTGTTGTTCTCGCGCCAAAAGAGGAGGACTCTGTGCAAGCCTTTCCCTTTCCCTTTCTTCCGAGCCCGGGCTCCAGAGGCGTGGTCCCAGAAGGGCACAGAGCCGAGCTTGCCTCGGCGCCGGGGATGGATGCGCCGCACCTTCCTCAATCGGCCAAAGTGCTCCTGCAGGATGGCTCTGTCCTTGAGGTAGTTGGGGATCTTCTTGCACTGAATGGCGGGGAGCTCGCTGGGGGACAGGCTGCTCGAGCTCTCCACGCTCTCCTTCTTCCCTCCGCGGCGGGAAGGGGTAGCCCTGCAGGCGGACACTTCCTGGCTCCTTTTGCCACCCATCTCCTCTTCCTTCAGCCGGGGGCGAACAACGTGGACCAGGTGGCTCCCGCTCCAGCGCTTTGCTCCGTCTCACTGGATTCTACACTGCCCACTTCCTTTTTCATTCCTGTGCTTCCCAGGTGGCCGCCTCCTTTGTTACTCCTCAGCGTGTCCTGCAGCGTCCCCCCGAACGAGCCGCCAGCCCGTGGGCGAGCCAGGCGAGGAGGGCGCTTCTTTCGAGGATGATCTCCCTGGGACAAGAGCTGCATGTCCTCCACACAGTCGTAATCTCGTCTCCTGGGTGAGCCGTCGTGCTCTTTCTTCCTTTTCGGCCCCTTCACGTGGCCAGAGAGCGACCCTCCGTGGCCAGCAGCATCTCCCCTTCCTAGCTTGCCCTCTGCTTTGCTCCTAGGAAAGGGCTCCCCTCCAGAGCCCGAGGAGGCGAAGCTCGTGAAGCCGCTCCCTGAACTCCCAAATGCTGGTTTAGGGCCCCTCTTTTCCTCCTCCACATTCTGACTTGGAGAGGCAAAAGTGGAGGAGGGAGGCTTGCTAGATGCGTTGGAGAAAGGAAGACTCGGGCTGCTGCCTGAGCTGCTTGAGCCCTGGGAAAACGTGAAGGAACCCAGCGCCCTCAGGCCCCCCACTAACTGGGAGGGAGAAGGGGAAAGAGGCCGGACTGATGTCGCTCTCCATCTTCTCCGGCTCCGATTGGCGCCCAAAGATTGGTCTGAAGACTGAGCCTTCAGGAGCCTTAAAGCTGAACTCGGATGCCCCCAAACTACAGCCGGATGCCTTCCGGCTACGGTGTCCAAAGCCCGGGGTGCTGGGGAAAGTTCCGTTGTTGGTGGGCATCTTGAAACTAAATCCCGATGCACTGGGGGTTGCAGAAGGCGCTCTCGAAAACAGGAGCCTGGGGGCCTCCGGAGGTGCTCGGGAATCCGAGCTTAGAACCTGAGGAAGACTGGGTCCCCCAAGAAGTCTGGGCCAATCCCGTGCTCTGCCCCGAGCCACGGCGCTCGGGCTGGTGCCTGAGCTGCTTGAGCCCTGGGATAACGTGAAGCAGCCCAGCGCCTCAGGCCCCCCACTAACTGGGAGGGAGAAAGTGAAAGAGGCCGGACTGATGTCCCTCTCCATCTTCTCCGGCTCCGATTGGGCCCCAAAGATTGGTCTGAAGGTTGTGCTTTCAGAGCCTTAAAGCTGAACTCGGATGCCCCCAAACTACAGCCGGATGCCTTCCGGCTACGGTGTCCAAAGCCCGGGGTGCTGGGGAAAGTTCCGTTGTTGGTGGGCATCTTGAAACTAAATCCCGATGCACTGGGGGTTGCAGAAGGCGCCTCGAAAACAGGAGCCTGGGGGGCTCCGGAGGTGCCCGGGAATCCGAGCTTAGAACCTGAGGAAGATTGGGTCCCCCAAGAAGTCTGGGCCAATCCCGTGCTCTGCCCCCGAGCCCACGGCGCTCGGGCTGGTGCCTGAGCTGCTTGAGCCCTGGGATAACGTGAAGCAGCCCAGCGCCTCAGGCCCCCCACTAACTGGGAGGGAGAAAGTGAAAGAGGCCGCACTGATGCGGCTCTGCGTCTTCTCCGGCTCCGATTGGGCCCCAAAGATTGGTCTGAAGACTGAGCTTTCAGGAGCCTTAAAGCTGAAGTTGGATGCCCCCAAACTACAACCCGATGCCTCCCGGCTACGGTGCCCAAAGCCCGGTTTGCTGGGGAAAGCTCCGAGGTTGGTGGGCATCTTGAAACTAAATCCAGACGCACTGGGGGTTCCAGAAGGCGCCGTGCATTCAGGAGCCTGGGGGGCTCGGCAGGTGGCCGGGAATCCGACCGTGGATCCTGAGGAACACTGGGTCCCCCAAGAAGTCTTGGCCAATCCCGTACTCTGCCCCGAGCCCACGGCGCTCTGGCCAAAAAGCCAGGACTGACCGAATCGAAATGGTGGCTGAACCTGGAACGTTCCCAGGGAGCCACTGGTAGAAGAGGAGAGCAAAGAAATCACTTCCTCCTCTAAGTTTGTCTTCATCGCGGCCATCCCAGCAGCTCCTGGAAGCACGCACAGAAGGACAGGCAGACAAAGGTAGACGCCGAAAGGAATCAGACTTACCTGGCTTTCCCGGAAGTCAATCCTACCTGTGAATCTCCACAAGCCGGCTTTTCCTTTAGTCCTTGTGAATCTGCTCTTCTCCAAGTGTCCCCAGTCAGCACCAAAGTGGAATCTCAGATGCTCTTCTTCCTGAATGCTGGCTCCTTAAATCCTCCCAGAGAAGGGGCTTGTGGGAGGGAACTCCTTCTAGACCAATGAGCAAGCCCTTTGAAAGGTGTTAACTCCTTTCAGCATCCTGAAAGTGTCAAGTGCTTTTAAAGGTGCGAACGAAAGGTCTGAATTCTGCCCTACAGAATTGTTAGGTACCTACTTAGCACCCAGGAAGGAACCTAGCTAGCATTCCCCCCTTTCTTTTGATTTAGCACATAGGGTGGTCATGACCTTGAAACAGGTAGACATTGCCCCAAAAGTTATCAAACTGTGCATACCCTTTGATCCAACAGTGCTACTACTGGGCTTATATCCCAAGGAACTACTAAAGAAGGGAAAGGGACCTGTATGGGCCAAAGGGTTTGTGGCAGCCCTTTTTGTAGTGGATAGAATGTGGAAAATGAATGGATGCCCATCAATTGGAGAATGCTTGGGTAAATGATGGTATATGAATGTTATGGAATGTTATTGTTCTGTAAGGAGTGACCAGCAGTATGAATAAAGAGAGGCTTGGAGAGACTTACATCAACTGATGCTGAGTGTCCATCTTTTCCACATTGAAAACATCTACCAGTTTCCTTTGAAGTCCTTTGCCAGGAAGGAACCTGCCTTTCCATGTTCATCACAGTCTGAGTATAAGGAGTATTGGTGCCCACTGTAGCCCAGCATCTTATGACCTCCTCTAAAGAAGCATCTTTGTCTAGTCCCCAATTAATTGTTTTGCAAATCTCATTGGCATTTTCCATAGCCAAATGTCTAGTCATTTTTTCTGTAGATGCATTTTCTCCAATAGCTCTTTTGATAGCAGTTAACAGACATCCCACAAAATCTGCAAAAGATTAATTGGGACCTTGCTGTATTTTAGTGAAAGCCTGCCCTCAATCTTTCTGTCTAGGGAGGGAACCCCAATCTTTTACTGCAGCCTTAAAAATTTGTTCATACACTCTTATGGGATAATCAATCTGTTCTGAATTTTCTCCATACTGACCTTCACCTGCTAGCTGGTCAAAAGTGAATTGTGTCTTAACTGTTGTTTCCCTATTGCCTCTGACTTGAATCCTACATAGTTAATGAAATTCTGAAAGCCACAACAAGTTTTTTCCAGGTTCTAAACCTGCCTTGTGCTGGAACTCTGTCTTTCCAGAAATCAGCCGGAGTCAGAATTACTAAACGTCTTTATTCTTGATCTTTTACAGTGAAGGTCAGGGGATTAGACCTAGCAATCTATACACACACACCTTCCTCCCTCAAATGGAGAGAGAGAGAGAGAGAGAGAGAGAGAGAGAGAGAGAGAGAGAGAGAGAGAGAGAGAGAGAGAGAGAGAGAGAGAAGAGAGAGAGAGTGTCTCAATTTCCTCTTCCTCCTCCTACACCTCCACATGTCACTTCCCCCTCTTTGTCCCATCAATCAAAGCAGCACACAATCTCTGGGGAGGGTCAACCTTCAAACAAGTTAATAGGGAACCGCCCAATTGGCAATTAGTCTCACGTGCTCCCATTATCCAAGTGCATTTGCTCAATTCTAGCTCTTTATATCTCCTGCTTTCTTTTTGTTTTAGACCACAGTTGAACGTGACATCCCTGACTTTTCAGGGAGGTGAGAACCCCAAAAAGGAGGTCATCATGCTCCCCTTATTTCTCAGGAAGGGAGATGAAAAACACCACAGGGAAAGGGGATTGCTAGCGGATTTCTGGGTTGAAGGGTCTTTTTAGAGACAAGTATGCACAAACCCATCAGCATGGAGTTATTACACAAGCACATAGCAATAATGCAAAGGCTATTATTGATGACTCTCCCCACAGTCAGTGCAGGTTGGATGTGGTGTAACAAACAGGAATTGTACATGCAAGTAGTGATATGACAAACAATATAAATCAACATGGTTTTGTAAAAGATTTCCAGAAGTCCTAGAAGGAGGGTATGCAAACATCAGTCACACATAAGCCTTCTTCAGCAACCAAGAGATAGTCCAAAACCAGTCTGTTGTTCATTGCTTCATGTGTTAGGGAATCCAATGATCCCCACAAGTTTTTGAAGTCCTGCAACAGTCTTTTTATATGTTAGGGAATCTAATGATCCCTACAGGTTTTGAAGTCCTGCAACAGTCTTATGATGCCTCAGAGAATCTAATGATTCCTGAGGACTTTCAAGTCCTACAATAGTCTTATCATGTCTCAGAGAATCCAATGATTCCTGAGGATTTTCAAGTCCAACAATTTTTGAGGTCCATGAGGCAAACACCATAACTGCCAGGTTCTTTCAGTGGTGGGCACAGTCAGCAACAGAACCACCCAATGTTTCTTGGGTCTTCTCCTTCATTTCAAGGGTCTGCTCTGTCTCTCTCTGATGGACAAGGCGAATACGGCTCATTGGCACGCATCTGATTCCTTTTCCATCTGTGGAGATACAAGCAAACCCTCTCCCCCAAGCAGTTAACCTATCTGATCCCTTCCATTCACTACTTTCTGGGTCTTTCCACATTACCTGGCGATTATCTAAGGACAGTGGAGCTGCTTGTACTGGACACTGCCCTTCCAACGGGTTATAAAACCTGTCTGCTGGAGCCAGTGCATCTTTGTCAAAAATTTTAAAATTAATGGTGTAGAAAACTAAATTTAGAAGTTCTCTAGGATTACCCGTGGCTCCCCCTTTCTTTTGTTTTTGAAGGAGTGTCTTAATATCTCTGTTTCTTCTACTATTGCCTGCCCTTGAGGATTAAAGTGTATGCCAGTGGTATGTAAAATCTTATACTGTGCACAAAATTGTGCAAAATGTTTAGATGTATATGCAGGTCCATTGTCTGTTTTTATTGCTTGTGGCACACCCATAATTGCAAATGCTTGTATAAGGAATTCAGTGACCACTTGGGCCGTCTCTTTTGCTGCTGGCATTGCAAACATGAATCCTGAAAAGGTGTCTACCACGACGTGGATAAAAGATAGACAACCAAAAGATTTATAATGGGTCACTATCCATTTGCCAAATTTCATTAGGTCTCAAACCACGAGAGTTATTCCCTGGAGGGAATGTAAGAGCATGGAAAGAAAGGCAAGACATGCAGGCTTTTACTATGCTCCTAGCTTCTTCTCTTGTTATTCCAAATTGTAAATGTATATTTGGGCAGCCTGATGATATTTAGAATGAGATTCTTGTGCTTCTTGAAATAAAGGAGTATTGGCCAATATGGTTAGAAGGTTATCTGCCTTTGAATTACCATCAAAAATAGGGCCTGGAAGTCCACGATGGGAGTGGACATGCAAAATATAAATCTTATCTGGATGCTTTCTCACTCACTGAAGTTCCTTAAAGAGCTGATATATAATTGGAGGTTACAAATTTTATTTGGGCTGTGGCAATTCTTTGTACCACACCTACTGAATAGGCCAAATCAGATATTATATTTATGTCTCCCGGATAATAAGCAAGAGCTAGAATGATTGCATACAATTCATTCTGATGAGTGGACTGAAAAAGAGTTCTGATTACTCTCTTTATAGTTAAGTCACGAGAGTATACAGTGCAAATATTATGTTTGGATGCATCTGTAAAGATAGTTGGTTCTTTAAGAGGAACTTTAGAAACCTTTCCTTCAAGAATCCATTGCCAATTATGTAACAGTCTGGTTATCTTTAATGGAGACCCGTGTGTAAAATTTGGAGCCATGGCTAATAAAATTTGCCACTCTGGGATAGTTTCACAACACACATTAGCTTGTACATTAGTATAAAAGGTGTGTATCTTGTCAGGTCTTATCCCAGATAATTATCCTGCTCGTTTAATTGCCTTTAATAAAATTCTAGCCACAAGCACTGGGTAAGGAATAAGGCTTTATTCTGGTTGTGCTGGGAGGTTCGCCCACTCTATCACACTGTCTCCTTGATGAAGGACTGTGGGTGCTTCTTGTCTGGCAAAAACTGATATTTCCAAGGGTTTTTGAGTGACTCTTTCAACCACATTGGATAAAGCCAGTTCAAATTGTTTCAAAGCCTCTTGAGCTTCTTTTGTAAGCTGGTGTGGTGAATTTAAAGCACTGTCTTCCCTTAAAATGTCATATAATGGTTGCAATTGACAGGTAGTCAAACCTAGCACAGGATACATCCATTGGATATCTCCTATGAATTTCTGGAAGTCATTTAAGGTGTTTAGCTTCTCTGTTCTTAAGGAGAGTTTTTGTACTGTAAGCACCTTATGATATACTTCATATCCTAAATATTGAAAAAGAGCATGTCTTTGAATCTTTTCTGAAGCTATGTGCAATTTATAATTCCTTAGTGTTTCTAAGGTTTTTTTGTAGACATGCTTCTAACATTTGTTTCTCAGGTGCACATCCCAATATATCACCCATGTAACGAATAACATTACTTTTGGAAATGCTTTTCTTACTAGTGTAAGAGCAGCAGCAACATAAATTTGACACAGAGTAGGGCTGTTTTTCATTCCTTGTAGCAAAACTGTCCATTCATATCTTTTATAAGGCTCAGTTAAGGTAATGCTGGGCACTGAAAAGGCAAATCTTTTCATATACTCCTTATCTAGAGGGATAGAATAGAAACAATCCTTAATATCTATAACCCATAGAGGCCATTCTCTAGTCAACTAAGTAGGAGATAGAAGTCCAGGCTGATAGTTTCCATCTGTTCACTTACCTTTCTTAAATCAGTCAACATCCTCCATTTTCCAGATTTCTTTTTTACAACAAATACTGGGGAATTTCAAGGACTTAGAGAAGGTTGTAAGTGTCCTTGGTCAAGTTGTTCCTATACTATGTCTAGTAAGGCGTGAATTTTATCGCTACCTAAGAGCCACTGTTCTATCCAAACTGGTGTATCAGTTTTCCATTGGATAGGAACTGGTGAAAGTGGTGGCAGGCCTTCAACAGCAGCCCTGCCTAAAAAAACGAAGTACTCATTTTTAACCCTAATTGTTGTAAAATGTCTCTTCCCCACAGATTGATGGGTTTTTTCAACTATAAAATGAGTAAAAACTCCTGTTTCACCTTCAAATATCCATCTTAAAAGGATGGCACTAACTTCAGCTATAATTGATCCTCCTACCCCAGACATGTAGGTGTCTGCCTTAGTCTTTGTCCAGTGACTGGGCCAATTGGCACCTCCAATGACTATGCAATCTGCATCTGTGTCTGCCAGTCCTTCTAATGGTATGCCATTTATACAGATGGTGAGCATAGGTCGGTCAGCTGTCACAACTGCTGTCCAGTATATTCCTGGGTTTTGCTGCTTGATGTCAGAACATAGGTGACTATCACCAGATTGATTATTAGGGGTTTGTATCAATAAACCCGATGCTACTACTTCCCCTGGTTGATAAGTCACACATTGTCTACCTGTGTTAGTGACTGGGATATTATCTACACATTCCCCAGTTTCCCACATCAGTGTATGAATGAACACTGTTTTGTAAGTACTCTCAGGAGGTGAAATGGTCAGGCCTACTGTCCATGGAGGCAAGGGATCCATAGGCTGGACAGGAACAGAGTTCACCTCTCCAGGGGTTATCTCAGGTGTCCCAGATGCATACAACTCTATCCTCCCATCAGTGGCTCAATTTCCTCTTCCTCCTCCTACTCCTGCCACACACATCACTTCCCCCTCTTTGTCCCACCAATCAAGTCAGCACAGAATAGCTGGGGAGGGTCAACCTTCAAACAAGTTAATAGGGAACCGTCCAATTGGCAATTAGTCTCACATGTTTCATTATCCAAGTGCATTTGCTCAGTTCTAGCCCTTTGGGACCTTGCTCTATTTTAGTGAAAGCCTCCCCTCGATCTTTCTGTCCAGGGAGGGAACCCTAAGCTTTTATTGCAGCCTTAGAAATTTGTTCATACACTCTTATGGGATAATCAATCTGTTCTGTATTCTCTTCATACTGACCTTCACCTGCTAGTTGGTCAAAAGTGAATTGTGTGATAACTCCTGTTTCTCTATTGCCTCTGATTTGAATCCTAAATAATTCATGAAACTCTGAAAGCCACAATAAGTTTTGTCCAGGTTCTGAACATGTCCTTGCTATGGATTTCCTATCATTTGGGATTAGGATTTCATAAGACAAATTAACTATTAACATCTTAATATAAGATAATGTGGCTCCATAAAGGGTGTAATCTTTTTTTCAAATCCTTCATTTTATCCAAATTAAAAGGGGTGTCACTTCTCTTTTTTTGACCTGAAGAGTCAATCTCTTCAATCACAGGGTATGCATCTATAAAATCACTTACATCCTGTCCTTCTCTCTTAGCCTTAATCAATGCTTTTTCTAATCTTGTCATAGGCTGCTTAACAGGCAATTCGGTTTGTGTGTCTGCCTCTTCTCCTCCTCCTTCTTCTTTCACCCCTGAAGGGTTAATTGAGGGAGGAGATGGGAAATGCTCCTATTGCTCAGAATCATACTTAACTCCACTATTATCTGATTCATCTTTCTCAGCTAGTTTAGTTGACCTCTCCCCCTTTTGCTCCTTCTTCTTTTTCCTTATTCTATAACTTATATAATTTCCCAAAGCCAATTGACTTATATTGTATGTTTGAAGTGTGTCTTTCTTTTTTTATTAATTTTATAATTATAACTTTTTGGACAATACATATTCATTGGTAATTTTTTACATGATCCCTTGCACTTTTCCAAATTTTACCCTCCTTCCCTCCACCCCCTTCCCTAGTTGGCAGGCATTCCCCGTACATATTAAATATGCTCTAGTGTATCCTAGATACAATATATGTGTGCAGAACCAATTTTTGTTGTTGTTGTTGTTGTTGCAAAGGAAGAATTAGATTAGATAACCTGGGAAGAAAAACAAAAAATGCAAACAGTTTTCACTCATTTACCAGTGTTCCTTCTCTTAGTGTAGCTGATTGTGTCCATCTTTGATCAATTGGATCTGAGTTGAAGATATCCACTTCCATCAGAATACATCCTCACACAGTATTGTTGTTGAAGTATATAATGATCTCCTGGTTCTGCTCATTTCACTCAGCATCAGTTGATGTAAGTTTTTCCAAGCCTCTCTGTATTCATCCTGCTGGTCATTTCTTTCAGAACAATAATATTCCAAAACATTCATATACCATAATTTACCTAACCATTCTACAATTGATGGGCATCCATTCATTTTCCAGTTTGTAGCCACTACAAAAACGGCTGCCACAAACATGTTGGCACATAGAGGTCCCTTTCACTTCTTCAGTATTTTTTTCCCAATATAAGTCCAGTAGTAGACTGCTGGATCAAAAAGTATGTACAATTTGATAACTTTTTGGGCATAATTCCAGATTACTCTCCTGAATTGTTGGATTCTTTCATAACTCCACCAAAAATGCATCAGTGTCTAAATTTTCCCACATCCCCTCCAACATTCATCATTATTTGTCCCTGTCATCTTAGCCAATGTGACAGGTGTGTAGTGGTATCTCAAAGTTGTCTTAATTTGCATTTCTCTGATCAATAGTGATTTGGAACATTCTTTCATATGAGTGGAAATAGTTTCAATTTCATCATCTGAAAATTGTCTGTTTATATCCTTTGACCATTTATCCATTGGAGAATGGCTTGATTTCTTATAAATTAGAGTCATTTCTCTGTATATTTTGAAGATGAGGCCTTTATCAAAATCTTTAACTGTAAAAATGTTTTCCTAATTTGTTACTTCCCTTCTAATCTTGTTTGAGTTACTTTTGTTTGTACAAAAGCTTTTTAATTTGATGTAATCAAAATTTTCTATTTTGTTATCAATAATGATCTCTAGTTCTCCTTTGGTCACAAATTCCTTCCTCCTCCACAAGTCTGAAAGATAAACTATCCTATGCTTCTCTAATTTATTTGTAATCTCATTCTTCATGCCTTAATCATGAACCCATTTTGATCTCATCTTAGTATGTGGTATTAAGTGTTGGTCCATGCCTATTTTCTACCATACTATTTTACAGTTTTCCCATCAGTTTTTGTCAAATGATGATTTCTTATCCCAAAAGTTGGCATCTTTGGGTTTGTCAAGCACCAAATTGCTATTTTTATTCACTATCTTGTCTTGTGAACCTAACCTATTCCACTGATCAACTTGTCTATTTCTTAGCCAATACAGGGACCTTGCTCTATTTTAGAGAAAGCCTCCCCTCGATCTTTCTGTCCAGGGAGGGAACCTTAAGTTTTTATTGCAGCCTTTGAAATTTGTTCATACACTCTTATGGGATAATCAATCTGTTCTGTATTCTCTCCATACTGACCTTCACCTGCTAGTTGGTCAAAAGTGAATTGAGTTTATAACATAGATATAATATATCTATGTTTATAACATAGATATAACAGCTAGGCCACTTTCATTTGATTTTTTTCATTAATTCCCTTGAAATTATCAAATTTTTGTTCTCCCATATGAATTTTGTTGTTATTTTTTTGTAGGTCATTAAAATTGTTTCTTGGGAGTCTGAATAAATCTAAATAAATTGATTCATTTAGGGATTATTGTCATCTTTATTATATTCGCTCAGCCTATCCTGGAGCTCTCAATATTTTTCCAATTATTTAAATCTGACTTTATTTTTGTGGCAAGTGTTTTGTAAGTTTACTTATAGAATTCCTGACTTTCCTTTGGTAGATATATTCCCAAATATTTTATACTATCTACAGTTATTTTGAATGGAATTTCTCTTTGTATCTCTTGCTGTTGCATTTTGTTGGTAATGTATAAAAATGTTGAGGATTTATGTGGATTTATTTTGTATCCTGCAACTTTGCTGAAGTTCTGAATTATTTCTTATAATTTTTTAGCAGAACCTTTAGGGTTCTCTAAGAATACCATCATATCATGTGCAAAGAGTTACAGTTTGGTTCCCTCATTACCTACTCTAATTCATTTAATCTCTTTCTTGGCTCTAGTGTTTTTAATACAATATTGAATAGTAATGGTGATTGTGGTCAACATTGTTTCACCCCTGATCTCAATGGGAATGGTTGCAATCTTTCTCCATTACATATGATGGTTATTGATGGTTTTAAATAGGTGCTACTGATCATCTTAAGGAAAAGTCAATTTATTCCTTTACTCCCATGTGTTTTTAAATAGAAATGGATGTTGGATTTTATCAAATGCCTTTTCTGTATCTATTGAGATGATTGTATGATTTTTCTTAATTTCGTTATTTATATGGCCTACTATACTGATAGTTTTCCTAATATTGAACCAGCCCTGCATTCCTGGTATAAATCCTACTTGATCATGATGTATTTTCTTGGGGATGATTTTCTGTAGTCTTTTTGCTAATATCTTATTTAAGATTTTAGCATCAATATTCATTAGGGAGATTGGTCTAGAGTTTTCTTTCTCTGTTTTCAATCTACCTGGTTTGGGTATTAGTACCATGTCTGTGTCATAAAAGGAATTTGGTAGGACTCCTTCATTTCCTTTTTTTTCAAATAGTTTATATAACATTGGAGCTAATTATTCTTTGAATGTATGGTAAAATTCACTTGTAAATCCATCTGGTCTTGGAGATTTTTTTTTAGGGAGTTGATTAATAGCTTTTTCTATTTCTTTTTCTGAAATGGGATTATTTAGACTATTTACTTCTTCCTCTATTAATCTGGGCAAGCTATATTTTTGAAGGTATTCTTTCATTTCATTTAAGTTATCGAATTTATTGGCATAAAGTTTGGCAGAATAACTCCTAATTATTGTTCTAATTTCCTCATCATTAGTGGTGAGTTATCCCTTTTCATTTTTAAGACTAACAATTTGCTTTTCCTCTTTCCTTTTTAAAAATCAGATTTATTAAGGATTTGTCTATTTTGTTGGTTTTTTAATATAACCAACTCTTAATTTTATTAATTTAATAGTTTTTTTTTTTTACTTTCAATTTTATTAATCTCTCCTTTTATTTTTAGAATTTCAAGTTTTGTGTTTTTCTGGAGATTTTTAATTTGTTGCTTTTCTAGCATTTTTAGTTGTAAGCCCAAGTCTTTGACCTTCTCTTTCTCTATTTTATGCAAGTAGGCCTCTAGAGATATAAAATTTCCCCTTATAGATCCCTTATTACTGCTTTGGCTGTATCCCACACATTTTGGTATGATGTCTCATCAATTTCATTTCTTGGGTAAAGTTATTAATTATATCTATGATTTGCTGTTTCACCCAATCATTCTTTAGTATGAGATTATTTAGTTTCCAATTATTTTTTAGTCTATTTTCCCCTGGCTTTTTATTGAATGTAATTTTCATTGCATCATGGTCTGAAAAGGATGCATTTACTATTTATGCCTTACTGCATTTGATTTTGAGGTTTTTATGTCCTAATATATAGTCAGTTTTTGCTTCTCCCAGGCCTAATGTGCAACTGGAAGTTGAATTTGCCCACATTTCTCATTCTTATAAAGTGAGTTGAAATGTTTGAATAATTTCTCTGAAATCCTTCTGGATATCTAACTTTTTGTTAGCCTTATTCACCAAACCAGGGGGAAAAAAGTCTTGCTCAGGAGAACTTGAAGCCAATTAAAGGACCGTCAAACAAAAGTTAGGAATCGCACCATTCTTCTTTCCATCTTTTTTAGCATTCTCATTCCATTATAGTATTGATTATGAAAGAGGACATGAGAAAAGGGAATCTTCTTATAGGAAGGAAGGAAGAAAAGAGAGACTGCTGAAAGAAGGAAGAAGACAGAAGAATTTATATATATATATAGATATAGATATAGATATAGATAGATAGATTTAATTTTTTTATCCCACAATAATTCAAAACTATCTTTGATCCTTAATTAAAACATTTCTTTTTGTTTGTTTTTTTTTAAAGAAAAATAAAGAGCTAAAATATAAAACTTGCTTTGTGCACGCACAATTTTATTGTACCTGAGTTTTTCCTTCCTTCATTTATAACAATGAGGATGTTTAATTATATGGTCCATGGAGTGCCTTTCAGTTTTAGAAATAGAATCTTGTCATCTCTATGGTCTTTTCTAGCTCTTAACATTGTATAGGTCTCTGATTCTTTGAAACATAGTTCATTAAAGAACCTAAGCATATTCACATAGGTCCTATTGAATGAAATCTCTCTTGTTACAAACAAAAAGTCAAGCAAAATTGCATAAATAATTGGCTGCATATGGAGTATGTTGCACCTATTTCCCCATTTCCACAAAAAAGGAAGTATATCACCAGATTGGGCATTGTCATTGATATTTAATTACCTGTTAATGTTAACTTCATTTACCTTATTATGTGAGTTCAGGTTTTGTTCTGTATGAGTTCATATAAATTTTCCCATATTACTATATTTATTTTGGAGAAGGAAAGCAGAATGGGCATTGGTCCTGTGATTTTTTGAGAGTATAGAATTTCCATTGTGGAAATTAGATTTCATAAGCTCATCTAAGCACTGTCTCAAATGAGACTTGTCTCTGGGGTTCTGAGAGAATAAGTAACACATTTAGGTTCAGAGAGTTTGCACATATCAAAGTAAGGATTTGAACTTAGCTCGTCCCAACCCCAAACCTAACATTCTGCCCATTATTTAATACTTTCTCTTTAATTTAGAAGGAGCTAGGGCAACTGTGAATATATGAAAAAAATGGTATAAAAATTCTGCCTAAGTGAAGCAAAAGGACAAAGAAAAATGAGAAGAGACTTTCTCATATCTTCTGAGATCCTAATAATATTTTTCAATAAGCTCTATTCTCTGCACAAGAACGAACCTGGGTCTTTTGTCCATGAATTTCCACAATTCTTTCTCTCTCTCATTATTGACTTGAGGTTACAAATGCAGGAACTTATGGACACCATTCTATAAATCACTAACAGTCTTGCTGCTAAAGAACTAATTACTTTGACAATCCCCATCTTTTATACCACATTTATTACCAATGATTTTTCTAGGGGATAGGGAGGGAATGAGAAGGAAACACTGGATGCCTTTGTCTCCATCTCCTCACATGGTGATCAATCTTCAGAATAAAATGAGGTAGGAGATGTCATCCTTCCAGAAGGGATTGGATAAAAGATGGCCTGCTTTAACAGCTGATTATTACACATTTGCATACAGAGATTTGCAATTTGTACCTATCAACATGTTCCTCTCTCACTTTCTTTAACACTTTGCTTGGAAGTGAATATTTAACTACTGATTACTGAAAGAAAGCATTCCAGGTGGGTTTTCTAGATTTCTGTGTATTTTTCACTTTATCAGAACAGACATATACATTCTAGCTTATAAATAGGCATATCTATAAATACAAAATGAGAAATATCACAGACTATTCAGAAGACTGTGAAATATAAAATATTTTTCTCAATGAATAGTGGTGAGCTGCGTTATGAGATGATTGCATTCAGGAACCAGGAGGTACAAATGTTTGTTGTCCTCTATCCTCATCAGATAATATCTAAAAAACACATCTGAGAAAGCAAATGGATTAGATAAAGAACAAAAACAGGGGAAAAGGATGCTAAAAATACTTGAGTCCAAATTATGGATTGATCTCTGTTTAACTCTTAAATCCAGATTATAGATTCATCTATAATGTGAAGTTCATATCTAGGGACTGAGTTAAGGAGGTGGGCATGTTTTGTCTGAAGAAGAGAAGACTCAGAGGGAGGGAGGACATTAAAACCTTTCTCAAATGATTGAAAATTTACCTTGTAGAAGAGGAATGAGACACATTCTGCTTGCTCCTAGATAGTAGAATCAAGATTAATTGAAGGAACTTGCAAAGATGCAAATTTAACCAAAACCTTCCCAACCCTAAATCCTTAAATGAATGGGGTTGCTTAAGGTGTAAGGAGGGTATAAGTAGCATGTTTTGCCAAACTGAGAGCCTTTGATAAAGGAAAGAGTTATTATTTTCATTTGCATGTGAATAAACTGAGACTGAGAGAAATTGAATGATGTGCCCATAATAACAATGCTAGCAAATATTTAAGTAGGATTTAGCATGAATCTGTTGCTTTCTTCTCTTTCAGTTTTGTAATATGTATTCCAAACTGACAATCTTATCCTTGATTTTGTCAAGAAACTTTATAGTTGGGGCAGCGACATGGGCAGTGGATAGAGCACCAGCCCTGAAGTGAGGAGGACCTGAGTTCAAATCTGGACTCAGACACTTAACACTTCCTGGCTATGTGATTTTGGGCAATTGTCTCAGCAAAAATAAATACATAAATAAATAAACTCTATAATATGTTCTAGAATAAATATAACTTCTGTTTTTGCAGTGACTTTTGCTTTTCTTCATGATTTCTTTCTCTGGTTTTAGGATTTCCTATATCTATCTATCTAAACATATTATATATATATATGTATATACATATACACATATGCACATATATACATGTACAATAAATACATGCACATACACATAAACATATACCTAAATAGACACACTTGTGTATGCAATACATATATACTATGTGTGTTGTATATATATGTATATATATGTACACACACAAATATACATATTTTGTTGTTCTGTATACACACACATCTTTATTCATCCACTTTTTTAAAGAAAATAAAAATTATCATTCCAGAAAACTGTTGAAAGATCGGTCTCATACCATCAAGTTCTACTGATTTCTAAGAATTCAAAAGCCTTCTTGAATTATGATCTTTAGGTCATCTTGCTTTCTGCCTCTGCATTGTCCACTTTGATATAGACATATACTTCTATAGGATTTATTATTGGCTCCTTTCCTAGAAATGTGTTTTCCCCTGTGAATTTCTGGGACTCTTCACTGTTATTCTTCTCATTTTGTTTCTACTATCTATGATAGACTTCTGGGAAATGTTATCAACATGATGGAGAACTAGACATCTTCTCTGATTCTAATGGCCTGTTGTTACATTCCAAAATGGGAATTGTGCTCCAGAGATAAAAACAATTTCAGCTACACACACAATTTAGAACACCACCATCTAAACAATATAGCAACTCAAGCTAACAGCAAAGAACACTAATCCCTAACCCTTAACATTTTCTCTTATAACCCATTTTCCCATTACTCATCCCATTTTGGGTAGCAGCAAGATTTCACAAGACTTGTAGCAGTCTTGAAAAATAACTCAACTCTCTACTCCATATTGAATTTATGAGATTGAGCTTTGTAGATGTGCACAGGTAACTATGGGAAGCTCGGTAGCACAGTGTATAGAGTGTCAGGCCTGGAGTCAGGAAGACCTGGGCTTAATTTCAGATTCAGACACTAGGTATGTTACTCTAGACAAGACACTTAATCCTACTTGTCTCATTTTCCTCATCTGGAAAATAAGATGGAGAAGTAAATGGCAAACCTCTCCAATATCTTTGTAAAAAAAACAAAACAAATAACAACAAAAAACAAACCTAAATGGATTCATGAATAGTCAAATCTGTCTGACAATGACTAAACAAGAACAAATAAATAACTTTCCTCTTTACATTCATTATCATAAGATCATTACTTCCAATAAGAAAGGGATATTAAAGATCTTTGATTCCAAGTTTTGTTTTCCAAATAATGAAACAAAAGATGATAGAGATGATATAACTTGCTCAGTGCTACACCACTAAATACTTATTGGGAGAATAATTAAATGTGGGTCTTCTTAACTCTTAGTTTAAAGTCTTTTGGATGGAATATAAGAATGTGCTAGATCACAGATTGAAAGATAGATGGGAGTTCAGAGGCCTTCTAGGACAACTCCTTCAATTCTGAGAAGTGGAAACTGAAGCATTGGAGTTTTAGATGATTTTGCACAAAGTCACATAGGCAGCAAACATTGGAGGTAAGGTAGGAAGCCAGGTACTCTAACTACAGAATCAGTTTTTAGGTCATTCATGTTGATTTTCTACTCATAATGCCATAGGTGATTAAGTAACAATAATTTAGGAAGCTGGATAGATAGTCCAGTCAAAGGAGTGGGATATCAGCACCTGATAGAAAGAGAGAGAGCATCTTTAGAACAGACACAGCAAATTGCAAGAAAATTCTCCCTTCCATATCCAATTAGGTCTTTTGCTAAGTTGTCCCTTTCTAGAGTGAACACACCAGAAATGAAGATGAAATTAAAGCTATTATTAGGAGTTATTTGGCCTAATTATATGCAAACAAATTTCACAATCTAAGTGAAATGGATGAATATTTACAAAAATATAAATTGCCCATATTAACAGAAGAAGAAATAGAATACTTAAATAACCTTATTGTAGAAAAAGAAATTAAGCAAGCCATAAATTAGTTCCCCAAGAAAAATCTCCATAACCAGATGGAACTGTAAGTTAGATCAAACATTAAAAGAACAATTAATTCTAA
Organism: Sminthopsis crassicaudata; assembly: GCF_048593235.1. Lineage (NCBI taxonomy): Eukaryota > Metazoa > Chordata > Mammalia > Dasyuromorphia > Dasyuridae > Sminthopsis > Sminthopsis crassicaudata. The sequence continues at coordinate 627,517,445 of NC_133619.1, forward strand.
TACTATATAAAATAATTGTAAAAATACATAAGGAAGAAGTTCTAACAAATTTCTTCTCTGACAGAAATATAGTTTTGGTACTTAAACCAGGAAGATCAAAAACAAAGAAAGAAATCTATAGACAAATTTCTCTAATAAATATGATGCAATTAAAATATTTCTCCATAGATAGATAGATATAGTACTTTATTTTTCAAAATATATGTGAAGATAGTTTTCAGTATTATTTTTGCAGAATTTTGCATTCCAAATTTTTGTTTCTGCTTCCCTTACCTTCCCTCTCTCCAAGATAGCATGAAAGTTTATATAAGTTAAATATATGATGCAAAAATTTCAAATAAAATTCTAGGAAGGAAATTATAGCAATATATCACTAGGATTATGCAATATGACCAGGATTTCTTTGTATCAGTAAGAACAATCTGGTTCAATGTTAGAAAAACTATAAGCATAATTTACCAAATCAATGATAAAAACTAAGAAAAATCATGATTATTTCAATAGAAGCAGAAATAGCTTTTGACAAAATGCAACAGGAATTCTTATTAAAAATACTCCAAATCTTAGAAATAAATGGAGTGGGAGGAGAATTATGGGAAAATACCTGAATATGTCAGAAAATTCTAAGCTCTCCAGAGAACATAATTTCTTCCCATAGTGAACATAGTATGAACAAAGAAGACTTGGGGTAGAACAGGAGTCTTCCTGATATAATCTGAGAAGACCTGAAGAAAGACCCCAGAACTGACTTTTGACCAATGTGAAGTATAAACATTTCTAGACTAGTTCCAAAGAAACAGAAATTGAGGAGCCCTGGTACTAACTGGGCTTGGAGGTAGCCTTAGCCTAAATCACAGGAACTTTTTACCCGCATACAGCCTGGGGAGTCAGAGATCTGAGTCCAGGAATATTGGGGGAGCTTCAGGCTGATTAGAAACACCAGGCCCTGCTGTGCTGCTGAAATGGATTTATAGAAGAACTCAAAAAAAGACCTCAAAAATCAAATGAGAAAAGATTTAGGAAAAACTAATAAGAAGGAAGAAAGAGATAAAGAAAGAATGAAAGACAGAATGAAAGAAAGAAAGAAAGAAAGGAAGGAAGGAAGGAAGGAAGGAAAGAAGGAAGGACGAGACAATGGATGAACTTTGAGGGAAGAATTAAGTATAATTTTTTTGCATTTGATTTATTTTTCTTGTTTTTTTTCCCTTTTTTATGCATGTCTAAGATGGAAAATGTTTTGCATGATTTTACATACATAATTGCTATCAAATTGTTTGGCTTTTCAAATTGTGGGGCTGGGACTGAAGAGAGAAAAAATTTTCCAACTCAAAAATATTAAAACATGACTATTAAAATAACAATAGATCAATTCTTCATAAGATGTCATTTTCTGTCATATATGTTAACTATTTTCTGGCTTTGTATTTTATCTAAATTTTATAATTATGGTATCTTTGCCTTTTCCCCAAACTACAAAAAAAGTAAAGTTCTGATCTATTTGTATGGTTGAAAAGGCAATGGACTCAGCAGGAGAACCAAAGACTCTTATCTTGCTTTTGATACTTAACAAATAGAGAATGTAGAACAAGTTGCTTATTTACTTTGAGTCCCACTGTTCTCATCTGTAAAGTCAGAGAGTTTTACTCATTTAGACAAAACAGAAGTCAATTTTATCAAATATGTGTTTGATATAGATCACTCATACAAAGAAAGATCAAATTAACAAAAGACTTACTTGGGGATATTATATAATAGTGATAGGGAATGTCAGATTATTCAGATTTTTTTTGTTGGATTTTGCAACCCAAATAATTATATCTAAACATTCTTTTTACTTTCCTATGAGATCACCAGAAATACCAGTAGCTTTTATTAAACATATTGTTTGTGCAAAGAACTGTAATAAATTCTGGGGATATCCCCCTAAAATGATCACTAACCTTAAGAAGCTTGAACTTTACTTAATAAGTTCTACTTTTTAAAAATTCTAAGGAATAATATAGAGAAAATTGCATTCTGAATCTCATTCTCACCAAAACAAATGGGAATGTGTTACCCAGTCAGAAATGATGGGAGCCTTTGGTTAAAGAGTTTTATTATCCTACAATTGTGACAGAGAGAATATCAGGGATTGATTTGTTATTTAGGAGGGCAGTTTTCAAAGTGTCCAGAGAAATGATAGAAAGATTTTCAAGTTCTGGAGGGGAAAAAACAATTCTGAAGACTCATAAAACACATATACATACACACATTTCAGTATAAAGAAAATAAGGATATCTAAATTGCTGAGAATGACCAAACTATATGAACAGACCAATGTATTCATCAGTCAAATATGATCACTAATATTTAAATATTGCTTTAAGGTTTGCAAAGCATTTCATATATGCTAAGTAATTGAAACTCACAAAAATAACCTTATATGATAAAGTGCTATTATCCCCATTTTACAAAAGTGAATTGAGAAATTAAGTGATTTTTCTAGTGACACAGAGTGTCTGAAGCAGATTTCAAACACAATTCATCCTAATACCAAGTCTTTATCTCTATCCATTGAACTAACCAGCTGCTTCTTTTATATATTAAATATACATATAAAGAAAATGGAAGCAAAGTTATGTAACAAAGATGCATACCAGTATGAGATAGTCCTGTGAGAATAATTCCAGGAGTGAAAAACTCAAAACCTGTCCAGCCTGGCAAGGAACAAAAAATAGACCTTGTTTTGATTGGCCAGGGAAGGAAAAACAAGAAGTAATGAATAAAGTCTCCAAAGATACACATTTAGCTAAGGGCAGCAGATCTTTCATGTTAATAACAGCTTTCTAATGGCTGTACATGTTACATCTGTGTATATTGTAGATGAGTATTCTTATTAGGTACATGGAAAATTAGCTGGATTCTATGTTTCCTTTTGGTTTTGTCCTGTGATTCTGTGAGTACTCTCACAGAATCTTATTTCTGTGAGAATCTTATCTCTTATTTCTGGCCATTTAATTAGTTCAGAGCATACCCATGTATTTCTGTCCTAACAGTATTTCCCACCTTAGTATAATTGTATTATGAATCTTCATAAAATGTTTTGGTTGAATCTAAGTAAATTCTATATAGAGAAGTGGATTTTAAAAGTAAGACACTGCTTTCTCAAACTGGAGGTAGTCATTAGCAAGTAGAACATTAACTGGCTTGATGCCCTAATTAAGAAGTGAATTGCTTGGACAGAATTTGCTGCCATGCTAGGACCCGGTGAATTTATCCCCCCATTACTTCCACCCCTGTTTCCCCTTACTGTTATCTAGTGTACTGTACTAAAGATAACAGAATCTATTCTTTTCTTTTTCTTGACAGTCAGGAATTTGCCTTTTTCCATAATCACACAGGAGTCCTAGGTTTCATGGTATAGAGTCACTATCGTTTTTCTAAAGAAAAAGGGAAAGTCCCTTTAGCAAGTGCTAAACTCTGAGATGTTAATTTCCTAGAGCTTAGAAAGAAAATTGAATTTCTTGATACTTTATTTTATACTTGGCTGTGCTATTGTAAATATATCTGAGTTTTCAAGAAGCATATCAGGACACAGATTCACCTATCTCAACAATTTACTCCTTCCTGGCTAGCTTTTATCACTGAGTATGTGGCAGTTAGAAGATGTGCTCATTACAATTTAAAGGTCCACTGACCAGAGTCCATTATGACAACTTGGAAAAGGAGAGGAAGAATGAATGCCCTGCATTTTCTATTTTTCCCAAACAAGTAAATTGATTAATGACAAATTAATCTTAGTCACTTTTGGTTTCAATTTTCCTTTAGAATTAAAGAGAAACAGGATAATATACCAAAACAGAGAGAGAGAGAGAGAGAGAGAGAGAGAGAGAGAGAGAGAGAGAGAGAGAGAGAGAGAGAGAGAGAGAGAGAGAGAGTTTATTGATTTTTTTTTTTGCTGGAATTTTGAGCCAGCAAACCTCATTTAGCCAAATACTTTAGTAATATTGATATTGTGATAATACTTCTAATAATAGTTATTTCTCTTAGGATTTCACTTGTCTACCTGGACTCAATAGAGGCATGATACCTTCTTTTATCAACGCAGAGTAATCAGGGATTAGCAAATGAATTGGAGATGTCAATATCTCTTTTGCTTCTAATTTACTGGTTTAGTTCAAAAGAGAGTGATTTGATATTGCTAGTGGCAGTCTTCTAATGAGAACTACTGAGAGAGTCATAGTATGCTTTTAAGATTCTGTAACTCAGTGAAATGCTCCTATTGTCTTCAAATCCGAACCATAGCAATATATCAATTAGGTATGCTAGTAGACCCCAAAGGAAAGGTCAAATACAACAGGAAACTGTTTGCAAGATATCTAATTTCACCATTTACCTGAAATGTCTCTCAAAATAATCAGTGATCTGTTAATTTATAAACCTATGTTTTTTTTTTTAAATCAAACTTTATTCTTTTATTCTTCTTTATCTCTTTGCAGTTACCGATGCTAATTATCTTCTCCTGGATTCTCTTACCTTTCTAGATTTTCATGGTATTGTTTTCTCCTGGTTCTCCTTTGACATTTCTGGCCATCATTTTATACTCTGCTTTGCTGGACTTTCAACCAGTTTATGCCCACTAATGATGCGTTTCCTTTAAAGTTCTCTTTTGAGCTCTTTTCTCTTCTCTCTCTATAGTATATATCTTGATGATATCGTGAATTTCTAAAGGTTTAACTAAGAGCTCTATGAATATGATTCTAGACTCTAAATATATAGCACTAATCTTACTTCTGGTTTAACAAGTTGTTGAGTTTAGAGTTCTGGGCCTGGAGACAGGAAAACTGGAATTAAAATATGACCTCAGACAATTACTAATTGTGTGACTCTGCGCAAGTCATTTAACCTCTGTTTGCCTCTGTTTTTTCATCTGAAAAATGAGTTGGAGAAGAAAATGTCAAACCACTCCTGTGTCTTTGCTAAGAAAATTCCATATGGATCATGGATTATGAAGTGTCAGGAATAATTGAAATGACAAGAATAACACAGTCTTTCTCCTAAGTGCCAGTTTTCTACTATCCACTGTCTTTCAGACAACTTAATTGGAAATCCCAGAAGCATCTCAAACAGAACCTTTTTTTCTTTCCTTCTAAATCTTCTCTTCTGAACTTCCTTAGTATTTTATATAGTATCACTATCCTTCTTATTTTCTAAGCTTACAAACTTGTAGTCATCCTTGACTTCTTACTGATGCTTAATCAACTATTTGAATTCTTGCCAAACTTTTGTCATTTTTATCTTCACAATGTTTGTCATCTGTTCTCTTATCTCTATGCACACAGCGATTAATCTTGTAATTGCCCTCATCACTTTTCACTTGAACCATTCCTTGACCTTCCAGTGGGTTCCCTAACTCAAATCTCTCCTCACTCTAATTCATCCTGCCAATGTGATTTTTCTGAAATACAGGTTTGACCTTGTCAACTTCTTTTCACAATAAACTTCAGTGGCTCCCTATTATCTTTAGGATCACATAAAATTCTCTGTCATTTAAAACTGTTTATAATGTGACCTCTTCCTCCATATTCAATCTCCATGTACTTTCCTCCCTCTCATGCACTCTGTGATCCAGCACCAATGGCTTACTTGTAATTCCTGATACATGAAAGTCTTCTGGTCTCAGTGGATTTCCCTCATTCTGGATCCTCCAACCTCCCTTTTGGTTCCTAACTTCCCTGGATTCTTTCATACGAGAATTCAAATACTACTTTCTACAAGTTTTTTTTTTTTCTTTTCCTGATCCTCTCTTTTCACTCCAGTCCCTTCTCTGTAAGATTGCCTTCCAGAGTCATATATCAAATGTGTAGGTGTGTTTTTATATTTGTTCACACACCTACATACAAACATAAACATATACTTGAATATACATATGTATAAATATATCCACACATATGTGTATATGTAGAGATAGATATAAGAATATACAGACACACAAATGTGTATATATAAACATATACAAGCATACATATATAGTAATTCTCATATCATTTCCTGATTAAAATGTGATTTCTTTGACAATAAAAACTGTTTTTAGCCTTTTAATATATCTCACATACTGAACACAATGTCTGACACATAGTAAAGATATAAATAAAAGCATGTTCTCTGATTGATTATATTATTGACTTTTATTTTCAACCATACTCTTGCACCAAAAGTCAAATGGCTTCCATATTTTCCAGTATTTTCCCCCTGAATTAAAAAAAAATATTAAACAATGCTTAACTCAATTAAATACAAATGGAGGAATGTGGAATTAGAGATTGATACATGACTTGTAATTTGGAAGACTCAGACTCTAGTCTTAATTTCACTCTAAGTTAACAACTAGGTAGTACAGTGGTTAGAGGTAGGAAGACTCATCTTCCTAAGTTTGAATCTGGCATCAGACACTAGCTGAGTGACTAGACAAGTCACTTTATTCTATTTGCTTCAGTTTCCTCATCTGTAAAATAAGCTAGAGAAGGAAATGGCAAACCACTTCAGTATCTGTGTCAAGAAAACCCAAAATGACACCACAAAGAGTTGGATATGAAACAACTAAACAAATTGTCTAAAGGCCTCAATGTAAAGTTCGAACAAAAATATATTTCCTGTCTCTTCAAAGGATTCTTTGTATGAGGTCCAATCAATCATTTTAAGGATTAAGATTGTGCTTTCAATGCAGATATCTTCCTCTACCAATGAAGTGGACACCTACTTTAAATTTTTTAGTTTTACAGAGTTGCCTTAGAGCAGAGATATTAAGTCACTTCCCTAAAGTCATGAAGTCAATATGTGTTAGAGGTGAAAATTGGACCCATATTGTCCTGATTCTGGGGATCTCTTCATTTATAGAATCCCACTGCCTAATTATCCACATGCATCTAGCTCTTTTAAAACTGACCAAATGATTCATACACCATCACAATTGATTCTCACACCAATCAGTATAAAGACGCTAATATAATCTCCATTTCATGTGTGTGCAAACTGGCAATTAGCAAGGTGAAGAGACAGTCAGGATTTCAAGGCTAGTATGCATCTGAGGTGGCAACATGACCTCAAAATTCTTTGACAGCAAATTATTTTCATTCACTTTTTTTTTTAAGAATTTTTTCCACAGTATATATGCATGAGTAATTTTTTTATAATATTATCCCTTGTATTCATTTTTTTCAAATTATCCGCCCCCTCCCTCCACTCCCTCCCCCCGATGACAGGCAATCCCATACATTTTACATGTGTTACAATATAACCTAGATACAATATATGTGTGTAAATACCATTTTCTTGTTGCACATTAAGTATTAGATTATGAAGGTATAAGTAACCTGGGTAGATAGACAGTAGTGCTAACAATTTACATTCACTTCCCAGTGTTCCTTTTCTGGGTGTAGTTATTTCTGTCCATCATTGATCAACTGGAAGTGAGTTGGATCTTCTTTATGTTGAAGATATCCACTTCCATCAGAATACATCTTCATACAGCATTGAAGTGTACAGCGATCTTCTGGTTCTATTCATGTCACTCAGCATCAGTTGATGTAAGTCTCTCCAAGCCTCTCTGTATTTCTCCTGCTGGTCATTTCTTACAGAACAATAATATTCCATAACCTTCATATACCATAGTTTACTCAACCATTCTCCAATTGATGGACATCCATTCATCTTCCAGTTTCTAGCTACAACAAAAAGAGCTGCCACAAACATTTTGGCACATACAGGTCTCTTTCTGCTCTTTAGTATTTCTTTGGGATATAAGCCCAGTAGTAGCACTGCTGGGTCAAAGGGTATGCACCGTTTGATAACTTTTTGGGCATACTTCCAAATTACTCTCCAGAATGGCTGGATTCTTTCACAACTCCACCAACAATGTATCAGTGTCCCAGTTTTCCCACATCCCCTCCAACATTCATCATTATTTGTTCCTGTCATCTTAGACAATCTGACAGGTGTGTAGTGGTATCTCAGAGTTGTCTTAATTTGCATTTCTCTGATCAGTAGTGATTTGGAACACTCTTTCATATGAGTGGATATAGTTTTAAATTCATCATCTGAGAATTGTCTGTTCATATCCTTTGACCATTTATCCATTGGAGAATGGTTTGATTTCTTATAAATTAGGGTCAGTTCTCTATATATTTTGGAAATGAGACCTCTGTCATAACCTTTAACTTTAAAAATATTTTCCCAATTTGTTACTTCCCTTCTAATCTTGTTTGCATTAGTATTGTTTGTACAGAAACTTTTTAATTTGATGTAATCAAAATCTTCTATTTTGTGATCAATAATGATCTCTAGTTCTCCTCTGGTCATAAATTCCTTCCTCCTCCACAGGTCTGAGAGGTAGACTATTTTCTGTTTCTCTGATCTGTTTATTATCTCATTCTTTATGCCTAAATCATGGACCCATTTTGATGTTATCTTGGTATATGGTGTTAAGTGTGGATCCATATCTAATATCTGCCATACTAATTTCCAGTTTTCCCAACAGGTTTTTCCAAATAATGAATTTTTATCCCTAATGTTGGTATCTTTGGGTTTGTCAAAGATTAGATTGCAATAGGTGTACCCTTTTTTGTCCTTTGTATCTAATCTGTTCCACTGATCTACCGTTCTATTTCTTAGCCAGTACCAAATGGTTTTGGTGACTGCTGCTATATAATATAGCTTTAGATCAGGTACACTTAGACCACCTTCCTCTGACTTTTTTTTCATTAGTTCCCTTGCAATTCTTGACTTTTTATTCTTCATATGAATTTTGTTGTTATTTTTTTCTAGGTCATTAAAAAAGTTTCTTGGGAGTCTGATTGGTATAGCACTAAATAAATAGATTAGTTTGGGGAGTATTGTCATCTTTATTATATTCGCTTGGCCTATCCAAGAGCACTGAATGTCTTTCCAATTATTTAAATCTGACTTTATTTTTGTGGCAAGTGTTTTGTAATTTTTCTCATATAATTCCTGACTATTCTTTGGTAGATGGATTCCCAAATACTTTACACTCTCAAAATTTGTTTGGAATGGAATTTCTCTTTGTATCTCTTGCTGCTGCATTTTGTTGGTGATATATAAAAATGCTGAGGATTTATGTGGATTTATTTTGTATCCTGCCACTTTGCTAAAATTCTGAATTATTTCTAATAGCTTTTTAGCAGAGTCTTTGGGGTTCTCTAAGTATACCATCATATCATCTGCAAAGAGTGACAGTTTGATTTCCTTATTGCCTGCTCTTATTCCTTTAATCTCTTTCTCGACTCTTATTGCCGAAGCTAACATTTCTAATACAATATTGAATAGCAATGGTGATAGTGGGCAACCTTGTTTCACTCCTGATCTTACTGGGAAAGGTTCTAGTTTATCTCCATTGCATATTATGCTTACTGATGGTTGTAAATATATTCTCCTGATTATTCTAAGGAATAGTCCATTTATTCCTATACTCTCCTATACTCCTATACTTTAGTATGAATGGATGTTGGATTTTATCAAATGCTTTTTCTGCATCTATTGAGATGATCATATGGTTTTTATTAATTTGATTATTAATATGGTCAATTATACTAATAATTTTCCTAATATTAAACCAGCCCTGCATTCCTGGTATAAATCCTACTTGATCATAGTGTATTATCCTGGGGATGATTTTCTGAAGTCTTTTTGCTAATATCTTATTTAAGATTTTAGCATCAATATTCATTAAGGAAATTGGTCTATAATTTTCTTTCTCAGTTTTCGATCGACCTGGTTTAGGTATCAGTATCATGTCTGTGTCATAAAAGGAGTTTGGTAGGACTCCTTCATCCCCTATTTTTTCAAAGTTAGATGCTATACCACTTGGTGCATATATGTTTAGTATTGATATGGCTTCATTATTTATGCTACCTTTCAGCAGGATATAGTTTCCTTCCTTATCTCTTTTAATTAGATCAACTTCTGCTTTTGCTTGATCTGAGATAAGGATAGCTACCCCTGCTTTTTTGGCTTTACCTGAAGCAAAATAGATTCTGCTCCAACCTTTTACCTTTACTCTATATGTGTCTCCCTGCTTTAAGTGTGTTTCCTGTAAACAACATATTGTAGGGTTCTGATTTTTGATCCAGTCTGCTATCCGTCTCCGTTTGATGGGAGTGTTTATCCCATTCACATTTACAGTTAAAATTACTAATTCTGTATTTCCTGCCATCATAATATACCCAGATTATGCTTTTTCCCTTGACCCCACTGAACCCCTTCTCTGATATTTAATTTATGGACCCCACTTGTGATGTGCAGCCCTCCCTTTTTTTTAGTATCCCTCGCCCCTCCCTCCAAGTCCCTTCCCTTATTCTCCTTTTCCTTTTCCCTTTTCCTCTCCCCCCTTTTAATGAGGTGAGAGAGAATTCTATGAAAAATAAATATGTCAATTATTTACTCTTTGAGCCTCTTCTGATGAGAGTAAGATTCACACGATGTTTCTCCCCCTTCTAAATTTCCTCAGATATGGTGTATTTTCTATGCCTCTTCCTGGGATGTAGTTTCCCTCTTTTTATCACTCCTTCCCCTTTTTCTGATACTACCCCCTTCCCTTTACTACACCCCCCTTTTTATATCAGTAAAATCAAATTATCCATGCATACTTTCTATATATCCACAACAGAGATACAGTTCTCAAGGGTTCTGTGTACCTTTTTCTGTTTCTCTTCAGTCTTGTGGATATAGATCAAATTTTTTGTTTAAGCCTGGCTTTTTTTTTTTTTAGAAACATATGGAATTCCTCTATTTCATTGAATGACCATCTTCTTCCATGGAAAAAGATGCTAAACTTAGCTGGGTGGTTTATTCTTGGTTGCAATCCTTGATCTTTTGCCTTTTTGGAATATCAGGTTCCAGGCCCTTCTATATTTTAATGTGGAGGCAGCCAGATCTTGTGTGACCCTTATTGTGGCACCTTGGTATTTAAGTTGTTTTTTTCTAGATGCTTGCAAGATTTTCTCCTTTGTGTGGTAATTCTGCAGCTTAGCCACAATATTCCATGGTGTTGTTTTTTTAGGGTCTATTTCAGAAGGAGTTCGATGAATTCTTTCGACATCTATTTTCCCTTCTGTTTCTATTATCTCTGGACAGTTCTCTTTGATGATTTCCTGTAAAATAGAATCTAGGCTCTTTTTTTTTGTCATAGTTTTCGGGAAGTCCAATAATCCTCAGATTATCTCTCCTAGATCTATTTTCCAGGTCTATAGATTTTCTCAGTAAATATTTGACGTTATTCTCCAGCTATTCATTTTTTTTTTTTTTGTTTGACTGATTCTTGGGTTCTCAATGAATCATTCATTTCTATTTGTTCCATCCTGAATTTTAAGGAATTATTTTCTTCATTCACAGTTTTTAGTTCTTTTTGTATGTGCCCAATTTCATTTTAAAATGAATTATTTTGCTCTATTGAATTTTTTTCCATTTCCCTAATTTTTTTTAGAGAATTATTTTTTTTTCCAATTCAGAAATCCTATTTTCTTGAGACTTTTTTATCTTTTCCAATTCAGAAATCCTACTTTCCTATGATTTTTTAACCTTTTCTAATTCACAAATTTTGTTTCCCTGAATCTCCTGTGAATTCTTTATTTTTTCCAACTCCAATTTCAGAATGTTGTTATTCTCTATCATAGCTTCTCTTTCCTTTCCTCATTTTTCTTCAAACTCTCTTAATTTTTTAATAGTCTCTTCTAGGAGAGAGTTATGTGATTGGGGGCAGGAATCATTCCCCTTTAGGCTATTATCTGCTGACTCTCTGCTGTTAACTTCCTTGGAGTTGGATACCCGCTCTTTCTCTGTGTAGAAAGAATCGATCATTTTTCTTGGCTTTTTACTCATATTTAAAAAATCTTTTGGGGTCTGTCCCTGGGGTAGGAAATTATTTATTTATTTCTTTGCCAGTTTTCTCCCCAACCAGATGGATGCAGTGGCTCCTGAGCCTGAGCTAAGAGAGAGCTCTGGGAGAGAGTTCCCCTCCCCCTCCCTGGAAATGCCTCAGAGGTCATTAGCACGGCGCTATGTGTCCTAGCGACTTCCTTGAGGTTTAAGACCGAATAGTAAAGGCGACACAAAGCCCAGCCTATGTGTCCCAGTGGGATGTGGATGTCTGCAGCTGACGTGAAAAGCCCCTGTGCTCAAACTGGAAGTGTCTGCCCTGAAACTGCGGTCCCTATTTCAAAGGTTCTGCTTCTCTGGGACTTCTGGGGATGAGTTCCACAGCCTCCAGCCGAGCAAGGCACTATGTGTTGCCTTGGGCCATGTCTGCCTGCTTTTCAATCTCTTAACTACCCCCAGGTGAAAGCCCAGACAGCCTAAGTCTGCCACACCCACAGTGCCGAGATCTGTTGAGTCACTTCCAGATTGGGGTGGTTCTAGTATCTGGCTTTATATTTTAAAGTGGCTTGATTTCTCTTCTGACCTGCTGTTTTATAAGCAGAGAAGAGCTAACACCCTGTGCCAGATTCTTCTATCTCAGTGGCTTCTCTGATCCCAGAGCCCTCCCCAGCACAATCGGTGCAGTGTGCTAGCACCTCACCCTGTCTGTGCTGGCCTCTTTCTTTTTCCTCCCCTTGGAACTGACCTTTTCTTTTGAAACTCCAGTTTCTCTTCAGCTGGTAAGTCGTGCTTCCAGTCCTTGTGGTTTCTATCAGTCCAGCGCTATTTTTGAGGCTGATTTAACTAATTGGTAATGAGGGAAGAAGGGAGCTCACAAAATCGCATGTATCTTCTCTGTCATCTTGGCTCTGCCTCCCCCCCCCCCCCCCCCGTACTCCATTCACTTTGCCACACTCTCAATGCAGAGTTTTCAGGATCTTTGAAGGTGTGATAATTATCAAATATCAGAGATAGAAGTGGTCAGTTACACAGGCCAGACTGTATTTGACTTCAGGTTTCCTTTTTCCAGTATTCCTGCCAAGTGATCATTAAGTCTTTATTTGAGGATTTCAAGGTGTTGGAGGAAAAGAGAGTTCTCTTGAGTCAGCAACTTTTAAGAGCACTAACAATTAACATGTTTCCCTTACATCGAATCTATTTTGTTTTTGGCACTTTGACCAATTGGTTTTTATTCTACCCTCTGGCGCCAAGGTGAATCCATCTAACTCTAGGGTGGTTGACTCCCAAATCTCATAGATAAATTCAGTATGTACCATGACACAAATCCCTTCCTCAACTTTCACCATGAGTGGTCCTCTAACAGTTTTCTGAAATGGGAAGAGGGAAAGATGGAAAGGGAAGCCAGTGCTTGTTGAGGTAGCCTATCTCATGGCTCTCATGATTTTTTTTAATTTTAAAATGTTTTTACCCTCATTTACATTCTAAATTGTCCACTCCATAACTTCTGCACATTATTACAAATTTTTCCTTCTGTGGCCAAGAAGAACAAATCCCACATCACTTCAATAGCCCTTGAAATACTTGAATTATTATATATGTTATATATTATATGTATTATAAATGAATCTGTGCAAAGTCCTTTTTTTCCATCATAAACATCTCCAGGAATATAGGCCTATAGATTGCTTTTCTCATACCATGGGTTTCTACTACTTTGCCATGTCAGTGGTCTTCTTTTGGATTCTCAATATGTATTGCCAGAGCTATATAAGTATCTGGAAGGCTCCAAAGGAAAGTGTGGGAGAAGAAAGGTATTAGCCTGACTACAAAACTGAAGTTCTACAAGTCCTTGTGCTGGCTTCATTGTTGTACAACTGTGAAAACGAGATAGATACCAGTACTAAGCCAGGAAACTGAATGGCTTCTGTTTGGATTTTCTTAGGAAGATTCTGAAGATCACCTGACAGGATCAGATACTGGATGTCCTTTTTTGCACTAAACTGTCAAGCATTCCAACTCTATAGTAGAAAGCACCAAATAATATTTTATGGAGAATTCATACAGGACAATTTTCCAAGATGGTCAGGAAAAATAAGTGACACAAGGACTCTCAAAACCTCTCAAAAATTTTATTGTATGACATGGGAAATACTAGCACAGGACCAACCAGATGTGCTGTGTCCAAAAGAAACACAAGATGCATAAAATTAGAGAAGCTCCCCCAAATGTTCATAGGGACCATTTGTGTCTGACCTGTGGCAGATCATTCTGCAATTGTTTTGGTGTGGTCAGCCACAGTCAGACACACTGTAACTTGATTCTAAATAGTGATGTCATTTTTGGTCCTTTTTGAGAACCAACCAAATGTTTAAAAATTGCTCTAATAGAAAAAAAAAAGACAATTCATCTGGAAAAAGAAGGGAGTAAGAATTTCAAAGGAATTGATGGAGAAAAATGCAAAAGAAGATGACCAATCCATGCCAGACTTAAAACTATATTACAAAGTGGTGGTCGTTAAAACTATTTGGTACTCACTATTTGACAAAAATTGCTAGAAAAATTAGAAATTAGGCACTGACCCACATCTAATACACTATACCAAGATAACATCTAAATGAATTCATGATTTAAGCATAGAAGATAATGCTATAAGTAAATTAGGAGAGCAAGGGATAGTCTATCTGTCAGATCTGTGGAGAAGAAAGGAATTTTTGACTAAAGAAGAACTAGAGAACATTATAAAATGCAAAGTAGATAATTTTGATTACATTAAATTAAAAAGAGTTCATGCAATCAAAACCAATGTAGCCAAGTTCGAAGAAAAACAGAAAGCTGGAGGGGAAAATTGCAGCTAGTGTTTCTGAAAAAGGCTTTCTAAAATATATAGCTAGTTGAGTCTAATTTAGAAAAAAAAATACAAGTGATTCCCCAAATGATAAATGGTCAAAGGATATGAACAGACAATTTTCAGATGCAGAAAGTAAAGCCATTTCTTTTCATACAAAAAAAATGCTCTAAACCCCTATTGATTAGAGAAATGCAAATCAAGACTACTTTGAGGAACCCCTTCATACCTCTCAAATAGACTAAGATGACAGCAAAAGATAATGATAAATGTTGGAGGGGATATGGGAAAACTGGGATATATACATTGTTACTGGAGTTTTGAAATGATTCAGCCATTTTGAAGAACAATTTGAAACTATTCCCAAAGAGGCATAAAATTGTGCATTTTCTTTAATTCAGCAATGTCTCTATTGAGTCTGTGTCTCAGAGATATTATAAAGGAGGGAAAAGGACCTACAGGTGCAAAAATCTTTGTAGTAGCCCTGTTTGTAGAAACTAGAAAGTGAGTAGATAGATGTCCATCAATTGTGGAATGGCTGAATAAATTATGGATATAATGAAATATTATTGTTCTGTAAGAAATGATGAGCAGGCTGATTTCAGAAAAACCTGGAAAGACTTACATGAACTGATGTTAAGTGAGCTGAACAAAGAAAATATTTTACATAGTAACAAGATAATGTAATGATCAACTGTGATGAGCTTGGCTTTTCTTAACAATGAGGTGATTCAAGGCAATTTCAATAGACTTGGGATAGAAAATATCATCTACATTCAGAGAGAAAGTGAAAAAGTTATGCTTTGATCCACATACAGTCTCCTTTATTTTAATGTTGTTTTTGTTTTTTATGTTTTTCCCCCATTGGTCTAATTTTTCTTGCACAATATTACAAATATGGAAATATGCTTAAAAGAATTTCACATATTTAACCTATATAAGATTACTTGCTATCTTGGGGAAAGGGAGGTAAGGAAAGGAGAAAGAAAAATTTAGAACAAAAAGTCTTACAAAAGTTGAAAGATAGTTGAAGACTATCTTTACATGAATTTAGAAAAATAGAATAATGTTGAAAACATTTTAAAAATTACTCTAAACTCTGATAATATGAAATGAAGAGTATGTTTCAAATGTGGTTGAAGGGGGAAGGAGAAAATATGGAGAAACTAGCTACTGGAAGAGCAAGAAACAATCTTAAGATTCAGGGCTGATTTTGTGACATTTAAATGTCTAAAGTTGTAGGGGGAAAATAACTTGATTTTCCTTCAAAAAACCTGTATTCAAATTTTCACATTCTATTTTTAAACAGAATTGCAGACTCAATAGGAACCATAAAAGAATGAATATAATCAATAAATAAATGAAATACATATACAATAGAATTTCAGTATTGGAAGGGACTTCCTGAGTCATCTGAGGAAAAAAAAAATCACCTATGTAACAATAATTTAGCTTTTGCTTGCCTATTACCAATAAGGAGAGTTTCCAACTTACCTAGTCAGGCTATTCCATTTTTATATAGCTCTATTTGCAATAAAGGGTTTCTTTTTTTTCCTTTTTCTTTATCTATTCCTTGTAGTTCTGCCTTCTTACATCAAACAGAAAAAAAATAGCTAATCTTTCTTCTTTATGAAGGCTTTTCTATTCTTTCAAGACAATTTCCTGCCTACCATTACCTGTCTACCCCATTCTAACATACTCTTCTCCAGGATAAACATTTTGGGCTTATTGTCTAAAATCAATATATTTTTTTTCAACTAGACCATAGGATTATAGGGATATGGAAAAAGTAGCAGATTCAACTGAACATCTAAGGAATTATTCTCAATAAGGTATGGGAATATTGTGGACTATAATACCAGAGGTCCCTAATGCATTCATTTTGACAAAGGAATTCCAAGGAAAAAGAAACAAAAAACCAGAGATTTTTCCAAACTTTATTGGGGAATTTATTTATAGGAGATCCCTAAAGTAACACCTGATTATGGCAAACCAATAGCAAGGCCTACCCATTCTACTAGTCCATGTAAAACCTTGAAAGTTAAGTTATTTATGAGTTTTACTGAAACTGAGAAAGGAGTGAAACATAAATGGCATGGACAAAGAAGCAAAATGTATAAATGTTCAACCAAGACAGTTTGTGAGTTACATATCATCCTTGATCTAGTGAGAATATTTGAGGGGTTTTGTTTGTTTGTTTTGCTTCTAACTATATCCATGAACCTAACTTACTGAGAGACCTTTAGATCAAAAAAACATTCATTTTGAAAAAAAAAAAACTTTCAGTAGGAGGTTAGAACATCAACTAAACTGAGTTACAAAGTAGGCTTAGAGGCTCATCACTGGTAGCATGCAATTTAACTAGATAAATAGAATTTTACTCAAGTCATCTTCCATGTTTGTCCTTAAGTTTTGTTTGTTCTTCTCTTTTTTTTGTTGGTCAATAGGAAGTAATAGGCATAATGATTGTCTGTTATGGGTTGTACCACTGTCAAAGAATAGAAAAGAAGCAGATTCAAATAGGTCACTCATCTAGTTTTTCAGAAACGTGATGTGAATAAAAGTCTCTCTCTCTGTCTCTCTGTCTCTGTCTCTGTCTCTGGGTCTCTCTCTCTCTCTCATTCTCTCTCTCTCTGTAATTTTGTCTGCCTCTGTCTCAGTTTCTCTGTCTTTGTCTATCTCTCTGTATCTTCTGACAATTCATCTCTCTCTCCCATCATCAGATATTATTCGTGGGTTTAATTATCACCTCTACATAGATGATGATCACATCTATATATACAGCCCAATTTCCCCAACCCCCTATCCTAGGTTTCAATGCCATATCACTATTTGCCTTTCAGACATTTCAACTTAATATCCTGTAAATCCCCAAAGTCAATATCTAGAAAAACATTCATCATCTCTCTCCCAAAGCCCTTCCCTTCCAAGTTTCCTTTCTCTTTCAAAGATATGGCCATCATTGCAGTTTCTCAGGTTCATGATTTCAGCAATATCCTTTTCTTTTTCCTCTTTTTCACCCCTCATATATAATCAGTTGCCAAATCTTGCTTTTTGTACCTTCAAACAACTCTCACTCCTGAATTTTTCTCACCATTCACAGAACTAACACCTTAGTTCAGGACCTCATTGCTCCTGCCATAGACATTTGTGACAACCTATTCATTTGGTTACTTGACTCATCTCTTCACCTTCCTATCCATTCTACATACTGTTGTCCAAATAATTTTCCTTAACTATAGATCTAATCATATAACTCTTCAATTCAAACAACATCAGTGCCATATATGTGTGTGTGTATGTATGTATGTATAGGTGTGTGTATATATATATGCACATATATATATACATACATACATACATATATATATATATATATATAATTCTAGGATAAAATATAAATTTGACATCCTCCACAATCTTGCCCCAACCATTCTTTTTAGCCTGTTTGTACATTACTTCTCCTTTTTTCACTTTGGGATTCAGTCAAACTGGTCTTGCCTCCTTTTGTCATTCATGGCCTTCATCTCCCATTTCTCTGCCTTTGTATTGACTGTCTCTTCATCTTTGTTGCAGCATCCCTCACTTTTAGTTGTAGCCTAGACAATATTTCCTAAATTAAATTGGTCTAATTTTACCCTACTTCTAATGCCCACTAATGTCCATTCTCCCAAGTTTCCATATGTTTACATCTATATCTATAACTATATCTATATATGTGTATATATGCATGTATATATACATATATGTACATGTACATACATATTTACACAATGCAATGCACAGCTATATATTTATATTTACTTTATATGCATAGTTTGTGTTTATATTTTCAGATACATATATATTCATGCATGTAGATATAGCAGCATATACATTCATGTACATAAAGACACACATATTTTTTTAAAAATTTATCACCATAATTTAAATGCAAGTTCATTGTGAATAAAGATTATTTCCTATTTTTGGTATATTTCTATGTCCAAAATCTAGAGTATTGCCTAGCACATTGGAGGCACCAATAAATATTTGTTGATTGATTGATTTTTTTTCTTCTAAGATAAAAGAAAATAACTATTACATTAGAATCTGATGGAGAGAAAAATCCCCGGAGAGGCAGTTAAGTATGTGTCCCTAAGGGGAAAAAACTGTCACCTGTTCTAGATTGAGTGTCTTGTAATAAAAAATAGAGCCTGAATAAACCTTAATCAATATTTTGCTTAAAATTATTGTGAATATATCAGTCAATTGGATGATGCCTTGGCATATACTTCCTAGTTATCCCAGTTAAATAAATAACCAGTTGACAGAAAAACTATTCCAATTAAAGTAAAAATGTTATCTACTAAAATAAGTATATAAAATGAGTAAATAAAAGTATGTTTTTCTGTTTCCTGGGCTGCCTGTAAGAGTCTATTACTTTCAGAACCCAAGAAGTGCTATTCAAACATTAAAGCCACTAGACCCAGATCCAAGTAGTATTTTTTTTTACATAAGGATTGAATGTTAGCTGAGATGGATGTCTGAAGGTCAGGATAAAAAAAATCCATATATTGTGATTTAAGGACCATAGGGATTATAACTGCCACTAAAGAAATAATTGTCATTTTCTCTCATTCTAAAGGAAGAATATGATTGAAGCCTCCTGTGAAATGAAAAGTGAACAAGTATATTCAAAGGTATGAAGTGAAGTTCTCTGTGGAATATCCTAGAGAGATGGAAGAGGAGAGTGATAAAGAAAATGAATGAACAAGTAATAAAACATTGAAGTGGTTACTGTATGCAAAACTCTGGAAATTGAAACAGAAAGGCACTATTCCATGCTTTCAAGGAGCTCCCATTGCAATGGAGAAGACAACACAAATGGAAAGTTTCAACCACAAGTAGGATGACAAAGTCCCCTTGTCCTTATGGTACAATGACAGAGGAGATATTAAAGAAGATAATGTCATCTCTTCTTATAAAATCATTATTTTCTGATTCTGAATGATCTGATAGAGCCAAAGATTTCAGTGATAAGAATTTATTCAATAAATATCACTGTTATACAAGCAGAAACACTTACCAGACTGAGTCTCTATAGGGCTAATTTTAAGTGCAATGGCTGCAGACAGAGGTATGGATTTATTGCTGTTCCCAAAGCTTTAAGGTTCATGGTCCCAGAATGTCTCTATTAGATCTTAAAATGAGATGGTCATGGTGATGGTACCCACTCCCTCCTTTTTCCTAATCGAACATACTATGGATTCAACTCAACTCCCTTGTGTGTCCTTGAAGCAGCAGTGGGCAGACATGACTTTCCCTTTCTCTATAGAAGCTAATTCCCTAAATGATGGATGTGGAGGCTAGGCTAGAAGCAATACCAGTAATCTGAAAAAAATATTCTGCCAGCCCCAGGTGTCTCGTGTTCTACCTTGATGACTCCAGCAGGGTTCCTGATGGTGATGGTTCTCTCTAGGATTGTTCCCTTAATAATGACATTAGGGACTGGACTGGAAGTGATTCTGATGGCTTAGTGGAGGCTGATATTCCAGAGACTCTTGGGTTTGGGGCTATCATCATCAGAATCTAATCATGGTGGTGATGAAGATGTTTCCCCCTTCATGGGGCATGCTGTCTCCAGGTTGCTCTGACAGGTGGGCTTTCCTTCTAGAACCCCAACAACTTAACTGAAAGCAATTCAGTGCTTTACATGGGGTCATTCTGATGGGGAATGAAATATTACTCTTGCTTTTGTTGAGCCAGTGGAAAGTGCATATCATGGAGTCAGTAAGACCTGAGCTCAAATCTGAACTCCAACATTTACTAGCTGTGTGACTTTAGACAAGTCATTTTAAGCTCTTTCCACTTCAAATGTAAATTTGGATAATAGTAATAACTACTTTGCATAATTGTTGGGAGTATCAAAGGAGATTTTTTAAACCCCTTATATTATATTATAATATCCACTGTATATATATATGTATGTATGTAAATTAGGGATATATAGGCTGAAGTATATATATATACATATATATGTATATAACATTATATTATATATTATTTTGTATTATATTTTATTTTATATTATATTATAATATATAATGTTATTTTATATATTTATATACATTTATATGTTTACATATAATATATATTTATAAATACTTAAGTTTATAGATATTTATTTATATATTAATATTTATATGCAAATGCTATATAAATATATATTTATATATTATTTATATAGTATACACACACAAACAAACACACACACACACATATATATATATATATATATATTACATATATATATATGGTACAAATTTTAGACCTTTCATCATGATACTTCCCTTTTTTTGAACATCCTTCAGATATTCTTCCAAAAAACCTACCACTAAAAATTGAACACAATACTCCTGATGTATTTTAAACTGGTAAGAAAGATTTCATAATTTTAACAATTAATTAACAATATAAGATAATGAAGCAAAGTGTCAATTTTGATATTCTGATGGTTCACACTCTTGGTTTAGGAATAATTATGAGAAATGATGGTGTAGAGTGATGGTGCTGAGAAAAATACTCATTTGGGTTGTGATAAATGTGTAAGTAATATATGTGGGTGCACACACACACTAACACATTCTATACACACACACACCACACACACACACACACACACACACACACACATATATAATATATATATATATATATATATATATATATATATATATATATATATATATATATATATATATATATATATACATACACATATGTAGTTACTGGATGGATCTTTCTCCTTTTAACATATCTTGTATTCAACTGTGATTCTGCACTCCCTGCTGTCTTTTCATCTGTTCTCTGTTATAACCAAAAACTTTGTTATTTTTGAAGATGGAAAGAAAAGGTGATTTTCTTTCTTGTCTATTTCTGTATTAAACCAACCAGGAGACGTTGTACCTCAACAGTTGTTTACTCCAAGGAACAAAGAGACAGGGATCAATATTAATACTTGGACACCCACACACCAAGAAACTCAAGGAATCGGCATGAATATTAGCACAGAGAAGAAATAAAGTATTCTAGACACTTGCAAAGTAATTTGATCAGTTCTATCAAGTGTTGTTGTTGTTGTTGTTGTTGTTGTTGTTGTTTCCTTTAGAGGGAAAGGAGTTGTGGGCAAGGTTTTCTTTGTCCAATAAACTCAAAAAAACTTTTGAGAATTAGAAATGCAGTCCATACTGGCTAGGGACCAAATAGAGTGCTGGACCTGGGATCAGGATGACTTGTATTATTATTATTATTATTGTTATTATTATTATTATTGTTAATTTTTGCAGAGGCAATTGGGATTACGTGACATGCCCAGGGTCACACAGTTAGGAAGTATTAGACATCTGAGGCCAGATTTGAACTAAAGTCCTCCTGACTTCAGGGCTGGTACTCTATTCATTGCATTACCTAGCTGCCCCAAATTATGTAATCTTAAATAAATTACATAACCTTGGTTTGTTTCAGTTTCCCCATTTGTAAAATGGAGATAATACTAGCACTTACCTCTCTGGATAGTTATAAGAATCGGGAGAAATAATCAGCATTCAGCACAGTGCCTAGTCCATAGCAGGTAATTAATACATTCTTATCTTCTTCCTTCCTGTGTGAATCTGCCAAAACATCTAATCTTTGCCTGACTCAGTTTCTGCATCTGTAAGAGTGAGGTAATAATTGAATCTACCTCCCAGATTTGTTGTAAGGATAAAACAAGCTAATATTTGCAAAGCACTTTACAAAGCTAAAATAATATGTAAATGTTATTTCTACTACAATTACTTTTGCTTCTCCTCCTCCTCCTCTTAGATATGAGAAGAACAAACACTTTAACTTTTACTAATTCCTAATACACAATATTATCCAAATGATTTCCCATTATAGAAATCATGGTGAAAAAGATCCCAATCAGTCAGGAACTGAAAAATTCTAGCTACTAATATTTTAGGTCTGGAAGGTTCATATTTGGTTATTTTAGAAAAATGGACAGAATAAAAAAGTAATAGGATATAATAGTTTAATGGAGAGCATCGAACTTGGAGTCATTCACCATTCATTAAACGCCTACATCTGCCAGGCAGTATGCTAAGCTCTTAGGATATAAACTTGAAGTCAGCAAGACATGTTTTTGAATCTTATCCTGAGCACTGATTATTTGTCTGACCCAGAAAAAGTCATTTAACCTCTTTGCATATCAGCTTCCTCATTTCTAAAATACGGATAATAATAGCACCAACCTCACAGAGTGGTTGTGGAATCCAAATGAGATAATGAATGGAAATTACTTTGGAAACTTCCAAGTGATGTATAAATGGGAACCATTATTCCCTTTCAGCTGATATGTAAGGCAGGTGTGGTCATAGAAAGTTTATAGAAGGAACAAAATGCAAATTAAAAAATAAACAACCAAACAAAAAAATGACAAAACTACATCTGTCACATTAGCAAATATAGAAAGAATCCACTGGATCCAGGATGGAGCCAAACATGTAGACTGTATGCAAATTAAATCATATATCTATGGAATTGATCTGAGAATGGGAAGTTGTAGCTTCATTCTTGGGAAGATTAACTCATAAAACTAATGTCCTTGACTTCAAGGAGTGCATCAGTTGATTAGTGGCACGGTTGATACACTGTCCAGTCTTAATGGATGTGTGGCCATATCTGGCCCACATCACAACAGACACTTTTGACTAGAAATACCCCATGGGCCATCATCTGGTTTGTAAATTGATTGGAAACACAAACTTAATCGAGAAGCCAGCCAAGAAGATGTTCTCTGTACTCATAAGTTATTACAGTGAGTTTCTATTCAATTTTTGTGCCTTGAAGGTCATTCTTGTATTAAATGTGCAGGACTAAGGGAAGAATTTGAAATTCTCCTTGCTGAATGACTGCCTAACAACCAGTTTTTCTTTCCTTTTCCCCCCTCACAAATGATTTCTTTTTTCTTTTGACAACCCCTAAGCATAATATTTAGAGGGGCCAGTGGATACCTACTTCTCTCCTGCCACCTTGTTAAGTCTTAAATATCACATATTGCAGAAGCAGCAGAAATTGGGGAATTTTAAGATGAATAATAGACTCAGATTTAGAGCTCAAAGGAATAGTAGAGGTCACATAGAACAACTCCTTAATTTAAGAGATAAGGAAACTGAGGCCCAGAGAGTTAAAATGACTTTCTCAAAGTCAGACAAGTAGTATGAAGCAACTCTGGGATTTAAGCTCAAGTCCTCTGATTCCAAAGTCACTGAACTGCAGTTTTCTCCCCTGGAGAGTGCTATTCCTGTGAATTCAACTCTTCCTCCAATTCTAGGGAGAAGCTAATGATTTTATACATATGTGGAAAGTAAAAAAAAAACAAAACTATTTTATTTTTGTCTTTAATTTTGAATATCTTGTTTTAATATAGTTGATAATGATAAACATTTAGAAAATCAGCTATTTTTTCTATTTCATCAAAAACATCTAAACTTATTAGAGGATAACATTTATTTTAATTTATAATTTTAACAATTATATGGCAATGAAACATATCATATATGATTCTCTGAATAATTAACAAAATGAATAACACAGAGGGACAATAGAAAGAGACTGATGATTGTACCATATAACCAAAGAGAAACTTTAAAGATGAAATAAGTAAAACATGTCAACCAGGAAATAATAATCAGAAGAAAGGATAAGTTGGTCATATGACCAAAGTAATAGATGAAAGATAACAGATGGCAGGTGAACATAGTGCTTCACTGATACATTCATAATGACAAAGAGAAGGAAAATAGAAAAAGGCCTTGAATCATTTAATGGACCCCCTCTGATTATCTTATGTGATTTGCTTAAGGCATTATGGGGTTGATATACACATCAATTATAGGGAATATGAATGTCAATGAAATCACTGGTTCATTGAAAATTTTGAATACCTTCATCATGGATCATGATACCCAGAATATATTAGGGTAGTTTTCTTCACTGTTTTTAACTTCAATCTGTTTTCCATTTAGCACTCTTTTTTTAAGCCACAGGTCAGTGTCTATATAGTCATTGTGGACAAATGTGCTTTGATTACTCTGAAATACTTCAAAAATTGTTCAAAATTTGATTTTAAAAATATTCATCATATCTTATGGTACTTATGAAATTTAGTAATATTTCATGATATTAATACATTTCGATGATATCCTGACATCTGACAAGCAACCATACTTTGTTCCCATCTTTATTATAAATTGAAGTGCTCTGAATTTTGTTTGTGTGTGTACCCATGTGTACAGTTAGATTATTTTTGTTTATCTATAATCTCCTTAGTGTTTTATCTAATACTGGTATCTTTCAGGAATAGTATAGGAAGAAATCTGAAGGTTGTAATTTTAAGTATGCAATTCCATTTTTTCCCTTTTTTTCTTTGGACCAGATTTATGATTTATTTGGTATAATTAATTCCCAGGGAGGCTCAATGAAGCCTTCTCATTCTGAAACATTCTTTCATCCACACAGTTCTCTTCTTCCACTGGAGAACTCTCAGTAAAAAGCCCAAGAAGGGTCTTGGCCAGCCATCTTGCTGGTCACTACAAGCTCTTCTTCTAGCATTGCAGACTTTGTCATGCTACCTCAGTTGCCTTCTCATTCACAAATTCCTTCTTCCCCTGTGTTCTTTTTTAGCATAGAATATTTTTCCATTCTTGTGCCCTCAGTCCTCCCACTAGTGAGTTCTTTTGGGATCTTCCATTGTGATGAAGTAGGTGGGCCACTCATCTCACATACTCCTCTTCAGGATCTACTTCTGACTTTCTGCATTGCCCTGTAATGTCCCCCCTTCCTTTTTTGTATGGTTTCTCCCAATAGAATATAAACTTCTTGAGGGCAGAGTCTATATTGTATTCCATAAGTGAATTTATACCATTTAGCTCAGTGTTTAGCTAGTAAATGTTTGCTAATTTGATTAGATTTGAGGAAGTTCCTTCAGATAATGTGAATTACTCATTCTCCAGAATTTGTAGCCCCAGAAAGTTCCCTGAAACACTGAGTTGTTAAATGATATTCTTTATTAGAAAAGACTTCTGGAAGAAGATGGGGCTTTAATTGAGATTCTAAGGAATTTAGGGGAAGATTGGATCTGGAAGCAAGGTAGGAGAGAGTTCTAGGCTATCTCTTGTGGGTAGCCCCAGTGGGGAAGAGACATTGATACAAGGGATCCAAGGATTCCCATCCTTGGAACTGGGTTAAAGAGTGTGTGAGAAATGTCAGGGAAATCAGTGTTATTCTTCTTCCAACTCTTCCTTCAAGAGTTATAATTGCATTTCTAAATAATCTGTTTCTTATCTTTCAGCCATTCTTATGTACTTAGTGGTCATTTCATCCTTTTATTTCTTAAGGGTTTATTTGAAACAATTTTTTCTCTTGGCTCTACTTCTTGAATTTTTCTTACCATGATATTTCTTGCTAACTTTATTATTAATATTTTTATTATTTATATTAGTATTTTATTATTAATATACATCCCTTTTCTTTTGCTCCATTGTATATGAAACTAATTCAGTTAAATCAATCAAATATTTTATTAATTATTTATCATGTGTCAGAAACAGTGTCCCTTGGATATAGAGGATGACATATAGCAAGGAATCCATGATGATTCCTAAGTTCAGAACATGAAGACTCCTCAGCAACATAAGATATATGGGTTCTTCTAAATTGAGGTACAGAGAAGCTTTACAGTGAGGATGTTGAAGGATATAATGATCATGTCACCTATAAGAAATATTGACCCAGCCATATGTTGAGCCATGTCACTTTCAAAGATGAAAACTGAAATGATGATCACTAGGTCTAGAATGGTCTATCAAAACCAAAGTGTTCCACTGTAGAACTCTGGAACAAATACATAAATTTTTGATTTATTTAACAAGAGAAAGATTCCTGTTGGAGCTGGTGGATTTGATGTAAAGTGAATTTTCGAAAACTTTGGATTTATGTTAGAAATCTCCAAAGTATATTATGAGAGAATGGTTGACAGTTGGGCTGGTCCCAATAGGCAGCTCAGTTAGGCAAGGGAATTAGGAAAACTACTTTGATGTGTTCAAAATGTAATTACCATGTTTGAAACAAACTGTGCTTGTTATGAGACTCAGATGTTTATTGTCTTACAATAGCATTACCTATTTAAAATTGACTCTTATGTACATGTGACATACTGGTCTAAATTTTTTATTCTTATTGGTGGTAATCTGTTGTTGGTGTTTTATTTGTTTTTTGTGAATTTTCCATTTTCTTGGATAGTTTATGTCTTTGGAATTATCAATTGTAGCAAACATACAAGTCCAGGACTTGGAGTCAAAAAGATCTGAGTCCAAATCCTGCTTTGGTGATTTCCTGACTCTATTACCCTAGACAAGTCACAAGTTTCCCTCAATTATCTAATCATTACATGATGGATAATGTCAGTAATGTTAACATATACCTCACAGAGCCTTTGTGAGAATCAAATAAGTTAACAAACAAAAATTGTTTTGCAAATCACAAAGCACTATGTACATGGTAGTTATAATCATCATTATCGAAATATAGAGAGTGTAAAGGGCAAAATCTAGAAAAGAACCAGGTTATAAAGATTCAGTTTAAGTCTACTTCACTAACTGGCTAATGAGCTAATGATTAGAAATTATTTTGCTCCATCATATATCAGTAAAACTGAGAGTCTCTAGTTTGCTACTCTATCTATCTATCTATCTATCTATCTATCTATCTATCTATCTACCTACCTACCTACCTATCTACTTTCCTATCTATCTATGTATCTATTGTCTAGATTAACAAGAGAGAAATAAAATAACTAAATGACCTTATTTTAGAAAAAATAAGTTGGAGAAGCCATAAATTAACTTCATTTAAAAAATTCTCAGGACCAGAGGGATTTTATAAATGAATTCTATCAAACATTTAAGGACCAATTAATCTTGATACCATATTAACTATTTGGAAAAAATGGTAAAGAAAGAATTTTATACATGGTTTTCATATCTAAACCAGGAAGAACAAAAATAGAAAGAAAAAACTAGAGATCACTTTCTTTAAAGAATATCAAAATTGATGAACTGACCTTAATGAATACGAAATGCAAAAAAATTAAAAAAGATTAACAAAGAAATTATAGTAATGTATCAAAAAAGATCATAACACTATGACCAGGTGGCATTCATGCCAGGAGTACAGGACTAGGTTCAATATTAGGAAAACTATATAACAACCTTATCAATAAGAAAGAAAACAAAAATAATATGGTTATTTCAGTAGATACAAAAAAGGCTTTTGACAAAATATAATATCCATTCCTATTTATTACACTAGAGAATTTAGGTGTAGTTAGAAAAAAAGAAAGAAAAAAATTCACAAAAGGATCATAGGAAATAATCAGGGCTACTGGCTATGATATTAAAGAACATCCAGAAAAGATGATAATACAAATATTAGAAGAATTAAGAAATATTTTCCTAAAATCTCAGTAAATATCTAGAGAATTACCTTGCTCTATTAACTAAAATTTTTGACAGGTCAAGAAAAAGGAAATAAAAAACTGTGTTTAGCCCAGAATGACATTTCCTTGATGAAACATGCAGATTCTTTGTGGTCACTTTTTCCTTTTCTATTTATCTATTAATAATTTACTCTACTAACTAAACCATCTTTATTTGTTCCCACTTGAAGCATGGACTCAATTACATGAACTTGCATCTGGGACCCTGGCTTCCTTTCTTTTTAATTGTATGTTCCTTTCTCAAATAGGTATTCAAATATTCTTCTAAGTATGGATCTATCTAGGTCTACAAATTACCTAATGAAATTAAGAGCTTCCTATTAGCTCAAAGCTGATTGATATTGCAGGTAACTACTCCAGAAAACTGAAATAAGCAACCACAAAGAGAATGGACTTAACCCTGCATCATTTTACTAGAAGTCATAAATCAAGATTTGTTTTTACAGTTCTGAGTCAACATGGAATGTAAAATATATTATCAGATATCACAGAAACTATTTCATGTGCTAATGAGCTTTAACTAAAATTGCCTGAGAGACAATATCAGTAAATTTAATTTCAGTTGTTGAATCCCATTTTAAGTTATTTTGACAAGATGCACTGGGGAGAATCTTTTGTATCAATGTTCTTTTTATTTAGGAAAAATGTGTTCTATACATGATTTAGATTATGTATTGGTGCAGTTTGGTGTAGGACTAGCTCTCATTCATATAAAAATGCTAGAATCTGTTTCTGGGAAAGAACATTTATGGGAAGTTTGAATTGATCTTCAATGTGGTTTAGATTAAACTTTTTTCCATTTAACTGTGTAGTCATAATTGTGTGTTTCTTTAAAGATTTAAACTCACACAATAGCCAAACTTTTGCAGCATTTACATATAAAGGTGGACTTCTTTACTCATACCATGTAGTAAACATGAAAAGGGCAAGATCATCACTTTCTTTATCTCTCCTGAAGCCATGTGGCTCAAAGAAACAGTTTTGCCTTTTTATTCATTCTTTTTTGGTGCAGGTGCAGGGACCTGAGTTTCTAACTGGACCAGAGTCTAGAGTCTAGAACCATGGGCATCTTAGAGTCCATAATAATAGGTTGTCCAATATATTACACAGTATATTTATGCTTATCATATGTTTTTAATTGATTTTGGGTCATTTATAATTCTTATTCATTGGGATGTTTTACAACAATATAATATTGACCTAAGAATATGGTGAGGTTTTTTTTTTAAAGATGGAAAAAGAAATTTTCTTCCTTCTAATTAGCTTTGAGTTTTTTTCTTTTATTGGTTGTTTTGGGACAGAAAAGGATTTAGACCTCTTTCTTGTCTTTTCATGAAATGTCAAAGTCCAGGACTCTTAGGACACATTAGATCAGTCTGTTTTTATAGATCTGGCTGCTGTTCTCTCAAAAAACTCCAATTTAACAAGCATAAAAGTCAGGTATCAATCTTCACTCCTCAGGCTTGTTCACTGGTTCTGGTGCACTTCTATATTCATGTATTTCTAAGGAAACAAACATGTATCAATCAACTAACCTGTGCCAATAACTTAAATGAGTGGCTGAGATACAATGATAAAAATGAAATAGTCGTTGCTGTTAAGAAAATTAATTTTAAAAAGCAAATGAAAGTGGCCTAGTTATATCAGACCTAAAACTGTATTATAAAGCAGCGGCCATCAAAACCATTTAGTACTGGCTAAGAAATTGTTAGGTTCACAAGGCAAAATGGACAGTAACTATAACAATCTAGTATTTGACATACCTAAAGTCTCCTGCTTTTGGGATAAGAATTCACTATTTGACAAAAACTGCTGGGAAAATTGGAAACTAGTATGGCACAAACTAGGCATTGACCCACATCTCACACTGTATACCAAAATAAGGTCAAAATGGATTCATGATCTAGACATAAAGAATGATATTATAAGCAAATTAGAAGAGCATAGAATAGTTTGCTTTTCAGATCTATTGAAGAGAAAGGGATTTGTGACCAAAGAAGAACTACAGATCATTATTGATCACAAAATATATAATTTTGATTATATTAATTTATAAAGTTTTTATACAAACAAAACTAATGTAGACAAGATTAGAAAGGAAGCAATAAACTGGGAAAACATTTTTACATTCAAAAATTCTGATAAAAGCCACATTTCTAAAATATATAGAGAATTAACTGAAATTTATAAGAATTCAAGCCATTCTCCAAATGATAAATGGTCAAAGGATATGAACAGACATTTTTCAGAGGATGAAAATGAAACTATTTCTAGTCATAGGAAAAGGTGTTTCAAATCACTATTGATCAGAGAAATGCAAATTAAGACAACTCTAGACACCACTACACACCTGTCTGGTTGACTAAGATGAAAGGAAAAAAATAATGATAAATGTTGGAGGGGATGTGGGAAAACTGAGACACTGATACATTATTGGTGGAGTTGTGAATGGATCCAAACATTCTGGAGAGCAGTTTGGAACTATACTCAAAAACATATAAAACTGTGCATACCTTTTGACCCAGTAGTGTTTCTACTGGTCTATATTCCAAAGAGATCCTAAAGAAGGGGAAGGGACCCACATGTGCAAAAAATGTTTGTGGCAGCTCTCTTTTAGTGGCAAGAAACTGGAAACCGAATGGATGCCCATCAACTGGAGAATGGCTGACTAAGTTATAGTATATGAATATTATAGAATATTGTTGTTCTGTAAGAAATGACCAGCAGGATGATTTCAGAAAAGTACATGAACTGAGTGTACATGAGTGAAGTGAGCAGAACCAGGAGAACATTATACAGGGCACCAAGAAGATTATACAATGATCAATTCTGATGGACATGGCTCTCTTCAACCATGAGATGATTCAAATGAGGGTCATTTGTTCAGTGGTGAACAGAGCTATCTACACCCAGAGACAGGACGTGGGAACTGAGTGTGGACCACAACATAGCATTCTCACTCTTTCTGTTGATTTTTGCTTGCATTTTGTTTTCTTCCTCAGGTTTTTTTTCCCTTCTTGATCTGATTTTCTTGTGCTGCAAGGTAACTGTATAAATATGTATACTATATTGAAATTAGCATATATTTAACACACTTAACATGTATTGGATTGCCTATTATCTAGGGGGATTGGTGGAGAGAAGGAGGGGAAAATTTGAAACAAAATTTTGCAAGGGTAAATGTTGAAAAATTACCCATACATATGTTTTGTAAATAAAAAGTTTTATTAAAATTTTTAAAAAGAAACTTAATTTTACTGGCATACCATATACCTAAAACCTAAGAGGATCTCAGAATGATTTAATTTGATCTAATCTTATAGAAAAGGGAATCAGTTTGGCTTAAGTAACTTGACAGGTTGTAGCAGAGATATGATTCTCAATATCCTTGGACAGAAGATTCCTTAATTGTTCTCACTGGGAAGATGTTGGTTCAAAGGGGTTTGAATCACTTGCCTCTGTTTTCCCCAATATCTCTTAGGGTTTATGTTGTTTCAATTATATTTACTTCCCTGTCCAATCCATTAACTCTGGCTATAAAGAAATTATGAGAAAATGGAAAAAAGATGACTTTTAACCAATTTCTAATTTTTCAGTTCTTAAGGAACTTAGTTTAACACAAGTTGTGAAGAAACAGGAAAATGAATAATGAGAAGAGATATTAATTAGTATCCTTAGAGAAATGAATGATGAATTTGTTTCCAGAACTGAACTCAACAGTTAGGTTAACAGAGGTGACTAAGATTATGATTTTTCTTTCAATATATAATAATTATTTGCCTTCATTTTATTGTTCATTCAACTCTTAATAGATTATGCAACCAATAATTTTAATGTTTATTTTATTCTAGGAATTTAGTAGGATTTTATATAGAAAGAAGAGAGCAAAGCTTATGAAAAAAAGAAAGATTTTCTTTTAGATTACTTAATACATCCTGTAATGTTGAATAGACTATGATGAGATAATTAAAGATTAAGATGCTTTAATTATAGCTGTATATATCAATATATATGCATATATCTAGAAATATTGGTATATATATATATATATATCTTCCTTGATTGCTTTAGAAAATTAAAAAAATAATGAAAATAGTCAAAAGAAAAAATAACCGTTCTATTTAATCTTTATGTGTATATGTGGGTGGGGGACTGGTAGCAAGAGGATCAATCTTGAACCCTACAGCATGTCAGGAAAAAAGCTTCAGAGTCAGTGCTATATAAATGTATGTCTACCTCTTCACATTATTGTGACCCATAAATAGCTCCACTTTTCCAAGTAACAAAATAGTTACTGATACTTACCAGATAAATAGTTTCCATACTGATTATCTGTTGATCCATGAGATATTTTCTTCTTTCACTTTCCTCATCATAATTATTGTCATGAGATCATTAATTAATATTAACCAATTAATTAATTAACATCATTAATGCTTCTGTTACTCACTTCAGAAAATAGTTACTAAATTCAAAAGACATAACGTATGAAGGTGCTCTATAAATCTTAAAGATGGATAGTCAGATAGATGGATGGATGGATGGATGATTAGATACATAGGAAGGTAAAGTGAAATAAAAATGGATAGACACACAGGTGGAAAGACAATGACAAAGATTGGTGTGTAGCAAACACTGAATGTTTCTTAGTCACAGGAGGAAAGGGCATTGTTGCTAGCTTCTCATTCCCAATTTACAGCCAATTATATTGTCCTCACTTCCATGATGCTACTATCCTATAACCTAGTGCATTATTTTTCTCACCTACTCTGTTCTGCTCTTTGTTCTATGCTTATAAAAAGAGCTGGGATTCCTTTTCTGAGTCATTGGCTTAACTGACCTGTTTTGTTAATTATTCTGACCCCTATTAATAAACTGATAAAGTTCAGAAAAAAAAAGATTGGTGTGTAGATTGATATTAGATAGATTAAAGTTGGAGGTGGATAATAGATTAAAATTATAGGTATAAAGAATACATATAGATGAAAGATTGGTAAATGGTGAAAATTAAAAAAATAGGGAAAGAAAGATAGGTAGAGCAGTAGGTGAAGAAATAGAAATCAAAGATAAAAAGAAAAGAGAAAGATAAAGAGGGAGAGAAGGAGGGATAGAAAAGGGGTAAAGAGAAAGAGAGGGAGAGGGAGGGGAAGAGACTAGAAGGTTTTTGGTTGTGGTTAGGAAGATTTTGATTCTATCTTCCATGCC
Organism: Sminthopsis crassicaudata; assembly: GCF_048593235.1. Taxonomy (NCBI): domain Eukaryota; kingdom Metazoa; phylum Chordata; class Mammalia; order Dasyuromorphia; family Dasyuridae; genus Sminthopsis; species Sminthopsis crassicaudata. The sequence goes on from NC_133619.1 coordinate 627,550,942, forward strand.
AATATTGGACCATGAATAATTTATTTAACCTCTCAGTGCTCCAGGTAACTTAGATCATTAAGTTACAGTAGAAATGCTGATTGGCATGAATAAATGGAACTTTCTTTCTTTCTTTTTTTTTTCCCTGAGGCTGGGGTTAAGTGACTTGCCCAGGGTCACACAGCTAGGAAGTGTTAAGTGTCTGAGACCAAATTTGAACTCGGGTCCTCCTGAACTCAAGGCTGATGCTCTATCCACTGTGCCACCTAGCTGCCCCCTGGAACTTTCTTAAGGAAGAATTTCTTACACAAATAAATCATTTAAAGTGATTATTTTAAAATTAACCAAAAAATTCTTTGAATCCTGTTGTAAAAAGAAAAATGAAATCAAAGTCTTTAGAACAAATAGGCAGAATCAAGCAAAACATTTGGCTGTTATTGGCTGTTAAAAAAAAAGTTGGAGAGGACATTCTGTACAGTGAATGGATCATTTCTTTGTCAGAAGTTGAGTAGGTGCTTCAACATTAGTCTACTTGAATCATGGGTGGTTATTGCAGGGGTAATCAGTCACCTTTGAAAGTTGTTTGATGTTTGTTTTTTCCTGGTGTTGCTGTTGTTCTAGAAATTGTTTTTCTGATTCTTCTAACTTTAACTTGTGTGAGTTCATACAAATCTATCCAATTCTCTGAAATCATTTATTTCTTCAATTCTATAGAACAACAGTATTTTATCACCATCATTTATATCTTCATCCATTTTCCAATTCAGAGGTATCCTCTTAGTTTCCAAACCTTTGTCACTGCAGAAAGAACTGCTACAAATATTTGTGTACATATAATACTATATGGTTATTTTTTTCTTTTCCTTTGATCTCATGAGGATATAGATCTGCCAGGGCTATACTTTGGTTAAAGGATATACACTATTTATTTTGTAACTTAAATGAAATGCATAATTAGAACAGAACTTATGATATATATGCATATGTACATACACACATATATCACATGCATATATATCAAAACATATATAATATGTGCATACATGTGTGCATCTATTTTTTCTAATGTAATAAACCTCTAATAGTAAATTCTTTAAAAAGTTATTTGTAGTTATTTCAGATTTCTTTGAGGGACCCATTGCTTTCTTTTGGAAGGTGATATGGGTACAGCGAATACATTACAGTTTTGCCTGGCAGTAATGAGAATGATCATAGGATCCTGCATCTTAAGCTAGAAGGGGCCTTAGAGGTCATCTAGTCCAACCTCCTTCACTTACAAATAAGAAAACTGAGGCATAAATAAATTAGTGATTCCCTTAAAAGCAGACTGTCAACACAAGTGCTACACTAATTGTAGCAAAAAAAGCAAAAGGAAGTTTTGAGGAAATATATAATGACTGATTTAGAAGATTACTGAATTTGGAATCAGAGGGCCTCTGTTGAAATTCAAGCTCTTTCGATTACTGTTTTGGACAAATCACTTAACTTCCTTAGAAGTCTTTTTTTTTTTGTTTGTTTTGTTTTTTGCCAGTAAAATGAAAATATTGATCTATCTATCTATCTGTCTATCTATATCTGCTTGTCTATCTGTTCATCTGTCTGCCCTAACAATACATTATAAAACTACCCAATCTGGACCCCAAAGAGGTAATAAAAATGGAAAAGGACTCACATGTACAAAAATGCTTGTAGCAGCACGTGAACTGCTACTGAATGAAGTGAGTAGAAACTAGAGAACATTGTATGCATCAACAAGATTATGTGAACTTTGATGGACGTGGCTCTTTTCAACAGTGAGGTGAATCAAGGCAATTCCAACAGACCTGTGATGGAAAATACCATCTGCATCCAAAAGGAGAATTATGGAGACTGAATATGGATCAAAATATGGTATTTTCACTTTTTTGTTGTTGTTGTTTGCTTTTTGTCCCCTTCTGATCTTTCTCATGCAGTTTGATGAATATGAAAATATGTGTAAAAGAATTACACATATTTAACTATACTGAAGGGAGAAAAATTTTGAGAATCAATATTTTACAAAGATGAATGGTGAAAACTATCTTTGCATGTATTTGGAAAAACAAAATACTCTTGAATAAATATATTACTCACAATGTACTGAAGGCTATAAGATTAGAAATTTAGAATTGAAAGGGACCAACTGCTTCATTTTAGATATGAGGAAACTGAGGCATAAGGAAATTCACTGGCTTTCCCAATGTTATACTTGTAGTAAATTACAGAATTAGGATTTGAAATCAGATTCAGACTTCAAATTCAGACATCTTTTTTCTAAGCCACATTTTCTCCCAAAGTTGTTAGCCTGTTCTTTTAATGTCTCCAGGGCAGCAGACTTTTCATCTGTGAGATGAGGGTTTGGGCTTAATGGATTCAAGGATATTTCTAGTTCTTAATTTATAATCATAATTGATAAACATTCAGTACACTGCCGGGCATATTGAGGCCTCCAGGAGGGATAAAATGTGTCAGATCCCTCAATGAAATTTACAGTTATCTTATTAACTTCATTTATTTTTCAAAGATCATGCCATTGGAAGCATCCTATATCAGGGATATAGATAGAAGGATACAGGTATGACTTTTTCTGTGACTGATTTGATGAAGAAGATCAGTTACAGTTAGGGATATCTGGAGAAGGGGAATGAGTGCAGGAGAAGCATGGAAAGTCCCCAGAAAGGTTATAGTGGATGATTTTCTACATAGACATGTCTCCCCCTTCCTGCCCCCAGCCCACCAGGGGCCCACACTATTTTAAATGTACAGACAGTACACAGTAGAGGGAGGTCCTTAAAGCCACCTCTCCATCATCTACCTTTATGGTGTGTCTTTACACAGTCTCTTGAGGCTTAAAAATGTTTATTGAATTGAATAAAAAAGTAAAAACCAAGAAATTTTAATTCACTGGTGGATATCTTATGGTGAATCTATAAGGATTAGTTTATCTCTTTGTCAATAGTGATTATTTCATTTATTGAATTTTTATTGCTTAGGCCCATTGCACGTTGCAAGCCTTTAATAAATATTTGATGATGGGTGGATGAATTGATGGATGGATGGATGGATGGATGGATTTACAGGAAAATCTGGCATATGTAGGATGTAATTTATCTCATTGGATGGAATTTCCAAATAGATAGGATCCAAGGTCCATTTGAGTAGAATTGAAATGAGTTGACAGTAAAGCTCTGAGAGTCCCTATATTACCCTCCAACTTTCATACTCTTTCATTCATTGTGGAAAGAGATATTGATTAGATTAGAATATGGGTTCCAAATCCAACCAACCCATTCTTCATTTTCTAATAATAACTAATGTCTTTCTCTCAACTGTCCTTCATAGTCGGTCAGTCAACAGCATTTGTAGAATATCTACAATGGACCAGTTACTGACCTAGCCATTGGGGGTATAAAGCCAGTAACAGTTCTTGTCCTTTTTTCTTTCTTTTGTTTGATTGAAATTTTATTATAGTATTTTATTTTCCAAATGAACACTAAGGTAATTTTCAATGTAATAGATCAGATACTGCTGGATTTAAGAGTAGGCATGGCCCAGGTTCATTTTTTAATAACATGATATGATATTATAATAATATAATGAGTAAATGTAAAAATAAGTAGATGTAAACAAGATATGTACAGAAAAGGGAGGTATTCTCAAAGTACAGGAGAGGTACTAATGATGAAATAGGAAAGGTTTAAGGTAGTATATGAATAGATTTCTTGAGGAAGCCAGCAAAACCAAAAGATGGAGGTTAGGAGAAAGCAATCCAGATTAGGGGAAGAATTAGTGCCAAACTTCTGGATAAAAGCAGAGATGGGATGTGCCATGTCATGTGGAAAAAACAGTAAATAGGGCTGAATAGCCGTTTCATAGTGTGTGAGATCATTGGACAGTAAGAAAATGGAAACAAAGCATTTTGCAAACTTTATAATGTGACATAGATCCCCATCAGTGATATATTTTTGTTTCCTCACCAAGAGTCCCATAAACATAAAATCACATATCTGGTCCAATCATTTTATTTTGGAGCAGTAGCATTATTAATTATTGCAGATAGTCAGCATGATAAATGAGATAGAGTCAAGAAGACAAGTTCAAGTATCACCTCTGACACATACTGCTGTGAGGTTTTAGACAATTCACTTATTTACCTCCTCTTTTGAAAATGCTCTAAATTGTGGAAAAGATGCTATTTAGTGTGACTTGATAGTATGTTCTCATCTGGGAGTTTCAAATCATTTCCATTTCCTATTTCTATTATTTTTTGTGGTGCATAACACACTTTGGAGCTATTACACCTATATACATGAGTATAAAACAAACAAACATTGGTACATGCAAACCTACATGTATATGTGTTTGTGAATGTGCAGAGATACATGTATGCACATATACATGAATACATATTGTGAATATTTGTTGCATAATCTTCTAGATGATCCTAGGTGAAATTCAGAAGCATTTTGATTAGGGACATTGGACCACCTATTTCCACTAAGCTAATCTGTACCAAGCTCGTTTCTGTTAGATCTCCTTCAATAATAAATAAAATAATAGATGAAAAACAAACACTACGTAAATTGTGACTATTATTGAAAATCTCTCTATTGATTCTTTGACAACAGAAGCATCGTTACCATTGAAGGACCTTATAGATTTGGATTGTAGATTATAGATTTATAGATTTAAAAGCTACTTTAGAGATTATCTAGTCCAAGCTCTCTTCTTCCTCCAAAATCTGGAGAGCTAAAATGACTTTCCTGAGGTGTCAGAGGTTACAAGTGGCAGACCTGATATTCAAATCCAGGTCCTGTGAATCCAAGTCCAAAGTTCCTTTCACAAACCATGCTGTCTCACCACATGCCAAAGGCCTTACCAGGCATCTACCTGCACAGTGTACTAAGCAAATGTGCAGACATATTTCCTTCCCTCGGAGGGCTTTGAGTCCAAGTCACACATGTTTCCACAGATACAGGGATGTGGTTTATATAAACCAGGTCCTTGTTATGTTTCAAATCTTTCTCTTATGCTCTGGATGCTGTCAGATCAGATCAAAACACATCAAAAGAAAAGGTTTGAGAATGCATATTTCCCAAAGGCTCTTTTATAAAAACAGCTTTTCTTCTTTTATTTCTGCGAGGAGAAACAGACAATAGCTAAAGAACAAATTCTGCTTCTTAAAAACTATTGTAAACAGCAGACCATTCAGGCCCTTCCCTTGCCTAACATCCAGGAAAATAGCTTCCACATTCCCTAATCCCCATTCCCTGAAGATGGAACAGGGAGACCCAGTAAGATCAGGATTTTGACAGAAAGAGAATTACTAGAATAATATTCATGTTTATATAACATGTTACTGTTGAAAAATCAGTTTGTTTACAGTATTTTTGAATGCTAAAAATAAAAAAGCAAGCTCTTTGAGAGGTGGGACCTTTCCTCCCTCTCTCCTTTCCTTTTTTAAATTCCTTCATTCTTTTCTTCATTTTTCTATCCTTCTCTCTCTCATTCCTTCTTCCTTCCTTTTTCCTTCCTCCCTCCTCCTCTCTTCTTTTTTTCTCTCTTCTATTCCTTTCTCTTCCTTTTCCTTCCTTTCTTCTTCCATCCCTCCTTTTCCTTCCTTTCTTCTTCCATCCCTCCCCTTCCTTCCTTCCTTCCTTCCTTCCTTCCTTCCTTCCTTCCTTCCTTCCTTCCTTCCTTCCTTCCTTCCTTCCTTCCTTCCTTCCTTCCTTCCTTCCTTCCTTCCTTCCTTCCTTCCTTCCTTCCTTCCTTCCTTCCCCTTTTTTGCTTTATGTGTCCAACTTAATAAGTGTCTAATAAATATTTTCTGACTGTTTAATCTGCCAAAACCCTACTATCAAACATTCAAATACATAATTAATTGATTAAATTGGTTTATTGCCTGTGGAATTAGTACATATATGATTATCTAAATCTTAAATCTGAGAAAACAACTGAAATGATTTGTTTATGGCCAGAAAGCTATCAATCAATCAAGAAACTTTTATTCAGGATCTACTATGCGTCAGACACTATGCTAGATACTAGGCATTAAAAAAATTAAATAGTTACTGCCCTCAGAAACAAACATTCTCTCAAATATTGTAGATAACCATCACATATATGTTTTTACAAAAACAAACAACCACTACCACCACCACCCAGAAATTTAAAAGAGGTAATTTAGGAGAAGATGGACATAAGTATCAAGAAAGACTTCATGGGGGCAGCTAGGTGGTGCAGTGGATAGAGCACCAGCCCTGAATTCAGGAGGACCTGAGTTCAAATCTGAACTCAGACACTTACCACTTCCTAGCTGTGTGACCCTGGGCAAGTCACTTAACCCCAACCTCAGAAAAAGGAAAAAAAAGAAAGAAAGACTTCATATAGAAGGTGATATTTTGAAACTAAGTTTTGAAGGATATAAAGCATTCTAAGAAGTGGTGGTGAGGAGAGTATATAATCTGGCCATTGGAACTCAAGCAAAGCAATAGCACAAAAATGCGAGATGTCATGTCATATTGGAACTCAATATCAGAGGGACAATTTGAACGTAATTCTTTCTGAGGTCCAATCCAGCTCACTATCCACCCTATCCACTGTACCATATTCCTCCAACAGCTGGAATCAGAAACATGCAGAATTTTGATCCTTCAAAATAGTGATGGAAAAAGAAGAATATATTTGATGACTGCAAAAGTGATAAAGACTTGCCTAAAATTATTTCTATTTGCTATTAGTCAGCCTAAGTGTTTATCCTCTAAACAATACACCTAATGACTTCTATTTCACCTCTCTCTTTCCCTCCAGAAAAAAAATGAACCCCCATAAAAATCACTAGACTGGTTACTGAGAGAACTCTTTGGCATAATAAAAGTTTGATTTAGAGGTTTCGCAAATGTGATGGAACATTTCCGCGTGCCCTTCTGAAGTGTGCAAACTATTCTTGGCATGTGGTAATTTACATAATATTGCCAGAGACTCTTTTTTCCCCCTTCTTCCAAAAGGGGAAGATGTGATGAGTCAAACCAGTTTTGAGATAGGCTCTGAGTCAGAAGACATTTGCTTGCCAAATGAAGGAATGAGAGTTAATGTTCAGACAGAATGGATTAGAATTAAATGTTAAGACAGTATGGCTAAAATAAAGCATACACGTTGAAGATATGAAAACTACTGTACGAATGATTGCTCTTGTTACCTAGAGGCATAATGGAGAATTAAATAGAGTGACTACAATGATAGCCTATCCCATTTTCTTTGCTCCCCCTACTTCCTAAAGGCTATATGACACTGTTCTATGTTTAAGTTTGCATTATAGAAAGTAGAATTAAGTAATATTCATATATTTCTTATCCCTCAGCCAAACCTTATTTGTTAATAGAGAGCAGACAGTCCAGTAAAAATAAAATGTGCTTCCTTTTTAAAATTTTTTAATTAAAACTTTTTATTTTGAAAACATATATATGGATAATTTTCCAACATTGACCATTACAAAAGCTTGTGCCCAAAATATTCCTCTCCTTCCCCTAGATGGCAAGTAATCCAATATACGTTTAAAAGAAAGCATGTAGTATTTTCAAAGTTCCTGGCTTCAGATTCTGGCCCTGACATTCATGACCTTGCTATCCTATTGGAAATTGTTCCTTTCTCTGAGGCTCAGTTTCCTCATTGATAAAATTAGTTGAATTTGATAATGTCTAAGATCTGTCTCAACTCTAAAATGGTGACTTTATCATTGAAGGAGGCTAAATGAGGGCAGGAGAAGACTTAAGAAGTCATTTAGTCCAGTCATTGCATTTTGTATTTAAGGTAAATGAGGCACAAAGGTCACAATTAGGAATCTCATTGAAATCCTCATTGCCCTTTGATATGCTATACATGGAAGTCTTTGTATGTACTTGCAAGTAAAAGTATTTGCTGTTTAATTGCTAAAAAACAAAAACAAAACCAAAACAGCTATTATTATAATGGAGTGCTTTTCACTCCATTTAATTAATAAACATTTCTTAAGTGTCTACTCTATGCAAGTCAAGAAAGATAAAGTGCCTATTGTGCATAATCCCCAAAGGCTAAAAAACACATTCTCAAATCTGTACACATCATAGCTCCTTTTAAACTGTAAGCTCCTTGAAGGTGGAGGTTATTTCATTTTTGCCTCTATATCCTTAGTAGCTAACACAATGTCTGGCACATTTCCAGAGCTTAATAAATACTTGTGGATTGATTGCACTGAAGGGAATTATATGATGCTGAGGAAATGCATCATCTAAGTAATTTGTTTTATATTGGAAGTTCCCCAAAAAAATTGATTTTTAGAAAAGTAAGAAGTCAGGAAAGATCTTGTTTAGGAGAGGACATCTGAGTTATGTTATGAAGGAAGCCAGAATTTTTTAAGGACAAAGTGGAAGGAAGTGTATCACAGACAAGGACATGCAAAAGCATGGAGATAAGAAAATTATGCATAGACGCTTTCTTACACAGCCCAAGCATCAATACATTGAAGGGTTAGCTTTTCCAGATGCCCAGTCAAATAATATGGTAAAACAGATGATCACAATTTCCACATTTTCACTTATGGACAGCACAATTAAAAAAAAAACAAACAAACTGGAATGCTCAGAAGGGATATATTCAAGAGACAATGAAAAGGCAGGCTTATCATATTTTTCCTCAGATAGCTTTGGCATCTAGCTTGTTTGGTTTGGCAGAAAAAATAATATGGTAGAGGGTTAACTGGTAGTTGGCATCCAATGAACAACATCAAGCTGGATCTATACTTCGATGACATTGTTCATCTTCAAAGAGGGTGTATATGTATAAATTCATGGGTAGCAATGTGAAAACTGTTATTTGTATCATTATTTTTACCTCTCTATTTTTAGCTCTGGCTTAGATTATATCTATATATAATATCATAGTTCTTTTATATTAGATTATTTTATATATGAATATATATGTTTGTGTGTGTCTGTGTGTATTCACATACATACATATATGTATATATATACACACATATGTGTGTATATATATATACACACACACACACACACATACACACAGAGAAACACACGTATCTAGTTGTCATTAATTGTTTTAGTCATGTCCAACTCTTTGTAGTCCCATTTGACATTCTCTGGGCAAAGATGTTAGAATGGTTTGCCTATTCCTTCTCCAGCTCATTTTACAGATGAAGAAACTGAGGCAAACAGAATTTAGTAACTTTCTCATGATCACACAACTAATAAGTGTCTGAGGCCCAATTTGAACTCAGGCCTTCCTGATTCCAGGCCAACTACTCTTACCTACTATATTACCTCACTTCCATATCCATATCCATATCCATACAGAAGTATTAAGAGAGATTGGGAAAATACACACATGTATATATTTTTGATATATTTGTTGTATATATCAATTCCTTTTATACTAATGTCTTACCTATGCTTATTATTTCCTATTTATCTTGTAAATAACTTGTTGAAACAACAGATAGTTGTTTGCATGTTGTCTCACTCATTATAGTATGTAAATATATATGCAGGCATGTATGTATGTCACTCTATCTATCTAGAGAAATCTCAATCTCTCTTAATACCAATGTCTTGCTTCATCTGATTTTTTATTTATCATATGAAGATCTCTCTCACTCCCTCTTTCTCTCTCTATTTTTTTTTCTTTCTCTGTCTCTATCTCTCTGCCTCTCTGTCTTTTCCTACCTCTCTCCCTCCCTCCCTCCTTCCCTCTTTGCTTCTTCCTCCCTCTCTTCCACCTTCTCTCCTTTATTCCCTCCTTTTCTCTCCCTCTCTCCCTCCTTCCCTCTCTCTCCTTCTTTCCCTCCTCCTCTCTCCCTCTTTCCTTCCCTCTTTCTTTTTCTCCCTCCTTCTCTCCTCTTTCCCTGACCTCTTTCTCTCTCCCAGAAACAAACACCAATGAGGGATAGATCAATGGTCCATTTAGCTCATTGTTTTATATATGCCATTCAGAGAGCCACAATTCCAAACTAGCACTGTGATAAGCACTTTACAAATATTACTTCATTTCATTCTCAAAACAACCTTGCAACCTGTTTTCTATAGTTGAGAAAACTGAGGCATACAGAGTTTAAGTGACTTTTCCATGATCATGAAGTTAGGGAGTATCGAAAGCTGTACTTGAACTCTAATCTTCTTGACTTCAGGTCCAGTATTGTAGAAACTATTCCACCAGCTGCTTGAGTTTTGAAGCTCAAAGGGTCCTTTGAAGCTGTTGAATACAGCTACCTTACTTTACAGAAAACTGGACTGAGAACCAGAGGGGTTAAGTGAACAGCCCAGGGTTGCACAGCTACCAAGTATCTGAGTCACAACTGGAACCCAGCTCTTCCTGACTCCTAGTTCAAACCACTACAACAAAGTGTTGAGTCCCTTCAACATCTTTACAAATAGCATAATCTTTATTTCCTTTATTTACTATTAAACATAGAGGGGATTTGTCTTAGTCAGGTAGCCCATAGCATGATTTGTGCTCTATGGTATTGGTGCCATAACACTTTATCCAAAAGGGAGCATTCACAGGGACACGTGCTATCATTAGACAATTTAGGGTCCTTGTATTATATTTTTCCCTATCTGGGTTTTTAATTTTCTTTTCCAGCTCATTTTACAGATGAAGAATCCAAAGCAAACAGGAGTAAATGACTTACCAATGATCATATAGCTAATAAGTGTCCAAGGACAGGTTTGAACTTAGAAAAATGAGTCTTCCAGCCTCCAGGACCAGCATTCTAAATACTATATCATGAACATGCTTTTACATGTTATGTGTTACATCATTATATTATACATGTATATATATATATATATATGCATGCATGCATATCTACATCTATTTATAGATAGGTACATGAGCATGTTTATGCATATAAAAATACCTCCTTTCATCCAGACTCAGAATTATATCCACTACACCAAGTTAGTTGCCCAATTACATTCAAGATTAAATATAAAATTCTTTTGCCCATCAAAACTCTTCTTGACCTATGTTAGTCCCCACCAGTTTTATTGTACTTTTCAACACCTTCTCCTACTTTTCTGGAACCCACTCATACATACACACATACATGCACATATGCAAATGCACTACATATTCTTCAATCTTGTGTCACTGACCTCCTTAGAGTTCAATGAACACAACATTCTGTCTATTGTAGTATTTTCACTGGCTATTCTTTATAGCTGGAATATTTTCTCTCCTCATCCTTGGATCCTGGATTGTATAGCTTCCCTCAAGTTCCTGCTCAAATCTCACCATTTATATAGAGCCATTACCTTTACTTACTATCCTTCTTAATACTAGTGTTTTACTTACGATGATCACTTCCTATTTATCCTGTAAATAGCTTGTTTATAAAAAATTGTTTTCATGTTGTCTCATTCATCAGATAATAAGTTCCTTTAGGGAACTCACTTACTCTAGAATTATACATTTTCTCCTTATCCAAACAAGAAATTCCCTTCCAACCCTTCCCAAGAAGTAATCATCCAGCTTTCATTAGAAGATTTCTGTTTCAGAAACCTAATACTTCTGAATTAATCTCATTTTTTTATGGGCAGTTTTGCCTGTCTTTGACTTTTTCCCATTGTTTTTCATTTTGTCCTTTGGCCAAACAACAGAAATTTTCACATTTTTTCAGGAAAACTCCTCTTATATTGTAAAACAGTGTCTGATCTATTAGTCCCAAACCTCATTTTACAGAATCAACCAATAAAGCAATCAACAAGTATTTTAAGAGACCATGAGCCTAACACTATGGTGAGCACTAGAAATAAAAAGGAAAAAAAAAATTAGACTTTGTCCTCAGGGAGCTTACATTTTGACTAACAGATAAACTTCCAACTAAGACTATTTGTCTAAGGTCATATAACTATTTTTTAAATGTATGGAATAAAACAAGCATTTCCATAATACAATAATAACAAAAACAATAATTGCATATAAAACTATAAATCTATTATGTACAACTTGCTATTTCTTTTAAACATATAAATATATATTTAAATTATAAATCATATAATATATATGCATAACTTGCTATTCCTTTTAAATATATATTAAATATATGATAAAATTATATATTTTTTTCCTTTTTTTCCTTCCTTCTACCCTGGAGATAGTAATATACTGGATTTTACACACACACACACACACACACACACACACACACACACACACACACGTGTGTGTGTATATGTATATGTATATATGTATGTATGTGTATGCACAGTCATATACATTTACATTGGTATATACCCACACACCTTCACATACACACCCATCTATAGATAGATATATAGATATTCTATACATCTATTTTTCAGTTCTTTCTCTGAATACATCTTTCTTCATGTGTCCTTTAATTGATGTATTAATGTTAATTGATGTATTTAATTGATGTTATTTGATGTATTTAAAGTCATGCAGCTAATATTTTAAAAAACTGGATTCAAACCCAGGCTAATGCATCATAGATTTTTGTGTTGAAAGAGACATTAGCAGAATTTATTCCAATAACCTCATTTTATAGAAAAGGAGATTGACTCCAACATACTGATATCATTTTGGTCCTTTTTAAGCACAAAGAGCAGTCATTTCTACCTCAAAGAAAAAAGAAACTTACTCCCAAAGGAAGGAAAGTGATTTGGCTATCATCAGACAGTTTATAAGTAATAGAAGTTGAAGGAAAACTCAGGTTAGAGTCTCATCACATCACAGATTCAGAGATGAAATGAATCATAAAGCCATTTAGAACCATGCTTTCATTTTACAAATGAGGAAAGCGAGTCACTCCCAGAGATGTTGTGACTTGCTCAAGATCATGTACCTGGAAAGTGAGAGCTGAGATTTGAACCCAGTTCCTCTTATTCCAAATCTCTTTTTACTCTACCACAAAGCCCTCCTTGGGCTGCTCATCTGTGGCTCATTATATTGTACCATGCTTCCCTCCCACACTCCACCTCTGCTCTGCTCTTTTCTGCCTACCTCTGGCTGGTTGAGTGTTAAGAATATTTGCTCTGCTAGTTATTACTTTCATTTTCTACATTATATTTCAAAACTGCATGATCTATATCATGCTGTCTAGCACTTGATTCACTGTTTAAATTAGCTGCTTTTCTTTATCCTACATTACGGGCTCAGAGTAATTTGTTTATGAATCAAATGTTCTTCTGTAGTTTCTAAAGAAAGCCTTAATATGCATTCATTACAGCTCAGCCATAATCACCCTAAATCACAAGAATTGCCAGACATGGACATGCCATTGGTCTCCTTGGGGCAATTGCCCAGCTTTTACCTGACCCGAATAATTCTGCTCAAGCGTGTATTTTAATCAAAGGAATGAAGAGGAAGGGGGAGGGGAAATAATAGTGGAGACCAGCATATTTTACAGAAATGAGAACTAGATTTGGAGTCAAATATTGCTATTTGCTTCCTACATGACCTTGGATCAGTGACTACCTCCTGTAATCCTTCATCTGTAATATGAATCCAAGGCGATATAATTCAACTAGCGGTTTTATTGTGCTAGGGATTGGAGGCACTGGAAAGATGTTGATCTGATGCTCTGTTCTCCATACTTCTTCATGGCTCTCAATCCTTATATCTTTTTTTTTTTTTTTTTTTTTTTTTTGAGGCTGGGGTTAAGTGACCTGCCCAGGGTCACACAGCTAGGAGGTGTTGTGTCTGAGACCACATTTGAACTCAGGTCCTTCTGAATTCAGGGCTGGTGCTCTATCTACTGCACCACCTAGCTGCCCCTCAATCCTTATATCTTCAGCTCTTAAGATCATCCATTGCAATCACAGTAGAAGCTTAGAAGCCATCACTTCCAACTGTTTAAATTTATAGACAAGGAAACTGAGGGATATGACCCACCCATTGTGCTACTTATAGGAAATATGGAAGTCAGAATTTGTGTTCAGGTCTTCCTGACTTCCAAGTCCAGCATTCTATGCACTGTGGCATTCAGATGTTAGTCACTTCCTTTAATTCCATGAAAAACTAAATGTTGGCAATGTTAGGGACTTACAGAGAAGTCTTAAAATGAATTCTAAAATATGCCCCTTTGTAGTAACTACCAGCTTCCCATACCCTTCTATTACCACACTCACCTCTTGTAGTATTTATAGAGATCTCCATTTCATCCTATACTACCTATCAAGGGAAGATGGTTAGTGAATTAAAGATAAATGGCCCAAGGCATAGCTGTAGAATTGTCTATAGATGCTTTTTCATTGCTTTCCCAGAGCCAGTACAAACTTAAAGAATCATAGAATGTTGGAGCTAGAATAGATTTTGAGCAAGGATATAGTGAGAGCCATTTAACAACTGGCTTTCTTTATAAAAAAAAGATATGCTTTTTTAATTAAGTGAGCATTAATATTTTGTCTGTTAGTTTCTTAAGTCTAGACAATCAAAAAGCAAAACTCAAGCACTGACTTATTGTGTTTGCCAATATCCCAGGTGTATATTCTCATGTTGAAATTTTAACAATCAGTTATCACAACTCAGTTTGAACTCACCTAGCACACCCCTGCCTTGGAGTTCAGTCTTACTCCCAGATTTTACAGGTAGAGAGCTGAAAATGATTGCCTCCAAAAGGCACTTAGTTTGACAGAATGAATTTAGAGTTATAAATCATAAGTGTGAATCCATACTCTGTTACGAACTAGCTGTGTGACTTTTGGTAAGTCACTAAAATTTTGTTTATTATTCTGTTAAATAAAGGATCAGATGTTCTGGTGTGTAAAGGATACTCAGATCTAGATCTGTGATGGCAGATTGGATAAGTTTTGGATAAAGGGAAAAGTACATTATTTGATTTCAGGTAAAAGGTTTTGGGTTCAAATCGGTCTGACATTAGTTAGCTAACTTATCTAGCCTTTCTGGGCTTCAGTGCTCATATTAGACAATATGAGGGTTAGGTTAAATGAACTCTAAGAGTTTTTCCAACCTTCAGTTCTATGCACTGAGTAATTGTTGTTTGTCATTTATTCTCAAAGAGGACCCTGACATCCGGGAAGTGATGCCATGACATGCAAGTGAATTGGATGTAAGTAAGGAAGAACTGAAGTAGAATTAATGCTTTCTGGGATTAATTCTCACCTTGAAACTGTGAACCCTCAAAACCCATTCTGGGAATCAAACTGTGCAGAAAGGGTTACCCTTGAGTCACAAATCTGAGGGGAAGTACCTCCAGAGTAAATGTAATTCTCTAGATGTCAACTTGTAACTAGGGCAGGGCGATCAGAGCTTTCCTCCAGGGCACTGACATTTAGAGGGTGCTGATTTCAATTCCTTTGACAAGTTAAAACAACAGAGCTTGGCAGGCAGTTAGCAAAGATAGCCAATAAGCATAGGGAATTGCACTCCTATCTTACCCCACCCAAGCTCCTCCATCCTAATCTTGTCTTGCCCTGATCCTTTTTTTCCCTTTTTTCCCTCCCTTGGCAGTAGTTTCACCAAAAGTAACCCTATACTGCTAAAGACTGAAGTCTCTTCTCTACCCAAAAAGGAACTCATCTTGCAAGGCCGAAATAATGGAGTCTTTCCTGTTCCTGTCCCAAAGCTCAGGTTGCTATGTTTGCCCAGGTCTCTAGAATTGAAAGATCCCCCTCTGCCTAGATCCTTCCCAACCTTCCTGATGAAAAAGGAGATCAGAGCATCTGGGATCATTAGCAGAAAAACTAGGGACCTCCCTCCTCCCTTTATATTTGCACCTGAGGAAATTTACATTCTGCTTGATAAGCCTCCCAGTTTGAAATTTTATTTGCAGATTTCATTAGAAACTAGTTTATGGCACAGATTATGAGGTGCACAGGACGTCTAAACGAATAAAGAGCTGATTTGTTTCAACTGCAAAATTCATGACATGCAGCCTTTTATTGCTGTGCATTTAAAATAAAGCATTATCCATTATAATATTATAGAAACATGTTTTACACTGGATTCCATCGACAATATTCCATTTAATGAAATGTCTAAACTACCCACATTAGAATATTATTGACTGTGTCTTCGTATGGAAATGCCAAGTCTGGAGCAATTATGAAATGTCTTCATACATCTTCTTAAGTCCAAAGAGCAAGCGGGGACTCCAGGAAAGAATTCTGGCTGAGGCTGCCCATCGAGTTCGGCGAGTATGTTCCGAGTAGGCAGAGGCAGGGGGGACAGTGGCCAAGGATATCCAGCTCTCTGGGGATGATGATGGAAATGGAGCACAATTAAATGTGATGTGATTATATGAAATGCCAAAGAGGAAGCATTTTTTTTTAATTGCAAGCCATCAAGCCCAGTATAAAAAGTACAAAATCCTTAACTGCTCTTCCCATCTGAATTTCCTCAATTCGGGGTTGTCCTGCAGATTGTGAGGTCTCTATCATGGGATGGTCTGAATAATTTGTAAATAACAGAAAAGTGAGTGAGTCAGGATAACACATGGATGGCCACATTAGCCAAATGCCCCTGGAAGAGGAGATTTTTTTCCCCCTAATTGCTATTGGGCAACTCCATTTCAAAATCTAATGAAGGTGATTAGAGAGAAGTCTTTAAGGTAAACTGAAATAGATGGATGCCTTCAAGCTCTCTTAATGAACTTTAAACTCAAACTGGCATGTACCCAGGCTAGGTTTCCTAATTAGTATGAAGGGTAGTATGGGTTCAGAATGGGCTGCTTTGCCTAGGTGTGTTTAATTGGGTGAAGTTGCTCATTTATTACCAAAGTCTCTGGGAATCAGTGACCAATCACTCCATCTGCTCTCCTCTTTCCCTTCCCAAGCCACGCCAACAAAGCTGAGAGAGAAATACATAGGACCAGGTTCAATTTAATTCAGTTCAACAAGTATTCATTAAGTGCCTGCTATGTGTTAGACACTTTGCCAGGTGCTAGGGATGCAAAGCTAAAAATAAAACAGCTTCTGCCCTCAAGGGACTTACATTTTAAAGGGCTAAATTTGAATCAGTTTAAATAATATATTAATTAGAGGGTGAGAAGCAACAAATTGTTAATATTATAGATAATCTATGTGCATGTATGCATATTTACTTGTATATATACATACACATATATGTATTATATATAGTTCTTTGTATATGTGTGTATATATTTACACATATGCAAAATAATCTATCCCTTCAAAAAGGAAGCTTATATTAAATGATAGAGACAACTGATAAATAGAAACATATACAATCAATTAGCATATACATATTATATGTATATGTAAAATTATATTATATTGTTGAGATTGGGAAAGGGGGAGACCTCAAAAATTGGGGTCCCAGGAGGTGTCACAAGGTGTCTCAAAATTTTTTGCAGGCTTGAACCCATCTCCTTGTCAAGGGGCAAAGTTTATTGAAAGTAATGGTAAGGCCATTACAAGATGGACTGGATAATAAAGGAATTCAGCAGAGAAACAGAAGCAAGGAGACACTTTTATACAGCTTTCAGTCATAGATACACTAATACTATGACCCAAGGGTAGGAAGGAGTGGTCTCAGAAGGAAGGATTCTCCATTGACCAGATTATTACTGACAAAATTACCAATCAGCAATGAATTGAGGAGTGATCTTATTCACTCTTGGATCAAGAGTTTGATCTGTGGGACTTCCCTGAAGCCAAAAGCTATCTGGATAAGAAGTGGTCAGACATTGGGTGTGGGGGTTTTCTGAGACAGATTCCAAAGCTAGAAGAATTAGGATTACCGACTTATTGTTAAAACAGAAGCCCTCCAAGGTTAAGGGACCACAAGATCGTATTACAACAATATGGTGTTATATTATATTACATTATACTGCTATACTAGCATGTTGTGCTGTTATATAATATAATATGATATGATATGATATTATATTATATTATATTTATAATGTAAGAGTGAGAACCCTAAAGGTAGGAGAGTTAGGAAAACCTTTGGGTAGAAAGTAAGATGAGATAAAATATGAAAGAAGCCAGGGATTCCAAGGGGTTCAAGTGAAGAGAGTGCATACCAGTTATGGGATCCTGATTTACAAAAGACAAAGAGAAGAGATAGAGTATCATGAATTATTAATGGTTAATAGCCCAATAGAGTGGGTGAAGAAGAGCTATGTGCAATCAGACTAGAAGGTGTGGTAGGGGATGTAATTAAGCTAGAATGGAATTAAAAGTTAAATGAGGATTTTGGAGTATATTCCAGAGGCAATAGGGAACCACTGAAGTTTCTTAAGCAATAGAATAATATGGTTAGGATTTATTTCCCTTAGAAGAATGCCAGAATTTACAATTTACAGAAGAGAGTGGGGATCCCAAATGAAGTCCCAAGGCTGATTGTGTAACCACTTTAACAGAACTGCCAGAAGACAAATGTGTTCCTTAGGAAGTTCAGTTGTCTTTTGGTCAATTTTCTACTACCCTATCAGGGAAATTGAAAAGCATTTCCCTTGGCTAGCTCTCTCATCCACAAATATACAGCCTAGAACAATCTGGAAGGTGTATATGTATTAGGGATGTGTAATTCTACATTGCTTAAATCCAATTATGTACAAATCAAAAGATATCACTCATACCTTTTTAACATTTTTGCCTAGCTCAAAGAATGGCAACAAGCAAGTGAAGAAGCAGGAAATGCAGATACACTGAGACTGTCATCACACCCATGTATACAGACAGAGCAGGCCATAGGGTTGTCTTCTAGCTAGAAGAGCAATGGGATTTGGCAAACTTCTGGGTATCTGAGAAACTTCCTGGTGTGAGGGAAAAACTAGAAAAAGGTCTTCTGAAATTGCTTGCTTAATCCTGGCTGGATTACCATGGCAGACAGGGATTCCACCCTTCAGTTAAACACACACACACACACACACATTAATGTACAAAAACTTCTGCAAAGATGATTCTACTCATGATCAATACATGAAATATGTTCACATTTAGAGACAACACAAAGTCCAGCAGATCTGAAAAATGAGTAGCTCTCTTGCAAGAGAACTCGGCAGGTATCATAACCAAATAGCACACCTAGTGAAACAAGGCTAGTAAATGAAGGCCAGCTTACTGAAGCTGAAGTTTTATGCATTTTTCTAGAATGGTTGCAGTGAAGGGGAGCACCATGAAGCTGATTAAGGTTTGGCAATTAAGATGAATTTAGTCAACAAGCTCAAATACCTATCAAAAGTAGTGAAAGACAGGCTCATGAAAATGTAATTGACATCTGCAGGAAAGCATCATCATCAGTAATTGTGCTTCTACCATGATGAACCCTGATGAAATCAAAGAAAAAAATTATGAAGACCTGGAGGTTCTTATTATCATCAATGTGCCAAAAGAGGACACATTTTTAATTTTAGGTTACTTTAATGCTCAAATTACTAGACATGTCAGGGAGTCCCTAGGAGGAATGGAGTTGAAAATAGCAACAGCAATGGTCACTAATAACTGAAGATTTATGCACTGCCTGACCTTCTCATCACCAACATCTTCCAGTTACCTGAATACAACAAAACTTTATAAATTGAACTTCTCAACAAACATTAACATTAATAGACAATAACCGTAAGGAGAAGACACAAAGTGTGAGAATGACAAAGACAATGTGTGGTTCAGAGTGCTGGACTGATCATAGACTTATCCTCTCCAACCTAAATATTCTCATTCAACAAAAGAGGCAGCCTCACAGCAAAATGACTACCAGACAACTTAATCTCAGCAGTTTTGAGCCCTTCTCTTAGAGGAAACAATTTGTTGTTAACTTGGAGAGAAAGTTGAACCAACATATATGTTTTGTAGCAATGAAGGAGAAAAGGAGTGGGTAGAAACTTGGTGTAGAGTATTATCTTGACTCATTTAGGTCACAACAAATGCAAATATTGATTGGTTTGACAAAAATGCTAGGTAAATTCAGAAACTGTTAAATGAAAAATGACAACTTCACAGGATTTGCTAGCAGGAAGGTTCATCCATCTCTGAGAAGGTAGTGTTTAATTCCACTAAAAGTAAAATACAAGTGAAACATTGAGAGATCCAGAATTTTTATCTTTGAAAGAAGGCAGATCAAATTCAGTTTTATGCTGGTAGTATCAATCCTAAGGACTTTTATGATTTCCTGAAGGATACTTGTGGGCCAAAGATATATGGCACACCTTTCAACTACTTAGTGCTGAGAGAACCATAATGATCAACAATAAGGATGTGATCATGGAGAGATGAACTGAACACTTCCATGGTATTTTTAACAGACCATTTTCAATCAATGCTAAAGCCACTGACCATTCACCTCAACTTGAAGTCTTTCCTCTTCTAGTTGAATTTGCAACTGAAAAGAGATTTTGAATGCTATTAGGCTCCTATTCTATGGTAAAGTACCTGGTGGTGATTCTGTTTCAGCTAAAATTTACTAGGTGGATAGTCCATTGGTCATGCAAAAACTGTATGAAAATTTCTACATTATATTCCCTAAGGAGTTCAAGGATGCTTCCATTGTTCTTCTGCATACATGTAAAGGAAATAGATCATTCTGTGACAAACACGAGTGGGGGGGTGTCTCTCTCTTAGTCATTGCTAATTATATTCTTGCCAGAGTCCTTGTTAATGATTTGAGCCTTCATTTGGAATATGGTGCACTACCTGAGCTCCAGTGTGACTTCAGAAACCACAGGAAAGGATAGTATGGGTTTGCTGCCCAACAACTTCAGGAGAAATGTAAGAAGCAGAAAAGAGGTCTATACATAACATCTGTAAATCTGACAAAGGACTTTAGACATGTTAGTCATTAGAACTGTTGGTCATGATGACCTATAAAAATTATGTCAAAATTTGGTGGCTTTAAGAAGTTCATTAATATTGTACATCATTTTCATGATAGTATTGTCATCTGGATTCTGGATAATGGATAATGCTCTTTCGCTTTTCCTACTGATGGAATGAAAGAAGGTTGTGCACTTGCTCCCATGCTTTTTAGAATAATGTTTTCAACGATATTGTCAAATACTTTCAATAATTATGAATCAAGGTCACCTACCACTCTAATGGTAAATTCTTCAACTTGAAATAGCTATAAACCAAGAATAAAGTAGAGGGAGAGTTGGTGCATGATTTTGTGTGTGTGTGTATGTGTATGTGTATGTGTGTATGTGTGTGCAGTGTACTCAATGTATCTTCTGAAACTGTTATATAGCAAAGTATAAATTTCTCTACTGTTTTTGCTAATTTGGGCCTAATAATTAACACCAATTAACAATTAAAACAGGTGTTCCACCAATCAATACCAACCTAGTCATAAGGGAAATGTCAGTTACAACAAATGAGAAATTTTGAATACTGTGGATAAGTTCACTTACCTTGGCAGTATACTTTCCAGGAATGTATACATTGATAAAAAGGTTTTCACATGCATTCTCAGAGCTAGCTCAATGTTTGGGAAGCTCCAAAGGAAAGGATCGGAGAAGAGAGGTATCAGATTGATTACAAAATTGAAGGAATACAGAACTATTGTAGCAACCTCATTGTTGTTTGCCTGTGAAACCTGGCCGGTATACCAGAACCATTCCAGGATATTGAATGACTTCCATTTGTAAGGAAGATTCTAAAGATCATGGACAGGATAAGATAGTACATACTGAGATCCTTTTTTGAACTATGCCATTGACCATTCAATCTCTACTGCTGAGAGCACAATTCCAATGGATTGGCCATGTTGTTTGAATGCCAAAAATATGCTCACTAAAAGATTAATTTATTGAGCACTCAAACAGGGCAAGTACACACACAGTGGTCAGAAAGTGCAAGAAGCTCTCAGGGTCTCCTTTAAGGACTTTGGAATTGATTGTAAGACATGGGAGACATTGACATAATACTGCTTCATCATCAGAGATGCTGGACTCTACGAGCAAAGGAGAATTAAAGTGACTGAGAAGGAGAGTGAGATGTGCAAATTTAGAGAATCCACACCAAATTTTCACCTATGTCTGATCTGTGCCTGAACCTTCCAAGCTGGTATTGATCTGATCAGTCACAGCAGGACACACTATTACTTGATTTTAACTTAGTGATGCAATTTTGGTCCTCTTCAAGAATGAAGGACAACAACCAACCTATTGCATGCTAATCTTAGTGCTAAGAAATGCACTTAGAAAGACAAAAAATAATTTGCCTTGCACTCAGTGAGATTTTATTATATGATATGGATGATTTACATATGTAAGTATGTATAGAAAAATAGAATTGATTGAATGTCTGCTATGTGCTAAGCATTGTGCTAAATAATGCTGAGGCTGCAAAGAAAGGTTTTTGTTTTTTGTTTGTTTGTTTTAAATTCAACCAAGAAACTGGAAAGTGAGGGGATGCCAATCAATTGGGAAGGGCTGAATAAGTTATGGTATATGAATTTTATGGACTATTATTGTTCTTTAAGAAAAAAATCAGTGGGATGATTTCAGAGAGGCCTGGAGAGACTGACATGAACTGATGCTAAGTGAAGTGAATAATACCAAGGGAATATTGTAACCAGCAGAGGCAAGAATATGCTGTGATCAATTTTGATGGACATGGCTCTTTACAACAGTGAGGTGATTTGGGCCAATTTTAGTGAACTTGTGATGAACAGAGTCATCCAGGGCATCCAGGGAGAGGGCTATGGGGACTAAGTGTGGATCACAAAATAATATTTTCAACTTTTTTGTTGTTGTTTGCTTGCTTTTTTGTTTTCTTTTTCATGGTTTTTTTTCCTTTTCAATCTGTTTTTTCTTGTGCATAATAATTGGGGAAATATGTATATAAGAACTGCATATATTTGATATGTTGGATTATTTGCTGTTTAGGGGAGGGGGTTTGAAGAAGAAAGGGAGAAAAATTTAGAACACAAGGTTTTATAGGTGTGAAGGCTGAAAACTATCTTTGTGCATATTTTGAAAATAAAAAGTTATTATTAAAAAAAAGGCCAGCAGTTCATGCTTACATGAAGGTCATAGTGAGTCTTTTATGTCTGCATATATGCACAAATGTATGCATATTTATAGACATATTCACGATGTATATATGCACATATATAGATTTTGTTGTTATTCAATCCTTTCAGTTATGTTCAAAGTGTTGTGATTCCATGGTGTTTTCTTGGCAAAGATACCAGAATGTTTGCCACTTCCTGCCCCTACTCATTTACAGATGAGGAACTCAAGCAAATAGAGTTGAGAGATTTCCCAGAATCACACTAATAAGTGTCTGAGGTCAGATTTAAACTCTGGAAAATTAGTCTTCCTGACTCCAGCCCCATCACTATAGCCAGTAGGCCTTCTAATTACCCATATACATGTGTTCATGAGCATCTGTACACATACAGTTATTTTCATATATGTACTATGTTTCCAATATATGTGTGGTATATATGAAGTCTATATACATGTATACATACATACATGACACATAAACATGTATATATTTTTCTCCTGTAGTTGCAAGCTAAGTCCATAATAATCTGTGTATAGATATGCATATGTGTATATATGTGTACTCTCTTGTATGTGTGAGTATATATATATATATATATATATATATATATATATATATATATATATATATATATATATATATATATATATATATATATATATATATATATAAAAGTAGATACACATATACGGATATATAACAGTATACTTATACATGTGTACATATACACATGTGTCATTCAGGCATGTGTACTTATGGGGAGTACAGGAAGCATTTAGAATGATGAAAGCCTTCACATAAGAACTAGTATTTAAACTGAGACCTCAAGGAAACTGAAAGTTCTAAAACATGAATGCAGGGAGAATATTCCAGTGTTGGTGATTTTCCTGTGCAAGATTTTATAGATAGGGAGAGGAAGTATCCCTCTCTAGAGAGAGCCTAAACTTCATTGTGGCTGGATTGTAGAATATATTAAGAGACCAATATATAATAAAGTTGGGTTATATCTGAAAGTATCTTTAAATGCTAAACAGAGAATTTTGTATCAGGGAATAAAGTCAGAACTAAAATCAATTTGGAGGCCATCTATTCTATTTCTCCTCATTTATTTTCACAAAAGAGGAAACTGAATTTCAGGATGTTGAAATGACTTGAACAATGTCACACAGAGAATGTTCTTTTATTGACTCTTTACACTTGCCTCTGCCAACATCCTTCAAATCCTACCTCCTTTATGCAACCTCCTCCTGGAAGCTCTGGGTTGCAATTATCTTTCACATTCTCTTGATTCTATTTATTAGTTTGTTTGTTCATTTATTTATTTATTCATTTATATATGCATTCCTTCATTTGTTCACTGTAAGGGCCCTTTAAATGGGTGCCACAGTGCATCGGGAGATTGAGGCCCAGAAGTAATTTCTGTGGATATTAGGACTGCCCTTGGGCGGGATCCTGGCCATATTGAGATAGTTTTGTAATGGGTGACTCTCTCGCTGATTGGCTGTGTGTGTGACCTCACAGGCCCTATGTAAGCCCACTGCAGGCAGCAACCGCCCTCTTTAATCTGGCGTTCTTCACCCTGGCTCCCTAGCCTGGGTGGCCAAGCCAAGATGGATAGCCAAAAGAGGTAAGGGTTTTGGTAGTGAACACATGGGTCTTCTGACCAGGTGTTCACTTGGGAACCAACAAGTCAGGGCATCAGTTAGGGCATTATGTGAGTAGGTATAATAAAGGCTTTTAAGATTACATGTGGTTGTTCTTGAGTGCGCTACCGGTTACTAAGCTATAGATTCAAGAGATTGTGGCCAGAGACCTTAGAAGGCCTCAGAGGAGGCGAGCCGGGTAGAGCTCACACTGCAAAGGACAGTGGTCAAAGGTACTCTGGTGGGTCTAGGACAGACTAGTAATTGTAACTGCCAGGAGAGCACGTTACAGTTCACAAATGTGTCTATTAGGTTGTTTGTCTATTAACAATATCATACATTCATACAGTACTTTAAGATTCATAGAGGTATTTTTATAACATTCCTGTGAAATGGAGAGTAAATGTAGTTTTACCCCCATTTCATAAATCAGATAAATTGAAATTTAGTAAAATTAAGAAATTTACTCACAGTCACCAATGCTAGTTCCTATGGTATGTCATATAAAATGCATTTCTTCTTTCTTATTGCCAATCAATCAAAAACATTTATTATACATTAGGCCCTTTGTAGGCACTGAGGGTACAAAAATAAATATTCTGAGGTAGGATTATAAACTTCATAAGCCAAGGAACTGGGCTCAACCCTCCTTTGAGCTTCCTTCTGTTCTTTACTAGTTACTTAATAGGAAGGAAATTCATAGCTACCAAATGTCAACTTAATAGACTACTAGAATTTCAGAATTGGAAGAGGCCTCTATAATTTACTCATCCACATCCTACTTCTAAAACATGTCTTCCCACCAAAACATAATTGACAAAGGTTCATTTTAATTTTTGGTGAAAGGTCTTTAAGGTGAGAAGCTTTAAGTTAGCCTGTGGATAGTCCCTTCCTCTTTTAAACATTTCTATTTATGAATAGATTTCAAATTTCTTGTCAAATTAGGAAGCCCCAAGATTTTCAGAAATAATTGGGTTGACTGAGCCCCAGGTCAACTCATCCTCTCAAAACAAGTTATCTCCAAAACTGAGAATGGCTTCTCCTGCAGACTTATAACTTTATCTTGGGGTAGCCCTCCACCTTCAATCACCTTGAAGGAATTCTCCTATGGTGACACCCGGGTCATCAAGATTAATAATGCTGAGACTTCCACTGATGTTTAGCTACTGAAAACACCTGGAGCTGCTCTTTCGTGACTGATTAATTAGGGAAAAAAGCTAGGTGGTTCTAATTGGCATTTGAGCATTTTCTGAGTTTTAACATTCATGGTATGCAAATGTATCAATTTCCAACAATATCTAACAAGATCATTTGAAAGTGAGACTCTCCTGAGAAACGCAATCATGATGTGGGGAAGGGCTGAGGCTGGGAGCTCTGTATATACTTCCCATAAATCAACAAAACTTCGTTATGGTGGGGCCAATTGTAGTAGCATTCTTCACTGAACTGAAGGATTGGCCAATAAATATGCATTGCCTGCAATTATAGCTACCTGTTGCAGGTTAATTTCAATAGTGAAGGCCTATTACCAAAGTTTGATGAATATTCCCTGCTTCTCATAGGACTTGGAAATGAATCCCTTGCCCAGTGGGGAGAGGAAAGTTCCATTTCAGTGGGACTGCTTCCCTCTGTTTCCTGTGTGAAACTCTAAATTGAAATATGTACCTTTAGGGAATGGAAACCAAAGAGAAAGCCATGGTCCCCCAAAGGGATCATTTGCTACTGTAATGAACGGTTTTAAGTAGCAGGTTGAAATTCTTGGCAAAGTCTTTTGGAAAAAGGCATGCAAATGATCATTTCTGAATGACTGCAAAACAAAACTTTTAAATTAGAGAGAACAGTTTTCCGTTCTGATTCCCCTCAAGAGTAAGCTTTCTTAGCTGGGGAAGAATCTAACAATAAAAATAACAATAATCAACATCTCTTAAGGGTTTCAAATTTTGTAATGTACTTTATATGGATAGAAATGGGCACTGATTTTATTGTTATAGGGAATTCCTCTATAATGGCACTCTGTCCGCAAATGGAGGCAAATACCTTCTGCGTTATTTAAAATGGGGCACTAGCCCAGAGACACACATTTGGTTTATGTCAGAGTTTGCACTTGATTTCGAGTCTTAACTTCAAGGACAGTTTTCTATATTTTACAAATAGTATCTCCTTTGTTCTTTACAATAACCCTGAGAGGTAAGCACTCCATTTTATGGAGTATTTTATATTATTTATATTATCTCCATTTTATGGAGGCTGAGCTGAAAGATGTTAAATAAATTGGTAGGGGTCACACACAAGGAATAAGCATCTAGGGCAGGATTTAAGCCAAGTACTCCTTACTTAGGTCCAGTGATCTTTTGACTTCTGGGCTAAAGCAAGATGGACTAGAAAGCAGATTGACCTAAGTCTGGCTTCCTGAAATCTCTATTAATGGCCTTTTTTGATCATACCTTTTACAACACCTAGAGTGACCCATCCTGAAGATGACTTCTCAGATACCCTCACTGTCATTTCTAAATTAAACAATAGAAATCTATGACTATAATATCAAAATAAAGGTACAAATTAAACATTAAAAATGAATTGACTTCACTTTTAATTAAAATGCTAATAACTATACTCCTTAATACATTTATTTAATTAAAAAAAAACAGGGTTTTTTTTTTGTTTGTTTTGATCCATGTTGCAGAAGTTCTCAGAAAATTAAATAAAAACAATAAAAGCAAGATAGACTTTTCTCAGCATAGACAGCTGCATGGTGCAGAGGAGGGAGTGTTAGCGAAGAGCCAAGAAGCCCCAAGTTCAAAACTAACCTCACATACTTTATTAACCATTTGATTATGGATAAATCTCTTACCCCCTTTTTTAAAATCTCAGTTTTCTTTAATGTAAAATGGGGAAAATAACATAACCTACCTTGAAAAGTTGTCATGAGGATCAGATGAGATAATGTTTGTAAAGCACCTGGAATACAGTAGATGCTAAATAAATGTCTATTCCCTTCTTCTCTCCTCACTAGAAAAGTTGAGGATAAGATTAAAAAAAAGAAAAATAATACTCAATATATAGTTGTATTTAAAAATTGCAAAGTATGATAAAGGCTGATAGATGCTGTTGTGGATAGAATACAGAACCTGGGTTCAGGTAAGTTTGAATTCAGTCTGAGACACTTATTATGACTTTGTTGAAGTCATTTTAACTTGTCTGCCTCAATTTCCTCATCTACAACATGAAGGTAACAGTAACAAACTTACTTCTAAGGGTTGTTTTTAGGAAAAAATGAGCTATCTGTAAAGCATTTGGAAATCTTTAGAGTGCAGTATTTGTTTTTCATATTTATTGTTCGGTCATTTCAGTCATGTCTAACTGTGCAACCCCATTTAAAGTTTCTAAGGCTTTATTAGAAGTGAGAGTGAAGTCCTATTAGAGGTAACAGATTAATGTGTGGGGTGGGGTCCCAGTGGCTAGTTCCTTGGTTAGTTGGATCAGGGAGCATATGGTCTGGAAAACTCTTCTATCTCCATTTTTTGGACCATTTATCACATCAGAGGAGGATGTCACCTTACTGGCTAGAAGGAGCTCATGTCATAGC
The DNA here is from genome assembly GCF_048593235.1 of Sminthopsis crassicaudata. NCBI lineage: Eukaryota > Metazoa > Chordata > Mammalia > Dasyuromorphia > Dasyuridae > Sminthopsis > Sminthopsis crassicaudata. The sequence goes on from NC_133619.1 coordinate 627,579,120, forward strand.
TTCCCAGAAGAGCATAGTGGGAAGTGAGATGTGCTCCACTGGCTGCAGAAATGTGCAGACCAGAAATGGGGTAAAAGAGGAAGTACCAGGGGCTCTGGGTACACACAAAATAGATTTATAGGCATGTATGTGGATAAAATTTTAAAATTTTGAAGCAATTCCAATATACCATCTTGCTATGGCATCATGGCCATCCTGTGAATTAGGCCTTAGGATTATGAGTCTGGAGTTGTACTAGGAATTGTACTAGGAACACAAAAAGATTTGTGTTCAAATTCAGTTTCAGTCATTTACTAATGATAATAGGCAAATCACTTAATCTTTTTTGCCTTGATTTTCTCATCTGTAAATTGAGTTGGAGAAGGAAATGCCAAATTACTCCAGGCTTCTTTGCCAAGAAAACCCCAAATGGGGTCACCAAAAGTCAGATAAGACTGAAAAAAGAAAATTTTACAAATAATTAAATTGAGATAGAGAAAAATTGAGAGCACAGAGTTGATGAGCACAAAGCTTTTAAATATCAGAGGTGAAATTTGAATTCATGGCTTCAATTTCAATACACTTTCCATTCCTTCATACTATCTCTCACATTAACCTAGCATCCCAGAGAACTAGGGTACTAATCTAAGTATATGACTAGTTAACTGTTGCACTATTGATTAGTCCCTTTTTCTTATTCTGTCACTTGAAGAGATTGTATCATGTTGTGTTATAGAGGCTTCTAGGCAGTTATGTGCAAAGAATGTTGGGCCTAGAATGAGGAAGGCCCAAGTTCAAATTTGGCCTCAGACATGGTCGTATCTTCGATAAGTAATTAAACCACTGTCTCACTCTCCTTAATAATAAAATGGAAATAATAATATTGCCTATCTAATACTTAAGAATTTTTATCTCTTATTGTTTTGTTTTCATTGTTATAGAGATAATATACATGAAAATAGCAGCAACTTCCCATAATTATTGTGATATTTTAATAAAATAATAATTGTCAAGTGCTTAGTACAGTGCCAACATATAGTAGATACTATATGAATTATTGCTATTATTATAATTATAATTATCATTATTTTATTTAAGATTTTCCATTCTGGTAATATACTATTCAATTCTTCAAAATTTCCAACTGTCCTTCCAACCTGTGGGCAGTGGGACAATGGCCTCAAGACAGATTTTTCCGAAAATCAAAATGAGAAGTCCCATCCCACTTGCCCTGTCCTGAATTGTTCAAAGGATAGACATGGAATCCCTCCTTCTTCCAAACCAGAGCAGTTGCCTCTTCCCACATGCCACCATTTACTGATCCTTCTACTTATTAGTCTTTTCTCTTTTTTGAAAGTTTTTCATTTCCTTATCAGTGGAATTTCTTAAGGACAGAAACTATTGTCATTTAGAATTTTATGTCTCCCTGGCATGTGATAGAGTACTTAAAATGAAATATATACTTTATAAATGTTTGGTGAATTATCCTGAAATTAAAATGAATGTTAAATTGGGAACCTGCGCTCTGGGAAAATGAATGTGGAAGTCAATGCAGATCTTTGCACATAATGATGATGACCAGAAGAAGAAAGTGGTCTGTAATATATCAATCAGCGCTTGGGATCATAAAGATTGAACTCCAATTTTGATTCAGACACCTTGCAGTTGTATGACCTTAAGCAAGTCACTTAATAGTTGCCTGTATCAGGTTTCTTACCTGTGAAATGGGAGCAATGACAGCAATTACCTGCTGTGAGGGAAGATCAAATGAGATTATATTTATCAAATGTTTTCCAAAACTTCCAATGTTATATAAATACTAGCTATTATTATTGAATCAACATGAACAAAGTTTCCTTTTAGGCACTGGAACCTTTTAGGCACTAGGAACAGACCAGGTTCAAGAATCTTACATTTTATACTAAAGAAGGGAAAGGGGCCTGTACGTGCCAAAATGTTTGTGGCAGCCCTTTATGGATAGAAACTGGAAAATGAATGGATGCCCATCAGTTGGAGAATGGCTGAATAAATTGTGGTATAAGAATATTATGGAATATTATTGTTCTGTAAGAAATGACCAAAAGAATGATTTCAGAAAGGCCTGGAGAGACTTACATGAACTAATGCTGAGTGAAATGAGCAAAATCAGATCATTATACACTTCAACAATGATACTGTATGAGGATGTATTCTGATTGAAGTGGATATCTTCAGCATAGAGAAGATCTAATTCAGTTCCAGTTGATCAATGATGGACAGAATCAGCTACACTCAGAGAAGGAACACTGGGAAGTGAGTGTAAACTGTTTGTATTATTGTCTTTCTTCCCAAGTTACTTTGACCTTTTGAATCCAATTCTTCCTGTGTAACAAGAAATTCAGTTCTGCACACATATATTGTATCTAAGATATACTATATAACACATTTAACATGTATGGGATTGCCTGTCATCTAGGGAAAGGAGTAGAGGGAAGGAGAAAATTCGAAACAGAAGTGAGTGCAAGGGATAATATTGTAAAAAAAATTACCCATGCATATGTACTGTCAAAAATTATAATTATAAAATTAATAATTTTTTTAAAAAAAGAATCTTACATTTTAGTAAACAGAAACCATTATGTATATAGATAAATTGAGAATGCATACAGTCATATAGAGTACTGTTGAGAAGAAAGAAAGCAATGTCAGCTGGAGGGTTCAGAAAGTGGCACCCGAGGTGAGCTGTGGAGGAAGCAAGAGCTTCTATAAGAAGTCTATTTCTAGAAATGAATATGCTTTTTGCGGCGCCTGATTACTGAGAGGAATGGAAATGAGTTCCCATGCCCATCAAGAAGGGTTCTGTGTTTTCATAAATGCTTGGAAGGCTTTCTAAGACCCAAAGGATTCCCTTTGCTTTTCTGGGTAACATTGGTTGCCTTCTCCCAGAACCTCCATTTTGAAGAAGGGTCCATATGAGCAGCCCTTCATTTCTCTCTCATCTCTGCTTCTGAGTTTTCAGTATTGGACTTGGAATGCTGCTGTGGAATGCTGGAATCTTCCTCAGCATCTGTGGCAGAATGTGAACCCAGATTCCCCCACATGTAATTTTAACAGTTATCACTTAGATAACCATTTCTTAGCCAGTATAAGTCATCGACAGGTTTTCCAAGAGAAAACACTTCTTTACAACTTTTTGGATGGGTGGAAAAAGAAACAAGTATCAATTAAGCACCTACTATGTGCAAGGCACTGTGCTAAGTACTTTACCATTTGATTTGAAGCATCTTTCCATCTCTGTGACCTACTCCTCTCCTGTTGGTGGTTACCTCTTGGAGACTTTATCCTGAAGAGAGGAAGAGAGTCATCCTTTGTTCATCTTGTCAGTCTGCTCATTCTCTAGACATGACCAATCCTTTCCTTTAGCCCTTCCCTTTTCATTTCTCTTTATATGCCATATTGTCTTAGAAGGAAAGTTCTTGGTTGGCAGGTACTATATTTTTCTTTTTAGCTGCATCCCTGAATTTCAATATGATGTCTTTTATACATATTGTTCAACAAATGCTTATTGATTGACAAACTTACTAAAGAATTAAATGCAGTGGAGAAATTATGGCATTGGGCAAAGGATAAAAGGGTTCTAGGCTCCAGTTTTTCCATCTACAAAATTAGGAGGTTGAATCAATATATTGATCTTTTTCTATGTATTGTTATCATCTATATCTATATTTACATATCTCCCTATCATCTATCTATCCATCTGTCTATTTGTATGTTTATATCTATTTGTATCTATACATATATTTATCTCTATATTTCTAATCTATCTACATTTATATATATATATCACTCTATATATCTTTCTATTTGTGTATCTCTATCTTTATATCTATATCTATATCTATATATTTAAATGTATCTATCTATCCATATCTATATCTATCTGCATCTCTATCTCTATCAATCATCTATCCTCCTATCTATCCTATCTCTATATTTTTATATTTATATATCTATCTATATGTATATCAATATCTAAACATATCTATCTATCCATATGTATATGGATAACTGTATATATCTACATCTCTATCTATCTATCTATCTATCTATCTATCTATCTATCTATCTATCTATCTACCTATCTATCTATTAATGTAAACATCCATTTAAAATATTTACTATGTACCAGGTACTATGGTAAAGTGCTAGGGATACCAAAAGAGGCAAAAGACAATCTGTGCTTTCAAGCATCTTACCTAATCTAATGAACTAGATAGCCTCTAAGATATCTTTCAGCTCTAAATAAGTTATCTCAATAATAATAAATTTGAAATACTTTTATAACACTAAACTGATAAATAAAATATATAAATATTATTATCCCTATTTTACAGATAAGGAAACAGGTTTAGAGAAGTTAAGTGAGTTGCAGGTCACACATAGATATTAAGTTTTGAAAACCAAAATTCAACTACAGGTCTTCCCAAATACAAAATGGAATAGCTATATGGAAGCTACAGCTATTACTAATTAATCATTTCATAGTCAATATGAGTCACTGATGGATTTTCTAAGAGAAAACATTATCCTGTTTCTGTTAGTGAATGCCAGTCTGTAATAAAAGGGCCTTATTGAATTGTCTGAATTTATTCTGGTTTTATTATGAATATCTCATTAGTGTTTACCTGAAATGGATAACATAATCATAAGACAAAATCCCTGTAATCACTGTAGCCTACCTCATATTCTCATCTCCCACTTCCATGCCTTTGAATAGGCTGTCCACTGTGTCTAAGATTCTTTTCCTCTTCATCTCTTTGTTATGATTGATATGATATTGATATGCACAAGAAAAATCGGATTTAGAAAGAAGATAAAAATAACCTGGGAAGAAAAACAAAAACGCAAGCAAACAACAGAAAGAGTAAAATGCTACACTTCTGAAGGTTAGGCTAATTAAATCAAGAGTATCTAGGAGGCACAGTGAAGAGAATCCTGGGCTTGGAATTAGGAGAACCTGCTATTGAATTTGACCTCAGACACTTATTATCTATATAACGTTAGGTAGTTATTTAACCCTGTTTATCTCAGTTTTCTCATTTGTAAAATGAGCTGGAGAAGGAAATATCAAATAACTCTAATATATTTGCTAAGAAAATCCCAAATGGAGTCACAAGGAGTTGGACACTATTGAAACAATGGACATAGTCAAGTCTCTCTGCTTAGCCTATACATATTGTCTTTAGTTTTTCTCTCGAATATATTGTTTTTAGTTTCTATATGTTTTACATTTGGCCATTTATATACAAATTAAGCGTAGACTCCAAATCAAAAAGGGATTTCCTGCAAAGAGTGAGGTCCTCCTGTTTATAGATGATACTATCTCAAGTCCAGGAACATTGCAGATAGTTCTGGATGAAACCTACAACTTAAAAGATTTTGGCTTAAGTATCCACATAAGAAAAAACAAGTACTTGAAAAATACTTATTGTTCATACAAATGGTACTCAATAGGCTGGACAAGACCCTGTCAATCTTATGTATTAGTATTCATAACATGTCCTCTCACTGGAAGTAGATAATAACTTGGGTTCCGAATTGAATAGAAGGGGAGAAGTTCAGATTGCCTTTGGGATATTCCAAAGTTATTTAATTAGCTCCAAACTTCTCACTTAATCAAAGAGTGATCTTTTCCAATACCGATATTCTGTTGATGTGGTTGCCTGACTGCCAGACATGAAATGGTGAAGTCTCCAAGTGACTGGAAATGAGTAGCACAATGGAGAAGCTGATTGTGACTGCAGGCAGAAGTTAACAGAACTCATCTTTCCCTCTCATACATTGACTATTACTGTGGATGGCTCCAACATATTCCCAGCACCCCAGGTTTGTACCCTAGGTGTCATTCTTAATTTCTCAAAACCTCTCACTCTCCAGACATATCATCCACTATACTCAGTAAAATTTAGTAAATTTTATCACCTTAAGGATCAAATACAAGACTATATTTGGTGTTCAAATTCTTTCATAAGCTACTCCCTTTCCCTGCTTCTGAACTTCTTACTCCTTACTTTCTGCAAACTTTTATCCAATCACTGGACTTCTGGTTCTTTGTTCCACAAATCAGACACTTTATCTCTTGATACAGGGCATTTTCTCTGGTTGTTGCCAATTCCTAGAGTTCCCTCCCTCCTCATCTCTGCCTACTGACCCTCCTCCAAGTTTCAACTATGTTCTATAGGAAACTTTTTCCAATTCTTCTTAACTCTGTGGCCTTTAAGCATTTGTTATTTCCTATTTTCCTATATATAACTATGTGTGCATATCTGTTTGATTGTTGTCTCCCCTATGAAGTCCTTAAGAGCAGGGACTGACTTTTAACTCCTTGCATTCCCGATACTTAGGAAAGTTCTTGGCATATGGTGTTTAATAAAATAAAATAGTTTCTTGACTAACTGATAAAAATGGAAGAAATTGACAAAAGTGAACAGGGATAAAAGACAGCATCAACAAAATGCATGAGTGATAAAAAGATGGGCTGAGAGTTGCAGAGTTTGAGAGATAACTGAAGGTTAGTGTGTATATATGTGTTCATGACTATTCTTGACAGCTGAAGAGAAAGTGAAGAGGCATTCAGCTCATTACATGTATCTCCTGAAATCAACTTAAAATATGTATTACAGGGGCAGCTAGATGGAGTAGTGGATAGAGCACCAGCCCTGAAGTCAGGAGAACCTGAGTTCAAAACTGATTTCAGATACTTAATATTTCCTAGTTGTATGACTTTGGGCAAGTCACTTAACCCCAATTGCTTCAGGGAAAAAAAAAGATGTATCGCATGGCTAAATATTCTTAGAGGTAAATTTTGAATATAATAGTGTAATAGTAGGAATAGTAGTAAGTAGTAGTAGTAATAAGTAGGTGGTGATGGTAGTAGTAGTAATACTAGTAAAAAATAGGAGGAACAGAAGGTAGGTGAGGAGGAAGCAGGAGGAGGAAGAAAAGGTAGCCCTTAAGCACATTAAGCACATTAAGTTTTGCAAATTGATTTACAAATATTAATTCATTTGATCCTGACAACAATCCTGGAAAGTAGGTGCCATTATTATACCATTTTTAGATAGGGACACAGACAGGAGAAGGTAGACACCAAACAAAATAGTTCCTTGTAAAATATCCCTTAAGAAAGAAACATATGGTCTAAAAGGATGCAGTTCTGTTCCTTTCCAGAAAGAAGGAAAAAGAAATGATGGGGTACCAAGAGTTCAATTCTGCCTTCCACAGCAATACTCCTTCAAATAACAACCAATCTGTCCCATTATCTAAAGTAGGGCTTATTCTAGTACAGCTTGTTACATCTAGGCACCTTGGAATACATTTTCAGGTCAATTCTACCACTCAATTTGTTTTCCTATCATCAAAATAATTTACTTAAATATATAGGATTGGAAACAGAGGCAGCTTTTATGCCCAATTAAAGATCACTCATATTCCAATTTGATAGCATATGTTACATGAGTTTATAACTTCCCCAGTTCTTGGAGTCCTCTAATGATTGTTGATGTTCTTCATTTAAATCTGCAAAGCATTTTGCATATGTAATCTAATTTAATCCTCATAATCACTCCATAAATTATTAATATTCCTAATATACAGATGAGAAAACTGACTCTTAGAAAGGTGAAATGCCAACTTCTTTTGAGGCAAAAGTCAAGTTTAAATAGCTGTAAGAGGCTTTTATTGCCTGTCCACACTCTCTCCCCGACACTGGGGCTCTCCCCTAATGAAAAATAGTCTTGTTTTTAAAAAAATTTTTTTCCATACCAATATATGTCTTTTGTTGTAAGAATCATAGGGGGAAAGTGAGGAATGATATGAAGATATTCTGAATGCTCTACTAATATTCTTGAGGTAACCAAAAATCTAGGGCTCCAGCATGTTGGGGGGAACCTGAGGATAACCAAGTTTGAATGAGATGCCATCTACTTTATTAAAGGAAATGACTAAATCGATAAGATCATGTCTATTTTAATGTATAAATGCATATTGCCTTTCTACACTAGAATATGACGTTATAAGGAAAGAAAACACTTATTTTTGTTTTCATATGTCCAACACTGAGCACAGTGGTTAGCACATCTTAAGCACTTGCTAAATGTTTATAGATTGAGTCATTATCATGGCCATGGTGGGATAATAAGTATGTGACAAAAGGCAGATTTGAATTTAAGTTTTCCCAATGTCTGTCTAAGTACTATATTCCCAAACTTTGAAGACCGTCTATTAAAGCAGAGGAGGAATGGAAAAATAATTTTTACCAATGCAAAGCAATGATATGGAAGATAGTAGGCTGCCATTGGCATGAAAAAGACTTGGGTTCAAATTCAACATCTAATATTTACTACCTGTAAGACCAATTCCTGAGTGGATATGTAGTTAAGTCAGCATTAAGGTTTTTCAAGAGTAAGCAGCTAAATTTCCAATGTGAGAGATTATAGCAAAGAAATGAACAATCACAATAAATCAGAGCTTGATTTATCATTTTGTTGATTTTCTAGACTTCAGAAAGTATTAATAATGCAGATTGAATTTTAGTGTGTTCATATTTTTTGAAAATATGGTTTTTAAATATTTACCAGCATTACTCTGTCTCTGAGCATCAGTTTCCTCATTTGTAAAATAAAGATCTTAAACTAAATAACCGCTAAGTTCTCTTCTATTTCTAACTCTATCTTCCCATCATGTAATCACAGATGCCTTAAAGAAAGACATATAGAATTAGCTGTACTGGCAACAAAAAAAATCATATTTATAAAAATGTAGTTGAGCTTAAAGCATAGAAACTACCTATATTATAACTATATCTATATTTGAAAATCAGATTAAAATGGGGGTAGAGAGTTTGGTTGAATTCACATGGTTAATTTTTATTTTAAATGTAAAAGATAAATTGTGTATTCAATGACCTCTTTTGATTAATTTTAAAGGAAATCTATATGTAGCCTCGACATTGGTATGATGTACTTTTATAATGTAATTTCTGAAAGATGTAATCTTAAAAAAACATATGAGGGTGTATTTAAATGATTAGATATGTACATCATCCTTTCTTCTCTCCCTTAAGAACAAACAAATAAATCTGTTTCCTGAGCCTGTAAACAGAACATTCATTAGAGCTTAAAGTAAAATGCACTAATTTAAATGTCATGGACACACACACACACACACACACACACACACACACACACACTAGCTTTAAAGTAGTATGTTGACAGCAAGGTCCTTAGGGATGACAACAATGTTTTATACATGCTCTTTTAGTTTACCATTTATGAAATGAGAAAATTGGTGAATAAAGAAACATTTTTTCTTTTAATTTCTCTCTCTCTCTCTCTCTCTCTCTCTCTCTCTCTCTCTCTCTCTCTCTCTCTCTCTCTCTCTCTCTCTCTCTCTCTCTCTCTCTCTCTCTCTCTCTCTCTCTCTCTCTCTCTCTCTCTCTCTCAACTCACAGGGACAGGGATTTGTCAATTTATTGACATAGGACAATCCTAGATAACTTCCTTAAGGATTGAAAGTGAGTACTTTCTCTACAATCATATTCCTTCAGAAAAATATAGAAGAGTGGCAGCAAACTCATATAGAAATGGAGCAAACTCAAATATAAATGGGAGCTATGAGGATCCATATGGATTTAGAAAACTGCAAATTCACATTATCTATATTTTATTGCATTTTATCTACTTCATTAAATATTTGAAAATTACCTTTTAAGCTCCTTGAGCACTACTCTATAATGTGTTATAGGTTACAATATGTTTGGTCTAGAATGCTGAAAGGCTGTAACTTACCCAAACTCATGCAGTCAGTTTGTATTAACATCAAGAAGTGAACATGGGACCACTGGCTTCCAAGGTCAGTTCTCCATCCATTGACCCCTTTCCTATTTCTGGGATGTCTTTTGACAGACCATATGGACTTAAAAGAATAATCTTTTTTTTGTCTACATTCATAATAGGGAAAGCTAAATTCAAGTTAGAGATTAATGAAAATTAATATATATTTTCCCCATCCAAGTTCAAATCTCCTCATGCAATCTGTTCATAGGGGATCGCAAGTTAAGAATTTCTGTAAAAGATGTGAATATTCAGTCTTATTCCTAAAAATCCTTGGTTAAAGGGAGGAATCATTGTTTTGGATTTTGATTTTATGCATTTTTATTCATCAGATGTTTTATTGAACTTCTAATGGCTTGTTTGGTGTGAAATTAATTATCAAAGATTTGCAGAGAGTTTTAAATTAGATTTTCTTTGCTCTTAAAAGGCAAATAACTGGCTCTGCTATGTCACTAATGGGGGGTTATCATGACTGTCTACTTTTTTCCCCTTTACAATGAATGATAAAAACAAAATTTAAACTTATTTTAATGTGCTAATTGGGGCTGATTACAGCTCGTTTTATTTACATGGAAATTTTTTTTAAAGCACTAGTTCATTTTCCTTGTACAAACAACTTAGAGAAAATTATAATTGCCTCCCTTGAAAAGATAGCCTTTTTTTTTTTTTTTTTTTTTGAAGAGAGAAGAAACTTAAAACCCGAGGTCTGAAGAAAAAAAAAATAATTCTCTCTTTTGTTGAGAGTTGTAGATTATATGAATTCTGTTTTTTCTTTATATAATGAAGAAACATGGTTTAAAAATAAAAGCACAAATGTGTATTTAGCTAGAGCACCAGCCCAAAAGGAAAGACTTAAATTCAAATCCAGTTTCAGACACATTTTAGTTGTGTGTCCTTGGACAAGACACTTAATTATTTTTGGTTAGGGAATCCAAAGTCCAAAGGATCAAGTCTAGTGTCAAAGTTCTACTGTACATATATACAATTATCAGAGGGAAAAAAGCAGAATAGGAAGCTTAAATCAGCTTCTTAAGAGAGTAAGGCAATAAATATTTAATAAACAGTGACTATGTGCCAAATGGGGCAGCTAGGTGGCACAGTGGATGGAACACCAGCTCTGGATTCGGGAAGACTAGTTCAGTCCTAGCCTTAGACATTCACTAATTCTGTGATCCTAAGCAAGTCACTTTACCCTGTTTGCCTCAGTTTCCCTCTTCTATAAAATGAGCTGGAAAAGGAAATACTAAACTACTCAAGAATCTTTGCCAAGAAAGCCCATACAGAGCAAAAAAGTATGAAATATGACTGAAGGTCTGCGCAATGGCAACATGTGCCAGAAGTTGTACTATATGCTGGAGGTACAAAGAAAGGTAAATAATAATCCCTGCTTTCAAAGATTTCACAGTCTAATGGAGGAAATAGCTTGCAAATAACTATATACATAAAGAAACTATAGATGGGACAATTTAGAAATAATTAACAAGGGGAAAACACTAATATTAAGAGGGATCCAGAACATGGTATGACCAAGGAGAAGGCATCTCAACACACAAAACACTATGGGACAAAAGTCCCTCAACACTATGAGACCTAGAGATGTAGCAGCCTGGGGCCATGCCAGGGAAGAGTTCATCAGGTAATGAAGAGAAAGCTTCCTATTTTAACTACTCATACTTCCTAATTAGATATTAAATTCACCTGCTGATAGAGTAAAATTGCTGCCAGCAATTCCTAATTTCATTGTCCTGGTGAAAAGTCTCAATTGACTGCCCTAGTTATATCTCTGTGTCAATCTTCCTCCCTGTATTATAACCAGGAATTATGGTTGAAAGTCCAGGATGGCCTACCTGGTAGAATGCTGGCTTTGGAATAAAACAATTTCTGTTCAAATGCTGTATCAAGCATTTATTTACTGAACCACCTGTAGTAAATGAACTATCATTTATTTTTTGAGGAAATTGCCCAGAGTTACAAAGTTAGTAGGTGTTAAGTGTTTGAGACCAGATTTGATCTGAGGGTCCTTCTGACTTCAGGGAATCACTGCCCAATCTAGCTCTCCCTAAATGAGGTATCTTTGCTAGACTTTAGCTTAACACTTTACAATAATTTTGTGAAGATCAAGTAGAATGAGGCATAAGAAGTGAATTTCAAGCAATAAATATCAAAATATCAGTTTATTATAGAGGTAGCATAGTATAGTAAAGTGAACAATATTTTATTATATCTGTATTGTTGTTTAATTGTTTCTCTTTGTAACCCAGTTTGGGTTTTTTCTTGGCAGAGATACAGGAGTGGTTTTCCATTTCCTCCTCCAGCTCATTTTACAGAAGAGAAAACTGAGGCAAAAGGGTGAATTATCTGTCTGAAGTAGATATCTGAAGCTAGATTTGAATTCACGGAGATGAATCTTCTGGAGTCCAAGCTCAGAGTTCTATACACTTTGCCACCTGACTATCCATAACTGAAATTAGAGTTGGGGGATTTCTCAGAGTGCAATCTTGTCCTATTGAAATTACAGGTCCATTTAGATATCAGATGCATGGATGGATAGATAGATACATAAATAAATATAGTTTCTTATCTATGGCAAATCATGTGGTCTTTGGATCCTTGGTTTCCTCGTTTGCAAAATAATGAGATAGGACTAGTTTCAAGGATTGCTAATCATTTTTATTTCTCTTAAGACAAGGACCTCTTCTTTAATCTGATGAAGACTTGGACCCCTTCTCAGAATAATGTTCTTAAATGGATTAAAAAACTACAGAGGAACACAAAGAAACCAACTATTAAAATAATGAAAAAAATTCATGGACTCCAATCTATGAATACTATCCTAGATCATCTTCCATCCTCCTCCTAGCTCTACTCAGATAATCTCCCTTGACTCAATGACTAAATTTTCAACTGTAGGATTTAGAAGAATCTAGAAGGTTGTGAAATAACTTACTTTATTTAGTCTGTCTAGATGTAACCCAGACATTCCTTGAGATAGTTTTTTCTACTTTGCAAATCTCTCTTCAAGCCCCTCAGTCCTCACAATATTGCCCAAGTAATTTGGGCACACAATGGAGAATTGTATTTATGGGGCTAAATATATAGAAAGCAATTATCAGATAAAGCTTGTGATTAGCAATGCAAATCAAGTAAGCTTGGATATGAAATTATTACTGAATATCTTTGGCTTAGGGAATTATGTTTTCTGCCTACAGCTGAAGTTAAGCCCACTTAGCTTCATTACGCCTTCTTTTGCAATTTGTGGTTAGTAAGCGGCAAAACTGCCGGCATGAGGAATTCCTGCTCTGTGTACAGTGTTGTCCCCTAAACAGCAGCTAGACAGTGCTTTCCCAAGCATCCTCTACTTATGACTTCTAAGAGTCTGCAAGCCTGTAATGTGGAGTCAGGAAACCCTGGCTTTAAATATTACCTCTAATGTTCAGTTATGTGAGTTCTCACAAAGTAACTTTAGTGCTCTGACCTCAGTTTCTTCATCTGTCAAAAAAAAAAAATAAGAAAACCTTAAGAGTTTCTTCATAATGCTATGATAGTCTCAAAATTATGCAAAAATACTTTGCAATTTTATAGCTTTTCATAGATAACAACTATTTTTATTTTGATTATATGGGTTTCCCATTCCATTGACCAATGGAGATGAACTAGCTCTCACCTATTTTTGGCTTTTTACTTTCTGTTGATCCCTGGATAATAAGCCATAGTCTCTCTACTCCCTTACAATTAGGACCGGGAAAATTTACTTTAGAAAAGAGCCTCCACCCACCTTTACATACTACTGTGTCATAAATATCCAGATGCATTATTTTAATACTTGCTAGGATAATTCCCCCTTCTTTTGAGTAATGGCCCTGATGAGGTTTAGATTTGGGGTACCCAAATGAAAATGAGGTCTAGTGGCAGCACAAGCAGTTCTCTATAAAGGAATTTACAGACCCGAAAACCTAGATTGATAAAAGAGGTTCATTATGGGGATTGAAAGTAAGGTTTAAAGTCCAGTTAAGAAAATAGGTGAGGATAAAGAGAGGAGGACAATGGAAACATTCCGGTGGGCAGAGAGTCCTTGGGGTTCCAGGCTGGGTGCCAGGCATGGTGCTGGCATGTTTAGACCCTCAGCAAAAAGAGGGCTCCAGCATGGCTTTTATATAATAGGGGGGTTTGGCTACAAGCTGAAGGGGGCTCATGAGTAGAGTCCCATGTTGGCTCCTGGCTGGGTTTCAGTCAGGGTTAGAATTTGACTTGAATTCAATGGGTTTCAGGACTGAGCTTTCCCCACCTAGATAACAAAGATGAAACTGTGCTTGGGGTGGAGTCCACTCACTGAGGTAGAGTGGAAGAGGGTTTTCTCCTTTAAGGATTTTTCAGAATTTTGGGGTTCCTTCTTCAGCCCCACATCTCACTGTCTTCTTTTCTCAATCTTCTGATCTTGATCCTGTAAGGTTTAAGTTATGATCCTTTCCTGGAATTATGGCTTGTCCATCCTACCAGTGTCCTTGGCCCCCATTATCTGACTTTGTTTCCCCTAAAATTAACAGCTGCTGGAATAAAATTGTATATTCAGGTTATGTATTCTGTCTGCAAACCATAGTTAGCTAAAATTATATATAAGCTCTCTGTCTCTGTTTATCTGCACCAAATGATTTGGAAGCATATTCCCATTTGGTCAGATACCTTAAACGCTCCACATTAAAAAATGGAAAGCAATCTCTATCAGTCTCAGTTTCTCTGTTATAATATTTCTACCCCTCCTACTTTACTTGCCCAGCTTTTGCATTATCTAGCTATTTGAATAAGGATTAGACAATTTAGAAATAATATCTAGTTATATGATAATCCACTGTGATGGACTTGGTTCCTCTTAGCGTATGGAATAGAGAGAGATAAAGTGAAGAACTTACAGGAATGTATGAATTCTTCTTCTGTATTTTATTTTGATTATTTCTTTGTTTCCCCTATGACCTGTATAATATGTGTAGGCTCATATTTACTTGAGCCTTGGCCAGCTATAAACATATTTACTTAACCTAAGCTGATGACATTTATCAGTATTTGACATTTATCAATATTTAGTGTTTTATCTGAACCACAATCTGCATGATTAAGCCGGAAGGCCTGATTTTCTGTTGCCTAGAAATCAGGAGATTTGGGGGAAACTGAAACCTTCCTTTCCAATCTCTCCAAATAGCAACAACCAATTAGATGCCTCCTCCTCCCTTTCTCAGTGCTCTCTTCCTTGTGACATAATCTCTTGTACAAAAACTATGTATCTTTACTACTCCTTTAGCTGTCCTACCACGAGCTTCTCTTTCTTATCTCGTGATGGGCTGGCTAATCCTCTGGAGGTTTTCAATAAACAACTTTTCTGCCTTCTACTGAGGGATCTCTGAGTAGTCATTTTGGGTAAGGGTCTTCTACATCCCTCACATTAGCAATGCAATAATTCAAGACAATTCCAATAGAGAACTATGGAGACTGAAAGTGGATCAGATCATAGTATTTTCACTTTTTTTGCTTCTTTATGGTTTTCTCCCTTTTGGTCTGTTATTCTTGTACAGCATGACAAATATGCAAATATATTTAAAAGGATTGCACATATTTAACCTATATCAGAGAACTTGCTGTCTTGGGGAGGGGAGGACATAAAGGAGAGGAGAAAAAAATGGAACACAAAGTCTTACAAAAATGAATGTTGAAAACTGTCTTTACATGTATTTGGGAAAATAAAATAACATTGAGAAAAATAAAATTAAAAAAAACAATAACAAAAGAAATAGTATCTAAAACATGAATCAGATATATCTAGATTTGAATCCAAAGCCTGTACTTTATTACATAATTATTCTATAACTCAATATTAGTCAGTTTTATTCTTAGTAAAATGAAGATAATAGGTAGTATGTAGATTTCCCACTTCTGTGTCAAAATCTCCATTTAGGTCTAGTTTGTGAGACAAAGAGGCTGTGTGATTGAGCAAGGGAATTGAAGTGTCAGTGCCTTAGTCAACCTTCTTAAAACTCTCAAGTTGCAGAATAGCTACTGGCTTTGCATTAGAAGAGGAAGTTTCCTTCCTCAGAAGTAACTAAACCAATGATATCCATGGTCTGTGCCATAAAATATATCTTGGATACTTGACTCACAGAAATATTTTGAGGAAATTACTTTGGAAACCATAAAGAGATAGGATAATAATGCTCATGGATATAACTTTTTTTCCCTGAAGCAATTAGAGTCAAGGGACTAGCCCAGGTCACACAACCAGAAAATGTTAAGTGACTGAGACCAGATTTGAATTTAGGTCCTCCTGACTTCAGGGATGGTACTCTATCCACTGCCCCTAATGTAACTTTCTAAAGTTTGCAAAATACTATACTTTTACTGCTGCTACTGCTACTACTACTATTTATTATTATTATTTGTAGTGATCACATGTGCAGAAATGCTGTACTTATGGCTAGAAGAATGTCATTACATAATTAATGGAGAGGGAGAATAAATATCTTTATCCTCTTCTTTTCCCAATCTTGACTTCAAGTCAGACTTCAATTCCTTTTAAAAGGAGAACAGAAAATTGGGGCTGAAAACCACTCTGCCTTCCTCAGGGAGACAGAGTGCCATTAAATATTATTAGTCTGGGAGATATGATTAGATTCTCCCTAACTTCTGATTGTAGGGTCATTTGGGAGAGGAAGGGGAACCTTAAGCTTTCTACTTAAAACTTAATCACTTTTCCATCACATATCAGTTCCACAATGAACAAACATAGCACTTGTCTGAGAAAAACCATTTATCCATTTTGATAGCAAAAGAAGAATAAAAGAATGTATACACAGGAGAAGATGTTCCAGCCAATACCAGAGTGAAGGAACTCTCCAAGTCAGAGTGAAATAACTTAGCTCACCCAAGAAATGGTGAGTCTTTGCTCTTACTCAATGACAAATTCCTTAGTCTCTAATGTAACAAGCTGGGGATGAGGATTTTTTGGAGACCCCTGGATCATCTCATGTCTTCCCAGAAGCCTTTCCTTTAGCATCAGGAAGTGGGTGGGGCTGTTCTCTCCCATGTATCCTCTCGAATCTGGAAGCCAGAAGCCCTTGAAGTGAAGACAATTCAAGAAAATGAAACCTCATTCTTGCCAACTCTGCTTGATCCCTCATGTAAGGCAGGCATGTAGGACAGATACTAGAGCCCCTTGCCCAAATTAACTAATCAGAGACATCTTTAGGTACAAAGAGAAATCATTTATTTAGTCCCTGCAGGGAGAGGCCCAAGTACACCTGGAAAACCTCTCTGCTGTCAGTCTGAACAACAGGAAGTAGTAAAGGGTTGAATAGCAAGACTCAAGCTTTTTCATGGGACAGACTAAAAGGAAGTAACCATCACTGACCAATGGTGACCAATGCTGTCTGCTTCCTGTTGAGTCACTTCACTTTCTGTTATTGACCTAGTGTCTTGGGCATTAAAGACCTCTAGGCCTAGAGAACATGTGACTTCCTGCAAACTGGGTCCAAGGTCTCATCTTCCTGCTTTAAAGACCTCTTGGAATAGGGGTCACCTGACTTAGGCCTAGTTTCACAGACTTCTTGAGAAAGCTTCACCTGTCTTATCTCACTCACAGGGCATCAGTCTCTATCACTGAGGACAGCCTCCCCTGCCATTGTGTTTTGGGACTGCGACTATTTAATATTATTGTGGTTATGATCCTCACTAATTTAAACATGACAAGAATTATGGGAGGCAAGTGCAATGGGCATTGTTATCTCCATTTTGAGTTGAGAAGATGGAAGGAGATGGGAGTGAAAAGAGGAGCGGAAGGAAAAAGAGCAAGATTTGGGATTTCAAGAGATTGGGAACTTCCAATGAGGAAACTCCCTCAACCAAATCTGGTTAATCCTTATTCTGCAAGGTATTATTTTACAGATTTATCCATTGTTCACCACACAGCTAGGAAGTGTTAAGTGTCTGAGGTTAGATTTGAACTCAGGTGCTCCTGACATCAGGGCATCGGCTAGCTGCCCCCACTTATTCTCTAATTCCTTCCTACCTACTACCACTGAGAACATTATGATCCAGTAATATTAGCATATTATTTTCCTCACACAGACCCTTAATCTCTTGATTGCACTCATTTTTCATTGGCGGTCAGTCATGTCTAGAATTCTCGCCCTCCTAATGGCTTTAGTTTATTTCTAAAAGAAGTCTTTATCAGCTTTCTTTCATGGCCTTCTTCCTTCTTAAATCATTACCAATACATACTCTATGTATCTTTTTAGTACATTTTTATGTTGATATTTTGTTTTGTATTTTTCCTCTGATGTCTCTCATATTAAATTATGGGATCCTTGAGAGCAGGGATGAGTATAATTTTATCTTTGCTTTCCCAAAGCTGTAAGAAAGAATGATGAAAGAAGGAAAAGAAGGAAGGAAAGAAGGAAATATTTAGGTTTCTCCTATTTGCTAGATATTGTACTAAGCTTTTTAAAAACAAATGCTATCAAGGCAGAATCCACAAAAGGATATGGTGAAAAAAAATTTATAGCCCAAGGCAAATTAGAAGATTTCCAGAAAAGGTCTGTCACACCTGGGTGAACATGGAGAGCATTCCAGTGTAGGTTACTTACAGGAAACCCACTGCACAAAAAACCTGAAGCTTGAGGCAGGGTACCCTTCAATACAGAAGCAAAGTCTCACTTAAGTATAGAGTTAAACATTAAAGGATAGAATGAAAAAATGAGGAAATACCAGGGGAAAAAGCTATAGGAAGTTACTGTTGTGACAAGAATAAAACATACTCAGAAGAATACCACTAAGTCAGAATTGCTACATCCAAAGCTTCGAAGAAAAATATGAAGTGGTTTCAGACCATGGAAGGACTCAAAAAGAAATTTGAAAATAAAGTAAAAGAGGTAAAGAGAAAAATGAGAAGATGAATGAGAGTGAAGCAAGAAAATAATGAAAAAAGCAGTCAACAGCTTGGTTAAAGAGGCACATAAGCAAACTGTCTCTGTGTGTCTATGTCTCTCTATGTCTCTCTGTGTCTTTGTCTCTCTGTCTCTCTCATACACACACAAACACACATACACACTACTGAAGACCATAACACCTTTAAAAAAGCATAAGAAAATTTGTAAAATTGGTAAAAGTGGTACAAAAATCCAATAAGAAGAATTCCTCAAAAGGCAGAATTTGTGAGATATAAAAAGAAGCACAAAAACATCATTAAAGAAAAGAGCTCCTTAAAAAGTAAAAACAAAATTAGTCAAATAGCAAAGGAGGCACAAACCATCACTGAAGAAAATAATTCCTTTATTGGTCAAGTGATAACTGAGGCAATAAGAAACAATAAAATAAAAACTAGGCTATGTGAAATATCTCATTGGAAAAACAACTGATCTGGAAAATAGATTCAGGAGGGAATAATTTAATAATTATTTTACTACATGAAAGCCACAATCGTAAAAGAGAAAGAGCCTAGACATCATTTTTCAAGATAGTGAACTAATATCCTAGGACCAGAGAATAAAATAGAAGTTGAAAGAATCCACTGATCATCTTAGGAGGTTCCAAAAAGAAAATGTCAAGGAATATTATGACCAAATTCCAGAGCTCCCAGGTCCAGGAGAAAATTGTTTCTCTACATTATAAGCAGGCAGAGAAAATTAAAATATCATTTAGCCATAGTGAAAATAACATAAGATTTAACAGTTTTTACATTAAAAATATGAGAGGACAGGTTGTGATATTCTGGATGACAAAAGAACTGTAGTTACCCACCCAGCAAAACAAAATAATATTCTTTGTGAGATGGTTGTAGATATTCAATGAAATACAAAACTTTCAAGTTTTCCTGATGGCAAGATTCAAGATGAATAGAAATTTTGATTTTCAAAATTAAACTTAGATGCATAAAGAGGTAAACAGGAGAGAGAGATCACAAGAGTTTCAATAAGATTAAACTGTTAAATTCCTATGTGGGAAAATGATACTTGTAACTCCTAAAAACATTTTCCTTATTTGAGAAGTTAGAAGGAGTATACACAGAGGGTATGGATGTGAGTTAAAGATGATGGGAAACTTATCTAAAAAATTAAGGAATAAGAAAGATGAATGCACTGGAAGAAAGCAAAAAGAGAAAGATAGAACATAATAAATTATCTCACATAAAATAGGTTTCAAAGAACTTTTGCTGTGAAGGGGAAGATGAAAGGGGTGGGGGGAATGAATAAATCTTAATTTAATTAGAATTGGCTCAAAGAAGGAATAATATACATACTCAGTTTGGTATAGGAATGTATATTACATTACATTCATTCTGATCTATTTCTGGCCACAGGATCAGATGGCTCTGGAGGGGAAAGTGAGGTAGGTGACCTTGCACAGCTGTCCCTCACTTAAATTCAATTCATTTGCCTGACATGGCACCACCTCCCTGATGTCATGGTCCTCTTTGAGAGCAAAGGACAAACAACAAAAATCCTATGGGAAAGTAAGGGGGAAGGTATAAAAGAAAGGTATGATAAAAGGGAGGAAAGATTGGAATAGATAAAATATAGAAACAAAACACTTGAGGGAAGACATGGTGAAAGGAGAGGGACGGTAAGATAAATAGGGCAAGGAAATAGACAGTAATCATAATTATGAAAAGAAATGGTCAAAGGTCTGATCTCTAAAAATATAGAAAAATTAGTCAAATTTATAAGAATACAAGCCATTTCCCAATGGTTAAATGATCAAAAGATATGGAAAGGCACTCTTCATACAAAATAATCAGTAATCTATAATCAGAAAAAATACTCTAAATAACTTTTGATTAAAAATGTAAATTAAAACAACTTTGATCTACCATTCCAAACTTAATATATTTGGCTAATATAACAGAAAAGAAAAAATGGCAAATGTTGAATGAGATGCAGCATAATTGGGGGATACTGAAGCACTGTTTATGAGTATCAAAGGTATTTACATCATGCATACCCTCTGTCCAACAATACTATTACAAGGTCTCTGTCCCAAAGTGATAAGGGAGCCACCTGCCAGTGGCTATTGGAGGTCTAACTCACATCTGTAGAATGGATATCTTCATGTGAGAGGATGATGATGATGATGATGATACAAGGAAACTAAGAGGCAGTTGCGTTGTCTTACCTCTCTCCTCTTGCCTCCAATTTATTTCATTCCCAATCCACAAGAACCATCTGCTAAGGCTGCTTTGCAATTCTTTCAAGTGTTATTATTCACAGCTGTGAAGGCTATTGGAGAATTGACCTACCCCTTCATTTATGCATGGTCCTTAATACCAAAGAAATGAAAACAAAAAAAAGAAAAGAAATTATTTATACAAAAATATTTTAGCAATTCTTTTAGAGGGGACAAAATAATGGAAATTGAGGGGATGCCCATCATTTGGGTAATGATATAACAAATTGTGGTATATGACTGTAATGGATTACTATTGTGCTATAACAAGTGATGAGCAACTATTCAACAATGAGGTGATTCAGACCAATTCTAATATACTGGTGAGAGAGAGAGAGAGCCATCTGCATCTAGTAAGAGGACTGTGGGGACTTAATGTGAATCACAGAATAGTATTTTCAGCTTTTTGTTGTTGTTTGCTTGCTTTTTTGTTTTCTTTCTCATTTTTTTCTCTGTACAATAAAACTTTTCTTATGCAACATGATAATTGTGGAAATAAGTGTGGAAGAATTGCACATGTTTAGCAAATTGAACTAGAGGAGAAGTGGGGTGAAAGGAGGGAGAAAAAATCTGGACACAAAATTTTGAAAGAGTGAATCTTGAAAACTATGCATAAAACTATGAACATAAAAAACTAAAATGTGATGAGGAAGATGATTTCAGGAAAGCATGAAGTTACATTAATTTATGAAAAGTGAATTGAGCAGAAGAAAAACATTGTATACAATAAATCAACATTTTGCAATGATCAACTGCTAATGACTCAGATATACAATGATACAAGATAATACCTAGAACTTAAGATGAAAAATGCTATCCAATTCCAGAGAATTGATGTAGATTGAATTATACATTTTCTTTGATATCTTTATTTTTCTCACTTTTAAAAATTTGTTCTTTGTTTTAATTCACAATATGACTAGTATGTTTTCCATGACTGCATGTTTATAACCTATATAGAACTGCTTACCTTCTCAATGGAGGTGGGAAGAAGGTGGAAGCAGGAGGAAGTGAAAGAATATGGAGTTCAAAATTAAAAAAAAAATAAAACAAATGTTAAAAATTGTTCTACCTGTAATTGGAGGAATATAAAATATTAAATCATCCAAAAAGGAATTACATCAAGGAACAAAGCAATAAAATTATGACATAACAATCTTGATCATGGCAGAAGGGTGTAGTATAGATTTGTATAGGTATTACATCAAATTATGGATCCATCTATGTATCAACATGATACAGGTGATATTTTAAATTATAATTGTATGTTCTCTTTTAAAAAATAATGCACTAACTGTATTTTTAAATATCTCTTTCAATTATATTCCATATTCTTATTTTATTAAAAACAAACATGTTTTGTATTTGTACCAGGACTTTTTGTAGTGGCAAGGAACTGGCAACTGAGACAAAACCCATCAGTTGGGGAATGGCTGAATAAGCATATGAATGTTAAGTAATATTATTGTTCTGTAAGAAATGATCAATAGGATGATTTCAGAGAGGCCTGGGGAGACTGACATGAACTGATGGTAAGTGAAGTGAGCAGAATCAAGGGAATATTATACATAACAACAAAATTATGTGATGATTAACTCTGATGAACTTAGCTCTTTTCAACGATGAGATGATTTAGCCTAATTCCAATAGACTTGTGATGGAGAGAGACATCTGCATCCAGAAAGAGGACTATGAGAACTGAATATAGATAGCAACTTAGTATTTTCACCTTTTATCATTTGCCTGCCTTTTGACTCTAAAATCTCTACTATATCCACTACACCACATTGTGATAGATTTTCCTGGAAACTTTCAAGAGATATATGAGACAAGAAAAGATAGAGGAAGAAATAAAATAGAAGAAACTTTTCTCTCCAAAGAAATTAGTGTTCAGAAAAATGGAGTGATGTCAACAACTATGAAAAATAATGATGCTACAGTTGGAATTACATTGCGTTCATAATAAACTGCTGTTGTATTGTATCATTTTTAATGAAGATCAGTGAAATCATAAGATCTAAACTCTCACAAGGTTGGACTTAACTGAGGCAGAGTTGTGTAAAGTTATCAGTCTTACTCTCTCTTAGTCATCAAAGTCCAGTAATAGTTACATGTGTAATGAGAAAAGCACAGGACTATACAATGCAGGCCAAGTCCTTGCAGCCTGAATAGATTTTCCCTTACTGGTTAAATATGATGATGATGATGATGACGACGACGATGATGACAACGACTACAACTAGCATTTATTTAATGTTTGCAAAATGCTTTGCCCGTACTATTTCATTTTATCCTCACCATAACTCCAAGAAGTTGTATTATTATTGTCCCTGTTTTCAGATGAGAAAACTGAGATAGCATGGTTAAGTGATATTTCTAGGGTCATATAGCTGGTAACGGTCTGAGGCTAGATTGGAGTGAAGATTTTTCTGATGACAGATCAGGCATTCTATCCATTTCATCACCTAGCTGCCTAAAATATGTATAGATGTTCTTAATAATTCCAAATCAATATGTAGAAATCTAGACACTTGTTTCCAGTCATGAATTCCTGAAGGATTGTTCATAAAGTTATGATGAAGTGTTCTAATTGAATATAGAGCCATAAGGAAGAATGATTCAAGAAGCACTAGGCTAAAATTGGTTTCGCTTGCAAAACAATCAACTTACCAGTCTTTTCCTTCTTGGTAATGAGTGCAAGAACTGCTATAAGCAGATGTAGAGAGGAGGCAGTAAAAGACATGTTTTTCTTTATTTTTTTTCCCAAAAGGCTGTTCAATTTAAGCATATATTTCACCTAGTTCTTTTTTTTATTCTTCCTCAATATTTGCTTAATGAAGAGTGAGCTTCCCAGGAGATTGTGTGAGTTGAAAGAGGCACAAGTTCCATCAGAAGTCTCACTGGTGACTGAAGATAGTAGATATAGTTACCAGGGGATTATCAGACAATTAAGAGAAAGATCTCTGGGCTAATATGGAATGACAGTCACCTGGGAATGATGACAGCTTCAGAGACTATATCCATTGATAACAAATGAAACTCTAGTTAAAAGACTTCTTTAGTTCTCAAAATAAAAAGATCACAAATGACATCCTAGCTAAAAAAATAGCAGTCTACCATACCCAAACCATAAAATAGAGATAAAGCAGCAAAATTGAATTAAAATGGTATTGCTCAGGGATGTCAGTCCAGGAAGCCTATTTTCAAAAGCAAGGCTTCATCATATGTAATGGGGATAAATTAGAATCGTTCCCAATAAGATCAGAGGTGAAACATCACCCAATATCATCATTACTATTCAGTATTGGATTAGAAATATTAACTTTAACAATTATAAAAAAGGTAATTAAAGGAATAGAATAGGTAATGAGGAAACACAATTATCACTTTTTGTAGATGATACGATGATGTATTTAGAGAATCCTAGAGAATTAACTAAAAAAACTACTAGAAACAATTCACAATTTCAGTAAAGTTGCACAATATAAAACAAATCTTCAAAAATCATTAACCTTTCTAAATGTTACCAACAAAGTCCAGCAGCAAAAGATACAAAGAGAAATTCTATTTAAGATTACTATAAATAATATAAAAATTTGGGAGTCTACCTACCAAGACAAAGTCAGGAACTATATGAACATTAAAAAAAAACAGTTCCCCACAAATAAAGTCAGATCTAATCAATTCGAAGAATATCAAACTAATATAATAAAAAAGACAATTCTACCTAAATTTTTATATTTATGCAATGCCATAGCAATCAAACTCCCAAAAATTATCTTGTAGAGCTAGAAAAAATAATAACAAAGCTCATCTGGAAAAACAATAGGTCAAAAATTTCAAGGAAAATAATGAAAAAATGCTAACAAAGGTGGCCTAGCTGATCTAAAATTATATAATAAAACAATGGTCATCAACATTATTTGGTCCTAGCTAAGAAATAGAGTAGTCAATCAGTGGAATAAGTTAGGTTCACAAGACACAATAGTCAACAATTAGAGTAATCTAGTGCTTGATAAATCTTGATAAAAAGGGTTCATGATTTAGACATAAAGAGTAATTATTATAAGCAAATTAGAAGAACAAAGGACAATTGACCTCTCAGATCTGTAGAGAAGGAAGGAATTTGTGGGCAAAGAACTAGAGTACATTATGGAATGCAAATAGATATTTTTTATTATATTAAGTTAAAAACTTTTTGTACAAACAAAACCAACTTAGATAAGATTAGAAGAGAAGCAGTAAACTGGGGAAAATTTTTTTACACCTAAGTGTTCTGATAAAGGCCTCATTTCTAAAATTTATAGAGAACTGATTCAAATTTACAAGAATACAAGCCATTCTCCAATTGCTTAATAGTCAAAGGAAATGAACAGAAAATTTTCAGATGAAGAAATTAAATCCATTTCTAGTCATATGAAAAAATCTTCTAAATTTCACTGTTAATCAAATAAATGCAAATTAAGACAGCTCTGAGGTACCAGTACATATCTTTCAGATTAACTAAGATGACAAGAAAAGATAATGCTGAATGTTGGAGAAGTGGGAAAACTGAGATACTAATACATTGTTGATGGACTTGTAAACTGATTCAACCATTCGGAGAACAATATGGAACTATGTCCAAAGGGCTATCAAACTGTGCATATCCTTTGATCCAGCAGTGTCTCTACTGTGACTATATCCCAAAGAGAGTATAAAAAAGGGGAAAGGACCAACATATGCAAACATGTTTATAGCAGCCCTTTTTTTAAGTGGCAAGAAACTGGAAATTGAGTGGATGGCCATCAGTTGGAGAATGGTTGAATAAATTACAGTATATGAATGTTATGAAATATTATTTTTCTATAAGAAACAATCATCAGGATGGTTTCTGAAAGACCAGGAGATATTTATATGAACTGATGCTAAGTGAAGTGAATAGAATCAAAAGCACATTGTACATAGAAACAACAAGATTATACAATGATCAATTCTGATAGACGTGGTTCTTTTCAACAATGAGGTGATTCAGGACAGTTCCAAGGATCTTGTCATGGACAGAGTCATCTACCCCCAGAAAGAGAACTGTAGAGACTGAGTGTGGATCACAACATAGTGTTTTCATTTTTGTTGTTGCTTGCTTGCATTTTATTTTCTTTCTCTTTTTTAGTCTGATTTTTCTTGTGCAGCATAGTGGTTATAGAAATATGTATAGAAAAACTGCACATAGTTGACATATATTGGATTACTTGCTATATAGGGAAGGGGTGGGAGGAAGGAAGAATGAAAAAAAATTAGAATATAATACTAAAAACAACATATACATATAGTGACCCAATATGCCAGTGACAGTGTGATTTGAATGAGACAGAAGTGGTAAGTCATTCTAAAAATCCTATTCCTCTATGATTACCCCTCAACATCGGAAGGTAGAAGGAGATTGTTTTAAGGTATTCAACATGCCACGGTGAGTAAGGAATTGGAAGAGTGGGCTCAAAATAGATGATAATTATTATATATGAAGATCAATTGATGTAACTAGTTTGATAAAATTTGAAAGGTGAATATTCATGAAAACATAAGAATTGTTGTCAAGTATTAGAAAGGCTGTCATTTGATAGAGATGTAGATTTGTTCTTTTTGTGCAATTGATGGAAGATGCAGAGAATTAGATTTAAGGTTAATGTTCATGAAGGAAAAAATTAAATCATTGAAAGCTATCACAAAATAGAATGGTCACAACAGGTTTTTTTTCAATACTGATATTCTGTAATTGTGATTTCATAAGGTAGAGTAATGTGAAAAATTTTGGGGAAAATCAGAGGGCTAACTGATTAAACAAAAAAAAATCTACTCTATCAAGAGTGTTAACTCTGTCATTAGCTGGATTCTGCACTATTTTGTCCATTGATAATAGAATCAAATGACAACATTATAATCACCTAGAGGCAGCTAGGTGGCCTGGTAGATAAAATCCAAACTCAACTGTGTAATAACTATATTACCCTAGAATATCCACTTAACCTCCAACTATCTCAGTTTCCTCATCTGTAAATGATGATTTAAATCATCATTTAAAATAACTGCAGACAATATAAAACATTCGGGAGTCTACCTGTCAAAACAAAGCCAGGAACCATATCAACACAATTACAAAACACTTGTAACAAAAATAAAATTTCATCTAAACAACTGGAAGAATATCAATAGCTTATGGGTAAGCCAACCTTATATAGTTAAAATGGTGATTTTACCTAAAATAATCTACTATTTCAGTATCATAACAAACTGCCAAAAATATTTTGTAGACTTAAAAATAATAACAAAATTCTTCTAAAAGAAATAAAAGGTCAAGCATATCAATGGAATTAAGGGAAAATGCAAATGAAAATGCCCTAGCCATAACAGACCTAAAACTATATTATAAATTAATTATAAAGTGGTGGTGATCAAAACCATTTGATACTGGCTAAAAATAGAGTAGTGATCAGTGGAAATTTGGAACACCAAGTCTTATGAAAATTAATATTGAAAACTATCTTTACATGAATTTGAAAAATAAAATACAATTGAAAATTTAAACATAATACAATAAAATACTGATCACAAATAGCATCTACCTTACAGGATTATTGTGAGAATCAAGTGAAATAATATTTATGAAGCATGCAACAGTGCTAAAAATATTGGTACGGCACTTAATAAATGCTTGTTTCCTTCTCAACATCTTTTTTCTTCTCTATCAGATACAGAAGATAACTTGAAGAAAATTTGCCATACAGAAATTAGATATGGATCCACACTTAACACCATATACCAAGATAAGATCAAAATGGGTCCATGAAAGATATTTAGAATAATTTAACAAATAGTTCACTATGAATGAACATTTTCATAATACTGTTTTTTTTCCTTTGAATCTGTATACTTTTGAGAACTTGTTATTCCATGTGCTTTGGTCATTGAGTATCCAGTATGGTAACTATTTTTCAAATGATTTAAGATTTTAAATGCAAATAATTGTGGTAAACAGTTTCAGTGTAATTTATTTGTTGAATTTGCAAAGATATTTATGGATTTGTAGGAAGGGAATTTGCCATCTCACAGTTCATGAAGGATAGTTAGTTTCTAGTATATTATTATGATTACTGTCATCATTATTAGTGGTATGATCAGGTCCAATGACACAAATTTTTAGAGTTACTATATAGCCTTCTAAGATGTCACAATAGGAACCTAAAATCATATCTATACATCTTGTGGAAAGCATCTTTTTACTTTGTTATTATCTGCCTCTGACATCTGTGCATGGCACTTGCAATGAATTAGGCTTTGAAAGTGAGTATTATTTCTAGCACAACCATCACTCTATCACCACACTACTACTGCTACTGATACTACTACTACTACAACTATGATTGACATTGTAGCTATTCTAAAAAGTTCTCTGTATCTCATTATTTTCTTTCAGAAAGTTGGTTTGGATAAGCTCTAAGTCCTATCTTTCAATAAACTTGAGTTATATGCCTGTCACCTTTATTTATATCTCTAATAACATTAGAATCAGAAAATCTAAGTTAAAGTCTACTATCTGATACTTATTGCCTGTATGACTGTATCACTTAAACTTTCTGGTCCTCAGTTTCCTCATATGCAAAATGAGAGAATTAAACTAGATGTTCTGCAAAGTCATTTATAGCTTGAGATCTATAATCTTACAATCCTGTTGTGCTAGCTTTTATAAATATTATTTATTTAATTTAAGCCATTTATTAATCAATGACATACAGAACAACCAAACATATTTTATTTAAAACAATAATAACAACAATAACTAGTAGCCTCTGTTCTAGGTAATTAAGATTCAAAGATAGAAAATAAATGGTCCCCACCCACAAGTATGTATTAATATGTATACATTGTATAACTTGTATAATTACTATTACCATGGAATAATCATTACTTATAAATTATACAACTGATTCCTCTGATATCATGAATCAAGCCTGATTAAATTGTTGTTATCATCATTGCCATCTTATTGTCATTATTTCCATTCTAGATCGAAATTATTACTTTATAATAATAAATTGATGGATTGGGGCTCTGTAAATTCCTTTCCAACTCCAAATCTTATATTAATTACAAGTCTATACTTTCTAATACTTTATATTTTCAGCAATGTAAGGCACTGTGTTGGGCACATAATGGCCACAAGAGCAATGTTGGTTTGTTAATTGGTTTTCTTTCCACTGCTATAACTATTTAGGTGCTTACAATGCACATCCAGTGTTTTCTGAATTGTTATCCGAAGATACCTTGCAGTCAGCAAAGCATAAGCTTACCTCCCCAAGAGCACTATTCTCTACCACTTGGAAGGAAAATGGCCATGAACCCTGTAGAGTTCGTTCCAGCCATCTCCCTGTCAGCAGCAACTAAATGGAAGGTCGCTTTATTACTTCTGACCCTGGGTCTTGCTCACTGTTATTCTGCTGCTGCTGTCCTTGGTACCTAAGGCTGTTAGCTTGTTGAGGTTTGGATTCCAATAATGGGGCAGGGGTGGGGGAGTACAGAATCTCATTCTCTCTATCTAGAATAAATTCCCTTCCTCCTCCTTATCTCAGCCATGCTTGCATCTCAGCACAAAGCCATTTTTCATTGCCTCTCCAAGAGATCTTATTAAACATATAATGAGTCAGCAGAGGTTACCTTGAGCAGGGGACCAGAGACCATTGGCTGTATATCTTCATTTAAAAAACTGTAGCCACAGATGCCATCCATAGTGAGAATGTGATTTTCTCCTTAGAACCCACAGGGATAAAGGGATGGGGGGAGGAAGAAGAAGATGCTAATGATGTTCCAAATGCTTATGTCTTTCTGGCCCCCAGAGACGGCCTGCAAGGAAAGACCATTTGCTTTAGTGTAGGGAACCTGAGATGAGGGCAGCTTTCCTAAATAGGAGCAGCTGTGTGTCTGCCAGATGTGTAATTGTCACATTGTCATGGCTTTTTTTCTTCATTTCAGAGTCCTCAGGCTATAATTAATCCTTGAATATAGCAATAAATCAAAGGTGGGGAAATTACAGAAAACTTTGTTTTTTCCATTTCTCCCTCTTCCAATCAACTTTTCTACTTGCCTGCTTTTCTTAGTATCTCTCTCGATCATGCTGTGTGGCTCTAACCACCTGAATCCAGTATAGATACCCCAGGAATTGATTCAAAAACCAAAAAAACACATCTTAGTTCATAGAATCTGGAGGGGGAAAAGAAAACAAAGGCCTAAGATAGCATCTATTATTAAATCTAGGTCAGCCCATATCTTATTGGATGCTGACATCCATGGATGGCACATTGCTGGGTAAAGAATGAGTCTTAGAAGTAGAATACCTTATTTCTAGTAACCACTGCAGTTCACTCCCATCTTTGAAATACACATTTTACATATGAAAAGCACCCATAAGAAAATCTCTCCTCACCAAACACTTTGTGAATAGGCTCTGCCTGCATAACTGATGAGGAATAATAAAACATTGGGAAAGAAATGCAATACATAAAATGCCATATGTGAAAGAGAAGGGATTAGAAGAGAAAACAACTGAAGCTTCCCTCAGGCTAATCTCCATCTTCTTTCCAAATTGTCATCCCTTTGGTGTTTTCCTTTCAGACATTTCCACTTCCTACCCTCTCCAATACCCATCAAACTTATTGGGTAAGAGAATAAAAATAGTCCCTTCACTTTCAATTAATAAGATGCCTTCTCTGCATTCATTTTTAAGCAAAAAAAAAAAAAAAACCCCACAAAACTCCAGCCAAACAACATGGCCAAAACTCTATTGTATTGATTGGGTTTTTTGTACATAAAAATTTATTTGGGCAAAGCACACTGTGTGCTTTTTTACTTCAAAATCAAATGTCCAGCTCAGTGATTTAAATGAATATGAACTTAACTGGCACTGGATGTTATGTCATCTGGAGACTGATTTTAGCTAAATGGTAGTTTGTTCATTCGTTTTATTTGACATGTTTTATGAACCATCTACAATATACCCATCCCTGTTCTAGGGGGGGCATTGCAGAGAGATACAAAAGTAGTGTCACATGTAAACCCCTGCCTTTCAGAAGTTTATAGCCTATAATTCAGCAGGGGAGACATATGAAACATTTAAATAAAGTATATATTGCACAATGTAAAATAAAACAAAACAAAAACAAATTGTGCTGGGCATTGTTTTGGCATTGTTGCTTCTAGCTATGTGGCAACATAAGTCATTGAATCTGCCTTGGTTTTCTCATCTGTGAACAAGACTGTCACGTTAAATGACTTCTAGGTTCTATTTTAGATTCAACATTCCATGTTCTAATGCTTCTCCCTAGTCTGTCATTCTAAATTCTTAGGAAACTCCCAGCTTTGACATTACACACTCCAAGAGCACTTGTCAGCTCTGATATTCTCTATTTAAAGTTTTTTTTTTTTCATTTCTCTCATTTGATATTGTAAATTCCCTCCCAACTCTGTCTTTCTCTGATCTATCCCAATGACTCTCAGCCAGAGTCATTGACCAATTACTTATACATTCAGGTTTCATTATATGCCAAATGAGTAGGCCATCCTAGATGAACTCTGAGATCACTTTCAGCTCTAAATCTAGGTTTCTACATTTCCTTTATGCTTGATCATTTTCTGGTCTAAGAGTCAATTAGTCCATGAGTATTAGCATAAGATTAAGTGTCCAGAGAAGTAGTCCAGACAATAACTTCTATTGTTGCTAGAAAACAAACTGTTTAAGAGGCAAGGTATGATTAATGGTTCTGAGATTTGTGTCTTCCAGGTAGATGGGAGCTCAAGCAGAAACACCAATGCTTTCTGGGTTGCTTTTGAACAGTGATTCTGAAACTTGGGATAACAGATGCCTAGGAGTATGAGAAGTAATTTTGAAGGTTCAGACAGAATAACTAAAATAGGTTTCACAAATGTATGTTTTACTATTTTCCAAACATATGAGGATATTAGAATGAGTATGTTGCAATAGAAAGAGTTCTGGCTTTGGAGTCTGGAATAATTGGCTTTAAATTCCATTTTTCACACTTGCCAGTTGTTCAACCATGGGAAAACCCTTTAATATATGTGTGTCTCATACAACTTCTAAGGATTTAGCTACAAAGTAATAGAAATATTTTGTTCTATATGATTCAATTAGATAGAACAATGGATGGAGTTCTGGGTCCTGGATTCAGGAAAACTTGTCTTTAAATTTTATGTGAAATGCACGTTTGATATATGATCATTGGCCATATATGACCATGGGATCATCTAACTTAATTCTGCCTCAGTTTTCCAGGAATTGAACATAACTTGACTCTAAGTCAACACATTTTCCATTATATCATACATGTTTTTGATATTGATAAAAATACAAATCCACTTAAACTTCAGTGAATTGCTAATAGCTTCATGACCATTATGTATCTTCTATTAAGCAATAAATATTAATAATACAACCACTATCATTTCAAATTGATGGAAAATTTTAAACTAAAAAGGAGCTTTTCAAACTCAAAATGGTTATGTATTGAAGAACTATATAAAAGCTGAATGGATTTAGCTCTAGAAGAGATTATAGAAATAGCTGAGCCCAAAGTAGTTCAATGAAAAGGATACTTGGAGTTCTAGACTTACATATAATAAATTTGAATCCTAGCTCTGCCATCACTAGGTACATCCTTGGGTTATACCCTGGGCTTCAGTTTTCAAATTTTTAAAATGAGAAAGTTGGACTAGAGGCTCTAAGTTCCTTTCTGATTTAGATCAAGGAATTTATAAGCCATTTTTTTCTGGAAGAACAAGAAACTGAGGCACTTCACATAGTTTGTAAGAAGTAGTTACAAGATTTTAACTCAAATTGACTCCAACCCAGTGTTTTTTTACAACTCCATGATATCACCCAGATACTGAAGGTCAGGCAGGTTTAGGTTTAATCTTTACTTCTGTCCACCCCCACCTCCCAACCCTTTTCTTCCTTATAGGATCTTGAAGCTAAGAGAAGATAATTTTCAAACTGGATTCTATAATCTTTTCTGTCAATGTCCACTTCCTAATGAAGTTAGAAATGAAAATAAAGTATTTAGCAAAATTTCTAGAAAAAAAACAGGCTTTTTTGCACAAATATCTGGAAAATGCCTATCTTGCCAAGGTTCATAGATTCATTGATTCTTGGAATTAAGAGACTTTAAAGGCCACTTAGTCAAATACTCTCATTTTAAGAATCAAAGGCTCATGAATCCATAAATTTAGAACTGGAGCTTCCTTATTTGAAGATTCATCAGAAGAGATAATGAATTTGGCATCGTAAGAGACCATAGACAATAGCTAGTTCAACAGCTATTCTATTACAGAGTGTCATAGTTTTTAAACAAAAAGTGTTTCTTAATGCCAATCTTCTCATTTACAGATGATGGAACTATAAAATTCTAGCTTTAATTTTGGAAAGAAACTTAAAAAAATTAATATGCATCTAGTATCACTTTCATGAATATATATCTCACAATCCACGATTTTTTTTGCCTTAGGCAATTGGGGTTAAGTGACTTGCCCAGGATCATACAACTAGGAAGTGGTAAGTGTCTGAGGCTGGATTTGAACTCAAGTCCTCCTGACTCAGGGCTGGTGCTTTATCCACTGACAACCTAACTGCTCCCAATCCATGATTTAAAGTTAGGTCAGATGTTAGAGATTGTCTATTCTAACCCAATTATTTTGTAGATCAGACTCAGAGAGGCTACCTGATTTATTCAGTCACACAGGAAGCAAGTGACAGGCTCAAAATTTGAAGTCAGATCGTCTTACTCCAAATCAAGCACCTTTTCCATGAGACCAATGAGGCAGAGAAGGAAATATGATTTCACCAGTTTGCTTTGCATCTGATGAGCAGTCTATGAGTTCCAGACTCTTTCCTGAAAAAAAAATCAGAATCTAATTTTCCTTAACCTAATTCTGAATCCCTTTTTACCACCCTTTGCAATCGGTCCAAGCATTTGCCTGGGAGATGATCCTCATGTGTAAGCCTTTGCTAGTACAAAAGCCACTTGACCTAGTTAAGTCACCTGTGCCCTACTTTGGAAACATAGTTCTTAAGCCCTCAGCAGAAGACTGACTGATCAGCAAAGGACTTCCTTCCTAGACTGTCCTATAGAATGAAATCATGGGAGAGAGCAAGACTAACAGAGGTTCACAAAATCCTTTCTTTAGAGTGCTTCAACCTCCAAGGATCATCCCCAACAGAAAGGCCGAAATTTTCATTTACCTGCTACTCTATGATTTCAACCAGCTCCATTCATAGAGATGAATTAATCCCTTTAAGTACCTTGGCAGACTGGATGATATTTATGTTGCCACTCTCCAGACTTAAAAAAATAAAAATAAATTTAAAAAAAGATGGAGAGGGAGGGATTATGAAATGACTTATCCAAGATTACAAGAAAGGTTAGAGACAAAACTAGAATCTGTTTTTCATAACAATTGGGAGCTACCGATCTTTTTGGCATGGGGAAATTTTCCAGACCTCAGAAATAGAAATTTCCACCTCATGCCAGATAAAGCTATTTCTGCTTTTAGCACTCATAGTTTTGGAAGAGAATATTCTGTTTCTACAGATTAATGACATTGTATCCTTGGTTGTGAACTCATTCCTTCTGAGGTGTCATAGGCCCTTCAGCCAAAGACTTTGATTTAATTAAAAAGTTAAATGTGAACAACATGTGCCAAGAAGGGTATTTTTAACCCATTCATGAAAAAGAGGCCTACAGCAAGGAGAACAACATATACATTTGAAGTTTTTCCACAGTTGACACAGCCCAGGTAAAATGCCATGCTACTACATAAAATTCTTATTATATCCAGGATTGGATACACACACACACATACACACATATATGTATATGTACATACACATATGGTGCTTTATCCACTGACCACCTAACTGCTCCCAACCCATGATTTAAAGTTAGATCAGATGTTAGAGATTGTCCATTCTAACCCATACATACATATATATGTATATGTATATATATATATGTACATGTATATATGTATGTATAGTGGTATTCCATTTGTAATCTCTGTATAACCTGGACAGTTTCTATCTTTCCAACCTTCTTTTTATTCTCCTCTTCCTCCAAACATGCTAGAATGCAGCCATCCTGGTCTATTATTTCTTGCACACAATATCTCCTATGTATTTGCCTTTGATTGACTATCTCACTATATCCATTCTGCTTTCCCTACTCCTTTCCATGTCTTAGAAAAGCTGACTCTCTTAATGTCTCAAATCTTACGTGCTATAAGAGTTTTTCCCCAGTTTTTTTCTGGTAATTAGACCTTTCTCCTTTAAAGTTACAACTGCTTTGTATTTTTGATGTGTATATATACATCATACTGATGTATAGTATGTATATGGTGATTGATGGGATCCAAGTAGTAATATCTAGTGTGAAATAAACATATGACAAATTCACAATGACCATACTCTCTGCCAAAGGGAAAAATTATTCAGGAGAAGAGTTTACAAACCAAATAAGAAATGAAATTGGAATCAGGAGTGGAAAATATGAAATAGAATTGGGAGAGCATATAGTTAGAAAGGAAAAATACTTGGAAGAATCTATTAAAGGGATGTGCCATGAGGTCTAAGCAAGCTATTGACTGGCAGGTTAGATCCACAGTGGAGTTTAGCAGACTAACCAATTAGAGTAAGGAGAAAGGTATCATTAGCGGGAAGGCACTATGGAGAGACAGAAAATATATCATAGTGGGTTTAGTTCTGAAAAAAATTAACAAAGATCTTCATCATTCGTAGATCTTTTATAGAGGAAATAAAGCTTTGGGTTTCTCTGATTCAAAGTGGGAAATCAAGAGGTCCAGTCAGAGAGCTAGATGGACTGCACCTGGAAAACCAGGTCCCAGACCTGTCTAAAGATACTAAAGTGGAGATTATCTGGGAAAGCTAATTTCCTTTTTGCATACAATTATGGTTGATAGAATATACAACTTTCTTAATTTATGGTAAAAAAAAAAAAACAGTTTTAGAAAGCTAGATTCCATCAAGGTTGTTGTGTCTCAAAGGTTGTTGCAAATGTCTTTAAAGATGCTAATTAGATTGGAGACCGGATGGATGAATTAACAAGAAGCTCTGAGCCGGATTTGGGATTCTTCCTGACTGGGAAAGAGAGTAAGTTACCATTAGAATGGAAGTACCTGGAGGGAAAGGATTGTTTTTGTCTGTGAAGTGGAGCACAAAAATGAGTCAAATCTGCATCTATAAAGAGTACTGTGAGGACTGAATGTGGATCACAACATATCACTTTTACCTTTTTTTTAATTGTTGTTTGCTTGCTTTTTCTTTCTCTTTTTTTTTTTCCTTTTTGATCTAAATTTTTTTGCAGCATGATAATTGTGGAATTATGTATAGAAAAATTTCATATATTTAACAATTATTCAGTTGCTTGCTGTCTAGGGAAGGGGGCAAGGAAAGAAGGAAAAAATTTGAAACATAAGGTTTTACAAGGGTGAATGTTAAAAACTATCTTTGCATATATTTTGAAAATATAGAGTTATTATTTTTAAAATGAGGCAAAAGCAAAGATTTGTCACACAGGAAATGTTTTGAGGTTTTTTGTGCTTTTTCACTTGTTTACTTTTTTAATTGTATTTTATTTTGATCTTAAGAAATAATATAAGTATTTCTATAATAGTAGAACAGAAAAAAAAGAATGTAAATGAAATTGTAAATCTATTCTGCATAACTTATCATTCCCTTTTAAATATATAATAATTATTATGTAAATGTTTTTAGACTTGCATTTTAATCTATAGAATGAAAGACATTTTCATAACAATAGTGTGAATAATAATCGTATAATAAAAAAGATGATTTCTCATGAAACTACAACTCTGCTAGGTATAATTAGCTGGTAAGTGTTAAAGGAAATACTTGAACTCAAGAACTAACATCTGAAAACAACTATCTTTCCAAAATAATTATTTTGACTTTATTTTCAATTTAAAGGATATAGAGGAAAGTAAAAAAAAATAATGGAAAAATTGTTGAGTTTCAAGTAAGAGAATAGATATTATGTTATTGGCTCTACCACTTGTGACTTTGGGCAAATTGATTAACCTCTCAGGGCCTTGGCCATCTCTGATATAGAATAGTAAGGTTGATCTAGAACAGGATTTTTTAAATTTTTCCCACTCATGACTCTGGATCTATAGAGAGATATAAAATATGTACATATATCAAACATTTACTGATAATAATTCATAATTTTCCAACCCCAATATTCAGTTACAATATGAGGTTGCAATGTGACTCAATATGGGATTGCAAAGCATAATTTAAGAAGGTTTGAGCTGGAAGACCATGAAGGTTTGAGAAAGAATCCATCTTTGTTTGTTTGTTGTTGTTGTTGTTGTTGTTGTTGTTATTTTGTTGCCGTTGTCATTGTTTGGTTTGTAATATTTTTTATTAACTTAAAATTAAATACCAAAGAAGAAAAGGAAAATAAATCCATGCATAAGAGACCATAAGTGATAATTCAATATAAAACAATACATTTTCATTTCAAGAAAATCTATGTTTTCTTTGCTTTTTTTTAAGTTTTCTATTTTCTTTTGTGCATTTTTTACCTTTTTTTTTCTACCTCCTTCCCCTACCTTCTTTACCTTATCCTAAAGAAGGCTATAATTAAACATGGAGATACACACAACCACATATGCTTAGATATACACACATACATAAATATTCATAATCCTCTTCCATTATTAAATATTGCAACTCATTCAGTAAATGCTCTATAAAGTTTACTTTCTCAAGGACATTTAGCTTTAATCCAAGATTCTACTTCTTTGTGTAAGAATTGTCTCCAAATCTTAGCTAAGGCTCAGTATACAAATTTCTGGCTTTGAGACTTTGCTTGCACCATACTGATAATTGGACTGGCTGGATCTACAGAATCACAGTTTGAAGGCTTTTCAAAATTCATCTCATTTGATTTGCATTTAATCAGGAATATTCTCTAAAATATCTCCACTGAGTGGTCATCATACTTTTCCTCTAATACTACTACTAGCACTTAAAACAGTCCATTTTAATACCAAGGCATTGTTGGTATCACTGTAAATTTATACACTATTTTATTTTTATTTTTATAGCTTTTATATTTACAAGATATATGCATGGGTAATTTTTCAGCATTGATAATTGGAAAACTTTTTGTTCTGATTTTTCCCCTCCTTCCTCCTACTCCCTCCCCCAGATGGCAGGTTGACCAATACATGTTAAATATGTTAAAGTGTAAGTTAAATACAATATATGTATACATGGGCAAACAGTTGTTTTACTGAACAAAAAGAATCGGACTTTGAAATAGGGTACAATTAGCCTGTGAAAAAAATAAAAATGCAGATGGACAAAAATAGAGGTATTGGGAATTTTATGTAGTGGTTCATAGTCATCTCCCAGAGTTCTTTCTCTGGGTGTAGCTAGTTCAATTCATTACTGCTCTATTGGAACTGATTTAGTTCATCTCATTGGTGAAGAGAGCCACTTCCATAATAATTATCATCATATAGTATTGTTGTTGAATTATATAATGATCTCCTGGTCCTGCTCATTTCACTCAGCATCAGTTCATGTAAGTCTCTCAGGCCATTCTGAAATCATCCTGCTGGTCATTTCCTACAGAACAATAATATTCCATAATATTCATATACCACAATTTATTCAGCCATCCTCCAATTGATGGGCATCCACTCAGTTTCCAGTTTCTGGCCACTACAAAGAGGGCTGCCACAAACATTCTTGCACATACAGGTCCCTTTCCCTTCTTTAAGATCTCTTTGGGAGCTCAGTAGTAACACTGCTGGATCAAAGGGTATGTACAGTCTGATAACATTTTGAGTATAGTTCCAAATCACTCTCCAGAATGACTGGATGTATTCACAATTCCACCAACAATTATACACTATTTTAAAGAGCAATTTGAATATAAAACTGTGCATACTCTTTGACATAGTAGTATCATTACTGGGTCTATATCCTAAAGACATTATAAAAGACCCATATGTGCAAATATATTTATAGCAACTTTTTTTGTGGTCACAAGGGATTGGAAATAAATGGAAATTCCCACCAATTGGGGAGTGGCTAAATAACTTATGGTATATGAATATAATATAATATTCTTGTCCTATAAGAAATGATGAACAAGCTAATTTCAGAAAAGCCAAGAAAATTTACATGAATTGATGTTGCATGAAGTGAGTAGAACCAGGAAAACATTGTACACAATAATAGCAAGATTGGGGAGGGAAGATGGCGGCGTGGAGGCAGACAGCTGCTTGAGCTCCTCGCTTTCTCTCAGAACTTACTTCATGACAAGCCTCTGACTTAATGCTTGACCCAGAAAGAAATCCACAAATTATCACCAAGAGAAGACATCCTTGAAAGTCGCCAGAAAAGGTCTGTGTTTGTTCGGGGGAGGGTCAATCAGACTGGGCGCAGACTGAGGGCAGACAGCCAGAGCAAGACAGGCAGCTCACACAGCTCAGACCGGAGGGGGAGGGGTGTGATCTCTGCCGTTTCTGTGAAAGGGCTTTTGCCCCAGTGTGGATGCTCCATCTTGGCAGCAAGCCAGGAGCCACGGAGAGGGTGTAAACACCGGAGGTGAAGATTAAAACCCCAGAAAGCCAGCGTCTCTCAGAGCCCGGCCACCCCCAACCCCCACCTGGACTGACTCGGTGCGTTCTCGGAGCCTCAGAGTGCAGACTCAGTACAGTCATTGCTGTTCTGTTAGTGGCTCTCTGCTGCCCTATCCCCAGTCTGTAGAGGAAGCCCATTAATAACATCCAGCCCTATCCCCCGCAAAACAGACCAATTGCTTCTCTTGTCAGTTTGTTTTCTTTGATTCTGACAAAATGAATAAAAAATTCAAAAGGGCTCTAACCATTGACAGCTTTTGTGTGGAGAGGGAGCAGACTTCAAATGCTGAGGAGACTAGGAACAGAATGTCCCCAGATGTATCCCCTGGGAGGGATATAAGCTGCTCCTCAATACAAAAGAACCTCATAGAGGAAATAAAAAAGGCTCTCACAAGAGAGCTGGAAGAGAAATGGGAAAAGGAAAGGGAAGCTTGGCAAGAGAGCCTGGAGAAGTCATCCCATGCATTCAAAGACAGAATGGATAAAGAAATCAAATCATTGAGAAACAAGATTAGTGAGCTGGAAAAGGTAAACAACTCCAAGGAAAACAGGATTAGTGAGCTGGAAAAAGAAATCAGCTCTCTAAAAAATAAAATGGATAAAATGGAAAAAAATTCCATAGAAGATAAAAACTCAATTGGACAATTACAAAGAGATATAAAAAAAGTGAGTGAAGAAAATACATCATTGAAAATTAGACTGGAACAAGTAGAAATGAATGACTCAAGGAGAAACCAAGAGGGAGTCAAGCAAAACCAGAGAAATGAAACAATTGAAAAGACTGTCAAGTACCTTACCAGAAAGACAACAGACCTGGAAAACAGATCCAGGAGAGACAATTTGAGAATAATCGGACTCCCTGAAAAATGGGAGGAAAAAAAGAGCTTGGACACCATTTTCGAGGAAATTATCAAAGAGAACTGCCCAGACGTTTTGGAAACAGAGGGTAAAATAGACATTGAGAAAATTCATCGATCACCTACTGAAAGGGACCCTAAAATCAAAACGCCAAGAAATATAGTGGCCAAGTTCAAGAACCATCAGACAAAGGAAAAGATATTGGAAGCTGCTAGAAAAAAACAATTCAGATATGGAGGATCCACAATAAGGATAACACAGGATCTAGCAGCGTCCACATTAAAAGAACGCAGGGCCTGGAACATGATATTCCGAAAGGCTAAGGAACTTGGTATGCAGCCAAGAATAACTTACCCAGCAAGAATGAGCATCGTTTTCCAGGGAAGAAGATGGACATTTAACGAAATAAATGAATTCCATCTATTTTTGATGAAAAAACCAGACCTACATAAGAGGTTTGATCTTCAAATACAGAACTCAAGAGACTTCTAAAAAAGGTAAAAAGAAATCTTGAGAACTATACTTCTGTCAAAAAAATATGTAAAGAACATATGTACAATTTGTCTTAGAAAATAGAGGTGGAAAGGAGATTATATCATAAAAAAGTACAAAGTGGTGGTACTACATCTCATGAAGAGGCAAAGGTAACCTATTATATCTGAGAGAAAGAAAGGAGGGAGATGAACATAGCGTGTATCAATAGACATATTCGATTTATGGTGAAACTTCTTCCACTTCATTGAAAAGTGAAAGGGAAGGAGTAAGCTAAGGGGAAGGGAATACAGTAATTTCAAGGAAAAGGGGTAAAATAAGGGGAGGATCTTTAAGGTGGGGGAGGGATCCTAAAAAGGGAAGGCTGTAAAAAGCAAGTGGTGTTTACCAGTTTAATACTGGATAGGAGGGTAAAAGGGAAGGAAAGGGGAAAAGCATAAGCAGGGGTTAATAGGATGGCAAGCAATATAGAATTAGTCCTTCTAACCATAAATGTGAATGGGGCAAACTGCCTCATAAAGAGGAAGCAGTTAGCAGACTGGATTAAAAGTCAGAATCCTACTATATGTTGTTTACAGGAAACACACCTGAAACAGGATGAGACATTCAAACTAAAAGTAAAAGGGTGGAGCAGAATCTATTATGCTTCAGGCAAAACCAAAAAAGCAGGAGTAGCCATCCTCATCTCAGATCAAGCAAAAACAAAAATTGATCTAATTAAAAGAGATAAGGAAGGGCATTATATCCTGCTAAAGGGAAGCATCAATAGTGAAGCAGTATCAATATTAAACATGTATGCACCAAGTGGTGCAGCATCTAAATTCTTAAAAGAGAAATTAAGAGAGCTGCAAGAGGAAATAGATAGCAAAACTATAATAGCGGGAGATCTCAACCTTGCACTCTCAGAATTAGATAAATCAAACCACAAAATAAATAAGAAAGAAGTCAAAGAGGTAAATAGAATACTAGAAAAGTTTGATATGATAGATCTTTGGCGAAAGCTAAATGGAGACAGAAAGGAATATACTTTCTTCTCAGCAGTTCATGGAACCTATACAAAAATTGATCATATACTAGGGCATAAAAACCTCAAAATCAAATGCAGTAAGGCAGAAATAGTAAATGCATCCTTTTCAGACCATAATGCAATCAAAATAACATTTAATAAAAAGCCAGGGGAAAATAGACCAAAAAATAATTGGAAACTAAATAATCTTATACTAAAGAATGATTGGGTAAAACAGCAAATCATAGACATAATTAATAACTTCACCCAAGAAAATGACAATAATGAGACATCATACCAAAATGTGTGGGATACAGCCAAAGCAGTAATTAGGGGAAGTTTTATATCTCTACAGGCCTACCTGCATAAAATAGAGAAAGAGAGGGCCAACGAATTGGGTTTACAACTAAAATTGCTAGAAAAGGAACAAATTAAAAACCCCCAGACAAACACAAAACTTGAAATTCAAAAAATAAAAGGTGAGATTAATAAAATTGAAAGTAAAAAAACTATTGAATTAATTAATAAAACTAAGAGTTGGTTTTATGAAAAAACCAACAAAATAGACAAACCCTTAGTAAACCTGATTAAAAAAAGGAAAGAGAAAAAGCAAATTGATAGTCTTGAAAATGAAAAGGGTGAACTCACCACTAATGAAGAGGAAATTAGAACAATAGTTAGGAGCTACTTTGCTCAACTTTATGCCGATAAATTCGATAACTTAAATGAAATGGAAGAATACCTTCAAAAATATAGCTTGCCCAGATTAACAGAGGAAGAAGTAAGTAGTTTAAATAGTCCCATCTCAGAAAAAGAAATAGACCAAGCTATTAACCAACTTCCTAAGAAAAAGTCCCCAGGACCAGATGGATTTACAGGTGAATTCTACCAAACATTTAAAGAACAACTAACTCCAATGCTATGTAAACTATTTGAAAAAATAGGGATTGAAGGAGTCCTACCAAATTCCTTCTATGACACAGACATGGTACTGATACCTAAACCAGGTAGATCGAAAACTGAGAAAGAAAACTATAGACCAATTTCCTTAATGAATATTGATGCTAAAATCTTAAATAAGATATTAGCAAATAGACTTCAGAAAATCATCCCCAGGATAATACACTATGACCAAGTGGGATTTATACCAGGAATGCAGGGATGGTTTAATATTAGGAAAACTATTAGTATAATTGACCATATTAATAATCAAATTAATAAAAACCATATGATCATCTCAATAGATGCAGAAAAGGCATTTGATAAAATCCAACATCCATTCCTACTAAAAACGCTTGAGAGTATAGGAATAAATGGACTATTCCTTAAAATAATAAGGAGCATATATTTAAAACCTTCAGTAAACATCATATGTAATGGTGATAAACTAGAACCTTTCCCTGTAAGATCAGGAGTGAAACAAGGTTGCCCACTATCACCATTACTATTCAATATAGTACTAGAAACTCTAGCCTTGGCAATAAGAGCCGAGAAAGAGATCCAAGGAATTAGAGTAGGAAATGAAGAAATCAAATTGTCACTTTTCGCAGATGACATGATGGTATACTTAGAGAACCCCAAAGACTCTGCTAAAAAGCTATTAGAAATAATTCAGAATTTTAGCAAAGTCGCAGGATACAAAATAAATCCACATAAATCCTCAGGATTTTTATACATTACCAACACAATCCAACAGCAAGAGATACAAAGAGAAATTCCATTCAAAATAACAGTCGATAGTATCAAATATTTGGGAATATATCTACCAAAGGAGAGTCAGGAATTATATGAGCAAAATTACAAAACACTTGCCACAAAAATAAAGTCAGATTTAAATAATTGGAAAGACATTCAATGTTCTTGGATAGGCCGAGCGAATATAATAAAGATGACAATACTCCCCAAACTAATCTATTTATTTAGTGCTATACCAATCAGACTCCCAAGAAACTATTTTAATGACCTAGAAAAAATAACAACAAAATTCATATGGAAGAATAAAAGGTCGAGAATTGCAAGGGAACTAATGA
This sequence comes from Sminthopsis crassicaudata, assembly GCF_048593235.1. NCBI lineage: Eukaryota > Metazoa > Chordata > Mammalia > Dasyuromorphia > Dasyuridae > Sminthopsis > Sminthopsis crassicaudata. Next base: position 627,623,294 of record NC_133619.1, read on the forward strand.
AAAAAAAGTCAGAGGAAGGTGGTCTAAGTGTACCTGATTTAAAGCTATATTATAAAGCAACAGTCACCAAAACCATTTGGTATTGGCTAAGAAATAGACTAGTTGATCAGTGGCATAGGTTAGGTTCACAGGACAAGATAGTGAATAAAAATAGCAATCTAATCTTTGACAAACCCAAAGATCCCCAATTTTGGGATAAGAATTCATTATTTGACAAAAACTGCTGGGAAAACTGGAAATTAGTATGGCAGAAACTAGGCATGGACCCACATTTAACACCACATACTAAGATTAGATCAAAATGGGTCCAAGATTTAGGCATAAAGAACGAAATCATAAATAAATTGGAGGAACATGGGATGGTTTACCTCTCAGACTTGTGGAGGAGGAAGGAGTTTGTGTCCAAGGGAGAACTAGAGACCATTATTGATCACAAAATAGAACATTTTGATTACACCAAATTAAAAAGTTTCTGCACAAACAAAACTAATGCAAACAAGATTAGAAGGGAAGTAACAAATTGGGAAAAAATTTTTACAGTTAAAGGTTCTGATAAAGGCCTCATCTCCAAAATATACAGAGAATTGACTTTAATTTATAAGAAATCAAGCCATTCTCCAATTGATAAATGGTCAAAGGATATGAACAGACAATTTTCAGATGATGAAATTAAAACTATTTCCACTCATATGAAAGAGTGTTCCAAATCACTATTGATCAGAGAAATGCAAATTAAGACAACTCTGAGGTATCATTACACACCTGTCAGATTGGCTAAAATTACAGGAACAAATAACGATGAATGTTGGAGGGGCTGTGGGAAAACTGGGACACTGATGCATTGTTGGTGGAGTTGTGAAAGAATCCAACCATTCTGGAGAGCAATCTGGAATTATGCCCAAAAAGTTATCAAAATGTGCATACCCTTTGACCCAGCCATACTACTACTGGGCTTATACCCCAAGGAACTACTAGAGAAGGGTCCTGTATGTGCCAAAATGTTTGTGGCAGCCCTTTTCATAGTGGCTAGAAGCTGGAAGATGAATGGATGTCCATCAATTGGAGAATGGTTGGGTAAACTATGGTATATGAATGTTATGGAATATTACTGTTCTATAAGAAATGACCAACAGGAGAAATACAGAGAGGCTTGGAGAGACTTACATCAACTGATGCTGAGTGAAACGAGCAGAACCAGAAGATCATTATACACTTCAACAATGATACTGTACGAGGATGTATGCTGATGGAAGTGGATTTCTTCAACATAGAGAAGAGCTAATCCAATTCCAATTGATTAATGATGGACAGAACCAGCTACATCCAGAAAAGGACTGGGAAATGAATGTAAACTGTTATTTTTACCTTCTGAATCCAATTCTTCCTGTGCAACAAAAAATTCGGTTCTACACACATATATTGTATCTAAATTATACTGTAATATATTTAACATATATAAGACTGCTTGCCATCAGGGGGAGGGGGCTGGGGGAGGAAGGGAAAAAATCTGAATAGAAGTAAGTGCAAGGGATAATGTTGTAAAAAATTACCCATGCATATGTACTGTCAAAAAATGTTATAATTATAAAATAAAATAAAAAATTAAAAAAAAATAAAATAAAGTAAAATAAAAAAAAAAAAAAAAGAATTTTGGGAGGTACTATAATTTTGAAATTGGGGGAAATAATTTTACTGTTGCCTTGCACATGTTAGATTTATTAAAAGGATAAAGTCTTAAGAATTGTTTGAATATTGTAGCCTTTACAACTGAAGAGAAAAACTTTTCTTTTTTTATTATTTGGTTGGACTAAATTAAAAATATAGGTTATTAAACAAAATGCCAGTAGCTTACCTTACTTAGGTTTGTATCTCCCTACTTGAATGGTATATTGCTTTTTAAAAGTATTGGGTAATTTGTAAACTATATTATAAGTTTTATGAAATTTGGTTCAAAATTAATTGTGAATCTTAAAGTTTAAAGTTTTAAAAAGGTGATTTAAAGACAAGTGACAAGAAAGATTGATTTAAAAAAAAAAAATAATAGCAAGATTATATGGTAATCAACTATGATATACTGAGCTCTTTTCAGGCATACAGTGATCCAAGAAAATTCTAATAAATTTGGAATAGAAAATTCCATTTACACCCAGAAAGAGAACTATGGAAACTGAATGAGGATCAGAGTCTACTATTTTAATTTTTTTTCTTATCTTTTTCTCATGATTTTCCTTTTTTGCTCTGATTTCTCTTTCACAACATACCTAATATAGAAATATCTTTAAAATGATTGTTTGTCCATCATCTTGAAAATTATCGCCACAATAGGGAGTGACACCATGACATCAAGTGAATTTAATTTGAGTGAGGAAGGATTTTGCAAAATCACATGCCTCACTTTCCCTTCCAGAAACATATGGGTCCAGTGGCCAGATATATATATATATATATATCAGAATGACTGAAGATGGCCATGGATGCATTGGAAAACCTTGACTTTTTAAACTTAAGGTCTTTACCAGATATCTGTTTGATTGCAACAACACCTATTCAGTGATTAAGGCTATATAGTAATTAAGGTGAAGAACTGACAAAATAGGCAAAATATACATTTAAATAAATAAATAAATGAAGATGGGAGAAGAATGTCCTCAGAATTTTTGGCCAAACAGAAATAATCTGTATCAGATTGTTAGCTGTTTTGGGGAGAGGAGAGGTAAGGAAGAAAGTGAGGGAAAAAATGGAACTCAAAATTGTACAAAAATAAATTTTTAAAACTATCTTTACATAAAGTACTATTAAAATTTTTAAAAGACAGTCCATTTTATTTTTGGAGAATTGTAATGATTCAGAGGGCAACTTGGTGACATAATGGATAGATTACTAGCTTAGAGTTAGGAAGACTCATCTACTTAAATTCAAATCTGAATTCAGACACTTCATAGCTTTGTGCCCCTGGACAAGTCACCTAACCCAATTTTCCTCCAATTCCCACCTGTAAAATGAACTGAAGAAAATCCAGCATCTTTGACCACAAATCCCCCAAACAGGGTAATGAAGAGTCGACCACAACAAAAATAAGTGAACAACAACAATGGTTCAGAAGTTACAACTATGGGGTGTAATGTTCTGTTATCTCCAGAAACTGCCAATCGCTCTCTGGGGGGAGATCTGCTGTCTCAACTCAATCTCTCAGCCAGATTCTTCTTCCTGTAGAGAGCCACCAACTCTGACCTAGAGTAGATACTCCTCCTCCTCCAGAGTGCTGCCTTCTTTTATCCTCCCAGAGAATGAGCATGGAATAACGCAAGGGCTTGTGGGAAAATTACTTCTACCAATGAACTTGCTCCTTTTAAGCATTAAGCTCCTCCCCAGAAGTTCAAAGGGGTAAAACTCCCCTTAAAGGCTGGAACTAGAGAATTGTTAAGAACTGACTTAGCACTTAATAAGAACCTATCATCTCATTATCTCATTAGCACTTAGTAAGAACCTAACATCTCCCCCTTTCTTTTGATTTAGAACATAGAGTGGTCATGACCTTGAAACATAAATCCATCAATATGGGAGGCATTACACATAATTACATAGATTACATAAACACATAGTAACATAGTACATACTAGAAGTATATAACAAATAACATGATCAAATTATCATAAATTGAGAATTTATAAATGTCCATAAGTCCATTGTCCATTAGTCTCATCTTGTTAATGATTCCTGTTGATTTTAAAATTCTTTAACTGTCTTATCTTGTATTAGGGAATCTTTAACAGTCTCATTATCAGCCATGCTCTTTCAGTGTCAGATGTTTCTTAGATCTTCTCCTTTGTTTTGAGGTTTTTCTCTTTTTCTGTCTCTCTCTGATGGACAAGGTGAATACACCTCATTGGCACCCATCTGATTCCTTCTACTTCTGAAGAAATACAAGCAAACCCTCTCCCCCAGGTAGTTAACCTATCTGGTCCCTTCCATTCACCACTTTCTGGGTCTCTCCACATCACCTGGCAATTATCTAGTAGATACAATAGAGCTGTTCCCACTGGACACTGCCCTTCTGGTGGGTTATAAAACCTGTCTGCCGGAGCCAGTGCATCTTTGTCAAAAATTAGAAAATTAATGGTATAGAGAACTAAATTTAGGAGTTCTCTAGGGTTACCTGTGGCTCCCCTTTTCTTTTGTTTTTGGAGGAGTGTCTTAATGTCTCTGTTTCTTCTCTCTACTATTGCCTGACCTTGCGGATTAAAAGGTATTCCAGTGGGTTGCTCATGTTGTGGGCGCCAATATTGGGTAATTAAGTGGTGCAGTGGATAGAGTACCAGATCTGAAGTCAGGAGGACCTGAGTTCAAATCTGAGCTCAGACACTTAACACTTCCTAGCTATGTGACTGTGGGCAAGCCACTTAATCCCATTTTCCTCAGGGCAAAAAAAAAAAAAAAAAAAAAGAACTACCTACAGGTATTACAGCTAGAAGGAAACTTACACCCCACCAAATCTAAGTGTTCTGTTTCACAGAGAACAGAAGGAAGAAGCATTCTGATATAAAACAGGCCCTGAATTAGAGATGGCAGGTCTGAATTCCAATCTTGCCTTTGCAAGTTTATAGCTATGTAACTAAGAGCAAGTCCTTTTTTCCACTCTTAATTTAAGTTTTCATAGTGGTAAAATGAGAGTGCTTGATTAGAAGGGAAATTAAGTGTCCCTTTCAGATCTAAATCTTTGGATACAATTTCAAAGATTTTTTAACAAACCTAGTACCTGTTATGCAAGAGCTAAAAAAGACAATAAAACTTTAAATGGAAGAACTGGGAAAGATCTTAGAACATAGAATATCAGAGTCCTTAGAATACTCTCAGAGATAGAGGGGATCATCATGGTTAACATTTATATAGTGATTTAATATTTTTAGAAAATATTTTAAAAGCATCATCCTCAAAAAATCCTTTACACTTGTTATTATTATTCCCATTTTAGAGATCAGGAAACTAAGGCAAAAAGTGGTACCAGAGAATAATGAATACCAAAACTGGTTGAGTTCTTAGAACACAGAGTGTCAAAGCCATAAGGCATTTAAAGACACATAATGTTGAATCTGGGTCAAAGTCAGCAGGGTTCCTAGAATACAGAAAGTCAGAGCTAGGAGAGGTCATAGAACAGGGAATGGCAGAGCTACACAGGCCCTTAGAATACAGAAGATCCTTTAATGGCCCTTAGAATACAGAATGTCAGAGATGGGAAAGACCATCAAGACTCATAAAAATCCAACACTTTCATGTTAGAGGATACCCAGAGAACAGAAATGGTATAATTAATAAGTTGCAGAACTGTTTTTAAATCTAAGTGCTTTGACTATAATCCTAATTTTTTTCTACTGTAAGAAATAATATCCTATGAATAGATACATATGTGTATATGTATGTTTGCATATATGTATATGACATGTATAAAATAGATATCTATATATTTTATAAAAATAATATCCTATGAATACATACGCATGTGTATTTTTTGCATATAGCTATATGTTATATATATATTATATGTGCATATATTTTTAGAAATAAATACACATGTGTATATGTATGTTTGCATCTTTATATGTGGTGTGTATATATTATATATACATGCATTTTTGTTCAAAATAATGTCCTATGAATACATATATATATATGTATAAGTATGTTTGCATATATGATGTATATAAAATGTATACATGTGTTTTGCAAGAAATAATATCCTATGAATACATACTTATGTATGTTTGTATATATATGTTGTGTATATATTACACACATAATGCATGTATTTTGTAAGAAATAATATTCTATGAACACATATACATGTGTATATGTATGATTGCATCTATGTATATGATATGTATATATTATATATGCACATATTTTTGCAAGAAATAATATCCTATGAATACAAACACATGTGTATATGTATGTTTGCATCTATGTATATGACATATATATTATATGCACATATTTTATATACACATTGATGCCCACCCAAACACACGTATATCTCCCTGACACTGTGGGTGCCTCCAATGTTTGTTCTGCAGCAGCTGTTACTTTTTATATCCTCTTTGCCTAAGTCTTTGGATGTTGAGAAGCAGAGGCACCAGGTGTGCCTCTAACTAGCAAAATTAGGAATCATTCAATGCTTTGATGGCGCCAATTAGCTTCCCGGTATGAGTGCCAAGATTTTTTCTAATTAAGGCAGGCACAGTTTCTCAGTCTATAATAATCTCATTTAAAGTGTGTCCAAAACACTTAACATGCTTTATATAGGGACAACATTCAACATACATTTTCTTATCCATGTAAAACTGCAAAAATCCCCAGAATGCTTGTGCCTTTTGCTAGTTGTTTCTCTGCAGCCCACCAAAGCGCATTTGTAGGACTGGGGCATTGCTGGGCCAAAGGGAATCTCCAACAAGGATGAACCAGCTTCTTTACATGTACTTCCCTTCCCACTTCCTCAATACCGCTTGGGTTACTCAGAATGCTGATTTTGCTACTTGGATGGTTCTATGGTCCAATCATTGAAGATTTCCATCCATGGGGACATTGGAGAGTTAAGCTATCCATGTTTTGGGTACTTGCTATTTTTCACTGTATAATATAAGGTTTTTTTTTTTTTTTTTGTTTTGTTTTGTTTTTTTGAGGCTGGGGTTAAGTGACTTGCCCAGGGTCACACAGATAGGAAGTGTTAAGTGTCTGAGACCAGATTTGAACTCTGGTCCTCCTGAATTCAAGTCTGGTGCTCTATCCACTGCGCCACCTAGCTGCCCCTCCCATAATATAAGTTTCTAAAAAGAAGAGAATGTGTTATTGCTATTCCTTTACCAAGTCAACAATGAATATCTAAGATTCTGTGATCCCACTAAACATTTCTGTCTAGATGAAATAGAATGGAAACAAAAAAACAAAATAAGAACTTCTCCAGGGACTGTGATAAATGCTGAGATAGAGTTCTGTTCAGAAATAAAAGAAAAGGGATATAGGGATGATGCCAGAAGAAAAAGTCTTTTCTCTTATTTTTATATGGAGAACAACATAACATAGGAAAGTTTGGCTTCAGAATAGATGGAAATGCCCAGTAATCTAGAGGGCAAATCATCAGGGCATATGGTAAAGTCTGATGGATCTTGAAGCAATGACAATAACTAGTGAAAAAAAGGGATGAGACCCAAGGCCTAGAGAAATGAAGGACTCTTTTTGTTACCTCAGGTAGAGCAGAGGAACAGTGAGATCCATATGCAGGAGCAATAATCCAGCATCCATCAGAAAGCCTGCTAGAGTCTGAGTTGTTGCTGCTGCTGGTAGTGATTTTGGTGTGTGTATACATACCCACACTCACACCCATGGGCTCCCCTATGAAATACAAGAATTGTTTCTTTTGGGCCTCTGCCCTCTAATTTGTCCATCCAGCATTTGGATGTCCCAGAGCCATCTTAAACTCAATATATACAATAAACAAACAAAAAAATAACTTTTCCCTCATATCCCCTCCTCTTCCAAAGTTCTTATTTCTACCAAAGCCACTAATTCCATCTCCTAAAGTTCGTAATCGTGACATCATTCTCTTTTATCCTATATTCCCAATCATTTTCCCAATCTTTTCATTTCTATCTCACAAATATTTTGAATTTGACTCATCTCTTGATTACAGAGCCACCATCACAGTTCTGATCCTTTTCTAAACTAAAGTATTACTTCTCTCTCTTCTAGCCTACTATGACATTCACAACACAAAGCTATCCTTCACAAAGGGGCCAACAAGACTTTTTCTTTAATATAAAACCGATCCCCCCTCAATAAACTCCAGTGGTTGCCTTAAAATCAAATTGATATTTGAAAACTTGACATAACCTGATCCCAAACTATCTTTAAATCTTCAATAAACATCATTTCACTTCCTTACCATCTAAAAAAAAAAACTGGCATTATGTATTTCTCTCACATAAAACGCTTTAATCTTTTCTCCATGCCGTAACATCAGATGCACTTCATGCCTAAAATTCCCTACCTTGTGTCAACTTTATAAACCTCTTTTTTTTGCTTCAAGTCCTCACTCATGTACAGCTTTTGATGTGAAATCTTTCTGATCTTTGCAAACATTATCATCTTTCCAATCTAATCACCTCATATTTAACTAATCTATAATTATCCTAGGTGACAAGGTGCATAGAGTGCCAAATCCAGAGTCAGGAAGAATCAAGTTCAAATCTGGCCTGAGATGCTTGTTAACTGTGATCCAGGACAAGCCACTTAGCCCTGTTTGCCTCAATTTCCTCATCTGTGGAATAAGATGAAAAAAGATATAGCAGCCCATTTCTGTATTTCTGCTTGCCCCCCCCCCCAAAAATCAAATGGGATCATGAAGAATCAGATAAGAGTGAACAGCAATAAATTATTTTTTTATTTATTCCATGTATATATATATACATATATATATACTCATAGATATCTATGTAAATACATATTATTTATATTTATACATATATAAATTAATATAAATTTATGTATAAATAATTATGTATATATGCAGAAACACACTTATATATGTGCATAATATTTGCTGCTATATAAACTAGGTTCCTCAGGAACAAAATTTTTCATTTATTATTTTTGAATTTCCAGCTAATACAGCAGCAGCTATATAGTAGATGGTTAAGAAATACTGATTGGTCAAGGCATGGATTGATTGATCATAAGTCTTATTTCCATAGCATTTGACCAACTAAAAACATTTTCCAAAACAACCATATGGAGTAATGAAGGCCTGGATTTTGGAAATCAGTTCAAATTGACTAAGTTTCAAATCCCAGAAGTTATTTGACATTTGAATTGTCAATTCACATCTTTTGGCCTTGGTTTTTTCATGTGGAAAATTAACTGATTGGAATAAATGATTACCGTTGACTATAAATCTATGGTAACTGGAGACTCTTCACTTTTAAAGATAAGGAAATCATAGAAACATGTGAATAAGTGACTCCTATAGGTTTGGGTGTGGGGAAGGACAGACTTAAGGATATCTGAGTTCAAGTATAGGTTCTGACCCATATTTAATATGTGACCCTGAGCAAGTGACTCCCCTTCTTAGGGTACAGTATAATTTAAAAAGCAATTGTCAGTCTGATTTGAACAAGAACATGTTCCACTGAAAGTTAACATTAGCAATGAAATCACCAATGTCATTCCTTTTTTTCAGAATTTACTTCTATGATCCTCAGTTTCCTAATCTGTTATAATATGGGTAATTATACTTCATTAACTACTTCAAAGAATTGTTCTTGAAATTTGTATTTCTACTTGAGTAATATGATTAAAATTCATAAAATCTGAGAATTCCAAGGTTTGCTATGGTTTAAATGATCTATGAGAGGCCAATCTTGTGATTTTGTTTTTCAGTTTACCTATGCTTAATCTCAGAAGACTATATACTCTTGTCTCTGTACCTGAACTGGAAATCTGAGCAAGCCTTGACATACCTTGAGTCCAAGTAACATGAGCTTTGAGAAGGTAAAGTCACCTTCATACAACGAGACATTTGATGAAGACCTCAATGGGATCCCTTTATTGCTGTATACAATGTTCTCTTGGTTCTACTCACTTCACTTAGTATCAGTGCATGTAAGTCTCTCCAGGTATTTCTGAAAGCATCCTGCTTATTTATCATTTCTTACAGAGCAATAATATTTTGAATGTTAATTGAATGTTAATTCATGTACCATAACTTATTCAGCCATTCTCCAACTGATGGAAATCTACTCAGTTTCCAGTTTCTTGCTACTACAAAAATGGGCTGCTACAAACATTTTTCCACACATAGGTCTTTTTCCCTTTTTATGATTTCTTTGGATACTGGGAGAGACACTGCTGGATCAAAGGGTTTGCACAATTTTATATCCCTTTGGGCATAGTTCCAAATTGCTTTCCAGAATGGTTGGTTCTGTTCACAATTCCACTAACAATGTATTAGTTTCCTAGTTTTCCCACATCCTCTCCAAAATTTATCATTATCTTTTCCTGTCATCTTAGTCAGTCTGAGAGGTATGTAGTGGTACCTCAGACTTGAATTGATTTGAATTTCTCTGATGAATAGTGATTTAGAGCATTTTTTCATATGATTAGAAATAGTTTTAAGTGGGGTCTCTTTATTTAGAAAAGAATGTTGAGTCTCTATAAATGCAGCTCTTCTTATCTATTGGGTCTCTGTTCCTCCACCTCCATATTTTTATAAAAATCCATTATGGAAACCACACATTATTGGAAAGCAATGTTTGTGTATGAGAGCAAAAAATGTCATTTTCATAAAATCTTAATAATTATTGTAATGAAAATAGAGTCAAGTCAAAACTATCAGTCATTATGGCAAATGCATGTAAACTACATCTGGCATCAAATGACCTAGAATCATGTCTTAGAATAGTTTTTGATGTCTAGAACCTCGGAAGCAATCTAGTGCAACTATCTTAGACTAAAAAAGGATGAAGTCCATAGTGGCTAATTAACTGGGCCAAATGGCAGGATAATAATTAAGCTTCTATGACTCCAAAAATAATATTCTTATAACCTCATGAGCATGGAGGATCCATTTCTTTTTTGTAAAATTGATGTGTTATACAGGCAAGTCTATAAGATCTCCTCCTGCTCTATATTTATGACATTCCAGTTTTAGCCTATTTTGTAGTAATGCTAATTTTTTTCCTCACACTGGCAGACTAGAAGAATGATGGATTCTTCAGGAATGAGATTTTTGTTGCCTACTCATTGAAGGAGAAGCCAATGAGCAGGGTTGAGACTTGGTCAGAATCACAGAGATTTGTCTGAGGTAAGTCTTCCTGATCCCACATCCAGTTCCCTACTCATCGATACATTAGGCTGCCTCTAACACTGATTAAAGAACCATGTGTTAGCTACAATACTTAGAATAACCATGCACTGGGATGCAAACTGGAATCTATGACTCTTTCTAATTTCCTAATGCTGAGATTTCCAAGGCTAAGACAAAATATTTCCTTGGATGAATAGGAGAGAATCAGCTCTGAGTCATCCTTCACATTGTTGAGGATTATAGCTTCAAGCAGATTTTTGGAAACTAACGTTGCCTTTCTTTTCAGAATAGCAAATTCTGCAAGCTGCTAACCTTTGTAAACTCTGAAGTGTCTCTGTTGACAGACTGACAACTCAGAGACACAAAGTTTAAAAATATATTTAAAAAATAGAACAACTTAAAAAATACATTGATTATTTAGTGGGGAGGAGCTGCCCAGTGGCTTCAAATGTCTGAGAAAATCAGAATGGAGAGTAAGGCTGGAATGGAAACAAACAGACCAGAATTCCTTTGGTCTGAAAAAGAAGCTGTATTCCTTTCCTCTCTCTACCCCCCTCCCGAGACTTCTATCATTTATAATGAAACATTATCTACTGATCCATATGTTACATTTTCTATTTAGAGCTAATTTGCTTAAGCATTCATAACGGGGGCCCATAGGGACACTGGGTTGCTATTGGGCATCTGGCCAGTCAGCCCCACACAGCAAAGTTTACCTATTCAGCTGAAAAAGGAATGACAAGACAGCACAATTTGGGTTTGCTGTTTGCTTTCTAAGTGGACCACAGGGAGCTGGGGCTGCCCGCTGGCTCACCTTCACCTCATGCTTCTGGTGCTTCCCAAAGGCTCCTTCTCTTATCTTTCTAACCAAAGCAAGGAGCCAGGTCTGCTCACAGGAAAAGGAACCATAGCCATGGAGAAGGTGGGAAGATGCCAGGCTGGGATGGGACTGGGAGGTAACTCATCAAAGTCAATTGCTTTTGTTTGACAAGGGAGAACAATGAGCCCCAAATACAGAGAGAGACTTGATCAAGGGAGGAATTAAAAGATTTGTGATTTGGAGTCAAGTCTTCTGAGTCCCGATTTCAATTCCATTTCACTGATATTATGCAGCCTAATCTAGAGACTTGTATTGTAATTACAATTGATTATTAGGAATGGAGAATCACAGCTTCTAAGAACTGAATGGCATTAACCTATCTTTTACAGGGGAATAGATCTAGTCTTACACATCTATAGGTGAAAATTATCTTGGAAATGAGAGCATGTGTATGCATGCATACATATACAGGGAGCAAGGGGGGAGAGAGAGAGAGGGAGAGAGAGAGAGGGAGAGAGAGAGAGAGAGAGAGAGAGAGAGAGAGAGAGAGAGAGAGAGAGAGAGAGAGAGAGAGAGAGAAAGAGAGAGAGAGAGAGAGGCAGATGAAGAAAGACAAAGACACAGAGACAGACAGAAAGCTGCAGAGAGAGGCAGAGAAAGAGGCAGAAAGAGAGACAGAGATAGACAGAGAGACAAAGAGAAACAGAGACACAGAGAGAGACAGAGAGTGAGAGAGAGAGAGACAAAGACACACAGACACACACAGAGAGAAAGAGAGACACTCATACATAGAGAGACAGAGAGACACAGAAAGACAGAGAGACAAAGAGATAGAGAGTCAGAGAGTCAGAGAGGATCAGAAAGAGAAAGATCACACAAAAATCTGGAATAGACTTTAGAAACTGGAAGGGATTTTCCATATTAAGAAATTGAATCTAAGATGTAAAGTTGCTTGTCCAAAGTAATTTAGCTAATAAATGGTCAGAGACAAAACATGACTGGAACAAGTGTTCATTTTTAAGTGTATGAATATTTATTGTGGTTTATTTGGAAAGAGCCTAGAATAGGCATTCCTGGGACACTAAAACTAGAAATAAGTGAAAACTCAGAAGCCATAGAGTTCAATTTCCTCATGATATGAAGAGAACCTAAGTTCTTAGACTTGAGTTCAAAAATCCCCTGATACTTTCCAGCTGTGTAATTTTGGGGCATGTTACTAAATTCTGACTCAGTTTCTTCAACTATGAAATGGGGATAAGAACAGCCCCTACAAACAACAACAACAACAAAACAGAGTTTTGTGGATCAAATGAGATCATCTTTGTAAAAGTAAACAATGTTTACTTTTGAAGTTGAAGTGTGAAGAAACTAAAGATTCTCAAAGAAGTAAGTGTATTCCATGCATGTGATATGGAATGACTGACATATGATCAATCTTTTTGCCCTATTTGTCTTAATCACCATCATGACTACCACCACTGCTACTATAACCATAATCATCATCATCATCACAATCATTATTATTATCATCATCAGTTTTATTCTTCTGTTCTTGGTAAATGATTTGAAGCAGAAATCTTCAACTAAAAGGCATAACTAAGTAGTATTGGGATATTCTAGACTGTCTAAATATAGAGGGACCCTGATAACACTAGCCAACCTAGAGCAATGAAGAAACAACAGAAATTTCATTAATTTGAATTAATTATTAGCTAAAAAAATTCCAGATGTGATCATTCCTTTCTTTATGACCATACCCCAGTTAAGATCCTCAATTCATTTGCGCTTGTTCTAAAAAGTTGATAGGAATTTATATTTGGAGCTACTTGCCTCAAATTCATCTTGAGCTAATTCCAGCCCTGTTCAAATCAGTTTCTTTCTCTTGACCCTTTCTTTTCTTGTCTATAAAATGAAAAATTGGATAAGATTTCCTCCAAAGCCCCTCCACTTCTGTATTCTGAACTCCTAAGTCTATTCAGGTACATTGTGAGGGAATGACTAATCTTTTGTCATAACAAGCATTCCATTTTTTATGCAGCGTCTATTCCCTCTGAGTCTTCAAGCACAGCAAATACTATGATAGTGATGACAAAGGTGGTAATAGTGATGTACCTGCCTCCACAGAGAAAAGTCATAACCAAGAAAGTCTTTCATTTTTCTGCTTTTCCACAGGAAGTTGGTTTTACCACATCCCAGAGTTTTGAAAAGATTTTAATCTGAATCTGAAAAATTGGAGTGATTTCTTAATTTTTCTAAGATTGAAAATTAATTTTTAAAAAACTATGATTTTGTCATTTGGGAACAAAGTAAGTCCAAACATTTGGTTTTATTGGTGTGAAGATTTGTTTTGAAATTTGCCTCCATCAAGGCAGATGGGCCCTTCTATAATCATTTTAGAGAGTTCTGTGACGGCAAGGTAAATTACCTGCCAATCAATAGTCACAAAATGAGAATATGTGTGTCAGAGGAACTATTGTTTATCAGTACTTAAGTAGCTAGTGGTTATTTTATCCTCAGAGCATAAGAAAGTCAAGGGCATTATGTCAATCGGTCAGTCAATAAACATTTATTAAGCACTTATTATATCCCAGATACTGTGCTAAGTGCCAAAAGCCATCTCTGTCCCTGAGAAGCTCACAAACTAATGGAATTATGGGTCATAATATCACTAAGCTCCATAACAAAATGACAGTCTTGCCTGGCATCTCCAGAAATTACAGCTCAAAAGAAGACTACTCTTTTATGGCAAGGTCCCAAAGTGGGTTCCTTGTTCACCCTGTAGACATAATACAAATTACTCCAACTTTTATTTAGAATATACTTTGTTTCCTTGCTGAACTGAATTCATGAAATATAGCTGGGAAGGGAAAAAGATTTAGTGCTAGCAATTGATTATCATCACTATTCCTGGAAATTCAAAGATCAGGGAAGAAGAGCCAATTTCTAACGTCCCAAATGGAATTCAGCTAAAGAGGGTTACAAGAAAACGTTCTTTACCTCTAACATAGTTCATGCATAAAATAGACAAGAAGAAAATATGTATCACATTAAAATGAACTTCAGCAAGGAAAACAGGATTTGTTATTGTTTTGCTGCATTTTTTTCTCCCTGGAAATTTAATAGCAATGATAGGAATACCAAGAGGGAATAAATCTGTGTTTCCATTAGAATAGGGATCTCTCAAGTGAAGAACTCTTCTCTTCCAATGCAAGTGGGCATCTTTTCTGCAATTTATATTCTTAGAGACTTTCTAGAACCATGAAGGGTTAAAGTAAATTTTCCATAGTCACAGAATACTATATCTGGGAATCAGTGAGGATTTGAACTCTAAGGCATTGCTTACGTCTGCTAATTTTAATTGTTTTTAAAAATTTATTTTTTCCTGATACATGCTTTGATTTTCTTTTCTTAAGACATTCATAGTGAGGAATTTCAACCTGTCAATTGAAATCAGAATCTTCTCAGTCACTTTGGAAACTGAGAGCTGATGTGACTTGCCCTGAGTAACATTAGCGAGTATGTGTCAGACAAAAGAGTTGAGCACTCTCTGCCCAGCTCCAAAGCTATCAAGTACATTGTGTCTTTTGTTTACTAGAAGGTGGCTTGTATCACAAAAACAATGTTGGAATTGAAATTGTGAAAGAGTTCAAGAGACAGTTTCTGGGTAATCATTTTATTAAACATCCTAATGAATAATTCTTAAAAGGGGCCAGAGATACTAACACCAAAACTCTTCATGGAACCCATTCATGCTTATGTGTCCTTGAAAGAGTGAATTCTCCTGATGGAAGAAAGCAAGTTTGATGAATTAATAAGATGAATGAATATTTTAATGAGAAGTGGACTTTCTCTGTAGTCTTGGTCAAAGAGACATCTTTTTTCCAGGCTACCCTTAACTTACGACAAAATGGGATCTACCTGTGCCCATACCTGACTGAAGGGAGCACAATGAGCTGGAATTCTGCCCTTTAGATTAAATTATTTGTAAGATTCACTAATTAGGTCTTGTCTACTACCAAAGACAAAAAAATAGTCTTATGTATCAACAGTGTCCTTCAGTTCAATGTCTTCAACGGCCTTCAGGTACTAATTAAATAATTAATTATTTTTATGAGAGAATTTATTATTTCTCTCAAAATCAAGAAGATGAGGCATCGAATCCTATTTCAGATATTACTAATTCTGTGACATGCATCACCACTTAACCTCTCTCTGTCTCAGTTTTTTTTTTAATCTGTAAAATGAGATTTTCAATTCTCAATCCTGTGAATCTACTCATTTAAGATATAAACCATGACCTTTCCATTCACAAAAAGAAGTTACACACAAAGAGCTTACTAAGTGTCATGAACATTTTACCAAACAATATTCCATCATCAGTCTCTCTGCTTCTAACTGCTCCCTCTCCAATCTCATCTGTCAAAACAAACTTTCCTAAAATGCAGGACTGATCATACTATTACTCTTTCTCTGTACACATTGTTCTCTTCCATATATTACAAGATCCTTGAGACAAAGAGCGTTTCATTTTTGTTATGGTACTTCTAACACAATTTCTTGCATGTAATAGACAATGGTGGATTGAAAGAAATAAAATTGAATGTTGCGTCCCTCCCAAAAAATACAAGGATGAAGAAGACAGAGATTATTTCTCTTTGCCTTCCTATCCCCAGCACTTAGGACAGGGCCTTTAATATTGTTGTTGTGTCATTTCAGTCATGTCTAATTCTTTATGACCTGTTTTGGGATATTTTGGGGGGCAAAGATACTGGAATGATTTGCCATTTCTTTGCCCAGATCATATTATAAATAAGGAACCTGAGACAAATTGGATTAAGTGATTGGTCCAGGATTACACAGTAGATCTAAGACCAGATTTGAACTCAGGAAGATGAGTCTTCCTGACTCTAGTCCTGGTATTCTCCACTGTGCCATCTAACTATCCTTTAACAAAGTTTTAATTTACTAAATAATTATTTAATTGCCTTTCTTTCTATCCTCAGTGCTTAACAAGGGGATTGACATTTAGCCAGTGCATAATAAAAGATTGTTGATTGATTGATTGTTTGGTTTAATTAAAACATCTTAATGACAACTACACCAAGATATAATACACAGGCTCAATTTCCAGCAAAATATACAAAAGAGACAAAATAATTTTTGGGTATTTAATAGAACCTATTTTTACACATTCAAAATTTATGCATTTGCTTGTTTGCTTATTCATTGATTCATTTACTCTGATATTTAAAAAAATGTATTTGTTTCATTGTTGGCTTATTGAAGGTCTCTAAGGTTGAGGCTTAGGCTACTGCATTGCTTGAGTTCAGGATTTCTGAGCTGCTATAAGTAAAGTTGATTGCATATCCATACTAAATCTTACCCCAATATGGAAAAAAAAAAAAACAAAAAACTGCGAGTATGTGAGTGAGAAACTGGTCCCCGTAAGGAACTGAGCAAATCAAAGCTCCCATTCCAACCAGTAATAGAACCGATAGAATCTGGATAGTGATCTGCCACTGCACTTCTAGTCTGGGTGAAATAAGGAGACCAAATTTAAAACAAAAACAAAATTCTGATTTGTTTGTGTCACGTAAAACTGCAATTTGTGATTTTATCTCTGAAAATTCCTAAGGTAGAGAGACTCCAGTGACGTAGATCCACAACTGATCTGTTACTTTCATGCTTACTTATCCTGGGTGCTAAGAAATTAAATTATTTACCCAAGGACACACAGAAAATATGTTATCAGAGAAAGGATTTAAAATTAGGTCTTTTCACACCAAGTTTCACCTTCAACCATTCCAGCACATTGTCTCTTTAACTGTTAAGCATTTTCAAAAAGTCTGACTTACAAATGGATCCTTCTCCCACTTTACCCCACCCCATCTAATTCTGAAGGTTGCTCAAATTAGCCTGTTTTATAAAGTCTCCTTACTTTTCTAAATTCTGGCTCAGGTCCACCTTAAATTAATGTTAAACAGCTTTATTAAGGCAAATTGACTTCAATTTCAGGGCTCTCCAGGAGCCTCCATGTATTATTAGGCTCCAGTGGTTTCTAATAGGTTACAGAGGCTTTTTTTCCCTTTGTTTTAAACATTAGGGACCATCAAGGTAAGAACTGTTGGGAATATTAATACACACTATGATAAAGTTAAAATTTCCATTGCTAGCAGGTTAATTGCTCACAGTAGGACTCCTGTTCACAGATATATTTCAAATCTCATCATTTCCCTTGTAGCACTTAACAGCCAACTCATTTTTTGTACTTTAAAAGGATAAGAACCAAATGGGGTTTCCCATATAGCCATAAAAGTTGAGGTAGCTATTTCTGATGGATTTCAGACAGGAACTTGAGATGTCCGAGTTAACCTCCCAGTAATCTCAAGATATTCCCAAGAGACAATTTGTTCTAATCTCTCTTGGGATATTCATTTAATAAAGGGATTCCACTTCATTGAATTTTTAAATCAGTCCACAAGAGGTCTAGACTGTGAACAAATGAATAGAGAGAGTCTTAGTGCTATTCCATGAAAAAACTGCCAGCACCTTTGTTCCCACCATTGCTTTCAGTCAAAATTAGTTGCCTAGGGTATTGTATACTGAAGACACAAGTGGAAATGGAGCTGGTAATTGATAGGATTTGCGCTTCTAAGGGAATGTGATTTTCATCTTAGCCACTATCCTCATGGAGAGAAAGAAGGAAGGAAGACTATCTCTCTAGGAGCAGTGGTGCAGACTTTTGGAGCCTTCTCAAAAGCAGCATCACTCAGTTAACAAATATAACCAAGTTGAGAAACTGCCTGAAGAGGAACTGAGACCTCCCAAATGAGCTGCAGAAACCATCATTTGCCAATTTACAGCTCTCTCTGACACTCAAGTATCTGGAGAGAATGGGGGGGAAACTTCCCAGAATTATTGAAAGCAAATGTTGACCTCACTCTCTCTTCAATCTTGAGCTCAATTCATTGCCTAAGTTAAAGACTTTAATATTCAATTGCTTTAAAAGAATGACTTTGGAAATGCATGTACCAATATTATTTAGCATTATTGCTGTGCAGAATATAATGGAACCTTGAAGGGAACTAATAGAGCTCATCTAACTGAATCATCTCAATCAGCTTTGATGAATACCTATCTAGCTTTTTTTCATAAAAACTTCCAAATATGGAGAGTCAATACCCACACCCATAAAGGAAGCCCATTCTATTTCCAAATGATCATTAGGAAATTTTACTTAGATTGACATGAACTATCTCCCTAAAATGTCCATTCACTTTTAAGATTTTTTGTCTTTGTGGCCAAGGAAAGTTGTAACTTTTCTTCAGTGGTGACAGCACTTCAAATATTGATAGACATCTTGACCCTTGGGTCTTCCTATTTCCCAGGCAGAGTATCACCAATGTTCCAGGTCCCAAAAGACCCTCGTTTGGCATGGCTTCAGGTTGACTCATCATTCTTGTCACTTTCCTCTGGCTGTGCAATAACTTGTCAGTAATCTATCAAAAATGTGTTATTCAATATTACAGAGGTTGTCTGACCATGCCAGAGTATTGAAGAAATACAAATTTCCTTATTCTAGAGAAGATTTGTATTAAAAATGGATTTGATATTGAAAATAATTGAAGGCCCAAAAGAAAGACCTGAAATCAAATTCTGTTTATAACTTATGTTGGCTAGGAGATCATGAGGAAGTCACCTAATCTCTTAAATGCCCTATGTTACAAAGGAATAATCCTGCATTAGTGAGGAGTTTTTATTATCCCAATCCCTATCCTAGGACTACTATTAATTTTAATAAAAATTAATTTTAATTTAATTTAGTTAATCATTTTAAATTTTGTTTTGGCTATTATATTTAGGTATGTGGGGTATTCAAGGAGGATCAGCACATCTGGTGTGAGGACTTGCTTATCCATCTTTAGGGTGCACCTTCACTCAGTTCTCACTGTAGTTCCAAGAAAACCATTTCAGCATATAGATTAAACCAGATTGAGGGTGATCAACAGACCTCAAACCCATCTGTGAGTTAGGGGGGTATCAATTCCAAACATGTGAAGATTTCCTCCTTTTAAATCACTGATGAGTAAAAAAAAATTGTTTGACTGGCCAAGAAGGCATCTGAAGTATGTGCTGGGAAGTGCTTACAGCTTAATCAAACATCAAAGATGGCAAAGTTATCTATTAAATCCTGGGGCCATTACCAGTCATCTTGAATTTAATACTGCTACTACACTTTGGTGACCCTGGAAGAGAGAACAAGACTAATGACTTTGTTCAACTTTACCTTACTCAATTCCAATTCATTAGAAAGGCATCACCCTTTGATGTCATCACCCTCTTCAAAAAACAAAAGCAAACAAAAAAAAAATACACTATCATAATATTCAGTAATGTTAAGCTTGTAGTCCCTTTTAATCTCCAAAACCCTTTTTAAAACATGAGATCTTATCTATCCCCATCCTTCTCATGCTATATATATATATATATATATATATATATATATATAGAGAGAGAGAGAGAGAGAGAGAGAGAGAGAGAGAGAGAGAGAGAGGTGTTATTTTATTTAACCCAAATAAGACCTTTTATAAAATTTCCTTATTTTATCTTGTTAGTTACAATCATACATTCTAGCTGTTTAGACCTTTATTCATTCTGATTCTTTCATCTACTATATTACTTATATTTACCAATTTATCTCTATTGAATAATGATTTTTAAGTGCTGCTTTTGTGGAAGACTCTAAGCTTCCAAAATTGCACTACTTGCCAACTTGTTATGTATATTCTGTACATTTTAATCTTGGTCATTAATGAAAATATTGACGAGAATAGGACAAAAGTCACAACATTGTGACATCCCATTAGAAATTGCCTTCATAAAATACCATTTGCATCCAGAGAAAAATCTATGGAGAATGAATGTAGATTAAAACATGGTATTCTAAGCATTTTTGTTTGCTTTTTCTATGTTTTTGTTTCATTTCTGGTCTGATATGTCTTGAACAAAATGACAAATACAGAAACATGCTTAAAAGAATTGCATATTATTAATTTATAACATATTACTTGCTATTTTGGGGAGAGGGAAAGTAAGGAAGGGAGGGAGAAAAATTTGGAACACAAAGTCTCACAAAAATGAATGTTGTCCCCCAAATGATAAATGGTCAAAGGATATGAGCAAGCAATTTTCATATGAGGAAATTAAAATCGTCTATATAGTCAAATGGAAAAAAAAAGATTCATGTCACTATTGATTGGAGAAATGCAAATTAATTAAAACAACTTTGAGATACCACTAGACACTTCTTAGATTGGTTAAGATGACAGGAAAATATTACTAAATGGTGGAAGGAATGTAGGAAAACTGGAATACTAATGCATTGTTGATGGAGTTGTGAATTGATCCAGCCATTCTGGAGAACAATTTGGAATGCCCAAAGGACCATAAAACTGTGCTTAACCTTTGATCCAGAAGTGTCTCTATTGGGCCTATATGCCAAGGAAATCATAAAGGAGAAAAAAGGTCCCACATGTGCAAAAATGTTTGCAGCAGCTCTTTTTGTGGTAGCAAAGAATTGGAAAATGAGGAGATGCCTATCAGTTGGGGAATAACTGAATAAGCTGTGGTATATAAAGGTAATGGAATATTATTTTCTATAAAATGATGAACAAGCTGATTTTAGAAAGGCCTAGAAAGATTTATATGAATTGATATAGATATAGAGCGAAACAAACAGAACCAGGAATATGTGCTCATGGCTATCATCTAGGAATTAAAAATCCAACCAGTTCTTTATCTAGCTACTTTAAAATCTACCAAAAACATATAGCCATCATCTGCCCATTTGTCTCCAAACACATCATGACCAAGATTGTCAAATAAATTATGAAATCTAGAATGTGCAGGTAGTTTTGCTATTCTACTAATCTAATAACTCTATTAAAATAAATCATGAATCAAATTTGATTAACTTTGATGTAGGAAACTCATTGAGGAAAGTTTCTTTAATCACCAATGGTCACCAATCAGAGTTTTGCCCAGGAGCACTGAGAGTTTAATTGACTTCTTCATAACCCCCCCAGCCAAATATGTGTTTCAGGTATTTCAAACCAAAGCCTTTATGAATACAAGACCATTTATTGGTCCGTTATGTCAGGTGGATCTTGAATCCAACATTACATGTTTTTAATGATACACTGGCTCAAAATACTCCCATCTTTTCTTATAAAATCAGAAGGCAGCAAACTTTGGACCACGAAGCAAATCCAATGTTCTACTTTTTTTTATTATGCTCTATAAATCCATAAATGATTGTCTTTTTTGTTTGTTTTTCAAGGCAACTGAGGTTAAGTGACTTGTCCAAGATCACACAGCTGGTAAGTATTAAATGTCTGAGGCTGAATTTGAATCCAGGTCCTCCTGACTACAAGGCCAGTGCTTTATCTTCTACATCATCTAGCTGCCCTAGTAGAAGAATGAATTTGTATTTAAAAACATGACAATCATTCTAAGCTTTGGGAATATATAAAAAACAGACAATGATCCATATGTAGCACACAGGGCTGTAATTTTCCAATTTCTTATATATTGATCATGTTATTATTGTTTCTGTTGTTGTTATCTGATTTCTCATAATCCCATCTAGAGTTTTCTTGGCAAAGCTACTTGAATGGTTTTCCATTTCCTTTTTCAGATTCTTTAAAAGATGAGAAATTAAGACAAATGTTGTTAAATGACTTGCACATGGTCCCACAGTTGTCTGTGGTCAAATTTGAACTCAAGTCCTCCTGATTCCAAAGCTAGAACCCTAAAGCTCCATCACATAGATGCCTTAAACAAATCATATAAACAAATAAATAAATGATAAATAAATTTTCAACAAGCATAAAATTTCAAAAATAGAATAGTACTCATGAATATTAGGTTCTTTATCCCTACAAATCACTAAGCCAAGACTAGATGACTATGAGGGAATAGTATCCAAGGGATTTCCATACATTTATGCAGTAGATTTGATAACTTTTGAAGATTGTTCCAAGTTAGGAATCTGTGACTTTGGAAAGACTATCAGGAAGTAAAGGAAAGCAGAACTTAATGCTTCGAAGACAAATTTTTCCTATTTTACAATTTTGCAAAAAGAGTGGTTGGAATCCAAGTCACAAACTTTGATGGGTATCCCAAACCAGGATGTGCTCCATTCCAAGAAAACAAGTTTCTTATTGAATTGAAACAAATCCAATGGTGGAGGTTGGGATAGACTGAGCTCCCAATTATATAAGATCCACATCATTTTTGTCACTTGATATATATTTGAAAATCATATTAAGATCATTGTGTTCATTTTAGGTCTCATACTTTTGAAAAAACACTGAAAAAATATGCCTAGAATAGAACACCCAGAATGGTGAGGAAACTAAAATTCATATCAAATGAGAATTAGTTGAAGGATCCAGAAATGCCTGAAGAAAACTTAATATTAATAATGCCTACTGTGTGCCAGGTATTGTGCTAAGCACTTCATAAATATTATGTCACTTGAGCCTCACCACAACTCAGGGAAGGAAGTGCTATGATTACCTCCATTTTACAGATGAGAAAACTGAAGAAATTCCTTAGCCAGGGTCATACATCTGGTAGATTTAGTAAGTAGACTCGAGGGTTTTTCCAATTTCAAGCTTGACACTCAATCCACTGTACCACCTAGCAGTCCTAGCCTCCATGTGGGGGCAGTTGGAACACAGTGATTGAAATTATCTAAAGGGCTGTCAGTTGGTGTTCTATTACGTTTCAGAGAATAGAATTTGACGCATTGAGTGGAAGTTAGAAACAAGCATATTTAGTTTTTATGTAAAAAAAAAAAATTAACAATGAGAGCTTCCTCTCAGTATAATTGGCTTCTTTTGAAACTAGAAGCTTTCCACCTCTCTTCTAAGAAATATTATGCAAGCAGCTAGATGGTGCAATGGATAAAGTACTAAACTCATAGTCTGGAATTAATCGTTTAATAAATATTTATTAAGCACCTATTATGTGGCACCTATTATAAAATCTAAAAGACCTGAGAAAAAATCCTTACTCAAATATTTACTGACTGTGAAATATTGGGCAAGTCACTTAACCTCTCAGTTTCCTATAAAATGATGATGTAATTGCACCTACTTCACAAAGTTACTGTTGTAAGGATCAAATGAGGTACCATATTTAATTTGCTTAGTCAACATTAAAAACATGAGTAAATGCCACCAGTTAGTTTTTATAAAAGAAGACTGATATTCAGGCATATATTGGAATTATTGTCTACCTAACAGGATTCTTGGGTCATCTATGTGATATCATAGGACCACAAATCTGAAGGTAAAAGGCACCTTAGATATCCTATGAATCCATCCCTATTCATTTTACAAATGATGGCATTGAGGGTCAGAGAAGTTAAGTAATTTGTTCAAGATCATACAGATAGTAAGAGGAAGACATAGGACTTTCCAACAGGGTCATATAAGCTAGGTGGCATGGTGAATAGGAAGACAAGTCCAAAATCAGAATCAAAAACTTAATAGCTATACAAACAAGTCACTTAACTTTGTCTTGTTTCCTCAACCATAAAATTGAGGCAAGAGTGTCTTAAGGATCAAATAAGGCAGCATTTGTAAAATATTTAGCATAGTCTCTGGCACATAGTAGGTACTTTATAAATGTTATTTTCTTTATTCCACCTTTTTTTAATGTCCTGTGGTAGATTGTGCCCTGTTCATTGTTGTCTCTATGACTTTGTTGATTTTTAGTATTCCCAAAGTCACAAACTTTTAGATCCACAAGGGACCTCAAAAGTTATCTGTTCCAACAAATGCCGTGTAATAACTGAAGTTTCTTGACTCCAAATTTAGGCTCCTTTCTCCTGTACTACCTGTATCCAAGAGATTATAGGAAAAGTGTTTCGAATCTTTCTTGAGATCTATATATCAGTTATACCTATTATGAAGCAGCTAGATGGTATAGTGGGTGAAGTGTTGGGATCTGGTGTAAGAAAAACCCAATTAGTCCTTCATCAGATACTTACTAGCTTCCATGATTGTGGGAAAATGCCTTCACTCATTTCTGCCTCAGTTTCTTCATTGGTGAAAAGGGATAATAGTACCATCTATTGTTTAGGATTAGTGTATCAATATGTGTAAAATATTTTGTAAACCATAAATTATTAGACAAATGTTTATATTGTTGATATTAACTTTTGATATATTAATTATATTGATATAATCATTATAATAAAATTAATATTATATTAACATAATTATATTAAAATAATGATAATAATAACAATGATTATGACTTTCTTGAAACAGTGAAAAAAATTGCCCTGAATGTACAATAAGAAGGAGAAGAATAGCAGGAAAAGAAGCAAGCAAACTAGTCTTTGATGTAAAATAATAATAATAAAACCATTCTTTAGCCTCATGCCCACCTCCTTTAAACACCAGCTCTTAAGCATGTCATTACTCTACTTTGCCTTTGTGAGATCAGAAACAACTATTTTCAATCATCATCACAGCAAGGGGTGAGTAACCCAAGCATCTTTCTGAATCATTCTTCCTGCACAAGGAAAAAAAAATCTAAACAGTCTCACTTATATCAACAGGATGTTTGCCAAACTCATTCTGAATAGCTTCTCTGGCTTGCTCTTGAATGTCAAATATCATAAAAATAATGAAAACTAAAGCTGTAATCCCATCTTCTTGCCCATTTCATGTCTGCCACAAGCTTCTATTCTTTCTCCTCAAGGGATACTGCTTGAATTTCTGACTATGCATGTACTGTTCTCAGGTGATACTGCTGCTAATTTAATCTCCTAATTTTCACCTATCTTATCCCTATAGACTTCATACCTTTTTTGAGATTGATTTATTTTATTTTTATCAGTAGTATTCTGTTTTTCATCATTCATTTTTAACTTTAATTTTTTCTCCATTTGACTTTACCTTCCTCCTTCCCAAGAAATGTCACAACCAATTTGATATAAATTAAACACATGCAATCCTTTTAACAATATTACCATTTTCGTTATGTTGTACTAAAAAAAATCAAATCCAATAGGGGAAAAACACTAGAAAGAAAAAGCTCTGCCAAAAGAAGGGAAAATACTACATTTTGATCCATATTCAGTCTTCACTGTTCTCTCTCTGGATGCAATTGAAATTTTCCAAATCTATTGGAATTGTCTTGGATAGTTACATTGCTGAGAAGAGGTAGGTCCAGCACAGTTGATCATCATTTTCTGCTCACCATTTCTTATAGAACAAAATATTCTATTACTTTTATATACCACTCTTTATCCAGCCATTCCCCAACTGATGGGCATTCACTCAATTTCCAATTCCTAGCCACTATAAAAAGAGCTGTTATAAACATTTATGCAAATATGGGTCCTTTTACCTCTTTTATAATTCTTTGAGACACAGACCAACTAGTAACTCTGTTTGATCAAAGAGCATTCACATTTTTATAGCCCTTTAGGCATAGCTTCAAATTGTTCTCCAGAATGGTCAGATCAATTAGAACTCCATCAAAACTCCACCAAAAATGCATGAGTGTCCCAGTTTTTCCATATATCCTTCAAAATTTATCATGATTTTTTTTTCTTTTTTGGATAAGTGGGAAATGCTACCTCAGAGATGTCGTAATTTTCATTTCTCTAATCAAAAGTAATTTAAAACATTTTAACCTTAATATCTTGACCTATTTTCTTCTTTATATAGGTTTAATAAGTTAATCATGTATGTTTAACAGATTCATAAAGTTCAATTATTATTTTCTCCATTTTACTGATAAAGACATTAATACTGTTGGAGGTCAAGTGGCTTGCTCAGAGTTACATACCTTCTAAAGATCTAAGGAAGGATTTGAACTTTGGTGTTCTTGACTCCTTAATTCCTAGAAAATACAATAACCAATGTCCCACCAAGCTGTCTCTTTTGATGACTTTTAAATGTCTTATTTCTTTTGTTTCTGCATCTTTCCCCTCTAAGCCTAGATCATATCTGTTCATTGTTGACAACTTAGGATCTAACAAATGCATACACACACACACACACACACACACACACAGATAGAAGAGAGAGAGAGAGAGAGAGAGAGAGAGAGAGAGAGAGAGAGAGAGAGAGAGAGAGAGATTAATGTACTGGGAAATCTTGAAAACACAAAGTTATTTATTTATTGTTATATTTATATTTATTGTTATGTTATTTTCCTAAAGCTTATCAGCAAGATACATAAATGAATGGGTAAAGTACATGAATTGAGGGTACTCTGAATATTTTTCCATATTATTTAGCTTTTAGATATTTGTGAAACAAACAAAAAAGAATCACTAGCTAAGTCGGCTTTCACATATTGTATCTTTGCATGTTATTAAAATTTCATGCTATAATTACTGTTTATCTTTTATGTATATTTAAAAGGTTTGTTTCATTAATAAGTTGGATATTGTGTAGTTATTGAGCAATAACTCTTGGCTAGGGGAAAAAAAACTACCAATCCCAAAATGCTTAGCTGTTTTTCCAAAGAATTGGCCTGTTAGGTGTTCAGCACTGGCCTTTGGGATAGCAGAAAGATTTTGGATTGGAATTGATAGCTTCTGAGAATTCATCCAATTCTAAATTTCTATCATTTGTTTTTACCAATTCTTTCATTTTCATTGCTTCCTCACCCTTTGATCCATGTATTTTTATCAGAGGCAACTGACAGTTATGTAAAAATAAATTGATCAATAAAACCTAATATAAATTAATACATTTCATATTTATTGGAAAGCATTTTTCTTTCATTAGTTTGAAATATTTTATAGGTTTATTTCTTTTTAGAGCATATTTGGCTTCCAATAACCCCCTCCTTTGACTACTGTATACTCCCCTTCTACATCCCACCCCCTCCATCCAAAAATATCTGAACTGACAACTATAATTTATGAATATTCACCTTACACAGAGTGTATTTTATCCAAACATTGTAATTTCCCTCTCATGGACCCTGAAGTTATGATGGATATAAAATCTGTCAGTACAAGCAAACAGTTTAACTTCATCAGCCTATTTTTAACCCACACACAAAAATATTTCTTAATACGTTTTGCCCATTTCAGTAAATGCATTCATTAGCTCAAAGTGTCAGAGAAAGAATAGCAAGTGATAGACAACAGCCCATCTAAAATGTGGCGTGTAAGCTCTCTCACAGCAGAAACATAGTGTTTTCAAAACACAGATAGGTCTTAAGTGTTACATATGGTCACAGACATTGACAGAAAAGGGAACATGAATGAGGCAGAACTGAGACTGGAAGTTGAATGCAAATCTGAAAAGAATGCAAATTAAGACAACTCTGAGATACCACCACACACCTGTCAGATTGGCTAAGATGACAGGAACAAATAATAATGAATGTTGGAGGGCATGTGGGAAAACTGGGACACTGATGCATTGTTGGTGGAGTTGTGAAAGAATCCAACCATTCTGGAGAGCAATTTGGAACTATGCCCAAAAAGTTATTAAACTGTGCATACCCTTTGATCCAGCAGTGCTATTACTGGGCTTACATCCCAAAGAAATACTAAATGTTTGTGGCAGCTCTTTTTATAGTGGCTAGAAACTGGAAAATGAATGGATGTCCATCAATTGGAGAATGGTGGGTAAATTATGGTATATAAAGGTTATGGAATATTATTGCTCTGTAAGAAATGACCAGCAGGATGAATTCAGAAAGGTTTGGAGAGACTTACATGAACCGATGCTGAGTGAAATGAGAAGAACCAGAAGATCACTATACACTTCAACAACAATATTGAATGAAGATATATTCTGATGGAAGTGGATATCTTCAACATAAAGAAGATCCAACTCACTTCCAGCTGATCAGTGATAGACAGAAACAACTACACCCAGAGAAAGAACACTGGGAATTGAATGTGAAATACTAGCACTACTGTCTATCTACCCAGATTACTTATACCTTCGGAATCCAATACTTAATGTGCAACAAGAAAATTGGATTTACAAACATATGTTGTATCTAGGTTATACTGTAACACATGTAAAATGTATGGGATTGCCTGTCATCTAGGGGAGGGAGTAGAGGAAGGGAGGGGAAAATTTGGAAAAATGAATACAAGGGATAATGTTATAAAAAATTACTCATGCATATATACTGTCAAAAACTTATAATTATAAAATTAATAAAAAAGAAAAAGAAGTTCTCTGGAAAGACCAGAAAGATCAGATGAACATCAAAGGTCAGGGAAAGAAATGGGGAAAGTGTTGCAGGTAGTCAGCCAAAATTGGAGGGCAGGCAGGATATAAACAAGAAGGTGAGACAATTCCCAGGATATAAAGAAAAAAGATAAAGGGAAGTGTAAAGGAAGAAAACTTTGTTAATTTCTAGTGATGTCTTGTCCATTGAGAGGGAAATATGCACTATGGAATATACCTTAAAACCACAGGAAAAAAAAGGAATGTTTTATTATTTTAAAATTTGAAATTCAAGTTGGAATTTTCCCTTTACCACTTCTTTCTCTTTGTTTTTGTTCTTCTTCCTCCACCCCTCCTTGATGAAGCAAGGAAAAAACAAAATCCATTACATGCATGCATAGTCAAGAAAAAATAAAATCCTCATGGGCCATATGGATAAAGGCAGAGAGAGAAAAAGACAGAGACAGATAGAGGATAAATATAGATATAAATGGAGATAGATGATGATATGGATCAGGATAGGGGTAAATATAGAGGAGATAGATCATAGATAGATATTTAGAGAGAGAGTAGAAAAGAAAGAAAGGAAAGAAGGAAAGGAAAGAGAAGAGGGGAAAGGGAAGGGAAAAGAAGGGAAGAGAAGGAAAGGGAAGGGAAGGGAAGAGGAGAAGGGAAGGGAAGGGAGGAAAAGAAGGGAAGGCAAGGGAAGGTGAAAGGAAAAGGAAGGGAAGGGGGAATGGAAGGGAAGGGGGAAAGGAAGGGAAGGGAGGAAAAGGAAGGGAAGGGGGAAGAGATATATCAAACCTTGAAAAACTTAAAATCATACATGTGTGTATATGCTATATATAAAATTATTATAGACATATAATTATTTTTGCTGGGAGAGTTCTTTTTTTTCCATTTAATTAAATTTTTTTTAATTTTTTTATTATATATATATTTTTATAATATTATCCCTTGTATTCATTTTTCCTAATTATCCCCCCTCCCTCTATTCCCTCCCCCCGATGACAGGCAATCCCATACATTTTACATGTGTTACAATATAGTCTAGGTACAATACATGTGTGTGAATATCATTTTCTTGTTGCACAATAAACATTAGAATCCGAAGGTACATGTAACCTGGGCAGACAGATATTAGTGCTAACAATTTACATTCACTTCCCAGTGTTTCTTCTCTGGGTGTAGCTACCTCTGTCCATCATTGATCAACTGGAAGTGAGTTGGATCTTCTTTATGTTGAAGATTTCCACTTCCATCAGAATACATCCTCATACAGTATTGTTGTTGAAGTGTACAGTGATCTTCTGGTTCTGCTCATTTCACTCAGCATCAGTTGATTTAAGTCTCTCCAAGCCTCTCTGTATTCCTCCTGCTGGTCATTTCTTACAGAGCAATAATATTCCATAACCTTCATATACCACAATTTACCCAACCATTCTCCAACTGATGGACATCCATTCATCTTCCAGTTTCTAGCTACAACAAAAAGAGCTGCCACAAACATTTTGGCACATATATGTCTCTTTCCGCTCTTTAGTATTTCTTTGGGATATAAGCCCAGTAGTAGCGCTGCTGGGTCAAAGGGTATGCACAGTTTGATAACTTTTTGGGCATAATTCCAGATTGCTCTCCAGAATGGCTGGATTCTTTCACAACTCCACCAGCAATGTATTAGTGTCCCAGTTTCCCCACATCCCCTCCAACATTCATCATTATTTGTTCCTGTCATCTTAGCCAATCTGACAGGTGTGTAGTGGTATCTCAGAGTGGTCTTAATTTGCATTTCTCTGATCAGTAGTGATTTGGAACACTTTCATGTGAGTGGATAAAGTTTCAATTTCTTCCTCTGAGAATTGTCTGTTCATATCCTTTGACCATTTATCAATTGGAGAATGGTTCGGTTTCTTATAAATTAGGGTCAGTTCTCTATATATTTTGGAAATGAGACCTTTGTCGGAACCTTTGTTTTTAAAAATATTTTCCCAATTTGTTACTTCCCTTCTAATCTTGTTTGCATTAGTATTATTTGTACAGAAACTTTTTAGTTTGATGTAATCAAAATCTTCTATTTTGTGATCAATAATGATCTCTAGTTCTCCTCTGGTCATAAATTCCTTCCTCCTCCACAAGTCTGAGAGGTAGATTATCCGCTGTTCCTCTAATCTATTTATTATCTCCCTCTTTATGCCTAAATCATGGACCCATTTTGATCTTATCTTGGTATATGGTGTTAAGTGTGGATCCATATCTAATTTCTGCCATACTAATTTCCAGTTTTCCCAACAGTTTTTTCCGAATAATGAATTTTTATCCCTAATGTTGGTATCTTTGGGTTTGTCAAAGTTTAGGTTGCTGTATCCTTTTTTGTCCTTTGTATCTAATCTGTTCCACTGATCTACCGGTCTATTTCTTAGCAAATACCAAATGGTTTTGGTGACTGCTGCTATATAATATAGCTTTAGTTCAGGCACACTTAGACCACCTTCCTCTGAGTTTTTTTTCATTAGTTCCCTTGCAATTCTCGACCTTTTATTCTTCCATATGAATTTTGTTGTTATTTTTTCTAGGTCATTGAAATAGTTTCTTGGGAGTCTGATTGGTATAGCACTAAATAAATAGATTAGTTTGGGGAGTATTGTCATCTTTATTATATTTGCTCGGCCTATCCAAGAGCACTGAATGTCTTTCCAATTATTTAAATCTGATTTTATTTTTGTGGCAAGTGTTTTGTAATTTTTCTCATATAATTCCTGACTTTTCTTTGGTAGATGGATTCCCAAATACTTTATACTCTCAACATTTGTTTGGAATGGAATTTCTCTTTGTATCTCTTGCTGTTGCATTTTGTTAGTGATATATAAAAATGCCGAGGATTTATGTGGATTTATTTTGTATCCTGCCACTTTGCTGAAATTTTGAATTATTTCTAGTAGCTTTTTAGCAGAGTCTTTGGGGTTCTCTAAGTATACCATCATGTCATCTGCAAAAAGTGACAGTTTAATTTCCTCATTTCCTACTCTAATTCCTCGAATCTCTTTCTCGGCTCTTATTGCCGAGGCTAGCGTTTCTAGTACTATATTGAATAGTAATGGTGATAGTGGGCAACCTTGTTTCACTCCTGATCTTACTGGGAAAGGTTGCAGTTTATTTCTATTGCATATTATGCTTACTGAAGGTCTTAAATATATGCTCCTGATTATTCTAAGGAATAGTCCATTTATTCCTATACTCTCAAGAGTTTTTAGTAGGAATGGATGTTGGATTTTGTCAAATGCTTTTTCTGCATCTATTGAGATGATCATATGGTTCTTATTAATTTGATTATTAATATGGTCAATTATATTAATAGTTTTCCTAATATTAAACCAGCCCTGCATTCCTGGAATAAATCCTACTTGATCATAGTGTATTATCCTGGAGATGATTTTCTGAAGTCTTTTTGCTAATATCTTATTTAAGATTTTAGCATCAATATTCATTAAGGAGATTGGTCTATAATTTTCTTTCTCAGTTTTCGATCTACCTGGTTTAGGTATCAGTACCATGTCTGTGTCATAAAAGGAGTTTGGTAGGACTCCTTCATCCCCTATTTTTTCAAATAATTTATATAACATTGGGACTAATTGTTCTTTAAATGTTTGGTAGAATTCACATGTGAATCCATCTGGCCCTGGGGATTTTTTCCTGGGGAGTTGATTAATAGCTTGTTCTATTTCTTTTTCTGAAATGGGACTATTTAAGCAATTTATCTCCTCCTCTGTTAATCTAGGGAGCCTATATTTTTGGAGGAAGTCATCCATTTCACTTAAATTATCAAATTTATTGGCATAAAGTTGGGCAAAGTAACTCCTTATTATTTCTCTAATTTCCTCTTCATTGGTGGAAAGATCCCCCTTTTCATTTGTAAGACTATCAATTTGATTTTCCTCTTTCTTTTTTTTTTGATCAAATTTACCAAAGGTTTATCTATTTTATTGGCTTTTTCATAAAACCAACTCTTGGTTTTATTTATTAATTCAATAGTTTTTTTTACTTTCAATATTATTGATTTCTCCTTTTAATTTTTGTATTTCAAGTTTAATTTTTGGTTGGGGGTTGCTGGGAGAGTTCTATAGCTGGCAATAGAATTAAAATGTATAAGTAAAAGTCTTTTCTAATACATATTGGCTGGATGGTTCTGGGTTAATCATTTAACCCCTTTATGCTGTCAGGAATTTCTTAAAGACCAGAAATTTCAGAAGACTTATCAATTTGTATTGGTAGAAGAGATTTCCTTACTAAAAATGTCCTTCCCTGATGGAATTTAAAGTTGAGTCACTATACATATTCCTTACACTCCCCCCCAAAATGATTATTGCTTCTAGATATTATTACCCAATGGATCTGGTGGTTTGCAAAGAGGGTAACTGAGGAGAAAATAAAAAAAAAACTGTTTTGCTCTCTCTGTTCCTGTCCCTGTCCCCCCCCCTCTCTCTCAGCTCTCGAATGCCTCTTTTACTATTTAGATAGGATAGTCTTAAAAAAAAATCAAGAAGCTGCCTTTAGTGAAATCTGATTTTAGTGGTGAGCTCCAGATTTTATACAGATATAGATATAGATATGTGTGTATATATGTATCTATGTATGCATCTACGTATCTATGTATGTAATGCTTCTTCCTTAAATACAATCTCTTCTTCAAATATAATTGATGTTTAATATCAATGGAACTAATGGTAAATATCACAATCCTCACCAGCTCCTACACCTTTTTCTGGAACACTGGTAAAATCCTGGGGGTGATAAAAACAGGCTTTTCTGTCTTTTTATCATTGCAGGCTGCTAACTCTCTCTCTGTCTCTCTCTCTGTGTCTCTCTCTGTCTCTGTCTCTCTCTCTGTGTGTCTCTCTCTATGTGTCTCTCTCTTTCTCTGTATCTCTGTCTCTGTCTCTGTCTCTCTCTGTCTCTCTCTCTGGCTCTGTCTGTCTCTGTCTCCCTGTCTCCCTGTCTCTCTCTCTCTCTCTCTCTCTCTCTCTCTCTCTCTCTCTCTCTCTCTCTCTCTCTCTCTCTCACACACACACACACACACACACACACACACACACACAGAGCTCAGTGGAACAACTTAGCTACTAGAAATGTTTAATACCAAAGGATCCCAAAGCTTTCAAGTCACCATCAATCTTTTTTATGGACGTTGATGACACTTTTACATAAAAATCCAAAGGGCAACCATATCTCTTGGCCATCTCTGCTTAATGGAGTTAAATTCAACTTAGAAAACTTCAGGATGGGGCCCTGGAATTCTCGAAGCTTCACTGGATTTTTCAGGGCATGATGCTTTCATATTGGGCTCAGTGTTTCTAAGCAGATGGAAACCAATAAATACTCTGTCCTAGACAAAAAGTGGAGCCACAAAAATCAGCATATTTTCTAAATGGCTTGTGGGAGGGACACAAAGCATATGAGATGATGGATTCCAGGTGTGATTTAAAACAAAATATTCCCCACAAGCTGCCTAGCTTCCTCCCTCAGCCCTCCCTACCATGTGTCTCCACCAGGAAAAGGAAGTATAGCATAGTATAATTGAGTTCCTGTTGAAGTCTTCCTGCTTTTATCTACTCATTCCTCCTCCTAAATGCCTGCTTCTTTTTACCACCCACACATGGACCCTTTGCCCAAATCCCTGCTTGAATAGTAACAGAGACCTATATGTGCTCAAAACAAAATCCCACACTTGGCCTCAAATACTTTTTGGATCAATATGATTAAAACCAAGATATAATTTTCCATCCACTATCACTTATCTGCTCCCAAAGAAACTGCTGCTTCACCTTGGTCCTTAATACAAGATCCCCCTAGTATAAGAGACCTACATTTGCTTAATTGGGAAAATGGTTCCCAGAGACTTAACGTGAAGGAATCCTTCTCCAAAGCTAAAGCAATCCTGTTGGTTGTTATTGGACATTTGCCTCTAATTGCTTCTAATGAGCAATGCATTTAAAACATGTCCCCATTCTCTTCTTGTTTCTTATGCTAAAGTGAGAATTTTAGGAAATATGGTATTCAGTAAAACATCATCTGGATTTAAACTTAAACAATCAGTGGATATATTTTAGAATAGATATTTTTTATGAAAACAAGTATTATGGCAAGAATTCCAAAATTACTCTTTTAATATGAGAAAAAATGAATTACTTTAATTAGATGTTTGCTGGTATAGGTTTCAACTCATAGCTATGAGACAGAAGAACTTAGATTCATTGAAGATTAGATTCATCTTTGAAGATTTGCAGCAGGATGAGCACCAGTATCAAGGATTAGCAATTGGGAAATATAAATGGCAATAAAATGGATAAAGGGTTGATCCCAGAAACTAGAGATTGCTGGAGCTTTGAGACAGAGAGGAAATTAATGACCAGTTAATAGTAGGAGAAGAAATCAAGAAGAAAACATATAATAATATAGGATCTTCTGAACTTCAGATTCCTGGTGGAATTTAATAACCCCAGAGCTCAGCTGAGAGGCTTCATAGATCAATATAATGCCCCAAGGAACTTATTGAGAGAAGTTGGGAAACATTCATCAGTTAGTTCCAGACACTTGCATGCTTTTTCCCCTGAAAGTTACTTATCTGATGCCCTCCACCCTCAAAAAAAGGAAAAAACAAAAAAACAAAAAAATTAGCAGAGGCAGAAGTAATTATTTTCACTTGTATATGGGCCAAAGAATAATTATTCAACTCAATCCCATTTCTTTTTTTTATTTACATTGTTTTTATATTTTAATTAAATGCTTTTATTATTGGATTTATGAGACTCTTTATAGTCTTATAATGGAAGTTTTTACAGGATAGACATTTGGGTTATTATTTAGACAATTAAATGTAATAAACCATGCTGATCTTGTGAAAGGTAGAATGAGGTTCCAAGAGCCCATCTTGTCTGAGATTTTAGAGGCTAATTTGTTACACTGAATCTAGGATTTCAGATCCAGCTTTTAAAAAAAAGTCTATATTAAATTGCTTTTCCAAGGTTGGTACAAAGAGATGTACCCTGAACAAAATTCAAGTAATGGAATATCAGAGTTTTAGGTTGTACATGACGAAGTGTATTTTCTGACATAAAACAAGTGTACAGGGCAAGGTGATATGTTTTTGACTCAATTGTCAAGAGAACAGCATGTTGAATGGCAGCTTGAAACATTGAAATGAGCAAAGGTTTTGTATTATTTGGAAATAACTGGATTTCCCATATGTATTTGGGATTCTTCAGACCAAATTTGAATGCCATCATAGCTCAGTTCTGACTTCTATCTAGGAAACAGTGATTCTTTTTGATCCCAGACCATCACTAGAGACTAGTAGGATGGCTGCTTCAAATGTAATTTGTTAAGAGGTATCACTGATGATAAAAACTAATTTAAAAAAAATTGGACCGCTCCAATTTTACAACCTGTTGATAGCTTACAAAACAGACTCACCAGAAGAAATTATTGGATGGTTTCAATAGAAATAGGTTTAATCATAATCAGTGACTATCATGGCTCAAAAAGTGATGATAATCTCATATATATGGTGGAAGGACAGACAGGAAGGAACAGTTTATTCATTCCCTGGGCTTGTTTTCTCTTCTAGTCCATTATAATTTTGTCACTTCCTGAAAATTTCTAGAAACACCCTTACCCAACTTGAAAATTCCATGCCTGTGCTTATATTCAGGACATCTCATCCATAGATATAATTACATCTTTCTTTCTGCTCTAGGACTTCTAACTATTCTTTGCCCTCACTTTGACTATTAATCCCTCTACTACTTCTTTTACAAGCAAAATTTCATGTTACCCTTTTTCCTACTTTTACCCCTTGGAAATCAAATTCCTCGCCCCTTGTTCTATCAAAACTTGTACTCTGAAAATACAAACTCCAGCCTTGCAATACTCCTTGAACTCATTGCCTTTACTTGTATTTACATGTTTCTGGATAGAGCTATGAAAAATTACAAAATAGTTCTTGCCTGGATATATGATTAATTCAGCTCACAAATCTAAACTGGGACATCACTGGAGCAAGACAATTATTTCACATCTTCCTAATAGGTTTATTTTCCAACTCATCAACAGTAGCTATTCTAGAAGATTGCATCAATCCTTGTCCTCCATAACACCCCTCCTCAGGTGAAGTTATTTTAGTAGCTTCTTCAATTGAGATCCTTACCTGCTTCACCACTGGAAATATAGGCCATTTCCTGAGAACATCTTCTTTTTCCTTCCTACTCATCCCATATCTCTCAGACATCTTATTCTACTATCTTCTCTTTTACCTGTGCCTTAAACAGAGGTGACTGTGGTCCTTCCTAATGCAAGTTTCTCCACATGTACTATTGGTTCTATATTATTATATCCTGAAGATTTAACCTTCCACCATCCTTGTTCTTTCTAATTTTCATTTAGGGGGCAAGGTGGCAAAGTTATAGAAAATAATATAATTTTGATTTGGTTTTTGAGTAATTCAAATAAGAAAAAGGAAGAGCATATCTAGGGTAGGTGTGGTAATGTGGGACCAAAAAACCTCTTTAAGGGGTAAAGAGAATGGAAAATCATGGTTTTGATAAGTTATATATGGTATTATGGATTATAAGGCTTAGAGAAAAAATGGAATGATCTGGATTGTATAGTAGAAAGAACCCTGGGACTTGTATAATCCAGGCCAAACCTGAAAATAAGTATCCCTCTCACTTTTATTTGAAAATCTGTTATTCTTAATTCTCAAAGAGGGAATTACATCAGGTCAGTGATGCCATGATAAGCAAGTAAATTGGATTGAAGCATGGGAGGGGTGTGCAAAGTAACGAGTCTCACTTTCTCTTCTGGAGCCATTTAGGTCCAGTGGTGAGATATAGATCAGGATGACTGGAGATGGCCCTGGATGCAATGGGAGAATGTGACCTTTTTGAACCCAAGTCTTTAACAGGTCTTAGTTGGACTGAGGCAAAATCCATTAAATGATTAAAACTAGAGAAGAAATGAGGCAGAAAGCAGTCTAGTCAAATATCTATATGTGTATATATATATATATATACATATATATATAGTGTGTGTATTTATATATACATATATAGGTGTGTTTAATATATGTATGCATATATGTTTAAATGTATATATATGTATATGCATGTATATACTTATTTATATATACTTTATTACCAAAATTATTTTCTCTGGGGTGTTCTCCGTCTTATTCAATCAGTCTAATAGAGAATACTCTGTATTTCTGAAATCTCTAGAGATAATTTGAGTTGTCCCAAGACCCTAACTTGTGTATGATATTTTTAGAGTTACAGATACCTAGGATGAAATTATTATTTCTTGTTCACTGGAAAATTAAATCTTACTCCTTCCCCTCCCCTCAACATCCCTTATCCCCATTCAATACCAATATGTTGGCATTATTCTTTTATGAAAACAATAATTCACAGTTTTCTGAAAAAAGAATAACAATATTGATCTCCCAAAATAGAACTTTTTATTTTCCATTTTTTTTGGGGACATAACAGGCTATGTGCTGGACCAAATCATTTTTGAACATTAATGTAAGAGCTCTTATAGATATAAAAAATATGACAGTTATGTTAATAAAACTAACTATGGTGACCTGGGAACAAAAAGCAAACACTTCCTCAATGGAGTTTACCCCACATCACATTGACTATTAGACATGTGAACTGACCCACAAAAGAAATTGAAATTATTCCTCAGTGAAGCGAACCAAAAAAATATGTCCACAGCAAGAAAAGGCTTTTTTTTAAAGGTTTCTCAGTAATATTTATATTTCACCTTCCAGAAATAGTACTTGTAGCTCTACTCCATAGAAAAAGAAAGTCAGATAATGATCTGTTAATGTAATCTCTGCCCAGAATGCTAAATGTTAGGTTCACAGGACTATAACAAACATGAAAGGAGAGTCTCAAAAAATTGTGGAGGGAAAAGTGACCTTACTCAGAGTGTTCTCTTGAGACCTCAGAATATAGTAAGCCTAAATCTTTACACTGTATATAATGAAGTCCCAACTCTGGTGCAAGTACTGAAGGTAACATTACCTATTAAAAAAATAGCATTTATTGTACAAGTGCCCAAAATTCAGACATACAGGAAAAAATTCAGTGTGTGCATGCATGCGCACACGTGCACACACACACAATCAACACAATTTTAATTCATTTTAAAGGTGAATTACATTTTTACCTAATGAATTTCCATAATCCTCTAGAAGAAAAAAATTTGTACTTCTATGGCTAATCTTGCCTTGGAAAAAACTGCTGAAAACTTCCTCCTGAAGAAGAAATCCGCAACATATTAAAAATTCTCACTTTGACTCTATAAACTTCTGAAGTCTGAAGTATAACCCTGTGGTACTGATATGCCTCTAAAGGGAAACAAGCTTAGAGTTTATATATAGGAAAAAAATCTCTACCTTTTTTGTGGTTTCAAACTTATGTTTAGGGACACACATAGTTTTGTCATGTCACTTTAATTGCTTAGGCTTCCCACAAAAAGAAAATACTTTTGAATTTAAAAAATCTATTCTATTTCTCAATCGACAGAAATAATCAGTAGCATTTATACAGTATTTTAAGGCTTAAAAAGAATTTTAAATTGTTTTACTCTTGCAACTCCCTAAAGGTAGGTGCTGTTATTATCTCCAATTTGCAGATAGGGAAATTGAGGCTGAGTGATATTAGGTGATTTGTCCAGGATAACACATCTAATCAATGTCTGAGGTGGTATTTGAAATCAGGTCTTCCTGATTTTAAGTCCAACACTATCTGCTGTATTATCTAGCTCCTACAAAGTGGTGAATTGCAAAATTAGAAACTATTAATTCTTTGAAGGATGGTTCATTCCCTTTGCTTCTCTTCAGATTTCAGAGTGATGTGCTTCATCTTTAGTGAAGGAACTTTCAATACTCCAATATACTGTATCTGATAAAGTCTGACCATCAGATATCCACAGATATCATTTCCCAGATTTGAACTTATGGTACTGTCTCTCTGTAGCTAGTTCCAAAAATTTGAGATTCATTAATTTTTCTTACTTTCCTTCTGCCTTATGGCTTTTGAAATATCTTGGTCCAAGAATTGGATGGTCAACCAGTCCCTGGGATTCTTGAAGAGTGAAAAGGATACTGTGACAAAGGGCACATGTTCCCCCACCACAGGTGGAGTATACTTTCAAGTCTGATTTCATCTGTTTCTGCTTTTTCTTTCCTTCACCTCCAGCCTATCTCTTCCCTTAAAAAATACTACCTCAGAGACCTTTAGTGTCTCATATGAAGAGTCTCACCTCTCTGAAAATCATCTTTATTTATAGGAACTATTTATAAGAACTACTGAGAATAATAAGAAGAAAACAGCAATAGCAGCAATATACTATTATATACATATATATTTTATATTTTATACACACACATACACACACATACATAAAGTCATATTGTAAGATATACAAAGCATTTTATTCTCAACTCTTCTGATAAATTGGGGTATGCCTTTAAACCCAAATGACTCCAGCTTTCAGTGATTGGTCAATAATAAGTCCTAGTTATTAGTTGCTCATTAGTTGGGTTATGGTGTTCAAAGGGATGTAAACAGCAATTGTTTGTATTCTGGACAGAAATTCTGAAGGTCTTCCCCACATTCAATGATTCTTTTGTGAAGGCAAACTAGGCCATCTTTTGCTTCCATTCTTACATAGCCTTAATTACTGAAAAGGGTTGCATCTAAAAAACTGAGATCTGGGAAAGAGCTAGCTCTAAAAGGCCAAGATTCCCCCATTGTGTCCTGAACCATCATCAGTCATTCTAACTGATATTTTTCCACTGGATTCAGATAACCTATGAAGAGAAAGTGAGACTGAAAACATTGCACAGCCCAGCTTCATTTTAATCCAATTCCCTTGCAAGTCAAGACGTAACCCTCTTGATGTCATCCTCTTCAGAATGAAACGCAACACCTTTTTTGTTGTTGTTTGTTTGCTTTTTTCTTTCTCATTTTTCCCCTTTTGATCTGATTTTTCTTGTGAAACATGATAAATGTGGAAATATGTATAGAAGAATTGTACATACTTAACCTGTATTGAATTGCTTACTGTTTAGGAGAGGGAGTGGGGGACAGGAGGGAGAAAAACTTGGAACACAAGAGTTTTGCAGGGATGAACATACAAAATTATTTTCTTAAGTATTTTGAAAAATAAAAGTTATTATTAAAAATAAAAAAAATCTAAATTGTATAAAAAAGGAATGAAGCACAAACAACAGGTTTATTGTGTTAGCTTCATAAAAGTGGAGGAAATTGTAATCCAGGAAAGTGAATCAACTTGTCAAGGATCACAGAGTTATAGACCATTAGGGCAAGGACTCAATAAGTGTCAAGAAACAGAGTTCATACTAGAGCAAATTTATTACCACTCATCACACATGCTTGGGAAAAGGTAGTGAATCTATGGGTATATCTGGTATTCTACAGCTTTTATTTTTTTTATTTTTGATCAATAAGGCACATAGATACAATTTTATGATTTTAAAAAAGTTAAGCCTATTACACTCAATAATTTTGCTCTATATCTTCCTTCACTTTATATACAGTTTATAATTAATCTTTGTCTATCTCTTTTTAAAATCCATATCTTCCTATGTAGCAATTCTAACTGCTAATTTAGAGCAGCCCTTTCTCTGTAATTATAATCTTAGCTACTTGCTTGGAGCACTGATAGGTTAAGTAATTTGCCCATGTTAACACAGTTCATATGAGTCAGAGTCTGGACTTGAACTTGGGTCATCATGACTTAAAAGTCTGACCCTCTAATGATGTACTTTGTTTCATTGATAAAATCCCCAGAGTAATAAATTCTCAGTAGATTGTTCTCATTATTAATTGGCCATGTTCAACAGCCTGAATCAGCTTTGAACAATGGAATGGTAATTCCCTGTGAATAATTCTATTGTTATGCATTGTTATGCACCTGGTAATAAAAAACTATGCAACCCCTTCCCCCCCCCCAAAAAAAAAGAAAAAGAAAAAAAACAGGTGCTATTTGTGACTGAAGTTGCTTGATCAACCTCTGACATTCTGATAACCCACTAAGATCATGTGTAAGACTGTGTACTAGTACAGAGATTAAAAAACTCAGGAATCAGGAAATAATGAGGGGCAGCTTGAATTTTTCCTGTGGAATTTTTCAGTTCATTTTTGTTTTCCTTCCATTTCTTATGGTCCCAGTGGATGATGAGGGAGCCACACCATTCATAAAGCCATGCAAAATAGGTTGATTATATGGAAATTCAGCTAGAAATTCACAAGCATGTATAAAATACAGAAAATAATCAGTTTGGGAAAAACAAGGTTTTGAAAAGCAAACCTAATCTAAAAAGCAAAACAATGTTGATTCAAGAGAGTTAATTTATTTTGAAAGTTAGCAATTTCAGTTTTCATTTGATGTTGGAGGAGCATGGTTTTGTACCCTTCTTTTTTTTCAATCTTGAAAGAAAGGAAAAATATAGAACAGGTTGAACTGGGGTTGTGTGTGCGGGTGCACACATATGCAGGAACCTGCTATGATTACAGAGAAGACTCCAAATCTGGTTCTTACTTCAAGAGCATTTTCTATGAAGATTGGAAAATCTCAATAGAAAGTAGATTTGTAAATTTAAAAGGAATGAATCTGATGAACAACTACAATGGGAAAATGAAAGTTGGTGATACCAACAATTAAGAGTAAAAATGGGTCATAGTTTCCAGAAACAGACTGTTAAGTTGAAAGGAACCTCAGAGAAAAATTGGTCAAATGATGTCTGGACAAGAATCCCCTCTCTTTCAACCCCAACAAGTGACCATTTAAATTCCTTCTCCAGCCCCCTGGTGATGGGGTAAATCAAACCTTTGGAAGCAGTCCATTCCAGTTGGGAAGAGCTCTAACTTATGAATATTTTCCTTTAAAGTGAATTTTGTATCCAACTTCTAGCCATTCTCATCTTTCTGCTCTTTGAAACTAAGCAGAAGTTATCCAATCTCTTTTCTTGTAGCAGATTTTCAAATGCTTGTAGACTAACATTGTCCAAGGGTCTTCTCTTTTCCAGGTTAAACATTTCTAGTGTCTTCACATAATTTACAACATTGCAATGTCATTAGTCTTATCTAAAAATGAAAGACCAACAATATGATATGCAGTTAGTACTGTCTCCAACTTATTTGCCCTGTTCTGGATTCCCTTCAACTTATCTATGTTTTGTAAAATATGGCTCTTAGTACTGAAGTCACTATACCAAATCTTGTAGCAAAAGCAAGGGAAACCAAGATAAATAATTCCTCTCATTCTGAATCCTATTACATCTTTTAATGAAGAATGGAGTTATACTGGGTTTTTTTTTTAGCATAGGGTCACTGAAGCATGAAGTGATAATGCTAGAATTTGAATCCTTTCCCTCTGACTCCATATCCAAAGTACTTATCTCTATATATAATATTTCCTTCCACAAATTTGCATCTTGGTCTTGCTTACCTTTGAGGCACTTAAAGAAAGATCTTCAAATTTCAGAAACAGAAATACAAAAATAAATAACATCACAGGACATCCTGTTCATTCTCCAATTCCTTGAGATCTTTAAACCACTTAATAATTCAATGACACCTCTGCTCCTCTCTCGGGTTCAGGTAAATAGAGAGGCTATTTAACTGAATTTTTCTGTAATTGTAGCTGAAAGCATGGCACACATTTCTGAATGTCATCAGTGTTCAGTAGAGAATGACAATTAAGGAATATGAAAGACCAGGAACTGGTGATGAATAAGGATGAAAATAGAATGACAGGCTCCCATGTTTCATATTTTCCAGGGTAGTGCTCACTACTTTTCTCTTTTAAATGAGCTTTACCACACCCTAAAAGCCTTTTGCCTGTCAATCCTTTGATCAGACATATATGCTAGCTTTAGCCATAGGGAGTCTAAACATTTATTTTAGTCTTAAGGAAAAAGAGAAGATGGGTATAGCAAATGATTTTCATTCCTATCTATTGATAGATGTAAAAGAGTCAAAGCAAATTCAATTGAATTAGACTATAAAGTCTACCCTCCAAGTCCATGTCTGCTGCCCCCCCCCCCCCAACTCAGGCCGGGCATCCTTCTTACTTAGCACTCAGGCCCTTAGACCTCCAACCTGCCCACTCAGTTCCACTCACACAATCCCTCCAGAGCAAACCGTTTCATTCCTATCTATTGATAGACATAAAAGAGTCAAAGCATATTCAGTTGAGTTCTATTATAAAGTCCATGAGGGCAAGGATGAG
This sequence comes from Sminthopsis crassicaudata, assembly GCF_048593235.1. Lineage (NCBI taxonomy): Eukaryota > Metazoa > Chordata > Mammalia > Dasyuromorphia > Dasyuridae > Sminthopsis > Sminthopsis crassicaudata. Next base: position 627,667,521 of record NC_133619.1, read on the forward strand.
AGAACTCTAAACAAGAAAGATTATCTGATACAACACCTCTATTTTATAACAGAAGTAACCAGATCACACAGGTAGTAAGTAGCAGAACTAAGATATGAAATCATTTTTTCTAACTGTAAAACAAGAGTTCTTTTATTTGTATATTTTCTAGTGCATTATTTGCACATGGCAGAGGCCGAATCAGTGTTGAATGAATGAGATAAAGGCAGAAAAAAAAACAGTTGAAATTAGAGGCAAATATTTGGGATTCAAACAAGGACTCAACCCCTGTGACCTTAAGAAAATTATGTATATTTTTGTCACAAGTTTCTTCATTTAGGAAATGAAAAGCTGACATAATGGCATACATTTATAATCTCAGCAACAAACATGGCTGAGGCTGATGGGTTTCTTGAATTTGTGAATTCTGTGTTTGTTATGTATATAGATAGGGGTTAAATTAATTTCTTTTGCTAATTTGCCTTTTCTTTCTCTTGTTTTAATTTTTAATGTTAAGGAATTATGGGGAGAGGAAGTAGAAGGATACAGGGGGAAATATAGGTGATATATATATATATATATATATATATAGATATATATAGATATAGATATAGATATAGATATCTATATATATATCAGAAAAAGCTACTAAACTAAATGTTGACTAATACTAGTCAATAGTATTATTTTAGTATAGCATGAAGGTCTCTTTATAGTATTAAGATATTATATATATTATATATATATAAAGTGTAATAGTATTAAATTATAGTATTAAAACATGTCTATATATCCATATGCACACATTAGTACTCTTATTATTTTTGTTATTCAAAAATCCATGAAAAAAATCTACTGTGAATTTGCATACTTTTAGATCAATATGAAGTATATTAATTACAAATAAATATTTCTACATCTGGATGGTAATAGTACATATGCGTATGAAATATCCTCTTTAATCTGTCTACAAACAGAACATTTTCCTATTACTATTATGAAGTCATTTATAGAGGCGGTTGGTTCAGACCTTTTGCTATGTCCCTGGGACCCTCCTAATTTCTTTAACCCAGGGCTTAGAAATCACTGCTTTACACTAAGGTCTGAACTTATTCCTTCAAATACACATTCCTTTCATACTATGATTCAAAAACAAATGATTTGGAGGGTTTAAAACAAGTGGATGCTTAAAAAATAATTCCAAGTCTAGTGTTATCCATTAGATGATTGTCATTATTTGTTTAAAGATTATCACAATTAGAGAGGTTCTGAACATGATTTTATATTAGATCTTTCTGACTCCAAGCCAAGTTCATCTCTATCCATTGCCATATATGCAAATATCTATTCTTTTGTGTTGTGTACATGCATACATGCATGTGTGTATGTGTATATGTGTGTCTATGTTTCTCTGTATTGTGTGAATACATACAGACATGTATGTATACATGTCTATATGTGTGTACATAGCTATCTGTGTGTGGAGTGTGTGTGAGTGGGCTGTGTGTATAAGTATTATTTAATGGGCACAAAACTGCTAAATAACAAAACAGGTCCTAACTCTCACACTTTCTCATAATACTGCTTGGTTTTGTTTAGTTAGATTAGATATCATATCTTTATGTTTCATATTTTTCATGGAAGTTCATTTAATTGCTAACCAGTCACAAAACATCCTTCAAAATAATGCAGTCAACCATAATTGACTGAGATCATATTAATGTATTTCATGCTAATGTGGACGTTATGTACACTTATATAAGATTTACACAAAAGAAAAAACAAGAAGAAATGGCAGATCTGCTTCTTAATTATTATTCGTTGCAGAAAATTAATCAGTAATTTCCCTTTTCCCTCTGAAAGTTCATTGGATTATTTATTAGATAATTTGCTTATCTGTATATATTTTAGTTGAATTCCATCATGAATCACTATATTGCTATTATAAGTGTAGCTAGATTATGTAGTAGGTTCATATTCACAGATTCTCAATTGAAAGACTAATCACAGTTAGAAAAAGTAACTCTTCATCAGAAACATTTACACTAGGCACATTGAGGGCAGTTTTTACATGATCAGGAGAGAAACAGTGGTACTATAACAGTCCAACTTGAGGGTTATTGGACATAAATAAATGATCTAATACTGAGCTCCATTGGAAAAAAAAATGAGTTCATTTGGTTATTCTCAGCACAATCCTATACCCAAAAAGAACTAGCCATTGGCCTAAATATCTTCAAGGCAACTATAATTCAAAGCTAATTTGGGCCTTAGTTTCAGATAAGAAGCCAAGCAGGAACAGAGAAATGGAACTTGACAGAGTACAGAAGGTATTACATAGAATTGTAATGGGGGAAAAGTGCAATTTCCAATTAATTCTAAGCTCTTCTTCCCCTAAAGTTTATCTTTTGAAAATATTCATAAAGTTTTTATTGGTGCCTTCTGATTATATAGCATGGATCCCTCCTTGTTTCGTTTCCCATGCCAAATTGAGCATTATCTTCAATGAAGAAAAAAAGTTGAGCAAAAAGTTGAGCACTGTAATGACTACATCTGGCAACATATACAACCTTTTGCTTTTATCTTTCCCTTTTTCTGGAGAAGACTACATATTTTATTATCTCTTTACAGAATCATTATCAATCTTTTGGTTACAAATTCCTATTTTTAAAACCAATTATTTTAAGGTGCTGTTATATTAGAATTATAGAACACCAGAATCTTAAAAAATCAAAATGGCAGGTGACTCAAGGGACAATGGAAAGAAACTCAGTGGGTGTAAAAAAAAAAGGGGGGGCCACATATTGCCAATGTTTAATGGCACATGACAAATGGTTGAATATATATATATATCCTTATGGATATGCATAAATGGAAAAATAGGGAAAGGGAAAAAATTATAACAAAAGTAAGCACTGATTTATGTACCAAAGGCTACATTGATATCCGTGAACAAGAAAAGGTCACAGATCTAGAGGAAAGCCTCCAATTCATTTGAGTGTATTTTGATGGAGAATTTATAGAAAGTTAAGAATGTCACAGGAAAAGAAGACACAAATGCATTATCTTCTACACAGCAGGAAGTAACTACATTAGTAATAACATAAATCCTCTGAAATATCTCATATAGTCCCAAAGTATTGGGAAAATAGACTGTGTAATTGATAGAATCCTTTTGGAAATGCTTAAGACACTAAATATGTCATAGGTTATACCCCAATTCCCCAGAAATATTTAGATAAAATTTAAATGAACTGCTGTAAGAGTTGCTAGAGAAAAGCTTCTTGTAACAGATAAGAAGTTGTCCTAGATACATTACAGGACCTGAATTCAAATCTTTATACTTCCTAATAATACTTGCATGATGGTGGACAAAGCACTTACGCTTGCTGGCTGGCTGTTTCCACATTTCTAAAAATGACATGGTTAGGTTTGGTGACCTTTACAGCTCAAAATCTATATCACAATAACCTCTGAGACACCTTCCAGTTCAGAGTTTCTGGGCATAATCATAACTCATCAGGTAACATATCTATCACTTTTAAAATTATGTGGAATGGAACAATGACATGTATGCCATGGATATATTCTACTGGGGAAAGCAGCAAAAATATATCTATAACATTACATCTGATCCTGAATACTTAGTAACTATTAGAGATATGACTTTACAGGACTGTGCCTGATGCTCAAAATCTTTGTATCTATCTGCACCGATGAAGTTCTGTTCACATTCAGTTCAGCAGAGAACCTCAAATCTTTTGTTATTCTGTGCTGGCAACTTGTGAAAATGGCCTCGTCCACACTGCAGATGTTAATTACAGCTGCATTCAATCTTCCAGTGGAGGTAGATTTATGACTTGAGAAAATGGCCTAGCTGAGTTCTGCAGGTAACATTTTTTAATCTTTCATAAGATCTAATAGTTCTCTGTGTATAATTTTTCATTGTTGCTTCTCAGTAAATTTTGTCAGGAGATATTTTGGCAGCCTTACTGGGGAGACTAGCTTTTAAGGGCTGGTAACAGTACATAAAATTTGAATGTACCATGGATGCTTAGTTCTTTCACTCTGAATCTGAGGATTTGTATTTTCTTAGTTATCATTTGGCTCACTAAATATCTTGGCAACAGATATTTGTGGAAAGATAAAAGATCTTCCTTTATGGTCAGTTTTGGAAGTTTCTTGAGAAGGAGCATCCATGAGTAATGTAACAAAACCATTGGACATACACAGTAGCGAAGATTCTGGCAACGGATTGAAAACTGAGGAAGCTGACCTATAGGTTTCCTTGGAGTGAACCAATCAATCTTGCCCAAATGCAGATAAATCTTTAAAAATTTATAACTCAATTGGAATGCCAACATGCCCTGAAAAGTATTGTTTTACCATGGGAATGTTCAACTACTTGCAATTATAAAGTTCCCAAGAAATGGAAAAAAAAACACATTTGAAAATGCTTGTGAGATGCTCAGTTTTAATGTTTTATCTTTAATCAGTTAGAATAAAAAAGAATTCAAAGTAATTGATTTTGGGGGTGAGTTCTTAGTGCAGGAAAATCTTAATATATCTAAATGATTCCAAATATAAAATTTAATATAAAATATAAATGCTCATAGAGGGGCACCAACTGTGGATAGATGTTAGAACTTGAAGTTAGGAAGATGAATTCAAATCTAATTTGAGATATCTGACAGTCCTGCACAACTCTGTTACTCTGTAAGTATCTAAACAATTCTATAAACCTCTAAGATGAAGAGTAGATATCATTAGTGGAATGAGCTTATCCATACCCATAAAATAACATATATATAGCTCTATCTATCCATTCATTCATCTATCTGTCTATTTACCAGTACATGAATATACAAATAGCATATTTAAATACATGCATATAACTATGCTACAATACAGCTACAAATGTACAACATACATACTCATATATGTATTGTATATTAATTATTCCTCTTTATAGATATGTTCTGGGCAGATTCCTGGCAGTTCATCTAGGATAGTCTCCAATTGGTTTAAGAGAGAAGCAAAATGAAACACTTATATGTCATTCAACACTTAACAAAAGCAGGTTATTTAGCCACAGATAGAGAGGTCCATCAGGTAAAGATATATATATATATATATATATATATATATATATATATAATATAATATAATATAATATATATATATAATATATACATATAATATATATATATGTATAAAACACACCAAGTTGATTCAGCTGTATGAAGCTTCCCTATCTCCAAGTAGTCCACTGTTATCAATCAACCAAAGTGAAAGTGATTTCTAATATTCTTTATAACTTTTTGGTAGTCAGATGATGAGAAAGTGTTATCACCTGCTTTTGCATCTAATTTCCTAAACCAATTAAATCTCAATGATTGTTTCTATATCTTTTATGTACTATCACAAGTTGCATGGGATCAATGACTTGGGTTATTGCTCCCACATATAAGTATGTATGTATATGTGTAATAATAAAAATTATTAGACTACCTCAAAGGCAAGATAGAAAAAAATATACCCTACTTTATGTTTATATGCCTACAGGCAAATAAATATGAAATAAATTTCAAAAAATATATGTATGCATAATATATATGGATACGTGCATATATCCATATATTTTCTCTCTGAAGGGATTCATATGTTATGATACTTTTGTTTTTAAAAGTACATGGTTCTAATTGAACTCTTTCCAGATAAGTTGCTCAGAGACATGCAAAAAAAATGTAAAAGAAAAAAGTAACTTAAAAAAAGTATGCTTAGATCTGCATTTATAGTCGATTTCTTTTTTAATCTGGATGTGGATGGAATTTTTTCTTATGAGTATTCTGTTGCTGAGATGAGCAGTCATTCATAGTTGATCATCAAACTATGTCTCTGATGCTATATACAATGGTTTTTTTCAATTCTATCATTTCATTTTGCATCAGTTGGTTCAAAGTCTTTCTAGTTTTTTTTTTTCCTGAAATCTGCTTGTTCATAATTTCTTATTCTATTCTATTCTATTTCATATACCACAGTTTTTCCAGCCATTACTCAAGTGATGAGTATTCCTCCTATTTCTAATATTTAATAATCTGGATGCTTGGTACATATATGTTTAATATTGATAATAATTTATTGCCTATATAAAACCATTTAGCATGAAACATCTCATTGGTGAAACAAATGACTTGCAAAATAGATCCAGAAGAACTAATTTAAAAATTATTAGACTATCTCAAAGCTATGATAGGGAAAAAAGAGCCTAGACATCATCTTTCAAGAAATCATCAAGGAAAATAGCCCTGATATTACAGAACCAGAAGATAAAATAGAAATGGAAAGAATCCACTGATCACTTCCTAAAAGAGATTCCAAAATGAAAACTCCTAGGAATATTGTAGTCAAGCTTCAGAGTGCCTAGGTCAAGGAGAAAATATCATAATCAGAAAAACAAACAAACAAAAAAACCAAAAACAATTTAAGTATCATGGACCCACAGTTGTGATAATACAATATGGAGTAGCTCATAAAATATGGGTTCAGAGAACTTGGAATATGATATTCCCCAGGCAGAAGAGATAAGATTACAACCAAGAATCACCTATGCAGCAAAACTGAGTATATAAAACTTCAAGGGAAAAATTTGGAAATTTAATGAAATAGAGGATTGTTAAGCTTGTTGAAGAGGAGAACTGAATAGAAAATTTCACTTGTAAATACAAGACTCAAGAGAGGTATAAAAAGGTAAATAGGAAAGGGTAAACATAAGGGACTTAACAAGATTAAACTGTTTACATTATTACATGGGACAATGATGTTTGGAACTCATAAGAACTTCCTCATTATTAAAAAAAAGCTTTTGGGGTGGAGGGGAAAGGAAGACAGGTAAAGAGAAGTGAGTAAACTCACTCTAATCAGAATTTATTCAGAGAGGGAGTAACACACACATTAAATTAGGGGTGGAAATTAATCTTACCCTATAGGAAAATAGAAAAGAGGGAGATGGGAGGGATTGATAGAAGGGAGGGAAGATAGGGGAAGGTGGTAGTCAGAAACAAAACATTTTTGAGGAAGGACAGGATGAAAAGAAAACAGAATCAACAGGAGGTGGTGGAAATAGAAAAGAAGGAAATACAGTAAGCAATAGTAACTCTTAAAAAAAAAAAACAAGCAAGTATCTCTGGATAAAGGTTTCATTTTTCAAACATATAGAGAACTGAGTCAAATTAATAAAAATAAGACCATTCCTCAATTCATAAATGACAAAAAGATATGAAGTTTTCAGAAGAAGCAATAAAAAATATGTGTAGCCATAGGGAAAAAATGCTCTAAATCATCACTGTTTGGAGAAATGCAAATTAAAACAGTTCTCAGGTACTCTCTCATTCCTATCAGATTGATTAGTAGGACAGAAAAGGAAAATGCCAAATGGATGGAGATTTGGGGAAAATGACACATTAATAGTACTATTAATGGAGTTGTGAACTGACACATCTATTCTGGACAGCAATTTGGAGCTATGTCGAAGAAATTATAAAATATTGTACTTTTTGAACTGACAATACCACTACTATTACAAAAGTTTTGTAGACTACAGTCTACAAAAATAGATTTAAAATACAAAAAAGAAAAGAAACTTTATGTACAAAAAAAATTTTAAAGAACATTCATTTTCTAGGAGCAAAGAATTGGAAATTGAGTGAAGGCCCATCATTTGAGCCATGGCTGAACCAATTGAGATATGTAATTATGATGAAATGCTGTTGTGCTATAAGAAATAATGAGCAAGATGTTCTCTGAAAAACCTTGAAAAATTTACGAGCTGATGCAAAGTGAAATGCACTGTGTACAAAGTAACAGCCATATTATAAAATTAGCTGTGGGTGACTTAGCTATTTTCAGCAATACAATGATCAAAGACAATACTGAAGGAATTATGGTGAAAATGCTATCCATTTCCAGAGAAAGAACTGATGGTGTCTTGATACAACTTTAATATTTTTTATTATTATTATTATTATTATTATCATTATCATTTTTCTATATTTGTCCCAAGGTTATGCCTGTTTTTTGAGTGTATGGCAAGTTCTAGTATTAATGAATATGTTTGCATTTCTGCAAGATATAATAGTTCCTGATTTTCTTAGATTTTTTTGTCCTTTCAAATTTTCTGGAATTTGAACTCCCTTGCTATCACATCTTGTGCTCTGATTAGCTGGAAATTGATCAGAATATTCCACTTACAACTTCCACAACAGCTGTAAGTATTCAAACAGAAGGTATCAGACACCACTAAAAGGCAGCCAGTAAGTATGATTGTTAGAGCACTGGGTTTGGAGTCAGGAACACTTCAGTTCAAATTCGACCTCACACACTGAGTGGACATATTACTCTAGCAAATCAGTTCACCTCTCTCTGCTTCAAACTTTCTCTACTATAAAATGGAGCCAGAGATCATAATCTACCTTTCTCATAGTTGTTGTGGGGATCAAAAGTGGTAATATTTGTAAAGTGCTTAACACTGGGCCTGGCACATGGTAAGCATTTAGTGAATACTTATGTTTTTAATCCCTAATGTTCCCTTCATTTATTAGCTCATAAATATTAGAATGTATCAGTAACAAAATACCATAAAGATTTCTGCATTTATTCTTTCTTAGCCCCATTCTGTACTACCTATCTTGAAGAATAGTTTTGAACCTCAAGTAAGACACATTTGGAAATGTTTTGTCAGGCAAACCTTTTTATATATGTTATACATTATTCAATGAGCATTTGTTAATTATCTACTAAATCCCATCAATTGGGGAATGTATGAAAAAGTATGGTATATGAAAGTAATGGCATATTACTGTTCTATTAAAAATGATGAACAGGTTGATTTTAAAAAGGATTGAAAAGATTTATATGAACTGATGCTGAGCAAAACAAAGAGAACCAGGAAAACATTCTACACAGCAACAGTAAGTTTGTGTGATGATTGACTATGACAGATTTGGTTCTTCTCAACAGTTCATTGATGCAAAGTAATCTCAATAAACTTTGAATCAAAATACCATCCACATCTAAAGAGAAAACCATTTACATGAATGTAAATCAGCAAATGCTATGTTCACTTTTTTCTTTTTCTTCTGTTTTTTTTCCCTCTCATGCTTTTTCCCTTTTTCTTCTGATTTTTTTTGTCCCAAGATGATTCACAAGGAAATATGTTTTTAAGAAATGAATATGCATGTATAACAAAAAAGCATTACTTTCTTTTACAACTAAGTGGGGAAAGTATTTTTTTAATATTTTAAGTTTTTTTTTTTTTACCAGATATATGCATGGGTAATTTTACAACATTGACAATTGACAAACTTTCGTTCTAATTTTTCCCCTCCTTCCCCCCACCACAGATGGCAGGTTGACCAATACATGTTAAATATGTTGGAGTATAAATTAAATACAATATATGTATACATGTCCAAACAGCTGTTTTGCTGTACAAAAAGAATTGGACTTTGAAATAGTGTACAATTAACCTGTGAAGGAAATCCAAAATGCAGGCAGACAAAATTAGAGGGGATTGGGAATTCTATGTAGTGGTTCATAATCATCTCCCAGAGTTCTTTTGCTGGGTGTAGCTGGTTCAGTTCATTACTGCGCTATTGGAATTGATTTGGTTCATCTCATTGTTGAAGAGGGCCACGTCCATCAGAATTGATCATCATATAGTACTGTTGTTGAAGTATACAATGATCTCCTGGTCCTATTCATTTCACTCAGCATCAGTTCATGTAAATCTCTTCAGGCCTTTCTGAAATCATCCTGTTGGTCATTTCTTACAGAACAATAATATTCCATAGCATTCATATACCACAATTTATTCAGCCAATCTCCAATTGATGGGCATCCACATAGTTTCCAGTTTCTGGCCGCCACAAAGAGGGCTGCCACAAAGGAAATTAAAAAAAAAAAGTACCTGCTAGGTTACAACCAACATGCTATGTAATAAAGGATGCAAATAATTCAAAATGAAATATTCTTTCCCTCAAGGAGATTATATTCTGTTAAGAAAAAATGAATAAAAAGTCAATTATATTTTAGATAGTATGATAAGCTCCATTGATAAAAAAGTAAAGAAGAAAAATTCAAATAGAAAAATGCCTACTTTCAAAGTGTCTGCATATGAATGGATACCTTATGAACAGAGTAGAAGCAAGGTAATTTTAGAGAGAAAGAATTCAAATTTATTTTAAACATTTTCTCCAATTAAATTTTAAAATATTTTAAACATGTCTTTATGTTTTAAGTTCTAAATTCTGTTCTTCCTTCTTCCCTCCCTGCAGTAAGTAATCTGATATAGGTTTTATACTTCAACCATGTAAAATATATTTCCATATTATTTTGTAAAAAGAAAACTCAAACAGCAACAACAAAAATGACAAAAAGTGAAGAACAGCATGTTTTTTTATCTATATTCAGACACTACCAGTTCTTTTTTAGAAGCAGAAGTTATGTTTTATCATGAGTCTTTTGGAATTATTTTAGATCATTGTATTTATGAGAATAGTTAAGTTATTCAGGATTATTTATTATACAGTATTGCTGTTACTGTGTACAATGTTCCCCTTGTTTCACTTTGTATCAGTTCTTTTAAGTCTGTCCAAGTTTTTTTCTGAAATATCTAGCTCAAATATATTCTATCATAATCATAAATCACAATTTATTCTCCAACCGATGGGCATGGGAAGGGAAGTGTTTTACAACTCTACACATATACACAACACAAAAAGTATTCAAAATAATTGCAGAGTAATTTTTGCAGCTTTGCAATTACAAATATTAGAAAAGATTTCTCAGAGGAGATGACATTTGAATTGAGTCTTGAAGAAAACTAGATGTTCCCAAAAGCCAGTCATGAAGATGAAGAGTGTTCCGGGCTTGGAGATGGCCTATGAAAATATTTAGAGGTGGGGTAGCCATTTCTCCTGTCTAGAACAAAAAGTAGCAAGTATTTTTCTTTGTTTTGTTTTGTTTGTTTTTTCTTTTTCTGTAAAGAGAGAGGTTATAAAGAAGCAAAATGTTTTAAAAATGCCTGAAAAGATAGGCTGGAGCCATGTTTTAAAGTGTAGCAAATTTCTAATAATGTATAGTCAAGGCAATAAGAAATCATCAAGAGATGAATAGGTCTGTGCTTTAAAAATAGCATTTTGTGAATGGATGTCCATCAATTGGAGAATGGTTGGATAAATTATGGTATATGAATGTTATGGAATGTTATTGTTCTGTAAGAAATGACCAACAGGAGGAATATAGAGAGGCTTGGAGAGACTTACATCAACTGATGCTGAGTGAAACGAGCTGAACTAGGGGATCATTATACACTTCAACAATAATACTGTATGAGAATGTATTCTGATGGAAGTGGATATCTTCAACATAGAGAAGAGCTAATCCAATTCCAATTGATCAATGATGGACAGAATCAGCTACATCCAGAAAAGGAACACTGGGAAATGAGTGTAAACTGTGAGCATTGTTTTTTTGTTTTGTTTTGTTTTGTTTTGTTTTGTTTCTCTTCCCAGATTATTTTTACCTTCTGAATACAATCCTTCCTTTGCAACAACAACAACAACAACAACAACAACAAAAAAAAAAAAAAGATATCACTGATCACAAAGGACCCATATCTGCAGAAATGTTTCTAGCATCCCTTTTCCTAGTGGCAAGAAACTGGAAATTGAGTAGAAGTCCATCAGTTGGAGAATGGCTGAATTGAGTTATGGTATATGAATGTTACAGAATATTATTGTTCTATAAAAAATGATCAGGGGGATGATTTTAGAGAGGTCTGGAGAGACTTACATGAACTGATGCTGAGTGAAGTGAGTAGAACCAAGAGAACCTTGTACACAGCAACAAGATTATACAATGATCAATTCTGATGGATATGGCTCTTTTCAACAGTGAGGTGATTCAGGCCAATTCCAATACATTTGTGATGGAGAGAGCCATCTGCATCCAGAGAGAGGACTGTGGGGATTTAATGTGCATCACAACATAGTATTTTCACCTTTTTTTTGTTTTCTTTTTTTTTCCTTTCTAATTTTTTATCTTATTTTTCTTGTGCTGCATGATAAATGTGTAAATATGCATAAAAGAAATTCACATGTTTAATAATTGGATTATTGGGGAGGGAGTGGGGGAAAAAAGGGAAAAAATTGAGACACAAAGTTTTGCAAAGGTGAATGCTGAAAACTATCTTTTCATGTATTTTAAAAATAAAAAAGTTATTGCTGACAAATAAAATAAATAGAAAAAAGGAAAAAAAGTTTTTAAAAATAGCATTTTGTTATTTGTGTAGAGGGTCATTTAGACAGTGGAGAGGCTGAATACAAGGAGACCAGTTGGAAGGCTAAGTCAATGAGTTAGACAGGAAGCTATACAAGCCTGACCTGGGGGGGAGTGGGGACTGTGTGAGTGAAGAGAAGGATTGAGATACTAAAGATGATTTAAATGTGAAAATTGACAAAACATGGCAGGTAAATGAATGGTATGGAAGGAGATAAAAAAATGGTGAGCCACTTTCTAATAAAAATAATAAAATAAAATAATTTTATAATATCTATATATAATAAAATAAAAGTTAATTCTAATAATAAAAATAAAATAATTAATAAATAATAAAGTTACTTTTTAGTAGCATATCTCTAGAAGCCATATCCTTAGGTCTGGAACTAGGAAAAGGTGAAAGGTTGTATCCCAGAAGGTTGGGCAATTATCCAAAGTAAATATATATCTATATCCCCAAAGATTGGCAAAGAAGGCAACTATAATAAGTAAATGGGTCTCATGATATATTGGGGTTTATGCCTCCTCTCACAGAGTTTTATCTATTCACCTTCTCAGATAAGAATAACTTGTACAAAAATGGCTCATGGGAACTATTTGAAGGCATTAGCTTAATCTAGATGGAATAATTCTTTACTATAGCTATGTTCATAACTCTTTATTTAATAAACCTTCTCCACCTTCTTGGTCTGTTTATTGGAAAGTTCTGTGAGCCTTTCTGTACAAAGATGGAGATGCCCTCCTGCTCCAGTGGCCAGCTGTGGCCTCTGCATTGGAAATCCCAGGGTGCCATCTATTCCCCTCAGAAAACTAAAGACATGTCTGAACTGCCTGGTGATTGCTCCAATGTCCACAATTTGCTGTATTCAAGTTAGACAAGGACTATTATCAAGATACTCTACAAAGCAAAAGGAAACACAAGTCCTCAAGATATATATCAGTAACAGTTCATTTAACTTGATGAAACATCATTTGAAATCTCTGTTAATTATAGTAATTACTTTCCAATGTCTCCAGGTTGTTACATATGGGATCAATTCTTCCCTTACCTTTAGTGTAGGCTGTCCAAGAGCCATGTACTCTCCTGGAGCACATGAGCAATATAAATACAATACCAAAGCTTGTAAGAAAGCCAAATTTTCTCCTTCTAATGCTTTATTTCTGTCTATCATTAGGAAATAGCTTTTTAAGGCCATCCTTACATTTCTCTTTTCTGTGTCTCAAAGGTTTGGGGTAATTATTAAAAGAAAATGTGGTAGAGTGGAAAGATTATTACTCTGGAGTCAGAGGACCTAAGTTTAAAATTCTCTTTTGATAGGTAACTGTAAACAAGTCCTCCCTGGTTCTGGCTTCTTCTTCTATAAAATGAGGTTATTAGAATAGATGGCCACTGAGGTCCCTTCCACAGCAAGCTCTATGAACTTACATAAGTGTGGTAACTTAGAATCTAAGATTCAGTGTGATCTTAGATAGTAGCATCACTCAAGAGAAAGAGCCTTAGCCCTCTAGCCCTGCTGTCAGATGTTGTTTAGTCACAATATCAGTAATGTCTGACTCTTCATGACCCAAAAATCAAAGCACACCAGGCCTTTCTATGCGCCAATATTTCTTAAAATTTTGTCCAAATTCAGACTTACTGTTTTTATACATGATCTAACCAATTCATCCTCTGCTTTACCTTTTCCCTCTCCCTTTAATCTTTTCCAACATCAAAATTTTTCCCAATGAGTTCTGTCTTCTTATGTGGTCAAAGTATTTAAAATTGACTTTCAGTATTTGACCTTCCAGTGGATAGCCTGAATCAATTTCTTTGAATACTGACAGATTTGAGCTCCTTGCTGTCCAAAGAACTCTCAAAAGTATCCTCTACCATATGTTTTTTTTAATTTAGTGTTCTATTTTTTAACATTTTTTTTTAAATTTGAGTCTCAAACTATCTCCATTCTTCCCTCTCCACTCTCACCTTTATTGAGAAGGCAAGCAATTTGCTACAGGTAATGCATGTATAGTTACACCACACGTTCCCATAATAATCATGGTTGTTGACAGTGGGGAAGTATAGCCCAAAAAACTCAGGAAAAATAAAGAAAATTTTAAAAGTATCCTTCAATCTGCATTCAATTCTTTCTCTGCAGTTGCTTAGCATTTTTCATCATAAGTTCTTCAGAGTTGTCTTAAATCATTGTATTGCCAAGAAATGAAGTCATTCATGGCTAACATGGCTGTTATTTTATACACAGCATGCTTCTTTTTTTTAATTAAGTATTTTATTTTTCCCCAGTCACAGGTAAAACATTTTTAGCATTTGTTTCTAAAACTTTGAGTTCCATTTTCTGTCCCTTCATCTCTCCTTAACTCTTTCCCCAGCAATGAGAAGACATATGACAAGTTATGCAAAACATTTCCATAAAAATCAAGTTGCAAAATAAAACATTAAAAATCCAAGAACAATAAAGATTTCAAAAAGTATGCTTCAACCTGTATTTAGACACAATCAGGTTTTTTCTCTGGATATGGATAGCATTTTATCTTGGATCATTGTATTGCTGAGAATAGGAAAATCATCACAGCTGATCATCTCAAAATATTGTTGTCACTTTATACACAGTAAATTTCATTTTGCATGAGCTCATGGAAGTCTTTCAAGGTTTTTCTTAGATCTTCTTCTCATAATTTCTTATAGCATAAAAGTAGTCTATCATAATCACATGGTAAATTTTTTTCAGTCATTCCCCAGCTGATGAACATTCTTTCAATTTCCAATTCTTTGCCCCAAGAGCTGCTATACATATTTTAGGTTATACAAGTCCTTTGAGTTTTAAAAAAAAATATCTTTTGACTATATGCTGAGAGGTGGAATTTCTAGGTCAAATGATGCATGGTTTCATAGCTCTTTGGGCATAATTCTGAATTGCTATTCAAAATGGTTGAAGCAGTTCACAACTCCACAAGTAGTTTATTATTGTCTCACTTTTTCCACATTTCCTCCAATATTTGTCGTTTTCCTTCATTGACCTACTAGCTGATCTAATAGGTATGGTGTAGTTTCTCATAATTGTTTTGATTTGCATTTATGCAATTCAACAGGAAGAGTATTTTTTTTCATACAGCTCTCTCTCTCTCTCTCTCTCTCTCTCTCTCTCTCTCTTTCTTCTCTCTCTCTCTCTCTCTCTCTCTCTCTCTCTCTTTGAAAGAGAACTTTCATCACTTCATCTGAAAAATTTTTAAATGCTGATGATTTATTAATTGGAAAAATGGCTCTTTTTGTAGAAATTTTGTTCAGTTCCATTGTTTGAAAAATGGGACCTTTATAAGAGAAACTTGTTTCATTTTTTTTTTGCAATTATTGTTGCTAACTTTATTTTTCCTCATTTATTTAACCCTGTTTCTCCTCAAAAGTGTTTTGCTTCCCACAATCTGCCCCTACCTTTTATAATCCTTCCCCCTTATGATATCCTCTTTTCCTTCTACTTTCCTGTAGGGTAAATATATATATATATATATATCTATATATATATATATATATATATATATATATATACATATACATGTATATATTAATATATATTAACATCTCCATATTCTGATTAAAATAAGGTTCATTCACTTTCCCTTCATCCCCTCCAGTGTAAAAAAAACTTTTTCTTGCCTTATTTATAGCACATATTTTATGCCATTCTAAATTCTCCCTTTCCCATGGTACATTCCTCTCTTATCCCTTAATTGTATTTATTTTAGATATTATCCTTTCATATTCAACTCACATATGTTTGTATGTATGTGTGTATATAAGTATGTATATAATCCTTTTAACTTATGCAATAATGAGAAAGTTTTTATGACTTAGAAATATCATCTTCCTCTGTGGAAATATAAAGAGATTAATTTTATTAAGTCACTTATTTCTATTTTCTTACTAATTTTTATGCTTCTTTTGAGTCATAAATTGCAGTCAAATTTGCTATTCAACTCTAGTCTTTTCATGAAAATTACTTGAAAGTCCTCTATTTCATTGAATATCCACTTTTTCTCTGAAGCAAAGATGATAGATGGATTCTTTCAATGTCTATTTTACCCTCTTGTACTATAATACCAGGACTGTTGTTCTTGATAATTTCTTGAAAAATGATGTCTAGACTTTTTTTGACCATGTCTTTCATGTAGTACAATAATTTTTATATTATCTCTCCTAGATATTTTCTAGCTCAGTTGTTTTTCCAATGAGATGTTTCACATTGCTTTCTCTTTTTCTTACTTTTAATTTTGTTTCATTACTTCTCATAAAGTAATTAAATTCCATTTGGTCAATTCTAAATTATAAGAAATTATTTTCCTCAGTAAATTTTATGACCTTTTCCATTTGTAATATTTTAAGATTTTTTTTTCCTCATTGGCTTTTTGTACTTTTTTTCATCATTCTCATTTTTCTTCCAAATTTTTCCTTTTCCTTTCTTACTTGACTTTTTTTTTGTATAGCTTTTTATTTACAAGATATATGCATGGGTGATTTTTCAGCATTGACAGTTGCAAAACCTTTTGTTCCAATTTTTCCCCTTCTTTTCCCCATCTTCTCCCCTAGATGGCAGGTTGACCAATACATGTTAAATATGTTATACATGTTCATACAGTTATTTTGCTGTACAAAAATAATTGGACTTTGAAATACTAACTTGATTTTCAAAATTCTTTTTGAACTCTTCTGTGACCTGAAACCAATTCTTATTTTTGTGAAGTCTTGAGATATAAGGAGCATTGACTTGTTTATTTTTTTTTTTGAATGTGTATTTTGATCTTCCTTGTCACCATAGTAGCTTTCTATGGTCAGAATCTTTTTTTTTTCTTCTGTTGTTTATTTTCCTGCCCTATTACTTTACTTTACACCTTATTAAAGTAAAATTCTGTTTCCATCGGAGGTAGGCACTTGCTCAAGCTTCAGGGCTTTTGTGCAGGTAGTTTCAGAGATACTTTTAGGAATGTATAATTTTTCAGTTCTTTCCAGATTTGCAAAAAAAGATGTGCTTACTACTCTCCTGACTTGTGCTTTTCTCTGTGCTTGACTCAAGCATTCTTTTCTGCCCTGGAACTATGAGGAGGGTCCACACTCCACAGTGGCTATAAATTCTAGTGTATTAGTGCTTCTCTTTGCCCAGAGACTGTGAGCCAAGACTGTATCCTGGATCTGAGTATGGGCAAAGCAACAGAATCCTGTCTCAGGATACCAAAGAAACCCCTGTAGTCTTCTAACCACTTGCTTGCCGAAACATCAGAAGTAGTCACTATTGATTCAGAGCCTCCCAAGGTCTCCCCTGCTGTGCTAGGACTATGCAGGTGTGATCTGTGCATCACTGCAATTCACTATCACCCTAGTAAAACAAACCTTTCTTGCTGAACTTATAAATTGTCTTTGGCATCTTTGAGGTGAGAGGTCTGGATACCAGCATTGCTGCCATGGATTTAGAGACTTATCTGGTTTGCTGAGTCTGGGTCTAAGATTGTGCAGTCTAGGCTAGTACAAGGCTATGCTCTAATCTCATGTTGGCGTAATATACTTTTCCTGATGACCTTCTAAGTTATTTTGGGTTGGAAAATTGCTTCACACCATCTTTTTGTGTGTTCTGTTTATAATCATTATGTAACGTTATCCAGAGAGATTTGAAGGAGAACTTGAGTGAGTCCCTGACTTTTCTCCTCCATCTTGGCTTTGCTCCCTTACATAGTGCATTTCACTTTGTATGGATTCATGTAAATCTTTCAAGGTTTTTCTGAGAGTATCATGATTATCACTTCTTATAACACAATATTCCATCACAATCACATATCACAATTTGTTCAGCATTCCCCAATTAATGGGCTTCCTTTCAATCCCAATTCTTTGTCACCCCAAAAGAGCTGGTATAAATATTTTATACATATAGGTCCTTTTCCTTTTTTAAATCTCTTTTTGGATACAGACTTGGTGATATTGTTTGGTCAAAGAATATGCATGGTTTTATAACCTTGGATCATAGTTCTAAATTACTCTCCAGAATGGTTGAATCAATCCACAACTTCAGCAATACTGCATTAATATCTCATTTTTCTACATTTCCTTCCAACATTTGTCACTTTCCTATTCTGTCCTATTAGGCAATTTTGTATTTTTAAATTTTTTTATTTATCTATTTTTAAAATTTTGTATTTATCTAATCAGTAGGGATTTAGAACATTTCATATGGTTATAAATAACTGGTTACTTTATATGAAATTTTTTCATATTTTTGATCATTTATAAATTGGCGAATGACTCTTGTATATATATGTAAATTTTACTAAATTCTCTTTATATTTGAAAAATGAGGACATAATCAGAGAACTTGCTTTAAAAATTTTTCACACTTACTATTGCTAATTGCATTTCCTTCTATCCCATTTTTCCCATTTATTTTATTATCTCTATTCTTTCACCCTATCCCTCTTCAAAAAAGTTTTTGTCCTATCTACACTCTGTCCATTATGTCCCTTTCTATTATCTGCCTCCTTTTCTTACCTACTTGTACTTTTCTAAAAAAAAGTAGATTTCCATACCAAGTTGAGTATATAGGTTATTCTCTCTATGAACAATTCTGATAAAAAAAAAATAGGTTTTATTTTCTCCTTTCCACTTACCCTATCTCCCTCTTCACTGTAAAAGTTTTTTGTTCTTGCTTTTTATATATCAGATAGCCTACCACATTCTATGTTTTATTGTACTTCTCTTAGTAGCACCATATTTTGAAAGCATTTATTTGGTTATAGTCAGCTTTCCTTATAATTCTGCTCTTATAGCCACACATTACTACCAGAAAAACAAAACAAAGCAAAAAACAAAACAAAAAACAAAACAAAACAAAACAAAAGAAAACAAAACAAACAAAGGAAAAAAACATAGCTTGGACTATATGGACTTTGTTAGCAAAGTGATGTCTCTGCTTTTTGTATGCTGTCTAGATTTTCAAGGAGCAGTTGTATTTTAAATCAATGGCTGCAGGTCAATCTACAGTGTTCTTTGAGGCCAAGAATATAAAATTTAACAGTGCTTCCATTTCTTCTACATTTACCAGAAAATAATGGGACCAGTTACCAAGATCTTAGTTTTTTTGGTATTAAACTTGGACTCAGGTTTCATAGTCTACTTTTTCATCTTTATCTAGAGACTTCTTAATTATTTTTCATTTCTGCCCTGAGAGTATTATCTCTCCATATTTGAGAATGCTCTTTCTTGGTGAACCTAATACATCCAATATTCTTTCTTAGGGCAAAATCTGATGACAGTAAGATTCACACAATATTTGTCACCTTCCCTTCTTTCCCTCTAAAATATGTTTTCTTTGCCTCTTCCTGAGATGTAATTTCCTTCATTTTACTTCCACTTTTCCCTCCTTTTATTCTGTTACAATCCCCTTTCCATCTCTAGTTTCTTTTTTACAACAGTTAAATTATATTATACATATATTCTTATTATATACCCACAACGGAAATACAGTTCTCAAGAGTTCTTTTTTCTTTTTACCTTTTTATGCTTCTCTTGAGTTCTATATTTGGAGGTCATATTTTTTGTTTAACTCTGGTATTTTCATCAAAAATAAATGGAATTCACCTTTCATTGTATGTCCATCTTCTTCCCAGAAAGAAAAATGCTCAGGTTAGCAGGATAATTTATTCTTGGCTGCATTCCAATTTTTTTTGCTTTTCAAAATATCAGAATCCAGGCCCTTCGATCCTTTAAAGTGGAAGATGCTAGGTATCTAATAATTCTTATTGTGGCTCTTTGGTATTTGAATTGTTTCTTTCTGACTGCTTGTAATATTTTTCCTTGATATCATAGCTTTCAAACTTAGCCACGATATTCCTTGAGGTTTTAATTTTGGGGTCTTTTTCAGGAAGTGTTCAGTGAATTATTTCAATGGTCATTTTACCTTCTATTTCTGTGATATCCTGGCAGTTCTCTTTGATAATTTCCTGAAAGATAGTATCTAGGCTCTTTTTTTCATCATGTATTTCAGGAGTCCAATAGTCCTTAGATTGTCTCCTAGATCTTGTTTCTAGGTCAGTTGTTTTTCCAATTAGGAATTTTACATTTTTTCTATTTTTTTTTTCATTTTTTGGTTTTACTTGACTGATTCTTATTGTCTCATTAAGTCATTCATTTCCATTTGTTCAATTCTGAATTTTAGTGAATTATTTTCTTCATTTACTTTTTAATTTCTTTTTATATTTGTCCAACTGAATTTTTAAATGAGTTGTTTTGTTCTATGACTTTTTTCCATTTCACAAATTCTGTTTTTTAAGGAGTTATTTTCTTTTTCCATTTCGCAAATTCTCTTTTTAAGGAGTTATTTTCACCTTTATCAAGAGACTTCTTAATTCTTTTTCATTTCTGCCCTGAGGATGTTATCTCTCTATATTTGAGAACTGATATTTTTCTTGGCAACTTTAATTCCAACTTTTTATTTGTCTAGTCTCATATTTCATATAATGTATACAAGTTAAATAAATTGACAAAATATACATCATTGTCATAGGATTTTTCCAATATTAAATCAATCAGTTGTTCTATTTTGGGTTCTAACTGCTGCTTCTTGACCTACATACAGGTTCCTGGGGAGATAAATGACATGATCTGCAAGTCCCATCTCTTTGAAAATTTGCCAAATTTTGTTGGGTTCTACACAATCAGAAACTTTAGTGTGGCACAGGAAAACTAGGTGGAGCATTAATTAGAGTGCTGATCCTGTCCTGTACTTAGGTGGATCTATATTCAACACAGGCACTTACTATCTATGTGGTCCTGGGAAAGTCACTTAACCCTATTTTCTTCAGTTCCTCATCTTTAAAAATGTATTGGAGAAGAAAATGGCATCCATTCAAGTATATTTGCCAATAAAACACCAACTGGGGTGAGTCATATATAACCAAAATGACTAAACAACTACAAATGTAGCAGAGTAGTTTTTATTATTTTTGTGATTTTGTTTCCTGAACTCCCTTGCTTTTTTTATAATCCAGTGACTGTTAGCAATGTTGTTTCTAGTTTTTGGCCTCTTAGTAAACCAGCCTGCTTTTTTGGTAATTCTTACTTCAAATATTGTTGAAGTCTAGTTCACAGAATCTTAATCATAACTTTGCTGGTGTGTAAAATGAGCAAAATTATTTGGTATTTTGAACATTATCAAATTCTCCTACTTAAAAATTGGAATATAAACTCTGTGATACCTTTTTAGCAAAATGTAAACTCTTTCATTATTTCTTTTAATTAGGTCTATTTTTTGCTTTTGATTTGTCTGAGATTATAATTACTATTCATGTTTTTTTTTACTTCAGTTAATAAATGGATAATAGATTATGCTACAATTCTTTATCTTAACTCTTTGTATATCTTTTTGTTTCAAGTTTGTCTCTTTATTACCATCATTTTAAAAATGAGATAACTGAGGCTCAAAGAAGAGAACTAATTTGTCAATGGCTACCCAAATAGTAACAATCAAATGAGGTATTTGAATTACAATTGACTCTCAAGTCAAGAACTTTTTCACCTACACTGGAATGATTTCTAAGTGTTCAAAAATGTTTAAATTTCTATGATTTATATGTGTCAATAATCCTTAATTTCATGAAGTGTAGTAATTCTATCTCAAATTTAAGTAGAGCATTGTTTCTGTCTCATAAAGGTAAACTGATTTTTTTTAACACAACCCACAACCATTAAATGTCAGAGAAGAGAATGCACCTCCCTTCAAAGTTCAGACCAAGTGCCACTTACTATAAAAAGTTTTCCCCCTGGTCCTATGAGCTACTAATACCACCATCTTTTCTATTCATGCGGGAAATATAAACAAAACAAACAAAAAAAATTTGTATTTACTTTACATGAAAGGACCACATTAATGAGATTAAATACATATTTGTACATTTGAATATTTGAACATATTCTTAGGTGTATAGTGTGTATGTGTGTTTGTGTGTGTGTGTGTGTGTGTGTGTATGTGTGTGTTTCCCACTAGGATAATATAAGTTTCTTGAAAGCAGCCATTGCTTTTGTGTGTTTGTTTCTGTTTTTGTATCCCCAGCAGCCAGCCCATATAAAGCAGTTAAATACATTCCCATCAATTTAAGTTCTTGAACTCGTTTCTCATTGTATTCACAGAACTGGACAACTTTTCCTGATTATTTCAACATGAAATAAATTTGGACATTATAGAATCTCTAAACATACACCCATGCAAACAGAAAAAGGGGGAAAGTGTCCACACAAAACTTTTTTAGCTTCTTTCATTATTTCACACCATATTTTTATAGGTAATCATTTCCCATTTAGAAAGCAAAATCATAGAAATGAAAATAAAATATATAGAAATTAAATTTTTGTAATCAATTGGCATGGCTTTAAGTGGTATTGAACTACCATCAGCACTGCTCAGCAAACAAATTAAAAGACCCCATCAGGTTTGAGCCTGTTAAGAAAATGGAAAGCAGCAATACCAAGCTGGTTATCTAAAGTAACACATAATAATAAAGAGACATAACTATCTCCCTCTACCATAATTATATTTCCTCATGTGTTACTTACTTTTTTTTTCTCCTAACTTTTCATTAGCAGTTAAATAAATTGAGCACGTTGGATAATTTAGTTACCTTATTTTTAGACTTCCTTGTTCTTTAACCGAACTTTTGACTCTTCATTTAAATAATCAGCTGAAACTTCCTCCAACAATGCATTTTCGATTCCTTAATTATACCTATAATTACTAATTTTACCACAAAGAGACTACAATTACCCTTGCGACTTTTGGGCTGTTCATCCACACTACACTTACTTATCTGCCTCCAGTTTCCCCCACCTCCTGGGAGAGAGCTCTTAGAAATATTCCTTTATATTGGCTCTGAATTTCCATCTGTGAGGAACAGAGATATTACTAACTGATCAAGAGGCTGATTTGCCAGCTTCTGGCCAAGACACACGAGAGAGTTCCAGGGAAATAATGTAGTGGAGATTTAATCAGCAATTTCTTGTACTTCCTTGTACACTCATTGGCTTGTAACAGTAAAATTATTATGAATACAAGTTCCACCTCCCCAGCTCCACTGAGGCCCTACCAATTCAGAGAGCCAGATTTGTTGCATGGTTGGCTCATGTGAATTTCAGAATCTTTCCTCTCTTGTCTTCTGGAGTTTAAAGCATGTCCCATGATGGAGGGCTTACAGTAGCTTTTGGACCAACACTGTCCATGAAAAGGGCATCTTTCTGGCTGATTTCTGAACTCTGAGAGGCTATTCTTTTATTTGGATGTGGCATTAAAAACAGGGATAAATAAATTCAATTCAATTTAAAACATTCACTAAGGGATCAATATGTACAAAACACTTTGCTAGGTATTGAGGGATGCAACATTAAGGACAAAAGTCCCTCTAAGAAGCTATTCTTTCAATCCCCAAAGCGAAGAGTTAGGTAAAAGGTGATTGTTATCTATGCCAGAAATTTTCTCATAATTCTGAAATTTCATAGTTGAAAGGGACTTCGGGAATTATAGAATGTAAACTAGATCTCAAGTCAATTCAATAAAATGAACCAGAGAAAGAAATAGCAAACCATTCAGGTATGTTTGCAAAAACTAAGAAGCAAACTACTAGTACTTATACAACAAAAGACTGGAGTCATAGAGAGTTGGATACAACTGAAATGATTAAACAATAAAAAAGTACCAGCTGCTATTTTAGATGCTGGAGTTACAAATATGAAAGTGAAATATTTCTTGACTTTCATAAGCTTATATTCTTATGGAGAACACAATATGTAAGCAGATCAAGAATTTTTTTAAAAAGAGAAAACAATCTATTAAAAAAATAAATGCAGCAATTATTTCCAGAAGCCAAAATGGTGGAGAAAGCAGTAAATCACTCTAATTCTCCCATATTCACTTCTGAACAACTATAAAATATAAAGCAAATCTTGGAAGAGTAGAACCAGAAAAAACAATTTTTAGCCCAAGAAACTTGGAATCATTAGGAAGGGTCTGTATCACTTAAGCAAAAAAGTAGCAATCCAGGACAGCTAGTATGCCAGCAAGCTATCAGGAATGACCCTCTCAGAAAACTTTTAAGATATCTTGAGCTCCAATGTTATGGAGCAGGCAAATGCCAACACCAGGATCCCCACATGTCTTAACATAACCAGGGGAACAGAAAGAAACTAATTCTGAGAATGGACAAGCTTCAGTTGTAACTATACTTTGATCCATATTCAGTCTCTGTAATTCTCTATCTAGACAGAAATGGCACTTTTCATTCCAAGTCTATTGGAATTGCCTTGAATCACTTCATTGTTGAGAAAAGCCAGATCTATCACAGTTGATCATCACATAATCTTCTGATTCTTCTCACTTTACTCAGCATCAGTTCATATAGGTCTTTCCAGGCTTTTCTGAAATCAGTCTGCTTGTAATTTCTTTTAGAACAAGAAAATTCCATTAAATTCATGTGCCATAACTTCTTCAGCCATTTTCCAACTGATGAGCATGAACTCAGTTTTCAATTCCTTGCAACTACAAAAGGGTTGCTACAAATATTTTTCCCTTTTTATGATCTCTGCAAGATAAAGATTTGTAAAAAATGCTTTGGGCATAACTTTAAATTGTTCTGGATCAAAGTATAGCATTTTTACTTTTTTGGTTTCTTTCTCATTTTTCCCTTTTAGTCTGATTTTTCTTGTACAACATGACAAATATGGAAATATATTGAAAAGAATTGCACATATTAAACCTATATAAAATTACTTACAGTTTTGGGGAGGGAGAAGTAAAGGAAAGAGGGAGAAAAATCTGGAACACAAAGTGTTACAAAAATAATACAGAGAACTATCTTTATATGTATTTGTAAAAAATAAAATACTGGTTTTTTATTGATCCATTGACTTTTGTTACAAATGTACTTGAACACTTGGCTTTAAAAAGTTTAAGTTAATAGTCTATTTTCATTATGGTTGTATAAAGCAGACTTTTACAAATTAAATACCTAAAAATTTGACAAAAATATTAAAATTTGATGAAAAATGATTATAAAAATCCTTAATGTATCTTTTTAAGAAAGAAGGCAATATTTTCCAGACTTGTTACACAATATTAATGTTGACAATTTTTAGACTAGGTAGTAAAATTATATTTTATTGTTAGTATGCATAGCTCTTAGATTAACAGTTTTATTGGTATATAATTCAGTTAGTTTTCTTAATGCCAACTGATTGAAATTTAATCAACTATCTTTAATTTATTCCTAATTTACAATTACTTTGCATAGTTTGCAAAGGATAAAGATTACACTACAACTAATTATGAAAGGCTGTTATAGTGCTACTTAAAAAGGCAACAATGTGCTTGTTCCCAAATAAAAATAATTGTCTACTTTGGATAAGTTAAGGGTTAAAATTACTAACAGTCTTCTGCATGTCAAAAATAAATCAAAAAAGTAAATGATTTTTATGATAACAACTCTATTTTATTTTTTTTTTAATTTTTAGAAAACACAACATACTGCTGTATTTTATACTTTAGTTCAACTTCACCCTCTTTCAGGGAAAACTAAAAATGACATTGTCAAGGATTTTTGTTGGTAGGTTTGGTTTAGTGACTGCGAGGTTTTTGAAATGCTAGAAAACAGTTTTTTCTCTTTTTTCTCTTATTGTTTTTCTATTTGGCAAATATCCATTTATCCTCCAATCTGTATGTTATAGAGTAAAATCCAACATGACTTTTCTTATAAACTTCCTTTGCTATGAAAAAAGCATGTTAATGATTTCTGAACAGTTCTGGTTAGTTAACTTTAGCTCCCTCTGTGGCTGGAAGACTGTTGCTTGTAACTTCAGCATGAAAAATATGAAACAAATTGACAGTGGCTTTTAAAATAAAAGATTAAACATGATTATCACCATTATTACTATTACTAACACTAACAACCACTACTAACATAACTGGTATTTAAATCTGATGTTTTTTTTTACTCTGGGTTGAATTACCTGACAGTATTTCTCATTTTTAAAGAATATCAATATTACAATGAATTTCAAGTTTTCTTTCATATTCAGGCATATATAATTTGATGAAGTTATTGGACCATTATAAGACAAAGCAGATCATCAAGAAAAATAAGGCAATACTTATCAAGAAGTGATGTTGTTTTTGGTTAGGTTGTTTATTTTTTTTCTTTTTTTTTGGAGGGGCACATTGATCATACTATTCTTTGAATAACACACATGGTCAAATATATTAATGCCTTTTTTTGTTCTAGGGTTACATTGAAAGAAAAACAAAAGAAACAACTTTCTGTTGAAAATCACTGAAATACTTAACCTCAATACCAAGCACCTGGGGAAAGGAACAAGGATAAACCTATGCAACAAGAGCATCTTTATAGTCATTTATCTTTTCCATAGTCATTGTATGAATCTTAATATATTCTGTATGTGCATTAGGAAAAAAAACACTGATTTCAAATCAGATACTTTGCACAAAATTTGCTAAGCTCAACTCTTATAATGCAACTAGAATCACAAAATCCATATACTTCTATCTGCTCCAATTTAAAAGCAGAAACTGAAATTTTTGTCAAGGTTTCCCTTTAGGAAATTCTGACCTGTAATGTCTAGACTAGCTCTCTGGAGGACCTTGGGATTAAGCTAAGTCCTTGGTTTTAGTGAAGTAGTGAAAGAGGCAGGAGGGCCTCATGGCTGGTCAAAGTTGGAGTCTGGAATCTGGCATCTTCTCTTGAGTCTGTAGCTGAGAATTGTGGCTGAGAGGGTCCCAGTTGTCCCAGCCCTTAAATACTTCAATATAATTACATCACTATACCACAACTCTCAACCACAGGTTCTCCTCCACTAACACCAAGGACTTTTAAATTTAATATATTCAAAATTATCAGGTTTTTTTTAGGCTGGGGTTAAGTGACTTGCCCAGAGTCACACAGCTAGGAAGTGTTAAGTTCTGAGACCAAATTTGAACTCTGGTCCTCCATAATTCAAGGCTGGTGCTCTATCCACTGCGCCACTTATCAGTTTTACATTTAGTATGTTTTCTCTCTTGGTTGGTCATGAATTCTTCCCTTCTCTATATATCAAACAAAGATGTAGTTTCCTTCCTTATCTCTTTTAATGAGATTTATTTTTGCTTTTGCTTTGTCTGAGATCAGACTTGCTACCATTGATTTTTCTACTTCAATCTATCTATTTCTACTGCTAGAAAATAGATTATGATCCTTTTGCTCTGTGTATCTCCTTCAAATGCATTTCTTGTAAACTACATATTGCAGAACTACATTTTTTTATTTACTCTATCTGCTTTCATTTAATGGGAAAGTTCATCCATTGACATTCACAGTTATCATCATCCTATTTTCCCTCCTTTTTTGTTCTCTTTTCAGCTTTTTCTCCTCATCAATGTTTTGTTTCTGTATGCCATCTCACTATACTACACTGAGCATGTGCAACAATTACATCACCATAAAGAATCATTATCTCACATTAAGTAGGTACTTAACTATAAGCACCATGCTGACCTAAATTCAAGTACACCTTTTCAGGGTTCCAGACCTCTACACTAACCCTAAAAAAATCTTGTGAAAGGATTCTCTTCTCTACATTTTGAAAGGCAACTTTGCCTAAATTTGATTTTGTTTTATTGACTTGTACTACATACTGCTGATCTAGAAGTATTCCAACCACTTGTGATAAAATGCTTAACTTTTGAGACTTATAATAAACCAAAAATAAAAATCAAATCAACTCATTTTTTAAAATAGAAATAGTACAAATAATTCATTCTTTTCTATATCACAGTTAAAATATACTGAACAAAACTGCTCAACAAACTTTAAAACAACAAAAAATTCCAGGTCATTAATGTTTACATGTAGGTGAAAAGCATTCTAAATGGCACATATTATATACTGTCAAAGCTCAATTCTATTATTTAGAAATAAGAAAAGTGCATCTTGAGGAAAAAAAATTAATATTTTCCCATGATATTTAAGTAAAAGAAATCCCTAAATACTGTAAAATCATAATATATTTAATATTGCACAAATACAAAAAGCAAATGAAAATAAAATACTATTGAAAATTGTACCACTGATAGTACAACTATAACAGACAGATAGTAGGGATATAAAATCAATTTGAGGGAATAACATAAAATAATTAAAGGATGAGATAGAGGAGTATCCTGGACATAGAAGGAGATGGAAGATATAATAGGGTGAATTATTTCATGTGAAGAGGCATTAAAATTTATTACATTGAAAGAAAAATGGGAGAGATAAATATTGCTTGAACCTTACTTTATTCAGTATTGACTCAAAAAGGGAATGATATACACAATCAGATGAAGAGAGGAATATATTTCACCTGACAGGAACATAGAAGGGGAGGATATTAAAGAGAGGAGAAGGATTGAAAGAAGAGAGAACAGAAAAAGGTAAGATGACATATAGAAACAAAACACTGATGAGGAGAAAAAAGCTATAAAGAGAACAAAAAGGAGGGAAAATAGGATGGTGATAACTGTGAATGTCAATGGATGAACTTTCCCATTAAATGGAAGCAGATAGGGTAGATAAAAATTGTAGTCCTACAATGTGTGGTTTACAAGAAATATACTTGAAGCAGAGAGACACACATAGAGTAAAAAGAACATAATCTATTTCAAAGCAGTTGAAGTAAGAAAAGCAATGATAGCAAGTCTGATCTCAGACAAAGCAAAAGGTGCTCATTAAAAAAGATAAGGAAGGAAACTACATCTTGCTAAAAGTTTGATATATGGAAAAGGGAAAATTTATGGCCAACCAAAGGAGAAAACATACTAAATATAAAACTGATAATTTTGAATATATTAATTTTAAAAGATTTTACACAAACAAAACCAATGCAACCAAGATAAGAAAGAAAGGAGAAATCTGGGAAACAGTTTTTGTGGCAAATGACTCTAATAAAATACCTCATTTCTTAAATATATACACAGAGAACTGACTGAAATTCATAAGAACATAATTTTCTCCCAATTGTTAAATAAGGGATGTTAAATGTTCTCCAGTTGACAAATGGTCAAATGACATTAAAAGACAGTTTTGAGTTGAAGAAATCAAAGATATCCATAGTCATATTAAGAAGTACTCCAAGTTGCCTTTGATTAGAAAAATGCAAACTAAAACATCTCTGAAGTTCCACCTTACACCAAACAGATTGGCTAATATGAGAGGGGGAAAAAAGAAAAATGATAAATGTTGGAAAAGATGTGGAAAAATTAGGACCCTAATGAATTGTTGGTGGAATTGTGAACTGAACCAACTATTCTGGAGAATAATTTGGAACTATGCCCAAAAGGCAAACAAATCTATGTACCCTCTTATGCAGGAATACCAATACTATTTCTGTATCTCAAAGAGATCATAAAAATGGAGAAGGAACTACATTTTCTTTTTTGGTATTTTTGGAATAAGGAGTTTGTTTATTTTAAAATTCATAGGTTTTGAGAATGGCCTTTAGGACTCAACTTTTGCAGTATACAGTATATAAAATATACTGTAAACTAACAGTTGGGCAACACTATCATAAAAGCTATCTTATTTGAATATTTTTAATGACAAAAACAGATTTAAACCCAAGATCACAAAACTATGTGAAAGAAGAATAAGAAGATGAGATTTTTCTCCACTCCCATCTATCTTCCTAACATAGAGGTCTGATTATGTCTCCTCCTATTCCAACTTCTATTTAAATTTCAGTGGTTCCCTATCACCTCCAGGATTGTTTTTTTCTTTTTTTTAAAATTAATTTTATAATTATAAATTTTTGACAGTATATATGCATGAGTAATTTTTATAACATTATCCCTTGTATTCATTTTTCCAAATTTTCCCCTCCCTCCCCTAGATGACAGGCAATCCCATACATTTTACATGTGTTACAGTATAACCTAGATACAATATATGTGTAAATCCAATTTTCTTGTTGCACATTAAGTATTGGATCCCGAAGGTATAAGTAACCGGGGTAGATAGACAGTAGTGCTAATATTTTACATTCAATTCCCAGTGTTCCTTCTCTGGGTGTAGTTGTTTCTGTTCATCATTGGTCAGCTGGAAGTGAGTTGGATCTTCTTTATGTTGAAGATATCGACTTCCATCAGAATCTATCTTCATACAGTATTGTTGTTGAAGTGTATAGTGATCTTCTGGTTCTGCTCATTTCACTCAGCATCAGTTCATGCAAGTCTCTCCAAGCCTTTCTGAATTTATCCTGCTGGTCATTTCTTACAGAGCAATAATATTCGATAGCCTTCATATACCATAATTTACCCAACCATTCTCCAATTGATGAGGACCTACATTTTCAATAGAGGAGAGAAAAAGGAAAGAAGGAGAAAAATGTTGAAACTCAAAATCTCACAAAAAGAAATGCTAAAAGTTTTCCTGACATTTATTGGGAAAAATAAAATGCTATTAAAAGAAAAATTATTAAATTTTATAATATGTATTTATTCAATATCCATTATAATAATAATAAGGAGGGTATGCACTCACAAATGGAGATCTAGGAAGGCAGATGACACTAAAACTGAAACCTGAAGGAAAATAAAGTAGATCTAAAAGGTAGAAGTGAAAAGAAAAGGTTTTCTAGACAATGAGAAGAGCCCACACAATGTTCCTTATAAAAGTAAATGATCAAGTGCCATGTTCATAAAATAAAATGAACGTCACATGAACTTAAAAATAGAGAGTGTATGAGGTAAAACTGTGTAATAAGCCTGGAAAAATAAATTACATTTAATTTTTGTCCAGATGGCACAACTAATGCTCTGATTATAAATTTTTATGAATTCTAACTTTTTTGTTGTATCAAAAAGCATTTAATGTGTACTATGTACCTTTTTTTTTAATACTGAGGATTCAAAGAGAAGCACAAACAGATGCATTTCCCAAGTACTCAAAGGATTCTGTGGGAGAAAAAATGAGGAAAAAACAATTTTATACAAAAAAGATACATAAAAAGTAAATCAGAGGTAAATTTTAGAGAGAATGCATTAAGGACTAGAAAAGGCATCTTCATTATGAAATAGCTCATGATAAGGCATAGTCCAGAGATCAAGTGTCTTGCTCAAGGAATAGGCAACGTGGGAGCCAATGTTATTGGTTTGCAGAATATATTAAGGAAGAGTTAAGTTTATTGGAAAGATAGGAAGGAAACACATTACAAAAAGTTTTAAAAGTCAAATAAAAAATTACAATACAAAAATGTTGCATTGGTATTTTTGACATTTCCTGTGGTCTGTATTGACAGGGTCCAATCCATTTGGCCGACCAATTAATTTCTCCGTAACGTGATTTTCTCTCCATTTCTCAGTGATAATTCCAAAGATGGGTTCTATGTAAGTCATCATAAATGTGTTTATTTACAAGTGATCAAGGTAACATATGATATTAGTGAAATAATAATATCCCATCAATGTTATTTTATAATAATTATTATTCTGTAGAATGTAAATTCTTTGAAGACAGGGACTATCCCATTTGTCTTTGTATCTCCAATCTAACACAGCACCCGGCATAATATTAGGGAATTCACATAATGCTTCTAGATTGAGTAATTGATTTTTCAGGTAGAACACAATCCTTATCTCACTTGACAGATAATGTACAAAAAGAAAGGTTTCACCAGAGACAAAACAAGTACAGAAAAGATATACAAGGTGAAGGAAATATAAGCATTAACTAAAATGCAATGCTTTTTTAAGGTGCTTAAAGAAACTAAGGATGAACTTTTTTGTATATCTTGTTATTATAACAACAACAATAACCACAACTAGCATTTATATAGCACTTTAAGGCTTGCAAAGTGTTTTATAAATGTCAGTTCATCTTACATTTACAACCTATGAAAGAGTAGGTGCTATTATTATTCCTATTTTGAAGATTAAGAAACTGGTGTAGGCAGAGTCTATTCTACTTCTCAGGATCACATAGCTAGTATTTGAGACTGGATTTAAAGTCAGGTGTTCCTGACTCTAGATCTGGTGCTTTATCTAATGTATCACCAAGATGATATTGTGGCTGTAAATTATTTCTAAATTATATAGAATGCTTAGCAAAAACAATAACAACAACAACAACAACAAAACAAACTAACAAACAAAAATAAAACAACAACAAGAGTTTCTGGATAGCAAAATGAATGAAAATGGAAATCCTAAAACAAGTGACTGAACTGGGTTTCAGCACACATAGTCCAACTTCTTGATACAAACTACCTGAAATCTTAGATATACACATTGGAATTGTAGCAGAAACCAGTTTCATTCCCAAGAAGACTCAAGCTAATTGGAATAAATGTCTGAATTGGGGACCTGTATTTGAATTACAATTTTACTGCATACTAGTAGCACAACCTTGACAAACATGATCTTCTTTGGACCCAAGTTTCCTTATGAGTAAAATAAGACAAGATTGAATGGCTTCTGAGATGGCTTCTAATTTGATAGTTGTTATCTGATGATAAATCCCAGAGGAAACATTTCTATTACTTTTTTATCTTTTATAAAGTCATATTAGAATACAAGGTTTTACAAAGATGAATGTTGAAAACTATCTTTGCATGTATTTTGCTTTTATATTACAAATATTTAAAATTTCCTCTACTCTGAGAAAGGTCTCTTATAACAAAATTTAAATTAAATTACATTAAGCAAGATAAATTAAATTAAATTAAAATATAGTGACTACATTTTAAGTGTATGTAAAATGTCACTTCTATAGCATCCTAACTTCTCTATATTTTAATTAACAAAAAAATCTGTTTTTTCTTCCTTTTGCTTATCATCACACTAAAAAGAGAGAAAGAAAAAAAGAAAAAAACAAATTTTATGCAAGATATGCGTAGTTAAATAAAAAACAAGTTCCTGTTTTGACTACACACACACACACACACACACACACACACACACACACACACCCCTTTTTCTGCAGTATGAATTCATCCCTTCTCTGCCAGAAGATAGAAAGGATATTTCTTCATTGATCCTTTCAAAACATGAGTGATCAGTGCACTAGCCATAATTTTTATTGATTTTTATAGTTTTTTTAATAGTGTTGTTAATATCAGATAAATTGTTCTGACTTTGCTAATTTTATTCTTCATTACTTTATAAAAGGCTATGATTTTATTTTTATAATACTAATGCTATAATATAAATTATTTTTGTGGTTCTGTTCACTTTGCATCACTTCATACAAGTCTTTCCTGTTGTTCTTGAAATAATATATTTCTTTATTTGTTTATAAAATCATAGTATTCCATCACATTCATATATCAGAATTTATTGTTTGGATTCATGCACAAATGTGACTAATGCATACTTGTCTTTTGATCCAGTTATACTACTACTAAAAGGTACTCAAAACAGATCAAAATGATGCCCTATGCATACCCTTTGATCTAACAGTGTCTCTACTGGGTCTGTATTCCAGAGAAATCATAAAAAAGGTTAGGGAAGCAATATGTGCAGAAATATTTATACCAGCCCTTTTTTATGCTAAGGAACTAGAAACTAAATGGATGCCCATCAGTTGGAGAATGGCTGCATAAAATATGAGTGTTAAGGAATATTTTTATTCTACAAGAAAAAATCAGTAAGCTGATTTCAGGAGGATTTCAGGATTTCCTGAGGAGACTTATATGAACTGATGCTAAGTGAAGTGAGCAGAATTAAGAGAACATTGTACACAACAACAACTGTGGCTCTTTTCAACAGTGAGGTGATTTTGTCAGATTCTAATAGACTTGTGGTAGAAAGAGCCATCTGCATCCAGAGATAGGACTATAGGGACTGAATGTGCATCACAACATAGTATTTTCATCTTTTGTTGTTATTTACTTTGTTTCTTCTTTCTTATTTTTTCCCTTTTGATCTGATTTTTCTTGTGCAGAATGATAAATGTGGAAATATGTTCAGTAGAATTTCACATGTTTAACCTATATTGGATTGCTTGCTGTCTATGGGAAGGAAGGGGTGGAGAGGGAAAAATAAAAATTCAGAACACAAGGTTTTACAAAAGTGAATGTTGAAAACTATTTTGCATGTATTTTGAAAAATAGAAAGCTATTATTATTTTTTTAAAAGAGAGAAATTCAAAAGTGAGAAAAAGGTCCTATGTGAAAAAAAAAAACCATGTAAACTCTTTTGGTTGTGGCTAACAATTGAAAACTAAAATGATATTTGTCAATTAAGAAAAGACAGAATCAGAGAAAATTCAAATCCAGGTATTCCTACAATTTCTTTCAGTTTTAAACTTTGATTTATAATCTCTCTTACTAACTACATGTATGACCTTGGGCAAGTCACTTTCTTGATAAAGAATTATTTCCTCATCTATAAAATTAATATAATGTAGTAGATGGAATTTAAGCTTCAAAGCTAAGGCTATGACACTATGTTCTTCTGAAATGATTAGGATTAATGACATTTGACCTTTTATTTTTTTCCAGCAAATCCACAAAGGGAATAAAGTGAATTGAAATAGTTTTCATTTTCTTTCCCTCCTCATTGCAACCAGCTGTGCTAAATCTGAATGTGTAAAGATTTTCTACCTTTTTCTTTATAAAATATGTTGTGAAATTAAAATGTGGAGTTCTTGCCTAGAACTAGATCAGAATTATATAATTCCAAACCCAAAGCAATTGATAAACCAATAAATTAAGAAGCATTTATTCAACCAATTATCTTCTCAGGAACTGTGGGTACAATATGAAAAGCTGAAATAGCTCCTGATACCAAGGAACTTATAGTTTAACACTAAACATAGCATATGCTCATTTAAAGAAGGTATGGGATAAAGATAATTTCCATACAAAAGGAGTTGGTGGGGTTGAGGGAATCAGAGGCAAGGTAATGGAATAAGCATTTATATGGTTCTACTGTATGAGAGACAATGTGCTAAGCCTTTTTATAGATATTATCTCATTTGATTCTCATAATAATTATGTGAAGTTGATGCTATTATGATCACTATTTTAAAGTTATAATAAGAAAAGGTCACAATAAGAAAACACAAAATATGTGTACCAAAATAACTGTATGGATATGTATACGTATATTATATTTAACATATACTTTAACATATTTAACATGTATTGGTCTACCTGCCATCTGGGGGAGGGGGTGGGGGGAAAGAGGGGAAAAGTTGGGATAAAAGGTTTTGCAATTGTCAATGCTGAAAAATTATCCATGCATATATCTGGTAAATAAAAAGCTATAATTGAAAAAAAACACAAAAATAATAACAGTGCTTGTCCTCAAATAGCTTTTATTCTACTGGGTGGAATACAATATGTGATCATTAGAGTTAGAGTGAGAAGGAACTTAAATTCACTGAGTCCATCTCTTTCATTATAGTTCATGAGGAAGATAAGCAATTTCCCCAGGATCACATAGATGGTAAGGAACATAACTTATTTGAACCCAGATCATGCTACATGTCCTTGTCACTGCACCAAATAGATAAATGTATATATGATCATTTCAGGAAGGAAAGAACATGAAGACCCAGAGAAGGTGTGAGACTAATTTCTTTCAGGAGGAACTTTTCAGCAGTTTATGTGAACTGAACCTTGAATGATTTCCTTCTTATGGTGCAATAACTGAGCATAAGGAGGAAAAATCCTATGTTTGGAGAAAGTGAAGCATAATTCAATAGACCAAAGTAGGGTATACATACTGAAATTGGGGTGCAAGTCAAGGTCTTGCTCACTTGGAACAAGATAAAAGCATGGTCACTTAAAAGAGGGCCTGAAACCGGAGTTGACTGCCATCAAAGAGATCTTGTTGCTGAGTTTTCTAAATAAGGGCCCAAGAGTTCTTATAATTGTCTCTGTCTCCAGTAATTCTTGGATTCAAGCCCAGCCTAGAGGACAAATGGCTTCTACTGGAAACATTGAAGGGTTATCTGAATAGTTAGAAAATAGTTAGAATAGCTCACTTTTTTAGCCACAAGTGTACAAGATGGGTTTATCCTTAAGTCTATAGTGCCCTTGATAATTGAAGAAAGATTAGTTTAGTTTTTCTGGTATTCTCTTTTGAAAATTGATTTTATTTTTCAATTCCCTCCAGAAACTAGAAAAATTTCAAAACCTTCTCTTCTTAGTCAACTCCCTGGTGTGCTCAGTCCTGGTATGACTCTGTTATAGGAAATAGACTCCCAGTGATCAGTACTGAATTGTTGAAAATACTTCAACTATATGTCAAGTCATTTATGAAATTTGGTCTCAGATTGAATGTATTTAGGACAGTGATTCTCTCCATCTCAGTGGCACAGGAGAATCCAACTACCATAGCACAACATTAATTTCAAAACCTTTGGGATGATACACTGGCTAAGCAATTATTTTAAGTACTTTTGAGAAAAACAAAATCAGCAAAACAAATATGTATTGAGTGTCTACTATGTTCAAACCACTGTGCTGATATCTACAAAAGACAAAAAAAAAGAATTTTCAAATTCTATCTTGGCACTTTTGAATATACACTTACAAGGGTAAGATCATTCTTTTTTTTCCATCCTTTGGATTTTCTCCAATGCTCTTCCATGCTCCCAAGTTAGGGCCTAACATGTAGGAATTCACTATGGTGTAGAAAAAAAGAGTGCATTGTCTTGAGATAGGAAGTCTTGGTTTCAAATTCTACCTCATACTTATACAAACAACTGCAGCTAAATAATTTATCTTCTTCATGCCTCAGTTTCCTTATCTGTAAAAATGAGTGGATAAGATTAGATGACCTTTAAAGTTCTTTCTAGCTCTTACTCTATAATTCTATGATACTATGCTGGTGACATTGGTAAAGTGACCTAACTTCCCTTATCTAAATTGTAACTTCTTTAAGTTAAAATAGTTGGATTTGATGACTCTGAATAACTTTTCTTTTTTTTTAAATAATAGCTTTTTATTTTCAAAATATATCAAAAATAGTTTTCAATATCCATCCTTGCAAAACCTTATGTTCCAAATTTTTCTCCCTCCCTTCTCCCCACCTGTTCAATTAGACAGCAAATAATCCAATATATGTTAAAGTTGTGAAATTCTTCTATAGATACATATATTTCCACAATTATCATTCTTTACAAGAAAAATCAGATCAAAAAGGAAAAAATTGAGAAAAACAAAAAGCAAGCAAATAATAACAAAAAAGATGAAAATACTATATTGTAATCCATATTAAGTCCCTCTTTCTGAATGTAGATGGCTCTCTCTATCATAAGTTTATTTGAATTGAAATGAATCACCTCATTGTTGAAAAAAAGTCATGTGGGGGCAGCTAGGTGGTACAGTGGATAAAGCACGAGCCCTGAAGTCAGAAGGACCTGAGTTTAAATTTGTCTCAGACACTTAACACTTCCTAGGTGTGGACCCTGGGCAAGTCATTTAACCTCAATTGCCTCAACAATAAAAAGAAAGAAAAGAAAAGAAAAGAAAAGAAAAGAAAAGAAAAGAAAAGAAAAGAAAAGAAAAGAAAAGAAAAGAAAAGAAAAGAAAAGAAAAGAAAAGAAAAGAAAAGAAAAGAAAAGAAAAGAAAAGAAAAGAAAAGAAAAGAAAAGAGAAAAGGCATGTCTTTCAGAATTGATCTTTGCATAATCTTCTTGTTACCTGTATACAATATTCTATGAGTTTTACTCACTGCATTTAGCATCAGTTCATATAAGTCTCCCCAGGCCTCTCTGAAATCATCCTGTTGGTCGGTCCTTACAGAACACTTATTCCATAGCATTCTGATACCATAACTTATTCAACCATTTCCCAACTGATAGGTATCCACTCATTTTCCAGTTTCTAGCCACTACAAACAAGACTGCAACAAACATGTTTGCATATGTGGGTCCCTTTCCCTCTTTTAAGATTTCTTTGGGATATAATCCCAGTAGAGACACTACTGGGTCAAAGGGTAGGTCCAGTTTTATAGCCCTTTAGGCATAATTCCAAATTGCTCTCTAGAATGGTTGGATAAATTGAAAGTTTTTCAACCTCTAAATCTAAGATCTTAAGTATTACACCAATGTTCTTAAACTTGGCAGTGTATTTCTCATATGCATGTCTTCCAAAAATGATTCTCCATGTCTACCATGAACTCCTTCCTCATCTTACTTCTTTGTGAATTCTCATTTTCCTTCAAGCTTTGGTTAATATGTTCCTTCCTTGATCTGATCCCCTCCAGTTTCACCATCCTCTCCCAAATGAAATTACTTTGTATTTGCTATACTTGCATTATGTTGCTCGCCCCAACTATAATGGAATCTAATATCCTAAAAAGCCAGAACTGCTTTTTTCTCATCTTTGAGTCTGTAGCTACTTGCAAAATGCCTCAAACATAGTAGATGCTTAGTCAGTATTTGTTGACTTGAACTAGAAAGCCTATAATAACACTCATGGTTGTGCCTGACCAAAATCCTGGTGCTTATGGGTGAGTTATTTCCAAATAATGGACATTTTCAAAGCAACTGCTGAGAATTTGGACAAGTGGTTGCTAAACTATCAGCATTTTCTGACTTCAATCAGATTTTCAAGGCCAGTGATGGATCCCTTAGACCTCATATAACTAAACCAAAAAAAAAATGAGGACCAATAACAACCCATGCTTCCCTGAGCACAGCTGAGCATACTTGTCATCCAGCAGTTGTGATGCTTGTAGGTTTTGGCATGCAAAGGAGCCAATCCTATATTTGGTAATGAGTGCCAGTCCCCCTTTTTGATGGACTAATTAATATTCATTATTCAACAGTGAAGAAAATGTTGAGTTGTTTATCAATGGTTCATTAGTTTTTGCCAAATACAAGATAAACACAATTATTACCAGAAAGGGTTATAGCAGGGTTGAAATGTTATAGGAGTATAATGGAAATGAATTAATCAAAGAGAACATTTAAAAAGTAACCTCTCAGTCATAGCAGGTGAGCAGAAAAATCAGCAATGTTGTTTTCTACTTTCCTCTGCCAATTTTGTCCATTTTAAGTCCAGAGAAATATATCAATAATATTTGCCCAACTATGTCCCCTTATGCAATGGAAAAAAGCCTTGGGTTTGGTGTTAGAAAAATAGAAATGGAACACAGACCCTATCACCTACACTTACTGATTTTTTAAACTTGTATCTGCATCTTCACTTTTTTTGACCTAATTTTTTTCCTATGTAAAGGAGGCATTTTGATCCAGGATCTATAATGGCTCTTTGGATTCTAAAGCCTTTGAAACACAATATTTCTCTTCTAGCACTAATTCTTCTTGATTTTCATGATTCTAGGATAACCAAGTTCTGAGACTTTATATTGCTCTGTAGTGATGTCACAATTCAAGAAACTGACATTTCTAAAAGATTCAAAGTAGATGATGTAAGTGAGGATATTAGTTGAGTGATATAGAGGGGAATACGGTATAATGGAAACAAATTATTTTGAAATAGGATTTGGGTTCAAATCTCAGCTTTAACAAGTACTAGCTATGTAACCTTAGACAGAGTCACAGAGTCAAAAGGATGAAAAGAGGTGTTTTCCTCCTAAGGAGATAAAATTAGAGGCACTCTACAGCTCTTTCAGTCTTCAGAAGCATAGAAGCAATAAGGTTTGGATCTAATTTCCAAAAGTAATTAAAATAAAAAAAAAAAAACTTGAGATGGTTTTTGTACTCAACTTGTCCTTTTCAGATTCCACCCCTCAAAAGAAATCCTGTTTTGTGTGGCTTGCCCCTGGAGACACTTTGTCACATAGAGTTTAACAATGTACCTTTCCCAATTATGAATCTGATATCTTTATATATAAAATGAAGGTGTTGAAATAGATGGTCTCTAAGGTCTTTGCAACTCTGATTTTCAGTGAGGAAACATTTTGTAAATTTTCTATTTTCTGAAATATCTGTGGATTTAATCCTAGTTATCCCATCCCCCTTTTTTGCCTCTGATAACATAAGGACATGATTTTGAAGTATTTTAGGAGGATTAGCCTAGAGTAGAGTTTGGGATGGCATGGATACTTTACTTAAATATTTGAATGGTTGTCATGGAGAGGAGGTTTTTAAAATTTCTTTAGACTAAGTTTCAGAGATCAAGAGGTACAAAATAGAGGAATTATAAGGAGGCAGAGTTTAGTTCAAAGTAAGGAAAAATATTGTAACAAGCTGAATTCTCAGAATCATATAAATTGAGATTTGGAGGGAAACTAACCCATAAACCTTGTCTAATCCATACTCAAAAGGACTCTGCAGAGGGAGTGGAATTAAGATAGTGAAGAAAAGATAGGAACTTATCTGAGCTCCCCGCCAAACCTCTCTGGACACCTTTAAATGAAGAAGCAGCGAAACAGACAAAAATATGGGGTAAAACAACTTTTCAGTCTTAGACAACTTAGGTCACCAGGAAAAAGCTGTTGCACCAGGATGAGAATGGAACAAATTCTAGTGTAGGCTACACTAGTACAGACTTGGTCCCAGCAAACCAGGGCCAGGCAGTAAGAGTGAATGAATCAGCAACAGCTGCTGCTTTCAGAATTCTCAGAAAAATAAGCTAAAAGAGTGAAACAAATGGTTAAAAGGAGATTATGGGTTCCCAGGAATATGATGCTGTTGCTTTGACCATACTGAAATCCAGGCCACAGTTTTAGATGGCAATACCAGGGCAATGATGAGCAATAGCAGATTGGAACTTGTTTCCTTAGAGAAAAAAATCATAATTCCAGGTCAGAAAAGTGTGCTGGTGATTGCTCATGGACCAGAATTCAGATCAGGAAACTAGTAAACACACTTCTGCACAGATCATATGATATTGAAAGAACTAAAAACTTACATGTTCCTAGAAATATCTCTGAAAACAGTTACACAAAATCCTTGAAGCTTGGGAAAGTGTTGTCTTTGGTCTGAAAGCAGAATCTTTAAAAAATAATGAAAAGTAAGGAAATAGGTTGGAAAATGAACAAACAAGAGAAAAAATTCTGACTATAAAAAGTTTTTATGCTGACAAGAAAGAACAACTAATGAAGCTTTGTCCTCACATCCTCAAAGTAAAATATGAGTTAGTTTCTGGTCATGGAAGAGTTAAAAAACATTTTAAAATTCCTCTCCATAGAAAAGTAGAGGAAAATATAGGGAAGAGAAATTAAAGTAATGCCAGAAAATCATTTTTCAACTGTTTGATAAAGGAGACACAAAAATAATAAAGGAAATTATACCTTAAGGCTTTAAATTGTGCATACCATTTCCTTCAGTAATACTATTACTAGGTCTGTATCCCAAAGAAATCATAAAAAGGGGAAAAGTCCCCACATATACAAAAATCTGTCAAAATATTGAAAATTGAGGAGATCCCCATCAATCGTGGAAAAACTGAACAATTTGTGGAATATGAATGTAATGGAATAGTATAGGATATAATATATGTTGAATTTAAGAAAAAAATGTACTTGAACAGATGCTGAATGAAGTGAGCAGAGTCAAGAGAACATTATACACAGTAGCAGCAGCCTTTTGTGATGACCAACTTTGATATATTTAGCTATTCTTGGCAATACAATGATCCAAGAAAATTCTAAAAGACTCATGACATAAAACACTATCCACATCTAGAGAAAGAATTATGAGTTCTTAACATGCTATTTTTACTTTTCTTCACATTTCTCATGTTTGGTCCCTTTTGTTTTGATTTTTATTTCTTTTAAAATAGGATTTTGATTTTCCAAATACATGCCAAGATAGTGTTCAACATTAATCTTTGCAAGATCTATTCCAAAATTTTCTCCTTTTCCTCCATCCTGCTCTCTCCCTAAGACAGCAAGCAATTCAACATGGGCTAAATATGTGCAGTTCTTTTAAACATATTTTCATATGTGTCATGCTGTGCAAAGAAAAAAAAAACAGTTCAAAAGGTAAAACTGCAAGAGAGAAAAAAGTAAAAAAAACAAACAAGAAAGACTTGAAAATACTATGCTTTGATCCACATTCAGTTTTCATAGTTCTATCTTTAGATATGGATGGGACTTGTTATCACAAGTCTATTGGAATTGGCCTGAATCATCCCTTTATTGAAAAGAGTCAAGTCCATCACAGGATCATCATATAATTTTATTGTTACTGTTTATAATACCTCTTGGTTCAGCTTCCTTCACTTAGCATTAGTTCATTTAAATACTTCTGGGATTTTCTGAAATCAGCCTGCTCATTATTTCTTTTAAAAAAAGAATATTCCATTATATTCATACTCCACAAACTCCAATTGATGGACAACCATTCAATCTTCAGTTACTTGACACTTTATAGCCTTTTTATAAAAGGCTATTACAAACATATTTGTACATGTGGTTTCTTTTCCCTTTTTTATGATCTCTTGGGATACGGACCCAGTAATGACATTGCTAGATGAAAGAACATTCAGTTTCACAGCCTTTTGGGCATAGTTCCAAATTGCTCTCCAGAATGGTGGGATTACTTCACAACTCCCCCAAAAATGCATTAGTGTTCAAATATTCCCACATCCCCTCTGACATTTATCATTATCTTTTCCAGTCATCTTAGCCAATCTGAAAGATGAAGTGTTACCTCAGAGTTGTCTCTAATCAATAGTGATTTAGAGCACTTTTTCACATAACTAGAAATGGCTTTAATTTCTTTGTCTGAAAATTGTTCATATCCTTTAAACATTTATCAGTTGGGGAATGGCTTGCATTCTTATAAATTTCAATCCATTCCCTACATATTTTAGAAATGAGACCTTTATCACTTGTTGTAAAATTTTCCCCAGCCTTCTGCTTCCCTTCTAATCTTGGCTGCACTGATTTTGCTTGTGCATTTTTAAATTTAATGTGATAAAAATCATTCATTTTGCATTTTATAATGTTTTCTGATGCTTCTTTGGTCATAAATAAATCTCTTCTCCACAG
Organism: Sminthopsis crassicaudata; assembly: GCF_048593235.1. Taxonomy (NCBI): domain Eukaryota; kingdom Metazoa; phylum Chordata; class Mammalia; order Dasyuromorphia; family Dasyuridae; genus Sminthopsis; species Sminthopsis crassicaudata. Next base: position 627,710,798 of record NC_133619.1, read on the forward strand.
ATCTGAGAGATAGACTAACCTTTACTTTCCTAATTTGTTTAATGCTTCACCCATTTATGTGTAAATCATGAGCCCATATTAACCTTATCTTGATATAGGATGGTTAATGTGAAAGTATAGTTAATATGATTTTATATGTATAACCTATCAGATTTCTTGACTTCTTGAGGACAAGGGAGACTAAAGGGTAGGAAGAGGAAAAAGGGTTAGAAAAAAAAAGTGAATCAAGATTTTATAAAAGCAAATATTGAAAACTAAAAAATAAAAAGAATGTTTTAGAGAGAGAGAAACATACATACACAAGGGGAGAGGGAGAGGAGGAGAGAGAGAGAGAGAGAGAGAGAGAGAGAGAGAGAGAGAGAGAGAGAGAGAGAGAGAGAGAAAGGAGGAGGAAGAGAAGAAAAAGAGGAAGAGGAAGAAAAGGAGGAAGAAGAGTAGTAGAGGAGGAAAATAATACATTAAGAAACAGAATAGGACAAATGATAAAAGAGAAACATATATATATATATATATACATATATATATATATATATATATATATATATATATATATATATATATATATATATACATATATATATATGTAATCTGGAGAAGAATTCCTTGAAAAATAGAATTAGCCAAATGGGAAAAGATGTGAAAAAGTTTACTCAAGTTTAAAAACTCCTTAAAAAGCAGAATTTGCCTAATAAAAAAGAGCCCCAAAAATTTACTGAAGAAAAGAATGAAAAATAGAAAATAATGTGAAATACTTTTATTGGGAAAACAACTGATCAGTAAAAATAGAACCAGTAGAGATAATTAAGAATGAAAGTTATTATCAAAAAAGAGCCTTGATGTCATCTTAGAAGAAATTATCTTCCCTAATATTCTAGAACCAGAGAGTAAAATAGAAAAAGAAAAAAATCCACTGATTATTTCCTGAAACATCTCAAAATTAAATCTCTCAGGAATATCATAGACAATTTCAAAAGGTCCCAAGAAAATATTGCAATCAGGCAGTCAGAAATGACTCATGTATTGTGGAGCCACAACCATCCAGCACAAGATTTAAAAGCTTCCACTTTAAAGAACCAGAAAATCTTAGGAAGGGAGGCTAGAATTACAAGCAAGAATTATATAGACAACAAAACTGAACATAATACTTTATTAAAAATGATAATTCAATGAAGTTAAGGACTTCCAAGCATTCCTGATGAAAAGACCAAAGCCAAATGGGGAAAAAGGTGACTTTCAAATATAAAATTCAAGAGAATCATTAAAAAAAAAAGTAAATAGCAAAGGGAAATATTAAGGGACTTAATAAAATAAAAACATTTATATTCCTACAAAGGAAAATGATATCAGACTCATAATAATTTTCTCATTATTAGGGTAGTTAGAATGAGTATTGTACAAATATGACAGTTTTGAGTTGAATATGATGGGATGATAACTATAAAATAAAAGTAAGGGGTAAGAAAGAGGAATGAACTGGGACAAAGATAAAGGAAGAGGTAGAATGAGGTAAATTATGTTATGTCAAATAAAGAGACATAAAAGTATTTTTACAGAGGTGAGGGAAATGGGAAAGATGGATGAGAACCCTTGAACTTTATTTGCATCAGAATTGGCTCAAATAGGGAATAACATAAACCCTCATTTGGGATATGGAAATCTATCTCACCAACAGAAAAATATGAAGGAAATAGAACAAGAAAAGTAAGAAGTGTTCATAGAAAAGAGAACAGATTGTTGAAGCTCATAGTCCAAAGCAAAATAGTTTTGGAGAGGGATAGGTTTAAGTAGAGAGACAGTGAAATAAATAGTAAGAAGGAATAGGATAAAGAAAAATACTGTTAGCAATCATAAATGTGAAAAAAATCAAAGCAACTTTTTCTGATAATGTTCTCATTTCTCAAATATCTAGAGAAACTTATGGGAATAACAACTATTTTCCAATTGATAAATAATTTTAAAAATTAAACAGGTTTCAGGTGAAATAATTGAAAGCATGTACAGGCATATGAGAAAAAGTTCTAAATAACTATTGATAGAGAAATGAAAGTTAAAACAATCTTCATACTTTTAGATTGGTTAATAGAATAGAAAAGGAAAAGGAAAAATGTTAGAGAGGATATTGGGAAATTGAGACACTCATGTATTATTGGTAAAATAGTGAACAAATTCAATATTTTTGTAAAGCAATTAAGAACTATATGCAAAGGCATCCCCTTTTACTAGCAGCCTATTATGAAGAATAAAGGAACTAGGATTATAAGTAAGAATCATATAGCCAACAAAACAGTATAGTTCTTCAGAGGGAAAATGATCACTCACAAAAGACATATAAAAATAAAAAGGACTTGTAAAGGGCTGAAACTCTAAGTTAATGCACTGAGGTCAGACAACTGAGCACTAAAGGCTAATTACCAATTGGACAATACTCTATTCGCATATGTTTGGAAAATGGCCCTTCCCATTATTCTGTGCTGGTTCAATCTTTTGGTCTATACAAGGAATTGTGGGAAGGATTAGGGGGTGGAGGAAGACAAAACAGAGTCATCTTTGGCTGTAGAGAAGGAGAAGAGAGGGAGTGCATATTCTGCATCCATCTAATTCACTTCTACCCCCAAAACCAATAAAGACCAAGGACTTTTGCTTATCCTGACTCAGGCTGATTCTAAGGTAACTCGGTCTTCACAAGGACCTATCTGAACAAAAATATTTTTAGCAGCTCTTTTCTGGTGGCAAAAAAATTGCAAATTGAGGGGTGCTCATCTATTGGGGAAAGGCTAAATAAATTATGGTATATGATTGTGATGGAAAATGTTTGTGCTACAAAAATGATGAACTAGCTAGTTTTAGAAAAATTTCTAAAGACTTAAACAAGCTGATACAAAGTGATATGAGTAAAACCTGGTAAAAAAATTTACATAGTGACAGCAATATTGTAAGATAAATTTGAATCACTTAGATATTCTTAGCAATACAATGACCCAAGACAACAAAGCATTCATCACAAAAAAAAAAAAAAGAATTGATAGTGTCTGAATATAAATTGACTTAGTTTTTTTTTCTTTTGCATTTTTCTTGTTTGTTTGTTTAAAAGTCTATGTCTAGACAGTTTTTCATATTCCTTTTTACAAGATTTTGAGTTTAAAATTTTTTTCATTCTTCCTCTCCTCCCTGCTTCTTAAAATGCTAGGCTATTTGAAATAGGTTATCCAAGTGCTATAATGTAAAGTGACTTTCATATTAGTCATAATTGTAAAAGAAGGAACAGGTCAAAGGGGGGAAAACATGAAAAAGACTAAAATAAATGAAACACTGTGAAGGGCCACAGATAATGGTAATGAGACCCTTTAGTCCAGTAAAAGGAAGAGTGTCTGGCTTAGTTCAACATCTCCCCTTAAGGGCTCTCAGCCCTTCCTGAGAAGTCAGTGGGCAGTGACAACCTGTGTTGTAATTAATGTAGAGTGATACTAAATGACAAAGAGACATTTACACACAATAGCAAGTTTATGTGGTCCTGCTTGCACAGTGTATATAGTTAGCACATGTGTAGTGTGCTATAGTTATGTAAGGATATTAGGGTATATAAGCCTAAAAGAATTTGGAATAAACAGACTCCATGTTTGACTATCCACACAAGTCCCACCTCTTCACTCCTCTTCTAAGATCAAGGACTTGGGCAGTTACTGACATCACCAAAGAGCTAATCCAGACATTACCAAAAACATATGATTTGTTCTGCATTCATAGTCCATTAGTTCTTTCTAGATGTGGATAGCACTTTCCTTCCTGAATCCTGTGTACTTTTCTTGAGTCATTCTGTTTCTGAGAAAAGTTAAGTCATTTATAGTTGGTCACCACACAATATTGATGATAATATATACAATGTTTCTTTGTGTTCATTTTATTTTGCACCAGTCTTTCAAAGGCTTTCTGAAATCAATCTGTTCATTTATTATTGCACAATAACATTCCATTACATTAATATACTACAACTGTTGCACCCATTACCATTTGATGGGCACCCCCCAAATTACTAATATTTTGCTACCACAAAAATGACTGCTATAATTTGGAACTATGCTCAAAAAGTTATCAGACGGTGCATACCCTTTGATCCAGCAGTGTTACTACTGGGCTTATATATCAAAGAGATCTTGAAGAAGAGAAAGGATCCTGCATGTGCAAGAATGTTTTGGCAGCCCTCTTTGTAGTAACCAGAAATTGAAAATAGAGTGAATGCCCATCAATTGGAGAATGGCTGAATAAATTGTGGTATATGAATATTATGGAATATTATTATTCTGTAAGAAATAACCAACAGGATGATTTCATAAAGGCCTAGGGAGACTTACATGATCTGATGATGAGTGAAATGAGCAGGACCAGGAGATAATTATATACTTCAACAACAATACTATATGATGGTCAATTCTGATGGATCTGGCCCTCTTCAACAATGAGATGAACCAAATTCCAATGGAGCAATAATGAATTGAACCAGCTAAACTCAGCAGTAGAACTTGGGAGATGACTATGAACCTCTACATAGAATTCCCAATCCCTCTATTTTTGTCTGTCTGCATTTTTGATTTCCTTCACAGGCTAATTGTACACTATTTCAAAGTCTGATTCTTTTTGTACAGCAAAATAACTGTTTGGACATGTGTGTGTATATATAGATATAGATAGATAGATAGATAGTATTTAATTTATACTTTAACATATTTAACATGTATTGGTCAACATGCCATCTGGGAGAGGGGGTGGGGGGAAGGAGGGGAAAAATTGGAACAAAAGGTTTGGCAATTGTCAATGCTGTAAAATTACCCATGTATATATCTTGTAAATAAAAAGCTATAATAATAATTTAAAATGACTGATATAAATATTTTGCATACGTATGCTTTTCCCTTTTTATGATCTCTTTGTAACATATATCTAATAATGACATAGCTAGATCAAAGAACATGCACAGTTTGATTGCCCTTTGGATATAGTTCCAAAGTTCTTTCCAGAAAAGATTGTATCAGGTCTGAAGTTCTTCCAAATTATCTCCTTTTGGAAATTTATTACACTCCAAATATTTATGGATTCTCTTACTCCAAAACCAGTTCAGAGGATTGATTTGGTGTTTATCTGAGGGACACTAGAAGGAGCTCAGATGAAGATATGTCTACTCTCCACCATCTTGGCTCTGTCCCCAATTTGCATTTTTCTAATCAAAAGACATCCAGATGAAGAAATCAAAACTATCTATGATCATATGAAAAATATGATTATAGATAGTATTTATTTCTTTATCTGAAAATTGTATTTTCATATTCTATGACCATTTATAAATTGTAAATGGCTTTGTGTCCTTATAAATTTAATGCAGTTCTCTATATATTTGAGAAATTAGGTTGTTTTTTTTTTCAGAGAAATTAGCTCTAAAGATTGTTTCCTTCTACTCTTGGTTGCAAATTATTTGTGCAAAATATTTTTAATTTAATATAATCAAAATTATTTTACATTTCATAATTCTATCTCTCATTTGGTCATGAATCTATAAGAATCTATATATTTGCCTTTAAGAATCTTGATGCCTTAAAGGAGGGAAAAGGACTCACATGTGCAAAAAATGTTTGTAGCAGCCTTTTTGTAATGACAAGAAACTGGAAACTGTGCCCTTTAGTTGGAGAACGGCTGAACAAATTATGGTATATGAATTTTATGGAATATTATTGTTCTATAACAAATGGGTGTTATAGATCAGCAGGGTGATTTCAGAGAGGTCTGGAGAGACTTACCTAAAGTGATGCTGAGTGAAATGAGCATTAACATATATTTTAACATGTTTAACATATATTGAATTGCTTGCCATCTAGGGTTTAAATAATTATTTTCTTCAATGTATTTTTTTAAATCTCCATTTCCATTTGTTCAATTCTACTTTTTTAGGCAGTTTATTTATTTTTCCAAGTTGTTGATTTTTTTTCATAATTATCTTGCATTACTTTATTTCTTTTTACAAATTTTCTTATATTTCTCTCTTATGCAATTTTTAAAATATTTTTGAATTCTTACATGAGTTCTCTGTATGGTTGAAGCCACTTCCCTTTTTCTTTGGGGCTTTGCCTAGAGTTGACTTGGCATTGGTGTTGTCTTCTGCATTTTTCTATATTTGTCTTCTGTCTGTTGTTGTCTTCTGAGTTTGTCTTCATCTTCCTTATTACTGTAATAACTTTCTATTTCTAACTTTCTTGGGGTTTTTTTGCTCATTTTTTTTTGGCCTTTTAACTTTCTCTTAAATTTCAACTCTGCTCCCTGTTTAGAAAAGATACTGTCTCAGACATCTTGTGTCAGGAATATAGGCCCTGACTATTTATCTGGTGCTGGTTCTGGTATATGTTTAAACTAGTGGGGGTTTCTTCATTGGCTTCTGTATTTTTGCTTAAGTCTACACTGGAACACATGGCAGAGGTAGACTTTGTAAACTGTATTGGTGTCTACCAATACTGCTATTTGTCCAGGACTATATTGAAGTACAAGGATCTTCTTAGATCGGGATTCTACAGGTTCCCGTGGCTATGTTGAGACACATGGTGAGTCCTGGTATTAGCATTTGCCTGCTCTACGACACAGGTGCTATGGATCTGCAGCTGGTTTTCTGAGGTCCAGCTTATTGCTGGCTTGCTGGGACACTTCCTGTCCTAGACTGTGATGTCCTTTTATCCAATATGACAGATTTTTCTAGTGATATTTCAAATGATATTTCAAAATATTGTTTTACCTTGTCTTTTATCTGGCTTTATTCTAGGATTTCATGATTGTTTTGAGCTAAATAAGGAAAAAATATGTAATTTACTGCTTATTCTACCATTTTGATTTCCAGACTTACTAATGATACTAATTTTCAATTGCCTGGAGACTATAATATTCCATGGATCAACAAGAGAAGAATCAATAGAATGTGAATGAAAGAATATTATTAGTGATAGCTTCTAAAAATATCACATACATTTCTTGATTATCCTTTCCCTTCTCTCATCCAGTAAGAATAAGCTATAAAGTGCTTAGACATCAAAGATGTCAAATTCATCCACTGCATCCTGTGCCATTGCCAGCCATTCTGAGTTTTGTCCCACCATTGTACTGAAATGACTCTGGAAGATAGAGGGAGATTGATTACTATGTAACTCTGCCTTGCTTAAATCCAATTCACAAATGACACAAGATATCACTAGGAATGTCACTGGTTCACTTTGAAATGAAGGATGAACAACAATATAAAGTGAAAAAATAGCAAAAGCCACAAATCTCTTTAATGTATCTATTTATATATATCATAAGATATTCTTACGAAGTAGTTATGTATTTTTCCTTCCTGGGAGTAGGTTAAAAAAAAAAACCTCAGATGAGGTATGTCTTGCTAACCCCTGAGGCAGCTCATTTTACTTTTCAATAATTGTAATCATTAGGAAGTTTTTCTTGTCATGCAGCCTAAATGGGCCTCTGTAGCAAACTTCTGCTTTCTGGTTTGGCCTTCTAATATTTCAATGATAAAACTAATTCACTTCTACAATGCAACTTTTTAAATAGTAGAAGAGAGGTACCATCCCCATCCTCTCCCAGTCTTCTCTCCATATTTGATATCCCCAGTTCATTTACCATATGCTTGAATAGCATGATTTTGAGATTTTTGTTTTACCTAATTACAGTCCTTTATATGCTTTCCAATTTATTATTTTTCTCCTTGACACCTATTTCTAAACACAATACTGCAGATGTGATCAGATCAGGTCTGAGTCAAGCAGATCTATGACCTCCTTGATTCACTTTTAACAAATGAAGCTTGGATTACCTTGGCTGTTTCATTTTCCATATGACTAGAATAATAATTCTAGAATCATAAAGTGGCATCAACATCCATTTTAGTCAATATTCCTCATTTTACAGATTAAGAAATCTAGTAAGATCTAGTAATGTCAACTGACTTTCCTATTGTCAGAGAGTTAGTAAATGTCAAAAATAAGATTTAAACTTTGATCATTTGATTCCAGAGCCAGGGTTTTTTATATCAAAGAAGTGTCCCTTCATGTGTTTCCCTGTTCACCTTGTAATGCCATTTTTTTCAATTGCAAAAATAAAATTTATTTTTATCCATATTATATTTCATCATATCAACACTCTACTCTCTAAGACTTTTGTGAATCTGAATTCTGCTATAAGGGTGGTAGTTATCTCCAATTGTGCTAAGTGGCATCATAATGGATAGAGTTTAGGGCCTAGAGACAGGAAAACCTGAATTCAAAACTGGTCTCAGACACTTACTAGCTGTGTGACCCTAGGCAAATCATTTAGCCCATTTTGCTTCAGTTTCCTCATCTTTATAATGAGTTGGAGAAGGAAATGGTAAACCATCCCAGAAATGAATATTTGCCAAGAAAACCTCAAAAACTCAGACATAGCTGAAAATGATTAAACAATGATTATTCTTCAGTTTTTAATCATTTGAAGGTTTTGTTTTCTGTGTATATTTTCTTCAAGTCATTGACAGAAATGTTCAATAGCACAGGGCCAAGGATGGATTCCTGTGGTATTCCATTAGAGATCTTCCAACTTAAATTGGAATCATTTAATGATTATTAAATCATTCAATGATTAGTTTGGAGTCCTTATAGCAATTTAAGTGTACAAAACGTTGTGCACTCATTTTCTTTTAGAGTTAAGAGCATTTGGAATTGGTTCAATGACTGAACCCAATAAGTTGCCTTGAGGTCAGTGGAAGAGGATGTCATTAATAGAGTGCCCCCAAGAACCTGACCCCTACTCTTCACCATTCTCATTCTCCCAAGATTGTTTTAAGGATCTTATGAGATCATATTTGGGAAGTCTTTTACAAACCTTAAAGTTCTAAAATATTATCATTTTTAACAGGTAAGAAAACTGTGGCCTCAAAATGCAAAATCTCAATTTTTAGATTATAATACATGCCAGATCCTACTGGTAGTAAAAGGACATTTTAAACTAGGGTAAGAATACCATGCTCTGTAATTTCTTATGATAAAAATCCGGCATACTGTCTCCTTTCTTTGGGCCTCAGATTCCCTATTTATAAAAGGGAGAATTTAGATACTAAACTCTAAGAACCATTCAACATATAAAGCCATGCTCATCTAATGAATACAAAGTAAGAACAGACTACTTTCAAGTTTTCAACAAAGAGACTGGTTTTTGACCTGCCTAATCCAAAAAGCAGATCCTCAATATCCTTTCAAAACCTTAAGCCTAATAATAAGCCACTCTCTCTCCCATTAGATCTTATTTATATAATAAGCTGGATTTATTATTATTATTATTATTAAAATATTATTATTACTTTAGTTCCTCTTCCTGGCTACAAAATGCATCCATTCTCACATCCTGCTCTCCATAATTGATATTGGATACCTCTAGGAATGAGGCTGATTTAAATGTATAAATGTTTCTCCTTCTCTTGAAGCCCTGCTGGCTCCAAGACACCTAATTAACAAGCAGTGTTTTCAAAAGCCCCTAACAAATGCTTCCCTGTGTGTCTTAGCACAAGGACTCTCATTAGTGAAGCCGTGCTTTGTGATTATTTATACCACTTCTATAATTAAAAATTCTGAAAGCTAATTACAATTATCCATCAGTTTTTCAACATGCCAGGACTAAGGATCTTCACCTTCTTCCTAGCATTGTTGTGGCCCTTTTTTTTCATTTTAATCTCCTTTTGGGCAGAATTCTTTTCATTTGAACACTGGGCCACCCATCTCTTCAATGCTCAATGTCTGTTTGTTTGTTTTCCATACATCTCTCCAAGTACCCTGCTGCCAAAAAGGGCATCAGCTTGTCATTTGTGCACAAAGGCAGAAGACAGTAATTACTTCATTTTGATGGCTTGGTTTTCCCATCCAGTATTTGTGCTGGATGGGAAAACCAAGCCATCAAATGGCAAAGACAGTAAGCCTAGAGTAGACCTTGCCTTCTAGCCAGGTCTTGGTTTCATTGCTTGACATCTGGCTTCTTGTAATTCAAGGGCAAAGCTCTGCACTCTAAATAGCCCGCCAAGCCTCTAGGTGTTTCAGGTAAATACCATGTGTAATTGGTTGCCATTAGTTCCAGCAGTTGTTCAAACAGAGAAGAAAACCAAAGTATCTGAACTTTGATTTAATTAAAGTATCTTCCTTTGGAGGAGTGATGAGAATATCATCCTGCAATTAATGACTGCACCAGAAGTAAAGGATGCAGAGAGATGTTATGACCTATACAGCTACTAAGATTACATCATATTTAGTTTCTTCAATTCATTTCAAGCCAACATATTTATTAATTGGTTACATTATTATGCCCTGGAAATGGTGCTAGGTGCTGAGGATATAAAAACAAAAATGACAGTCTGTAACCTCAACAATCTTATTTTCTACTTGGGAAAAATGTAGAAGATACATTTGAGTACATTCTAAATATGTACAAAGTTTGTGACATCGTGGCTAGAGAGCTAAACTTAAAAGTAAGGAATGCTCCAATTTTGCATCATAGATAAATTGATAGATGAGTGGATGGATGAAAGAACATAGTTTCATGACTTATGACAGCTTTTTTAGATTCCCTTTTAAAAATGGAAAAGTGTTTTAAATGACCATCACATTTATTAAAGTGGCAACTGGGAAACACTGGGGCTTCTGGAACTGGAGAATGACATGACTAGATTGGTTGTTAGTCAACAATATCAAATGAGTAAATTTGTGAAGAATGGATCAAGGAGAGCAAAAGTCAATCTGGAGGTTATTTTAATATTGCAAGTAAGAAAGACATAATTAGAACCTGTTCTCGAGTGGCATTCCTATAAGTGGAGACTAGAGATAGAGGCAGAATCTAAGGGGCTTGGAAATCCACAAGGGGTAGGGAAGTGAGAGTGAGGAATGATACTAAAATGGTCAATTAGAGGAACTGGCAGCATCTTCAAGCTGATAAACAGAGGCATAAATGGTGTTCTCATCACTGCTGTCCAATGAAAGTTAAGGGATATAGAAGATAAAAGATAATTAGGGGAACTAGTGAAGCACAGAATGGTATTTGGATTTCTAAACATGGCTTAAAATATAGTTGTAAAAGTCTCCTGACCAGGGATGGAATATTCCTAACAATAACTAGAAATTATTTTTTCTTGTATCCTACAGATTTAATGAAATAGGTTTTACATTTGAAATGATGGAGAAGTTTTAAAAATACTATCTCTGAACATTCGGCAGGTGTTTCAGAGAGAGGCTACCATTTGGGAAGAAGGATATCTGTGAGACAGCCAAAACTTCCCAGGAACCAAAATTGAATAAACAAATCTAGTAATAAAATAGAAAGCCTCAAATATCCTTACCAAAATGAGCAAGGTTTAGACAATAAGCAAGATGAACTAACACAAGGAGGCTGGTAAATTACTGAAGACACAAAGGGAAGTAATTGTGATGAGAAAGAACAATGGATAATGTCTGAAGAAATAAGGAGATGCACAAAGAATATCCCTAACAGAGCAGATTTCTAAAAGAAATGCACAGAAGATGGAAGTAAGGGCAGGTAATAGAGGGTGAATACAAATGTTAGCATCACCCTGTAAGAATAGAATCAGGAATGCTAATGCTCAGAACATGAAGAGGCTAGGGTGGGAAGCTGAAAAGAATAAAGAATAAAAAACTAAAGTGGAAAAAAGAAAAGAAAATCAAAGAAAGGACTGGATGGATAGGACAATGGTAAATGAAAACAGAAGACAAAACTATCCAGTTTTCATTCTGCTCCTGTTTTTCCCTGTCCAATAAGAATTATTTTGTGGCTCGAAATAGCAGGACAAAAATGGCTAATAGGAAGTTGATCCTCAAGATAAGAATAGTAAAAGATATGTTGGCTGTCCTGATAAATTACCATCACCTGACCTTGGCTACTGAAGGAAAACAACAAACCTAGCTAATGTGATTACTGAACCATTGGTGGTGCTATTTAAAAGACTGAAGAGATGAGGAGATATACTACAGAACTGAAGAAGAAAAAAAGCATTCATGTTAAAAAAGTAAACTAAAAAATTAATTGTATCAAACAAAGGAGAAGAGAATGAAACATAAAAGTAAGTGAACTTGACTTCCATTTTCAGGAAAATTCTAGATTGGGTTATGAAATCAATCAATCAACACCCACTTATTAAATATCTACTATGTGCCATGCATTGTACTATGGAATATTTTCATTCACTACCCACTACTAAGAGATTAGCTGTCATTTATATTGTCTATATCTGATATATGCGTGATTGTTTGCACATTGTCTCACCATTAAATTGTGAGCTTCTCAAAGGCACAAATTTTTTCCTTATATCTTTTATGTTTATTATAGGGTATATCACAGAAGCTATAAATTTTCACATAGCTAGTATGCCTCAAAGTTGAGACTTAAAGTCATTTTTCCCCCTTACCACAGATATCCTCTACTATGCCATCTACTATGGCTTGAACACACAATTACTCACACGTAGAAATGAGCATATATGTGTGTATATATGCATATATTTATATAAGAATATATGTATACATATAACTTATACACACACTAGAGAAGTGACCAAGAAGTTAATATGCAATTATCACATCTCTACTATATGCCAAGAATGTTACTGACTGCTGGGGATACAAAGAAAGGAAACAACAGTCTTTCAAAGTCCTAGCCCAATGAGTGACATAGCATCAAAACAACTAGTTATAAACTAGATATATACAGGGGAAATTAGAGCTAATTAACAGAGGGAATGTCCTATTATTTTCTAAAAAATTTGTAATTCTTATAGAAAAAAAGATGGAGAGAGATGAATGATGATTCAAAAAGATAGCTTCAGAATTGAATGAACAGAATCAAAGTCAGCATTAGCAAAAACATTTCACAGAGCATATTAGATGTCTATTAAGATGTTTATTAATCATTTAGATAAACACAAAGATGTGAAGATTTAATTCACTAGATTATTGAATGTGAAGATTATACAATCCTGGGAGGGAAAGTTAACACAATGGCTAACAGTTGGGAATTCAAAAAAGGAAAATCTTGAAAATCTGGTGATAACCTAGTAAGTTATATTAAAACAACAAAATTTTATCAATATCTTCTGTTTTGTCATTTGTATCTCCATCTCCATTATCCCACTGAAAGCTTAGACCAGTCCTTTGTTGAGTTTTCATTATCTTTCCTCTAAACAATTTCTAAGATATTCAGTCAACTTCATACTATACTGTTTTCTCTAAAGCCATCATCATCAATATCACCATTATCATCATCATCATCATCATCATCATCATCATCATCATCATCATCATCATCTGTCCCTCTCACCAGCCAGCTAGTTCAGAAACCTGCCACCTCTTCCTTCCCTATTCCCTTTCCTTCCTATACTTACTGTGTTCCCTAAGTAGAATGTGTAAACTTCCTGAGGGCAGGTGCTGACTTGCCCCTTTTCTTTTTATTTTTTCTCCAGTATTTAATTATGTCATATTGTTCATGTACCTCACAGTCAATGGTTTTTTTCTTTCTCAAGAAGCAAAAGTGGAGTAGTTTGTCATTTCCTTCTTTAGTAGATTAAGGCAAACAGAATTTATTTGCCTAGAGTCACACAGCTAGTAACTATCTGAAGCCAGCTTTGAACTCAGATACAGTATCAAGCATGTATTAAGTGCTTAATGCATAACAGAATTTCAACCTGAATGGAGAGGAGAATAACCTAAGGCAAGGAGAAAGGTAATAACAATAACAAAAATTTGTATCGAACTTTAAGGTTTACAAAGCACTTTGCAAATATTAAATCATTTTATCCTTGTAACATCCTTGAGAAGTAGGAAAAAACTGTCAATTTTTACATAGGCAAGAGGAAAGTTGAAAAAGATTTCAGGAACCATCTCTTTAAACCTTAAATATAAAAACAATTCCCTGTGCTAATATTCCTAATATGTTGTCATCCAATTTTTGTTTGATGCTAACCAATGAGGGCAGCCCATCAGCCCATTCTATTTTGTTAGAAGGTGTTTTTTAATTTGTTTTGTTTTGTTTTGATTTTTACATTTCCTTATATCAGTTCTTACTTTGCATCCTTGCAACTTCTACCCAGAGATCTTAATTCACTCTATAAAATAAGTATATGCCCTTCAATCCATTGACATTGACCTCCATGGACAAAGCATGGTTCTAGGAGTTCTCTCTGGCTGGTTCTCTAGGCTTTGAATGTTCTCCTTCTTCCACTGACTAGTCATCTCTTTGGATTCTTTTAAGTTTGGACCCAAATCCTTTTTTTACTGGAAGCTTTCCTCATCCTTTCTTATTTTAGTGCATCCTCTGTGATTATTTCCTACTTATCCTGTATATAGTTTTTTTGGCATATATTTATTATCCCCTTTATGAGATTATAAGATCCTTGAGGTGCCTCTTTTTGGATCCCTAGCACTTAGTATGGTGTCTGGCCCATAGCAGGCACTTAACAAATGTTTATTGATCAAGTAATCTATTGATTTAGATATTGATTTATTGGAGACAGAAAGAAACTTAGAGCTGATTTCATTTAAATCTCTCCCTTTTTTAGATGACAAAAGGCAGACTTCTAGAATGGAAGTGATTTCACTAATATCAACAAAGTAAAAAATAAGTAGTTGGTCTATCAGCTCAATTCACAGATAAGGAATTAAAATTGAGATAATATAAATAACGTGTCCAACTTTATACAAGTAGGGAACAAAATGTCTAGGATTCCAATTCAGGTTCTTATCTCCAACATAATATTTTTTTTTCTTCTGTACTATGCCTCCCATAATCAGAAGACAGATTTACCTTCCTAGGTCTGACCCTAAATCACAGGCAGAAACTCATGTCACATTGCTATAGCAAGAGAAGCAGCAGAATCTGATTTTCAATGCTTCTTTGTATCTGGGTAGTATGGGAGAAACCTTTCACCTCTCTGGCCTCAATTCTTTTCTCTATAAAGTTGAATTGTTGACCAGATGCTCTCTTTGGTCTCTCCCAATATTAAATCTTAATTCTTATTATATTGTGAATTGATGAAGGGACTATCTGAAGACATGTAGATCATTGGTTGCATGAAGAAGTTTTAGACTCTCCAGTACTCTCTCTGCTGTTTGTGAACTGTGAAAATCATAGTGTCTACAAGCAATTTTGTGCTAATTTTTCCATTTTGCATGATATTATATATTAGTTTGTTCCTGTCTTGAGAAATTAGATGATTTATTGTGACTAATTCTGTTCAAACACAGTTACTAATAGAAGAGGACATTCCTTCAGAATACTTTCTTAGTTTTGTTCTTTTTGCACTCCTACCAATCCAGGTCTTCTATTTCTAATGTGTTTCCACAATAACCTGTCATTGAATGTTAACATCAACTTGGACTCAAAAAGATATCTCCTTTCTAGCCTATGATATTTCTATTATATGACTAATTACTTGAAGAAAGGATTCTGGATAAAAGTTGTGACTGACTATGATATTGAGAGTCTGAGAGACAGTGCTGTCTTCATTGCCAAAATTAGTACCTTAACTTTATAGAAAATTATCTTCCCACATTATTCTCCTTTTTTGCCCTCCATGTTAGATTTCCTTCTATACAATTTTCCTTTTCACATCTCTCTGTCCCTCTACCCTCCCAAATGCATTTGTTCTAGGCACAATTTCAACTAGCTCTAACTCTAAATGCCTTCCCTTGTATTCTGCAATGATAAAGAACAATATTTTCTTTCTTTTTCTTTTCTTTTTTTTTTTTTTGGTTGGATAAATGAAGGAAAATGAGGATGAAGAGGGAGCCCATATGAGTTTGCATTGAAATGAAAATATCAGACTGATATGCTAATATAAATTTAATAAGCTGCTTCAGCCTCATTTTTCTATCAGATTTCAGAAGCAGATTAATATTAAGACTGCAGAGAGAAGTCATTTTCATGTCCACATGATTGGGGCAAGAATGGATACATGAAGTAAAGGGAACAAGTAACTATGACTTCCCCGTGAATTCTTTCCACCTTATAATCATGAAAGTGAAATGTTTTTTTTTCCATCATTACTAGCCACAGAATATCTTTCATTTCTCTGGGACACAGTGAATTAGAACATAATCTGCATATAGCACATGTATCTGCATGTAGCACATGATCTTGCTATTAGGCCCAACTCTTACTTCCATCATAATTTGAGTCCCTACTGTGGAAATCCAACTCCCATAAGGACTTTAGGATATTCTGAGGAGATTCAGGTTTTGTTTCTAGTGCTATAATTCATGGTTTTTCATGAGTATTTCCTTTAATGGTTATTAGTTTATATCAATCTGGCAAACTGTATTACTTTTTGAAAAAAAAAGATTTTTAAAATAATAAATAGAATTTATATAGCACTTTAGTAAGGAGATTTATACCAAGGTATTGAGGAAACAACAGTTACCTCAACATCTAACATACTCTACTATGTGACATACTCTACTATGAGCATGTGCTTCGTCAAGGGGAAAGGAGACTTGATCTCAGAGATGACAAAATAATAAAGGGGAAATTAGTCACATCTTTGGCAAAGTCATTCTAGTATATTTCTAGAAATGTTCCATTTAGGTATAACATGGTTTTCTTTCTGGCCCCTTAGTGAACTTTGAATCTCCTTTTATGCATTACACACAGTCTATTCTTGCCTCCTGATGCAGACACTAAGACACTACTGTCAGCCAACAATCAGTAAGAGTAAGGAATGGAAGATAGATGCCAGTTAATTTTCTGTGGAGGGGAAGCTACAAATATAACAGTGAAAAGCTTAAATGTCCTAGTGCTCCATAGTTTACTAGGACATTCTTAGGTCAAAGATAGGAGGGGATAGAGGACTGAGGCTAAGGGCAAAGCATTCGCCTTTTCCTCCCCTGACTCTATTACAATCATTTCCTTCTGAAATAGTTGTCTCTCCCTTCCTTCTTTCTTCTTTTCTATCTCCTATTTTTGTCATCTCTTTCTCTCTGTCATTGGTACTCTCCATTATGGTAACAGCATCAAAATTTTTCAGAATAGTGTTTGTGAGACTGGTTGGAATATTATGCTTCATTGGTTGGAGATGTGGAGGAGTATAATGAGGAAATTCAGGACATTTGTGGAATATGCCCAAATTGCTTGGCATTTTGTTCAGAAAACTTCAGTCTAAACTGTAACTTGCTTGTTTGAGGCTGGCACTGTGTATACATTATTATAAACACTGCCTGTTTTACTCTGGTTAATTCTACAAAAACAGAGAAAGAAAGAATGAACATTTTAATTGGAGAAAGTGAAAGTTAGAAAAGGATGATGTTATAGTGGCTGGAATGCCACCTTTGCAATCAGAGAGACTAATTTTCCTAAATTCAAATCCAACCTCAGACACTATTAGTTTGTGTTACCCTAAATCACTTAACCATAATCACCTTACTTTCCTCATCTGTAAAATTATTTGAAATAGAAAAGAGTATCTTTGTTGAGAAAAACCCTAGACATAACTGGAAAAGAATAAGTAGTGACTAAAAAAAATCATATAATTAGAGTCTAAAAAATTATAATGGATATTCAGTAAGGAAATTGTACACTTGGTTTATCAAATCCCAGAATAATAGACCTAAGAAGGATTTTTTGAAACATGAAAGAGTTAAAAAATAAAACCAATAAAAACTTACATTAACTTAGCACTTTAAAAGTTACAAAGTCCTTTGTAAAAAATTGTCTCAGTAAAACTTCACAATTTGCAAAATCTCTACTTGTACCAAGGTGGTATTATTATCCTCATTTTATAAACAAAGACAGAAAAGCTCAGAGGAGCTAAGTTATTTTATCACATAACCACAAAGCATCAGAATCATGACTTGAATCTAGATCTCATCTAACTCCATGTCCTGTGTCTTTCCACTGAGCTATACCAAAAGTCTTATTTTCCTTCTTGTTCCTGGAAAATAAATTTACCTGTGCATAGGGATGGATTGAGCTCAAAAACAGCTACTACTATTGCAATCTAGTTCTTGTACTTCCTTTTCAAAAACAGTCAAGATTGAAAAGAGCCCATTTAGCTTGAAAATTCACATTTGTTTCCCATTCATCTGCAGCCAAGGCGGCTGCAAGAATGGACCATAACTTGAAGAAAATGAGAAGAGACAAAGGGTCCTCCTTTGAAGGGGAAGGAAAGAAATATGTGCAGAAAGAAAGCTCAATCTCTTGAAGTAAACATAACCTGGAGTATTTTTCTTATGGCTCACATTCATTTAGTGGTGTCAGAAAGAGAGAAATGATGGCTCCCTGTCAAGTTTTCTACCCTATCATTCATGGCCAGACTCTCCTAGCCAGACACAGTAAGGAGCAGGAAAGTGATTTTCAGAAGAGGACATGATCTGCTGCAGCCTAAATGGGGGAAGTCATAATCTGAATATAAATAGCCTTAAATAGTCTGACTAATGGATTCATCCTTAATTTCCGGCAACAATGAGTTTCCACAAGCTTTCTATCAATACAAAAATGAGGCATGTCACCAGATGGTGAATTACTCCCATCAGATCCACTGATTTATTTATTACCTTGGAAGTCACCATTTGGTTCTGCTCTTTTCACTTTTTTTTGATCATTTCCTCCACTGAAGATTTATTACATTTTTTTTTAACCTCTGCATCATGGAATCTCTAACTTCCACTAAAATTCCAATCCTCTGCCACATTATGTAGCAGATAACTCTTGATCCTTCTTGTGATTGGACTTTTCTCCCTCCGAAATCATTTTTGATGACTTTGTATTTTCTTGTATATTAATTCTTGTATATAGTAATTAATATTCCCAATGGGATGTAAAGCTCTTAAGAGCAGAGTCGGATTTAATTTTGTCTATGTACTTTTAAGAATGAGGAAAGTGATTCAGATAAATACTAAAAGTCTGATAGATGTTTGTTGAATTGGCATTTTATTTTTCTTTACCCTGACCCTTTTCCTATAATATATAGATTCATGCCTAAATAATATTGTTGCTCATTGTTCATTTTCAAAAGGACCAACTCCTTTTATAAAGAGTTGTCTTATAAGATAATGTTTTTATCTGTATATGAATTGGATTTAAGTGAGGCAAAGTTGTACCAAGTCATCTAGTCTCATTTTCTCTTCTAGAGTCATTGAGGTCCACTGGCAAGAAAAAAAAAATCAAGACAACTGGTGATGAGCCAGTTTTCAGTGGATGAACTTCATGTCTTCAATGTCTGACCAACGTTTGAGCACTCCACAGTGTCTGCTTCAGTCACCCACATGATTATTGGAACAAATTGTTCTCATCATCCCATTGAACCAATGGGAGTTTTCACACACTTGAGGTAGACAACCCCCTAAGTCATTGATGGGTTGAAGACTGTCACTTCTGCTTAAACTCATTTAGACTCTCTGCTGACATGGTTTTTACTGCTAGCACTTCTTTTGGGTGAGTGTTGAGTGAAATGTAGACATAAAAGGTGAATATGAAGCTTTGAAAAGGCCTTGGTAAGCCCCCATACAAAAGGCGCTGGTCCTTCCTGAATGTGATCTAAGTAATTGGACAAAAACTAATTACTTTTGCATTGGTTTAACCAATATAATGCAAATTAAAATATTATTCAAATCAATTTGCTTCTTCAGTGTGAAACCAATTAAATTACTAAATTTTTGTTGTATAGAACAAGAAATAATAACAGTGAAATTTTTCTAGAGAAAAAAAGATTGATAATATTATTAAAGAAATTAATGAAAGATTGTGAGAAGTGAGGAGGTCTAGAAGTATTACATGTGAAACTACTATAAAGCAATAATCCCCAAAACAATTTGGTACCAGATAAGAGAGAGGTTGATCAAAGAGGAGATTAAGTGTATATATATATATATATATATATATATACAAAAACAAATAAGCATAGTAGCAGACGAGGGTTTGATAAATCCAAAAGTCCTACTATTAGATGAAAGTGTAGGAAAAATTAGAAAGCAGGCTGGCAAAAATTAGAAATGGAACAACACTTCACAATATAAATGGGCATAAATTTAAATGGGCATATGATTTAGCTATAAATGGTGACATCATAAAAAATTAGAGATGCATGGAAGAAATTGCTTGTTTGATATATGGGCAGTTATGGGGGAAATTTTATGACCAATGAGAAATCAAAAAGTTCACAGGAGGTAAAATGGACAACTGATTACATAAATTTAAAGAGGTTTTTGTACAAATAAAACAAATGCAAAAAATAAGTTAGAAGAAAAAGGACATCTGGGAGCAGCTAAATGGTACAATAGATAGAGCATCAGCCCTGAAATCAGGAAGACCTGGGTTCAAATTTGGTCTCAGACACTTACTACTGCCTAGCTGTGTGACCCTGGGCAAGTTGCTTAACCCCAATTGCCTCAGCAAAAAAGAAAAAAAAAAGAAAAGAAAAGAAAAGGGACATCTAGCGAAAACTATTTTTGGAGATGTTTCTTTAAGCAATGATTTTTCTCAAATATATAGGTAACAAAGTCAAATATATAAGATTTAATAGTCATTTCCCAATTAATACAATTTTCCAAAGAGCTAAAAATACACTTCTGATTACATAAATTTAAAGTTTTTTTTTTTTTTTCCACAAATAAAATAAATACAAAAAAAAATTAGAAGAAAAGGGACATTTGGGGAAAACTATTTTTTCAGATTATTTTTGAGCAAATTTTTTTCTCTCAAATATATAGGGAACAGAGCCGAATATATAAGGTTTAACAGTCATTTCCCAATACAGTTTTCAGAGGAAGAAACCAAAGCTATCAATAGTCATATGAAAAAGTGCTAAGTCATTAACTAGGGAAGTGCAAATTAAAACAACTCTAAGATACCACCTTATACTTATCAGATTGACTAAGAAAAGAGACAAGGAAAGTGACAAATGCTGGAGGAGATGTGGGAAAATAGATAGTCTAATAAATACACTGTTGGTGGTACTGTGAATTAATCCAACCATTTTGGAAAGAAATTTGGAACTATGACTCAAAAGTTATTTTAAAATGTTTTTAAGAGGCAGCTAGATAGTGTATAGGATAGAACACAGGCCTTGGAGTCAGGAGAACCAGAATTAAAATTTGGCCTCAAATTGTTAATACTTGCTAGTTGTGTGATCTTGGCCAAGTCACTGTACCCTAATTTCCTCATTTAAAAAAATCTATTTAAAAAGGTTATTAAACTGTGCATCTAGTAAATATCAAAACTACACCTATACCATAAAGTTATACTTATATACTAAATTACTGTGCTTATATACTAGATATTGTACTAAACATTATACAAATATTATTTCATTTGAGGTTCACAGCAATCCATAGTGGCAATTGTTAGGTTATCCATCTTTTATCATTCAAGAAATGTAGGCAGACAGAAGGCATTTGCCCAAAGTCACACAGCTAATAAGTCTGAGTTCAGATTTAAACTCAGATCTTTTTGGCTCCTGGACCACTACAATGGCTAGGTACCTCTCTGAAGATGTTATTTTTTTGCTAAAATTACTTTAAGGAAATCCTATTCCCACTAGCTATTTTTCTTCACTCTCAATTTCTCAGTCCTACGTCACCCTTTTCCCTAATGTTAGGGTTTTGATTATTTAATTATTATTTTCTTTTTTTTAATGTAGTTACATGATTTTTTTTCTTCTTAAATAAAAAATCCCTCTTCTCCTTCCCTTTGACATTTTTCCAAGTTTTTTTTTCTTTTTCTCTGTCTTTTCCCCCCAGATGAATACTATTCTTTCATTTTCTTCGTTAATCCTCTTCATGATATTTATTTCCTTATTCCCCATATTTTTATGGAATTAAAGATGCCAAACAGATTCTTTCTTCTAATCAATTTCCATGTTATTGATTCATAGGATTTTGTCCTCATATTCTTTTTCTCTACTGAACTTTACTCTCTCCTGCAAGAGACAGAGAGTTTGAAAGATTGCCCTACAATAAAAATATCCCTTTGTCCTGGATTTGAAGCTTAGTAATGTTCCCTATGTTCCCCATAATCACTTTTCCTCAATAGCCATGAAATCTCCTCTGTGGGTTTATGTCACTCCACTCTTCAACATGTCAATTGCTTCCAGGAACTGATTTTCCATCTCTAAAGGCATTCATTCATGAGTAGTGAGCTCTCTATGCAACAAAATCTCTGCAGATTATATACATTGTAACATTCCCATTTTTCATTATAAAATTTCTCTCTTCCATGGGAGGAATTTCTCTCCTCTTATAACTGAACTAAGATTTCTTATTTTCTTTTTCAATATTTCAATCCCTCCTTTTGCTATCATTCTCCTATTGCTTCTTATTCTAGATAGAATATAATACTTAATTCCCCTCCATCCTTTGCTGCTGACTTAAGATGTAGCATATTTTCCCACACTAACCCTTACTCATCTTTCCATATTCCCTGTCATGTTGTACATTAATTCCAACAAAAACAAACAAAAAACTTTGATAACCCTGTGGGTGGTCTAGTCCATGGTTTCTCAAATTTGTTTATTCACCATCTCTTCTCTTTAAATTCAATTTTCAACTTTGTATTCAGATTTGTTTATTCACCATCTTTTCTCTTTAAATTCAATTTTCAACTTTGTATTCTTTTGTACTTTTAGAAAGAAATCTCTCAATATTCTATCTGCTAGTAATTTCTTCTTGCTGCTGCTGCTGGTGTTTATCCCCATATTTCTATTTCTATTTCTAGTTCTAGTTCCTTGTGCCTTCATTATTTCTATAGTGTTTTCTTTCCAATATTGCTGTTTTCTGAGGTGTTTGCAAAGCAAATGATATGCTCACATATGGTTTTCTCTGTAAGAAAGCTTCAAATTCTTCTTATTAAATGTCCATCTTTGTTCATAGATCATTAAGTTCAATTTTGAAAGATGTCATTTTGGGTTCCATTTTGAGTTTCTTTGCTATTCAGAGGACATTATCCATTTCCTTCTTATCTTTCTGGAAGATACATGTCTCATTCAAATTTTCTTTCCTTTCCTTTCTTCTGGTTGCTTGCAGAATTTCTTGTTTCTCATTAGAACTGTTAAATTTAAATGCTATGTACCTTGGGATTTGCAACATTATTTTTATTTGTTTTGCTTTCCTGGAAGTAACTTGTGGATTATTTTGATTGGCACTTGATTTTTTCGTGTTCAGAAGTAATGAATAGTTTTCTTGTCTTATTTTTGCATTATTGTGCTCATGTTATCTGACTTGTCATTTTCTTTTGGTAGACCTATAATCTTTAAACTATCCCTGCATTCTGCCTTCAAGATGAGAGAATTGTAGAAATTGAGTGTATCACACTGAGTCTTTCTCAATTCTGTATCTGACTCAGTTCCCTTTCTTTTCAATTATATTTCTAGTCTGTTTTAATTTTTTTGTGAGAAAACTATTTCATTATTTGAAACTACCCTTGCATGACTGGAAAGCTAAATTATCTTTATTTAGTCTTAAGGCCAAAGATCCAGGTTATGCTGACCAGAAATCCAATCACAGTTTAAGATTGATACAAGGAGTTTTCTCACAATTATATATTTCAATCAGTCTCTTTGTCTTATCTGAAAACTGTTCCATATTGGTCAATCACTTATTTTTTCCCTTTTCCTTTAATGAAATATAGACAGTAAGGGAAAGTGGGATACCTTTTTCTAATTTCTGAGAATTGCTCCTGTTTTTTCTCCCCCCTTCCAATTTGGAAAACCTCTAATCTTTCCTCCAATTAGAAATCAGATCATCTAATCACACACACACACACACACACACACACACACACACACACACACACACATATATGTTTTTGTTTTTTTTTTCCCATGAGACAATTGGGGTTAAATGACTTGCCCAGGGTCACACAGCTAGGAAGCTTTGAGGCCAGCTTTGAACTCAGGTTCTCCTGACTTCAGGGCTCTTGCTCTATTCCACTCTACCACCTAGCTGTCCCTAATTACAAATATATATTTATACACACATATATATGAAGATATTTTGTATCTTAGTTAATCTTATCTTTCAATACATAAAAATCTGTCTGCCCCTGTATTCATGAACCAGTGCTTACTGAGGAGCATCTGCTCCTGAGTTGTCATCAAATGGCACACATTGCTTAATAAATCAATATACTCAGAATTTTGAACATTTTTCCTCAGTCACTATGAAAATCAATATGCTTTGCTTGTATAAAAATCATTTTCAATGTTTTTGCTCACTTCTTGTCTACCACAATGTCCATTTTATCTGTGTATCAGTATTCTTAATCTGTTATTCTCTCTTGTTTCTGGGATGAGATTTATAGCAGGTATTCAAGGTATTTTCATTTTTGTTATTTTCAGTAAAATATTTCTGTTATGTTGTCTGTAAATTGTACCTCTATGATTGTTATTCATTTTAATAAACATTTGGATCATTTTATTATGATTCCATGATTTTCTGAGAAGCCACAAAACCTTCTGCTTCATCAATCACTTAATTCAGCTTTCTTTGTTTTGCAAAATGTATTGAGAGATATTTGTACTTCTTTAGATGTTTTGGAGGACATCTTTATTTCCATCAATAATATCTTTCATGTCGGTATATCTGCTCATGAATAAGCATTTGAACTTAAGTTCCCTCCTCTGAGATATTTTTACCTTATGTTTCTCTATTTCTCATTTTTTGATTCCTTCCCTTTTGATGACAGATCTACCAGGCTATTTCAATTTTTTCCAATGCTAGGAAATTGATGTTTGCATCTCTCAATCTTTCCCCCCATGTGATATGTGGACATGGAGGAAAGATTGTTCTCAGTTGCAGCTCATTCCCCCTTCTTTTAGGGCTGGCAGAACCTGCACACATGCTTGTAATTTGTTCCATTTCCCTTTGTTCTTTAGGTCTTAGACAAAGTACTATATCTGCACTGCCCTCCCCAGTCAAAGAAAGCTTCCCACTTTCTTGTAGCTCTTCCTGCTCCCTAAAGGGTGTGTGAAGATATATGGGGAATAGAATTAAGTTGTGTTTTTCATTTCCTTAGAATGGGGTATAATAATGGAAAGGAAGGGAAGTAGCTGGCAGAGAATGAAGCAAAAAAATGTACTTTTTTTTTCAATGTAATTGTGCCTCACTACCAGAGCATAAGGGATAGTGAGAGATAGGGTGCTGAATAAGTATGTTAGAAATTATGCATCAGCCTTCTCTCATATTAGGTCATCACATTGTTAGTTCATTTAGATTCTTATTCCACAGAGACATAATGTAATAAAGTTCTTTAAAATAAGAATTATGGGAATTGGAGAAAATATCTGATTCTCTCTCTTGTTGATCACATAACACATAACTCTTACTGATTACTTTCTATGAGCTGTTTCTGTGCTAGATTATTCATTTTTCTTGATTACTATCCCTTTACTTTTGAAAAAAATACAAATATCTAGAAATTTTCTATTTTAGAAATATTCATGCCCAGTACTTATACCTTTTCTGCTGCTAATTTCTTTTTTTTTAATTTAGAATTTTTTTCACAGTATATATGCATGAGCAATTTTTCTCCACAACATTATCCATTGTATTCATCCCTCCAAATTATCCCCCCCTCCACTCCCTCCCACTGATGACAGGCAATCGCATACATTCTACATGTGTTACAATAAAACCTAGATACAATATATGTGTGCAAATACCATTTTATTGTTGCACATCAAGTACTAAACTCCAAAGGTATAAGTAACCTGGGTAGATAGACAGTAGTGCTAACAATTTACATTCACTTCCCAGTGTTCCCTCTCTGGGCGCAGTTATTTCTGTCCATCATTAATCAACTGGAAGTGAGCTGGATCCTCTCTATGTTGAAGATATCCACCTCCATCAGAACACATCCTCATACAGCACTGAGGTGTACAGCAATCTTCTGGTTCTATTCATTTCACTCAGCATCAGTTGATGTAAGTCTCTCCAAGCCTCTCTGTATTCCTCCTGCTGGTCATTTCTTACAAAGCAATAGTATTCCATAATCTTCATATACCATAATTACCCAACCATTCTCCAATTGATGGACATCCATTCAACTTCCAGTTTCTAGCTACAACAAAAAGAGCTGCCACAAACATTTTGTCATATACAGGTCCCTTTCCCTTTAGTAATTCTTTGGGATATAATCCCAATAGCATCTGCTGTTAATTTCTTTCTTCTTCATGCCTATGACATGAGAGGTGATATTAATGAGAAACCTGTCAGATGCTTCTTGGTGAGTTCTGGCTCCTCCCTATAAGTATCATCTGTATTGCCAGTTCTCCTGATGCAACACCTTGTCATTGTGCTCTTTAAATAAGGAATACCTGAGGCAGAAATACGATAGTGGAATAAAAGCAGGGACTCATCAAGTTCTCCCCAACACTGCTCCAAAATTCCTTTAAATAATTACTCTAAATAGATTTTAGAGTGCCAGAACACACTTTTTCTGTGACATGTTTTCCAACCGAAGAAAGCTTGAGGCAGCAGGAAAGATCTGTATCATCAGGATGGGAGTCCAACATACATTATCAGTGCAGGCTTGCCAGAACAGAACTAGCCATTGGCCCAGCCCCAGTTTCAGCCCCAGCTGGGCCCCAGGGCCAGCAAAGTAGGAATGGGTCTTGAGCCTCTGAATGAATGGCAGTACCAGTGGTTTCTAGGCTTCTCAGTCCAGAAATACCAAAGATAAATTGGAAGTTCAACAGGAATGGTTTGTCAGTAGAGTGAGAGGGCCTTGGGAAACTAGTAAACTGAAAGTAAGTATGAGCAGTGGCAACTTGCAGATCCAAGAGGCCTTGCTCACAGAAGGTCTCTTCATTAGCACTTAGAAAGGACTCTGTTGCTTTAAAATATTCTAGAACTCACAGCCACAATGGAACAGGGTGTCTTCTCACAGTTCCAAGGCAGAAAAGAATTTTAGTAGTTTGATTTCTGAACACAGCTGCACAAAATGTCTGAACTTTGGCACAATGCACCCTCAACCTGAAAAGTTAAAAGCTTAATAATAGTCTGGGGAAATGAGCAAACATCTGAAAAGAATTCAGACCACAAAAAGTTATTATGGGAAGAAGAGAGATCAAAATGTATGATCAGGAAAAGATAACAAAATCAAGTTTCTGCATTCAGAGCATCCAAGAAAAATAAGAATTGGTCTTAGACCATGGAAGAGTTCAAATGGGATTTGAAAAAACAAGAGAGATAAAGGGAAAAAATAGGAAGAGAATTGAGAGCAGTATAAAAGGAAATACAAAAATTAATGAGAAGAATACCTTAAGGAGTAAAATTGGTCAGATAGGAACAAAAAAGCTTACTGTGGAAAATTGTTCTTGGAAAATTAGAATTGAATAATTGGAAGCTAATGTCTTTATCAATAAACTAAGTCAATCAACAATAAAAACAAATGCAAAAGAATGAAAAATAGAAAATAATTTAATTGAAATATTTAACTGAAAAAACAACTTATTTGGAAAATAGACTCAGGATAGTTAATTTAAAAATTATTTGTACCTGATAGCCATGATCAAAAAAAAGGAGCCTAGAAATCATTTTCCAAGAAATTATCAAGGAAAATTAATATTTTAGAACCAAAGGGTAAAATAGAAATTGAAAGAATTCACCAATCACCTCCTTAAAGAAATCCCAAACAGAATCAGCCACACCCAGAAAAGGAACAGGAACACTGGGAAATGAGTGTAAAGTCTTTGCACTTTTGTTTTTCTTCCCAGGTTATTTTTACCTTCTAAATCCAATTCTCCCTGTGCAACAAGAGAACTGTTTTGTTCTGCACACACATATTGTATCTAGGATATACTATAACATAATTAACATATATAAGACTGCTTGCCATCTAGGGGAGTAGATGGAGGGAAGGAAGGGAAAAGTTGAAACAGAAGTGAGTGCAAGCGATAATGTTGTAAAAAATTACCCAGGCATATGTTCCGTCAATAAAAAGATATAATAAAAAATGAAAGAAAGAAAGAAAGAAAGAAAGAAAGAAAGAAAGAAAGAAAGAAAGAAAGAAAGAAAGAAAGAAAGAAAGAAAGAAAGAAAGAAAGAAAGAAAGAAAGAAAGAAAGAAAGAAAGAAATCCCAAAATGAAAATCCCCAGGATCATTATAGGCAAAATCTAGAACTACCAGGTCAATAAGAAAATATTACAAGAAGCTAGAAAGAAACAATTCAAGAATAGTGGAGCCACAGCCAAAATGACACAAGATTTATCAGGTTCTAAAAGACCAGAGGTCTTGGAATATAATATTCTAGAGAGTAATGGAGCTAAGATTATAACCAAGAATCACATACCCCCCCAAAAAAAAACCCGAGTATAATTCTTCAGGGGAAAAGATAGTCACTCAGTAAAATAAAGAATTTTGTGATGAAAAGACCAGAGCTGAATAGAAAATTTGATTTTCAAATACAGTACTTAGGAGAATCATAAGGTGATAATCAGGAAAGTGATATCAAAAGGGCCTTCATGAGGTTTACTGTTTACATTCCTACATGGAAGGATGATACTTGTAACTCATAGAACATTATCATTATTATGTCAGAAGGAGTATATATAGACAGAAAACACGGGTTGAATTGAATATGAAAGGATAATTTCTTTAAAAATAAAATTAAGGGGTGAGGAATAAAGGGAAAGAAATATGCAATGACATAAATTATCTGCTATAAAAGAGATAAGAAAAATGTTTTACAGTAGAGGGAAGGAGAAAATTAAATGTGCCTATTTTCATCAGAATTGACTGAAAGAATAAATAACATACATACTCAATATGGATATAGAAACCTATCTTATCTTGCAAGAAAATAGAAGGGGAAAAGAGCTACAGGAGGGGGAAAGATGGTAGAAGACAGGATATATATTGATGGAGGAGATGATCAGTAGAAAAACAATTTTGAAGAGGGTTATGTTGAAAGGAGAGAGAAAATATAATAAGCAGGGTGATATAGTGGGCATTAGTAATTGGAAAATCATTTTTAAGCAAGTTTCTCTGAAGATGGCCTTATTTCTCAAATATATAGAGGACTGAGCCAAATTTATTTTCTAAAAATAATAAGAGCCACTCCCCAATTGATAAGTGATCAAAAGATATGAACTATACACAAAGGGAAATCAAATCATGCATATCTTTTGTCCTAATAATACCACTACTAGGCATGAATCCTCAAAGAGGTTCTTTTAAAAAGGTATAGGATGTATATGCACAAAATTATTTACAGCAGCTCTCTTTTCAAGGCAAAGAATCGGAAGCTGAGAGAATACCCCATCAACTTGGGAATAGCTGAATAAATCAGAGTATTTTTCTATAGGAAATGATGACCAGGATGCTCTCAGAAAAACTTGAAAAGTCTTCCATGAACTCAAGCAAAGTGAAATTTATCGTGTACAAAGTAAAAGCAATGTTGTGGAATGCTCAGTTAAGAATGACTTTGCTATTATCAGCAACAATGATCTATGAATATTCTGAAGGATTTATGATGAAAAATGCTATTCATACCCACAGAAAAAAACTCATTGTGACTAAATACAGATTGAGGAATACTGTTTTTAAGAACTTTATTTTTCTTGAGGTTTTTTTTTGGGGGGGAGTGGTTGATCTATGTTTTACAACATGACTTATGAAAATGTTTTGCATAACTTCACATATGCCTTCTTAAAGGGGGTAAGAAAGAAGGGAGAATATCTGGAACTTAAAGTTTAAAAACAAATGTAAAAAGAAATATTTTACATATAACTAGGAAAAATAAAAATACTAAAATAATATATCAATATCTAAATAATGAGGAGTGACAAGAACTTAGTATAACTTGTTCTATACTGTCTCTAATCTGAAGGCACTGTCATGCAAGTTTATCATTGATCCCTTTCCTCTTCCTAGTCAGAAAACCATAGTAGCCAAGGACTGATCAGCTACTTCAAGTGGCTAAGACCTTTTACTATTCTACCCTGAGACATAGAAGCATCCTAGACAACTTGACGCAACAGAGGGCTATGGTCAGAACACATGCTTAGCACAATATTATTGCAGCCAGCTAAGTAGTATGGTGAATAAAATGTTGGCAGTCAAGTCAACAAGACCAAATTCAAATCTAATCCCATAGACTTATTGGCTGTATGTCCCTGGTTAAATCATTTAATTTCTATCTACCTTAGTTTCCCCAACTATAAATAAAATAGGACTAAAATAATACATAGCTCCCAGAGTTTTTGTATTAAGAAGATAATATTTGTGAAGTAATTAGCACAGCACCTGAGACATAGCAAGTAATTAATCATTTTTAAAACCTTTCCATTAGCAAATATTCAAAGAATATAACATATTGACATTTGTCATATCTGTTAGTCCCTTTTCAATTCATTTTGCTAGATTTCTCAAAGCTTTAGGAAAGTTATAACAACATGAATTTCCTCTTATTTGTGGTTCTCTCTCACTTTTAAGTTATATCCAAGATAACATGTTGCAGAGAAAGTACAAAGTTTCATTGGTTCAAAGGTTTTTCCTCATCTGGGAGTTCCCTAGACCAATGAATCAAGATCTTGTTCCTATCCTTATCCCTAGTGACCCTGATATCACACTGGGAATATATATTTTTTCCCAGAGTGATGAGTAGAGAATCTCAGGGGAAAGGTCATTTATTCACATAGATGATGGTGTGCACCCAGACACAGCGAACAGCATCAGCTTTAATAAATGGAATGTCTTTTGTAAAGAGGATGACAGTCATTAGAAATGTGCCTTCAGTGCCATTGCCCCAGGGTAATACTGGTGAAGTATGTGTCCTCTGAGTAGATAGAAAACATTAGAGTGCCCGGAGCTGAGCTGGTCAGCCAAAAATAATGTAGTACTTTATCCTTGAAAGGAAATTAAGTCATTTGCTGGAGGACAGAAGTTCAGTATAATAGTTAAAGCAATTTGACATTTCCATAAATTAATAGAATATGTATGGTAAGTATAATTCAATGTATAAATCATTGATCTTTCTTCTCAGAAACCCTAGAAGAGACAGCAGATAGAACAGAAGGCCGCAATGCTGGTAATAGCTAGATTGGAATCAAAATATTTATATTTATACCTTTGCTATTTTTTTTTGGTCAGGGTAAGATTTCAGGGTCATTAAAGTAAGTTTTTCTTCATCGTTAATATAATAATATTTATATTATTATATAATATATAAGCATTATTTTAATGCTTAAAGCATTAGATTACATTAATTTATTATTAAATAATAATTATTTTTATTATTTTAAGCAAAATTATTTTAAAAGTCATCATATTTGTGGTACATAAAGGCAATATAAAAGTGATGTTATATAAATATTTAGTCCCTATCCTTCATGGCAGACTTTGATAATTCAAAGCGTCATAAATTTAGAGTGGAAAAAAAAAAACTTTAGAAGTGATTGTCTGTGGCCCCATTTTACCATTAGATAAACTGAGAAACATAGAAATTATGTCACCTACCTCAAGACACACACCTAGTTAGTTTCTATAACAATATTTGAAGTAAGGTCTTCCCAATGCACACATCCAATACACTACTGATAAAACCATTCACATGAGATCTTTTACCATTGCTGAGGACCACAACTTAACTATCCAACATTTCTTTCCCAAGGGAACATTAATGCAATTCCTCATCCAAATATCCTCCACAAAGAAGGGACAGAATATAAATTCCTGTTAGTATTTGTATCCCCAAAATGAAGCACAGTGCTTTACTTAAAAGTGCTTAATAAACAATTTATTCATTATTTCGCAAAGGATTTACCTAACATGATGGATTTCCCTCTAGATTTCTTAATACTTTATAGACAACAGCAGAAGATGTGATCTGTTCACTGACCTGTCTTCATCTTTTTTTTCTGATTGTGTACTTATTTCTCTGAGGGACACTGTTTTTTCAATAGATTTCTTCATAGATAACACACTACAGACTACTCATAGCCATCATGTAACTCTATATTTCTCCTTAAGTAATGTGTAATTAAAAATCTTTGTAATATCTAGTATACCATGATTAACAATAATACAGAACAACTGGCATATCTTATGTAAAAATGATTATCTTTAAATGACTCATTTTTTTCTTGATATTTAATCCTTTTAAAACATATTCAACTCTTCATGATCCATTCTGGGGTTTTCTGGGCAAAGATGTTAGAGTAGTTTATCATTTCCTTTTCCAACTCATTTTATAGATGAGGAAACTGAAGTAAATAGGGTTAAATAACTTATCCAGGGTAACACAGTTGGTAAGTGTCTAAGAATATATTTGAAGATCTCTTCCTTTTGCAATCTCTATGTTCTATTTACTGAATCACCTAATTGTCCCAAATGATGAATAGTAAGAGAAAATATTAATCACCCGTGCATTTTATGGTAGAAAATAATTAGAAATAAAATAAATATTAACAATTTGGAGAATAGTTAACATGTACTAATGATCATGTGTAATATAATATTGCTATGCTAGAAAAATGGTGATTTAAAAAATCAAAACTATGAAAAGGCTTATGTGAATTGATGCAAAGGAAACAAGAAAACAATAAATACAACAATGTAAATGGAAAAGATAAGAACAAATCAATTGAAACTTAATATTATAAAATTATAATGCCTAACTTTGTCCCCAAATAAGAAATAAGAAGAAACTTTCCTCCTTTTTTCTTTGAAAAGGTGAGGGATAGTGAAGATAAGTGTGTTTGGAGGACTGGGAGAGGTATTAACAGGCAAATACTATAATTATAACAAATTATAACATATAGTTAAACATTATATGTTTAACAATATCAGAATGGTGTTGTGGATTGAGCACTGGACTTGGAGGTAGGGAGACTTGAAATCAAATAATACTTATGAGTACAACTGCTTCAGTTTCTTCATCTGTAATGTGATCTTGATAGTAGCACCTATATCTCTCAGGATTTTTATAAGAATAAAATGAAATATTATATATATATATATACATATTATATATATTGCTTTAAAAGCTTTAAAGCACTGTATAAATTGAAGCTATTTGATCAATGTAAAGATAGATAAAGAGATATAGATACCTATCTTTATTGCTAAATCAACAATCATGTAGCTTGACCACCTTAAGTTAACCTGATATAATGAATACATTTTACAATCTTTACTCAAGCATACATCTACAAGGAGAAAATAAAGGAAAAAAAGGAAGAAATTAAGGGAGAAAGTGAGGAGAAAGGGAGAAATGGAGAATGGGAGAAGAGGAGGGAAAGAAAAGAGAGAAAAATGATGGAAAAGAAGAAAGAGAAGAAAAGAAGATGAAGAGAAGAGAGAAGGGAGGGAAACAGATGATGAGAAAGGAGTAAAAGGACAAAAGAGAAAAGGGGAAGAAAGGAGAGAGGAAGGGGAAAAATAGAAGTGAAGAGACTAGAGGGGAGAAGAGGGAGTTGAGGAGAAGGGAGCAAAGAGGAAAGGAGGGAGAGAAGTTGAAGGGAGGATAAATGAGGAACTGGATTCTTTTTATTGAAGAAAAGTTAGAGGTCACTAAAAGCACAGAACAGTTTTCAAAAATAAACCTAGTTTAGTTCTCCTTTCTCATCCTTCTAGTGGAGGGACATTATCAGCTGCTTGTTTTCCAACTTCCTTTTATGTGCCTTCTTCCCCTATTATAATGTATGTAAGCCTCCTGAAGAAAGTATTGTTTTTGTATGTTTCTTTTTTTTTAATTTTTAAAACATATGGCAAGTGATGTTAAAAAAAGCAAACAAACAAAAATTAAAAATAAAAACATTTAAGTATTTACTATGGAAATGCATTAGAAAAGTATTCTGCAAATCCTTTCACAGAAATGCATATCCTCATGAGGAAAACCACATTGTAAATTGTTTCATACATATATACATAATACATACAGATTAGATGGAAGGTAATATAAGGGGGAAGGTCCTAGAATCACAGATACCAATAAAGACTTTCTGTAAAAGATGAGATTTGAGCCCATATTACATTAAAGAAGAGTCTTGAATGAAACTCCTGCCATATAAGCAAAACACTGTTCATTAATTAAGATAGTCTAATTAGGATAGTGTAGGACTATTAGTTGATTTAATTCTTCTGTGTTTTTCACTTAATGTACTTGCTTTTAATAGTGTCCTACATATTAAATGAATAAAAGGTGGATAAAGGGTGAGAGAGATTAATTGAATAAAGAAAAATAAAAGAGAAATAGCATTTTATTTTATAGTAGAATTATCATAGATTAAAAGCTGGAAGGGAAGTTAGTGATCATTGAATTGAGCCTCCTTATTTATTAGGAAAGGGAAATGAAGATCAGGAAGAGAAAATGCTTTACCTGAAGTTACATAAATAGGAAGTGGCAAAGATAAGTCTCTAAACCAGATTCTTTGACCCCAAATCTAAGTTTTTCCACAGTTGGGAAATATTTCCAATATCTCCCAATTGATAGAAAAGACATCATAGGATGTGTGTTTGGCAGATGCTAGGAAAGTAGTTATCACCAAGAAAAAGGCATTGTCAATGGGAAATTGCATTATAGAATATTAAATATTAGATTTGTAGCAAGAAGATTGCATTGCATCATATCACAACAGCCAGAAAAGTTTCAAATGATGAATAAAAACAAATGTGGAGGTAGGAGAATTGGGCCTTCCAAAGAATTCCTAAAAAAAAAAAAAAAAAAAAAAAAAAAAAAAAAAAAAACTGAAATATTGGCAAAATGCTAAAACACATAGTACTGAATACAATGAACATACTGTAGAAGATTTTTAAAAACTTAATTGAAATTTCTGAAACAGAAGAATGATTATGCAATAAGTTAGCTACCAGAAGTGAGAATGGAACTATCTGCAATCAACTTCAGAATTTCCTAGAAACTTTATAAAATTAAATAAATAAAGTTAAGGAAGAAGATAAAAGATGGAACATTGCATCTCAACTGAAAAAGATAAACAAAAATATAAATTATATAGTATGCTTAATGAGAAAACTTAATTATGATGATAGACTAAAAAAGAATCATAAAAATGCAAATCAAAATACACAAATAAATAATACAGGAGTATAATCAGAAAGTGACAAAATTAGGAGATTTATTCTCTAAAGTCATCACAACTGAACAACAAGATAGGTGCAGAATTAAAAAAAAACACATGTGTACTTTGTGTGGTGAAATAGTTATGTGAACAAAGTACTATTTAAGAGCTATGATAAACTATCAAAAGAGGTGTTAGAATACTATGTTTAAGCACTAAGAGCAAGGTAAGTATTTAATAGTATTAATTATAGAACTGATCGTCCCAAAATTAGAGCTGCTAGGTAATAGGAACAACAAGATAGAAGACTAGATAGCTTTCTCTAAAATTATGACCTCTCAAATGTCTCTAAAAATAAGAATTATACAAAGAGGAAAATAATTTTCAGTTGTCTTCATTGCCTAAAACACCATGAACTAGGTAAAATACTGACAAATTAATATAAGAGAAAACAATCCCTAGAACTTAACAGACTTACTCAGTAGCCCCTCCTGAATTGACAGATGTGATCTAGCAGGACTACCCAGGCTGACCCTTCGTCTTAAAACAGATATCAGCTGTCTCTCCCCTACCCAATCCCTTAAACACTGTGTCACAGATAAGATTATAATGTGTCAGCTAAAACAGTCATATGTATCTGCCCCATGGCAGAGCATTCTAAACACAGATTTGCCTGCTCAGCCACAGTCAAACATTCTGAAACTTAACTCTTACATAATGATGTCATTTTGGTTCTCTTCAAGAA
The DNA here is from genome assembly GCF_048593235.1 of Sminthopsis crassicaudata. Taxonomy (NCBI): domain Eukaryota; kingdom Metazoa; phylum Chordata; class Mammalia; order Dasyuromorphia; family Dasyuridae; genus Sminthopsis; species Sminthopsis crassicaudata. The sequence goes on from NC_133619.1 coordinate 627,746,597, forward strand.
TGAAGGACAACAACCAACCAGAATGCCAGCCACCTCTTTCTGGCTCAGACAGAGAATATAGGACACAGAAAATTGATGTAATAAATCATCAAATGTGGAGTTGCAATAATCCTAAAGAAAAGGGGACTAACATCCTGCTAAACTCAGTTATGTCCCTCCAGAATTCTCTTGAGGAAGAAACCAGAATTGATGAGGTACAGAATGCTTTGAGGTCCATAGAAATGCTTACTAAAAGAGAAGGAGTCAAAAAATGATCAATAGGAGAACATAAAGATGGAGAACAAAGATTGAAGTTACAAAAGATCTTAGAAGAACTCAAAAATCTTAAACATAAATAGATTATACAATAAGGAAGATACAACCAACAGAAAGGAAGATGGCTTCCACACCCTCTAAATAAGTTAAATATTATATTATAATCAATGAGTTAATAAATACTAGAGGACAATGAAAATTTGAATCAGTACCTGATAGGACAAAGGGTACTATAGATTCTGAAGAGAATCACTGTCATCTTTTTTTTTTTTTTTTTTTTTTTTTTTGAGGCTGGGGTTAAGTGACTTGCCCAGGGTCACACAGCTAGGAAGTGTTAAGTGTCTAAGACCAGATTTGAACTCAGGTCCTCCTGAATTCAGGGCTAGTGCTCTGTCCACTGCGCCACCTAGCTGCCCCCTGTCATTGTTTCTGAATGGTTCAAGAGAGAAATAAGAATGTGAAAAGGAAATGCAATAAATGCAATGCTTTTGAGGGGACTCCACCCTAAACACAAATAGTTTCATCTTTGTTAACTGGGTGGGGATGGCTCACTCCTGAAACCCATTGAATTCAATTCTTATTCTGACCCTGGCTGAAACCTGGCCAGGAGCCAACCTGGGACTCCATCCACAATTCCCTTTAGCTAAATCTCTCATTATAAAAGAGCCAAGCTGGAGCCCTCTCTTTATAGAGAGTCTAAACATGCCATCACCATGCCTGGCACCAAAGACTCTCTACCCACTAGAACCCTGGTTCCAGTGCCCTCTTATCTCTACCTTTCAACTTTACTAACTAGACTATACTTCCAAATCCCAAGTAAACCTCTTTTATCAATCTAGGTTTGCGGGTCTGTAAATTACTTTATAGGGGACTCTTGTGTTGCCACTAGATCTCATTTAACTCCGTATCCTTGCACAAAATCCAAAGGGGTTGCAGGGGAGCTCTATTTGATTCCCTGTACCCCAAACCTGTCACTAATTAAATTAAACCCTAATTTCATTTGGGTACCCCATATCTAAACCTCATCAAGTTTACCACATATTTATTGAAAATAAGATATTTTCATATAAAATAAATGTTAATTTAAGGGGAACAGTTCAGTGGGAAGAGAAGCCAGTCTTAAATTGTAAAATATCTTCAATTTATTTTATAAGAATTTGTTTTTAAAATAATTTATAATTTCAGTGGAAGCATTATGGCAAAATAGAAAAAAAAAAAAACTGACTCTGTCATTACCAGTCCTGAGATCAAAGCCTGCCTCCATCACATCATCTATAGGAAAGTCACTTAACATATTGGTATCTCAGCTTCCAAAAATCTTCTAAATATGAAGGTGAGATTAAATGGCATTTTTAACCTAGTCTGGCAAATAACAGTACAATAAACTAAAATAATTTAACATTAAATGGCAATTAAAATAAATTGAATGTGATGGAAGGGGAATGAAATGTGTTAAGAATTATGGAAACCAGAAAAGACTTCTGTGAAATGCTGTTCTTGAGCTGTTATTGTTGTTGCTATTGTTTGTCCTTCATTCTTGAAGAGAATCCATGATATTAGTGAACTGATGAATTGACATGCAAATGAATTGTATTTGAGTGAGGGAGGGTTAGGCAAAGTCACTATTCTCACTTCCTTCTCCAGAGGCATCAGAATCCAGTAGCATGTTACAGATCTGGATGACTAGAGGTGACTTAGGATATTTTGGGAGACCTTGATCTTTTTAAGCTAAGATTTTAATGGGTGTCAGTCTGACTTAGACAAAGCTGGTGATTACGCCTATGAATGGAGATAGGGTTTCAAAAGAAAACAAAAGAATATTTCAGGCTCTTAGACACAACCCATAAAAAGGCTCATAGTTATAAGATAGAAATAACTTTAATATTCAGGATATAATTCTTTATATAAATGGATTCTTCTGAAAATTCATGAGAAACTTGTTTGCAATAATTTTGATTATAGACCTATAGAATACTACTGATACATAGTACAATCTACCTAAAACCAGCTCATTCCATACCAGATGACCATAAGTCCCATCAATAGGAATATTAATTCATGAGGATTTATATCATATCAGATATTTGATACTATATGCATGACTAACACAGACTGCCATTAAAGAAAACAACAGGTCTTGTTAACAGGTGAGCTGTGTCACTCTTTTTTTAATAGTATTTTATTTTTCCAAATCCATATAAATATAGTTTTCAACATACATTTTTCTAAAACTTTATCTTTCAAATTTTTCTCCTTCCTTCCATTATCTTACCCCTCCCTAAGATAGATATGTTTTAATATAGGTTAAAAATGTACAGTCCTTTTAAACATAGTTTCATTTCATAATGTTGTGTAAGAAAAATCATACCAAAAGGAGAAAAAATACCACAAGAAAGGAAAAAACAAGGAAAAAGAAAAATACTCAGTGCACATTCTGTCTCCATAGTTCTCTCTGCATGTGATCAATATTTTCCATCCCAAATCTATTGGAATGGCCTCAAATCTCTTCATTGTTGAAAAGAATCAAGTCCATCACAGTTGATTATCATGTAATTTTATTGAAACTTGGTTGAATATTCTCCTGGTTCTGCTCATTTGACTCAGCATCAGTTCATGTAGATATTTCTAAACTTTTCTGAAATTAGCCTTCTGGTCATTTTTATAGAACAATAGTATTCCATTCCCTTGACATATTACAACTTATTCAGCCATTCCTCAACTCATGAGCATCTTCTAAATTTCCAGTTCCTTCTCACTACAAAAAGGGATGCTACATTTTTGCACATATACATCCTTTTCCCCCTTTTTTCTTTTGTTATCTCTTTGAGATTCAGACCCAGCAGTGAGACTGCTGGATAAAAGGTTATACACAGTTTGATAGCCCTTTGAGTATAGTTCCAAATTTCCAGAATGGTTGGATCATTTCACAACTCCACCAACAGTGTGTCACCTTTCCAGTTTTCTCACATCCCTTCCAACATTTATTATTTTTTTTTTCTGTCAGTAAATCTGAGAAGTGTGAGGTGGTCTGAGTGTCACTCTTCATTTAGCTAGATATATTTTAATGTAAATATTACTTAAGTCTTTC